>NC_136829.1:1585364-2185364 GCF_951394365.1 Tetrao urogallus
CCCACGTGTCAGCAAGCTTATTATTTCTACAAAGTAGGGAGAACTAGAGCACAAGCTTTTTGCTGCCTAAAGAAAGGTGTATCTTTATAGGAGAAATGCAGCCTCTGGTTTCTGCCCACACTTCTTAAGCAATTAATATACCTGTCCTTGACGAGCTATAGACAGAAGATGTAATTCACCTCATTCTTCATTCAGAACAGCTACCAAGTCTATCTTGGAGTAAAACATAGCACATTTATCTAGTGACATGTAGTTTTGCATTTTGAATGTGGATTCTGTATCACATCCCTAAGTCAGAGGTACTTTGTGGGTACATCCCAGTTCTTGGTTGAAATGCCTGAATCAGTATCCAGTACCATACAGCATGACACCCACTGTTACACAGAGCAGTGGAGTTCTAATTTTCAGCTACAATCACAACAGGACAGTGACTGTCAGAAAAACGTATTACATTGCTACCAACATGCTGCAATTTGAGTGCCCACATCTGAAAGTCAGGAAGCAAAAGTCAGAACAAGGGTGAGAGCACATCAGTATGCAGTATATAGCAAGACAATTTGATAATGGGTGTGATGATCCACTTGGAAGCTCCACAGTGCACATACTGCCTCAAAGCTAACTGGTTCTAAGACACATTAAATGGTACAATATACACTACTTCGAACATCAACAACATTCACTCACTTTCTCCTCTAGCACCAGATATGTATCTGTTTTTAGACTATGTAAAAGGAACCACTCTTTCATTACACTTTCACTCCTGCACATAAAAGCAAAGTGAAAAACATCAGGCTTCCATCGACACCACGACAGGTTGTGCATAAGGAAATAAAGATGATAACAAAAGATTGCGAGGATGCTCAGAAATGCAATCTGTAGCAACAAAAGGAACACTTAATGCCCACCACAGTGTTACACACTGCACTCAAACTTGTACTTACGTTTCATACTATTTGATTTCAAAGTCTCATGAATATCCAGGGCAGCACTTCCCAGGAGGACATCAGACTTCAACGTTTGATGGCTCCAGACTCGAAAGGTTAATTTACTTAGAGGAGTGACAATTCTGAAAAGAAGAAGTTAAGCACTAGTGTAAAGGTTTTGGGTGAACTGAGCAATGTACACCAACTGTCACTTAAAAATTATTTAAAAAAGCAGAGTACGAACTGTGGCACTGTGAAAAGCCTCCTCTGGCTGATAAGGTCATGGAACCACAATGCTGGAATCTGTGCCCAGCACGCAGGCAGCTCCATTTGTCTGCTGGTGGCAGAGACCGTGAGTGTCTGCTCCTAGAGAAGCCCCCAGCAGGGCCACATTCTGAAGCTGACAGCACTCTACCTTGTGCTGTGAGGCCCTCCACTCCCAAACTGTCAGCACTTACGTACTGGGAGAGCCCCTTACTGAAGAAGAAACATATGCCAATGCAATTATCCTTTTTAGAGAGCAGTTAGTTACTGTCTCCCCTCTATCTCCAAAACAAGCTTAATCAAACCATGCTAACTGCTGTATTTCTAAATGTGGCTTGGAATTTTGCAGGAAGGCATTTTGGTGGTATGGCGTACGTGAGCAGGACAGCCCTGGAGAATATAGGAGCTCTCACAGTGAAAAGAAAAGCCTGAAAGCCTAGACTTTTCTTTTTCCTTCATAGAAGTATTCTGACAACAGCAGAAAGAAGAGCACCACCAAACACCTGATGACATTACAGTTAAAATAAATGGAAGCTGCAGATCTTTTTTTTAATATCAGTGCTTCATACCTCCTGTCATCTCACAACACAAACACCAACTCTGTTCCTTCTTGAAACTAATGCTAGCTTTGTACTTTGTACTATAAATGCAACAGCAATTTTGTGCTTGTGCCTGAAGTGGGAAGTGATTATACACAGCCAACTAGCAGTGCTACAGCACGCTGCAGGACACTGCCACACAAAACTACACTTTTCAGCCACAAAAAACTAACCTTAATTGTGACAATCAAAACATGAATGGAACTGTCAGCTTCACCAGATTACCTTCACTTTCCTACTATTTACACGATTAGAGCTGAGTTCTTACACTACAGACATTGCTACAATTCCTTGTAAGCACTATGTCTTTTCTGTGGGACATAATGCAATGGTTTTATAAATACATAGGTTGGAATGGAGTATATTAGCCCTCAAAAATTCTCTCTATCCTGTGCAATGCAGAATGCCTCGTCTAAAATAATAACACAACCCACCCTTAAATCCACAGTCAGTTGCACAGCACTAATTTAACTCAAACTAGAAAACAAAACCATCAGACATACACTGTAAGATGCTGTTTCCACTTTGGACTATTTGTGTTGTTGCATTTTTCTGTCTTCTTTGACTGTCCATCTACTGAGACTTCCACATAAGGGCTTGGTCCAAACCACTTATTTTTTTCTTTTAGTTTTGCTGAAATAACTGTTAAGAAAGAGAAAAGTTATAATCGATGACTGAATATTTCAACATCAAATAATACTTTTCAGCTGGCTACTTCAGTATTCAAGTATGAGATCGCTGATGGCTGACAGTAATGCTCAGGAGAGAAACCACACATGGAAAACAAATGTGTTTGCATTTCAGGCTATTTTGTCCAGCGTTACATCTCACACAAAAGTCTAAAAACATAGCAGTACTTCTTCCACTGCATCAGACACCATGGCTGATAATTATCAGTTTTAGATCCCCAAAAGCATTTCAGTGCTGAAAGCAGAAAATATCACCTACAGCCTACCTAACCTGCTCCCTGTCCCCATCCAGGATCGTTCCCACAGTTTTTTATACTTGCTTCTGATAAAGCTGGAAACACGATCCATCTTCCTCACTAATGAACCCTGGACAAGTGCCACTGCTGGTGATGAGAAGATGTTTAAGAAAAGGAAAGTTTTGTTGAGTTTTCTGTATCAAAGCCAACTGACACAAAATCTAACAGGAGGGCAGTTTGGAGCTCTAATAACTACCTACTGTTCTACAGCAAAACTTGGACGGGACTTGCAGCTCTAGAGCTTTTCTCATGCTAGTAAATATATTTTTTATATTAATACCTAGACAGCAACATAAACTTGAAATTTTCATTTTTTTAAACATTCAACATCAACTACAGTAGTTCTGTCTTGCCAAACACTGAGTGCATTGTCTTGATATGCTCTGCATGTGCCTACCCCAATGTTTATTTGGCTCTTAGATAAGGAGAGTTCTTGGATTCTTTGACAGCTTACAAATCAGTACTCACAACCAATGGCCAATGAACCCTGCTCTGTTGCTACAAATGTCAGTCTGGTCTCTTGTATTTTCATCGCTACTTAAGCTGCACTACATGATTTAAAAAAGATGATCAATTCAAGCCCATATGCCTAATCTACCTATATTCCTTTTATAGTCTATGTTCCTTTAGAGACTTAGAGAAGTAGCTTAGTACAAACTGATCTGAACTGCTTCCAAGGGAAGCTCTCTCTCTTTATGAGCTCTCATTGCTGGCACTGATCTTCAAGAATTACCTTCCCCTGATGCCTCCAGTACCTGGATACTGCAACAATTCATGCCTCAACATCACTAGCTGCCTCAAAGACATCAAGATCTGATTTGACTCAGCACAAATCAGCAGTTCTGTGCCTACTTTTGAGGTTCTTACTTACCCAGACAACCTGAAAGTTCATTTGAAGCCAACTGAGAACAGTAGAACGGAGAGAGAAGGGGGAAACAGATGGGGGCTGCTGTTTACTGAACTTCCTAGGAGAAAGCAAAGTCTGCCTGCACCAAAGGAAAGTTTTGCAGACTGTGGCTGAACAAGAAAGAAATTAAGAAATGAACATCATAATTGTCTTCATCCTAAAGATGAAACAATTCTTTCCTTTTTTGTGCCTTTAACGCAGCAAACCTCACACAGGCATCACTCCTATAATCCTCAGCTAGGTTTCCCTTGGCTATGGGAAGACACACCGCCCTTGAAACCTCTTCAATTCTCATCTCCAATATCAATCTGCAGAGAAGAGATTTTTCTTCAGGTCTCAAACTTCAGTGAGAAAGATCATGTTTGTGTCCTCAAAGTGACAGTGAGGGCAGCACAATTTATTCACTTCTCTTCTTCCGTTTTGCCTGAAGTTTTCCCATCTGTTTATGACAATTCCTTTCATTTGCACAACTTCTTCACATATCCCCACCTTGAGGGTGCAAAGTTTAGCCCTAATGCTTCTAAATACACACATGCATATACCCACAGACCTTCCATTCTCAGGCTTTAACTTTCACACTTGAGTAAAATTTGTCAGTCAGAGAGCAGAGAAACCTGCTCAGTTTCAGCAGTTGTTCTGTTGTGTGGCACTACAAAAAGCAAAGCACGGCCACGTAAATCCAGTCCTATGCAATCTACAAGTCCTCAATTAAACTAACACCCTCATCACGAATGAAAACATTTAACAGAGTCAAATGCAGTAAACAGCAGTGCAAATTCACTTAGTTTAAGACGTAAAAACAATTGTGAAATTGTTAAGATTCGGTGCTGTGCCAGCTGTTAGCAACAGAAAGCAGTTTTATTACGTTGTTACATTTCAAACAGAAGTTACCCAGTTCTCTCCTACTGTTCTGTACAACTGACTTAATGCTACTCAAAAGTAATTATTCATTTCTTCATTCCTTACATAAAAAAGTATAATTTCAAAACAGATTGTGATAAAATCCTACATATTTCTGCCAAGTCACAACTTTGTTACACCATCAGTTTTATTTTGCTACTTCTCATGGACTTTGCATTATTAAAAGCTTGCCAAAACACAACATGCCACTATAATTACTCTTTAATTACTGGGAGAAAAACAAACAAATGAAAATTTTTCCTTGTACGTTTTTGATTGGAAAAGATACATAATAACAACTTACCAGTGATCTGAAGCTGTGATTTCATATACAGCCCACCAGGTAATCCTGACTTGGATCCAGTGCCAGCCATAATATGGGCTGGATCTTGAACCTGGATAAAGAGAGTGTCAACACATCAATCCTCCAACACTCACAAATGATTTCATTTTCTTTTTTTGATGTGCAGATGCATTACACTGCAAACAACACTGCCACAGTCGTTCTCTTTCTAGTTTCCTTCCCTTTCTAAAGTACCAAACATGGTTCATTAAGGGCTTAGCCTTTACCCAACGTGATCTGTAAGCATTCATGTCCTGACCAACAAGATCTTCTGATCTTGTCTCCTCACTTGCCCATCAACTGTGAGAACAACATTCTTATCTTACCAGTGTTTACTCTTCTGTCTGAAATATTGCTTTTATTGATATCCTGAGTCCTGGGGTAAGAAGTTACTGCAGTTTGAAAAACTCAAAAAGCTATCAAACAAATCCACAAGCACAGAAGAAAGAAATTATGAAATTAAAAAGTAAGCTTAGAGAAACCTGTTTCTCTAGTTTTTGTCTCCATTTGGTCAGACTGAGGATACGGCCTGGGGCTGTAATTCCAGAACACTGAAGAGGAAACATTGCCTCTGGCAGAGGATGAGACACCCTTGCCCAGCCTTCCCTCTCAGGGCAGTCTGCTCTCCTGACCCTCCCAGCACCCTCTGCACATGGCACTAAAGCAAACTGGTATTCCTGCTATTCTTTGAACTCATGCACTCAATTCTCTATTTGGTTTTCGAGGATGGGGAAAAGCAGATGGGGCCAATACACATCACGTAGCTTTGACGTCTACAGACAAATTAAATAGCATGCTGCTATGTTCAGATACAGATTACTCCGAAGTATCCCGACATCCTTGCTCAGACTCACTGATGCAGCCCCTCTGTGCCACATCCCCTCCCTGTGTCAACTACTCACTGCCTGCTGTGGTCAAAACCATTCATGCACCCAATGTGTCCATCTGACCTCCATCTGCTGCCCACTTTCTGCTCAGCCTCTGGACCTGTGAGCAGCACCAACCCGGGCATCTGCAGCATGCAGTGCTATTGCCAACAAGGAAAGTCAGGTTAGCTGAGCGGCTCCGTCGGAAGGACACAACACTCCACACGAGGTGCTCCCAACTGCATCGCCACAAGCAGCCTAAACCTCCTCTACATTCTGTGTAAAACACAGTTTGAGAAAGGAGGCCACATTTGAGTAACACGAGTTTCTGAAGCTGTGGTGCAAAGCCAAAGCCTGCGTACTGCGATTACTGTGAAACTGTACTTTCACAGAGGTATTTCAAGAGTGACTGTATGGAAAGTTCTTACTTGCTGCAGATGCACATAGCGGTGTCAGCCACACCACCAAAAAGAGTCTACCAACTTGCTCAAATACACTGCATTATCAGTGGACTTCAGGACTTTTACACTAAATTCCAGCTGCGAACAAATCTAAATCTTGCAAGGGTGAAAATGTTTTTAAGAGAAGTATATTAGTAATCATCTCAATTTACAAGACTTTCAAGGACAATTCTGAAGCCTGTTCCTGTGATGAGCTCTGCCAAGCTACATAAGCTTTGTGCTTTAAGAAAGCAGCTGAATGAAGCATCCAGACCAGCACTGCTGTTCTTGGCAGCCCGAAGGAGGCTGAATTTGCAGAACTGAAGTTTTCCTGGAGGAAGAGCACTGCACATAACAAACACAACTACTGAAGGTGAGAATTAATTTACATTTGGAACCACACAGTAAGCACATACAGCAGAAGCACACGTTAAAGCTTATTTTTTCTAAGCCTGCAAAATATGCTCAGTAAAATTAATGTATTAATATTCGACCATTTTCACTGAGAACATAGGGGAAAAAAAATCTATCAGCTTAATCCCATCAGAAATGACCATCCTGCACACACCTGAATCCATCTGAGTTGCCACATGCACATACTGGCACTTACACAGCCCAGCCTGCAGGTCTCACTGGTCAGCACAAGTCACATTTCAAGAGCCTGCAGTATTTCTAAGGATAAGAAACCATGTTATACAGAGCTTAGTTCTCTCAACTGCCATTAAGCTCCTAATTACTGTTCAACAACAATCAAGCTGAAGAATCTTATCTTATTGCTTATGTACCAATGAGGCACACAATCTAGAATCCATTAGTCAAGAAACTACTGTATGAGCAGCAATTTTTTCATAACTGCACAAACTTTTAGCACGAAAAACCAGCCTAGGGAGACATAAAAATGAAAACTGCAATATTGAACAATTATAAAAATATTTCCATTTTGTTTTATTGCAGTAGGGAACAGTACTGAGGGTTCTGAAAGAAGGGAATGTGGCTGTTAAAGTACCTGGATGTGAGTGGGCAGGCAGGCACGAAGTAATGACTGCCACCAAGCACTGTGACTGCCCTGCACTTTGAACCCTGTGCCAGTAAAAGGGAATATAATGACTGCTTCCAAATGATGTTATAAATCATCAGTTAATGAACAAAATATCATTCAAGGCATTACAACTCAGGTATTTCCACAAGTTGAAAATACTCCAGCTGATTTGAGAATGCCTACTCAAGCCTTTTCTATGCAGTAGGAAATTGTGTCTTCATTAATAACTAGCTTTGTTTTTACCTTTCTTTAATTACATTACCATACATTACAATACATTACAATACATTGCCATTTTTCACCTAGATGCAGCTGCCCATTTCCAAGGAGCCTGCCAGAACATGAAATTTGGGAACATTTGTTGAGAGGCTCAAAAGCTGCAACACAGAGAAGGCAGGCAGCAGGAAGAGCACAATCACATAAGCTTCACTTCCGTAAGGGATGAACACACCTACACAAATCAATTAGTGTATGAAAAGATTAAGTATCACATAACAGGGATGAGTATGTATGTCCTGTCAGTATAAATAATCACTCAAATGCTTGTCCCAGTCACTGGTGGCTACACGTATCCTCCCAGATACATTTATTCTTGCCACAGGCCACAGGAAGGTGTAATCATGGGACAGCTTATGCTGCACTTAACTATGTATGCACTTGTTGATTTTAAACCATCTGACAAACTTCAATTTTAAGCAGCCCAGAATTTTCTGTTGTACCCAAAGAGATGAAAGACAGCTTTCATCCTGTTTCTTTTGTGCATGCACAATGAATTGGGAATTGTCATTGTTTGAAGAAGGCTTGCAGTGAGCACAGCATTAGATGCATCGGCCAGCACTACTTCAGAAGTTTACGTTTCCCCTTCAGAAGGACGAGCTGACTGGGATACGGATGGCGACATGAAGAAAAGAACACAACCAGGATCTGACAAGCAGAGCCTGTACCCAGAGAACATGGAGCTACGGCTTCCTCCCAGCCCTGACCCGGAACCCCTCCAGCCAGGAGCTGATCTGCCCCATCCCTTCCTGCAGCCATTTCATGCTCTGCACAGCAACCTGCTCCTAATGCACTCCACTGACACACTTCATAACAAAACAAAATCTAATGTTACTGTGATTCCAGCCAGATTTCATTAGGTTTTTATCAGGTTAATAACTACTTGATGCTTCCAGTGCTCAATGTAAAATTGCGTTGTCTCTATTTTGAAGAGAGCAGGAAGAAAAAAAAAAAACACAAAAGAACCCCACACAATTGGTTTAGCTCATGGTAAAAAGAAATGACATGGGCAGCTGCTGCCACGTACAAACAGCAAGAACAGTTTTTGTACATTTTGCAGCAAGACAAACTGTGGTCACGCTCAGCTGCAGAAGGCCATCTCTCACCGTGTGCTCAGACAGGCTGGCACCAGCATGGCTTAGAACAAACCCACTCTGCAGTCACACCTTTGGACCTCACTGCTTCTGGGACTCTGTTCTTTGAATTTCCACCCTAGCCACAGTGCTTTCTCCAAAGCCTCCCTATGGCATGGTGTGCTCTTAGGGCAAAATGCATCATCCTCAAAGGTATTTTAATCCATGACAGCAAAGTTCATCACAGAACTTTCTTGCTTGCACGTGAATGGTGCAGAAGGAAGAAATCCTTGAGGGACACAGCCCAGACACTACCAACACGTTCAGAAAACAGATGGGAGGTGAGCAGAGCCTTATTTTTCTTTTAGCAAATCATGAGAAAGAGTAGAAAGAAAAGCAGCATTGAGTTCATGGTTGGAGCAAAGCAAGGAACGAACGAGTTTCTTACCCTGCAAATCCAGTGGGTAAAAATAGCAGAAGAAAAGCTAGCAGAGACTAGAAAGCCCTTCAGAGGGTTACTGTGGGACCTTCATTCATGGATGGGAATCATTAAAGGATAGGCTTGCTTTAAAAGGTAATTTTATTTCACGTTCATTTGAAAGTACAGAAGACAACCGGGTGAGAACAAAATCCTGTGACTATCATACATGCATAGCTTTGAAAATATGTTGGCACACACTCATTACAATTAAAAAAACTGAAATAACTGCACAGTCTGCTGCTGGAAAACTGATGTTTGTTAACTGTAAGAACACAGCCTGCCCTACATTTCAGAGGTGAACTGAGTCAAAGGGAATTTGCTATTTCCACGAACCAGTCAAAAAATCTGCAATAAGGAAAACATTTCTTTAAGATACTGATGTTAACAATGGGTGTTGAAAACAGAGGAAAACAGTGTAAGGAAAACAGCCAGTGTACAGAGGAACACAAGATTCTGGAAAAAGTCTCAGTTATGAGACATTTTATTTAGAAAGGCTGTATATAAAGTATGCTGCTTTTATGACAGCTGTTTCTTTTTTTTCTGTATTTTTTTAAACAATTGACACATGATTCATGTACCCATACGTGAATTTCAGAGACAATTCCCAGTGATGAGTTTGTGTCAACATTGGACATGTTTTCTCTGTAAGGAATTGATACACACTTCTCCTCTTCCCCCCTAAAACACCGAAACCTATATTTAACTGTAGGCTGTCACATGGCAGAAAGGTTCTTTTCTCTCAAATGTTACTTGTAACTACCCAGTAAGGCTAAGCAAAACCAGCAAGTTTGGCAACTTCTTGCTTTGTAACTTTGTAGGTATTTGAAAATTTCAAGTTTCAAAAAGTGGTTTCACAAAGCTGTTTTTGTTTCACATTTTTCTTGGTTTTTCCTTAAAATAAGTTCAGAGGACATGGTAAGTTACGTCTAAGCAAGACGACATGCAGAAAGAAAATGCTGAGTAATCAACTAGGAGGAAAAAATGGACAGATTATAACAGTGCTGAGTGCAGGTTGGAAAAGGAAGCAATTTCGAGGTTTGCATCATGGGATGTTTATATAAGGAATGGAAACAAAGAGGGTTTTAACAGCAGCACACAGCTTGGCTCCCTTAGCCATCAGACAAACCAACCTGAGAAGTGTGACAGACCTGGTGCTCACCAGTTCGGATGAGCTCAGCAAAGAGGTTCAGATTAGAGTTGGTCTGGGCTCTCGAGAAATATGGCCTAGCAAAAAGGAACTTCAGGGCCCTGAGCTTCAGAAGAGCTAGTTTGGGCTCTTTAAGGCAATACCGAATGAGATCCCTAGGGAAGCTGTCCCTTAGGGAACAAGGAACAGAGCAGAGCCGGCACCTCTTAAGGACGCCAGCCTGAGAACACAACAGCTCTCCATCCCCCAGGGTAAGGAATCAGGCAGAGGAGGCAGGAAACCAGCAGGCTGAGCAGGGACACACTGCTCAAAGTGAGGGGTAAGAAGGAAATGTGCAGGCAGAGGAAGCATGGAGGCGTGCTGGGCAGAGCAGAGGGATGCTGCCTAGATACATAGGAAAGCCAAGGCAGAAATGGAACCAAACTTGGCAAGATACATGAAAAATAACAAGCAGGTAGCCTGGTCTCAGCTGGGACAGTATGGGGACGGAATGTCCTGGAAGGGAAAGGATGCTGAGGCACTCCACAACTCTTCTGCCTCAGATCTCACTGACAATCACCTCTCCCCAGATTGCCTTAGGAGAGGTGTTCCCAGCAGCTGCAGTCATCATCCCATTCCCTTCTGCTCAGCCCTGGTGAGGCCAATATTGAGGTTTGGGTTTCCCAGTACCACAGAGACCTGGACACACTGGAGATAGCCCAGTGGATGGCAACCAAGCTACAAAGAAGGACAGGAGCATCTCTGCTAATAAAAAGGTCCTCCTGTTGAAGAGAAGGGGACCTTGTTACTGTCATTAAATTATGAGACATCTTGATGTTGGTGGTAGAACAGTTGCTTCTATTTCCCTCTGAGAGACAGAATCATAGAATCACAAGGTTGGAAACAACCTGCAAGATCATCTAGTCCAACCATCCTCCTATTACCACTGCTATCACAAGCACTAAAACATATCTTGTAGCTCCTCATCAAACACCTCTTGAACACCGCCAGGAAACAGAAACCTGGGATCTCACTGTAACAAAAGGACAGGTAATAAGGACTGGTCAGACAGTTTATTTCCCTGAGACTCTGAACTCTTAGACTGCTGAGCTGTGGTCAGCAGTTCTATGTCCAGCTGGAGGCCTGCCATGGGAGGTGCTCCCCAGGGCTCTGACATGGGACCAGAAGTCCCATCATCTTTATCAATGACCTAGACAGTGGGACCGAGTGCTCCCTCAGCAAGTTTGCTGATGACATCAAACTAAGTGGTGCAATTGACACAATAAAAGGAAGGGATGCAATCCAAAGGGACCTGGACAGGCTTGAGAAGTGGGCCTGCGAGAACCTGGTGAGGTACAACAGGTCACAAAAGCAGATTGCTCCATCCCTGGAAGTGCCAAAGGCCAGGCTGAAAGGGGCCCTTGGCAGCCTGACTGGGAGGGAGGCAGACAGACCATGGAAGGTTTTGGAGCTGGATGGGCCTTACAGTCCATTGCATTCCAAACATTTTGTCATACGATTACGGCATGTCAGCAGTACTACACCGGTTCACTGAAAATGCAGTAAAATCACAACTGTTCTGCCACAGTGCTCCTGTCAGAATTTAAAATACAGATGCTAAACCAACAGCAGGCATGAAAACATGAGAAATAATAGAAATTTGTTGCAGATACTGAGAGCAAGCCTGCTCCTCTCATTACAAAAGAACGTCACAAAACTCATGATGAAATAATATTTAAACCAGATACTTTCACAATGTACTATCAGCAGCTACAGAACACATTCACATCCAATTCAACAACTATAAATTAAGCAAACTTAAAGGTTTTTTAAGAGTTTGAATTTGTACCCCAAAGCAGAACTGCCAAATGTTACACTTAGGTGAGAACACTATTGCTGCACAGGGACTCACCACCCCACTGACTTACTTGCAGAGAGAACAGCTGGCACAATGACACTACAAGGCAGATTTCCAGGAGCTCTCTCTGAGGCTGCCAGGGACCTGAGGAATAAGCACCGAGTTCCTGCGTTGTTCTGCTGATACCAGCGATGGTACTCATCTGATTACAGCCAGCACTACTGTGTCAACCATCACTACAGGCACCACTCCGCTTTGCTGTGTTTAACTTGGTTCAGCTGTTCACAAAGCTTACACACAGGCAGTTTTTCTAGCAAGGATGAGTGACATGCACACTCAAAGGCAACATGCCAGCAAAAATCTATTTCTGAGGGAAACACATTGCAGTTAGCTTGGCAAACAACTTTAAGTGACACAACCTTGGAAGCAGTGGTAAAGATATATAAACCATGAAACACAGAAGAGCTGCCCAACTTCTTCCCTTTCCCCGCTATGCAATGGTTAACGAGAAATCCTTGATAGTGAAGTAGAAGCTATTCATTACGCTGTGTTAATCACGTATGCAAATAATCCATATTTTTCCAACCTAATTCATTTATATAATGCAAACCAGAAGCACTTGTTACATCTGCTTACATACAACCATTTCTGCTTTGTTCCAAAGCACAACAGTACAGTCAAAAGTTACTTCCCCTTTAAATCAAGGAGCCCAGTTGTATTTGGTGAAATTTCCTAAATCCATTCCAGGTAACTGCCCTTCTGAATCTTTCTCTCCAGTGTTTTCCTACCAATAAACTTGCCTTGTAGAAAATCCTAACAGAGATATTACAATTGGTATGAACACACAAGTAATGCAATATACACATATAGATTAGGAAAACACCCAGCAGAACAAAGGTCAGCAGAAAGGCTTTTATTGACAAAGGACACTTTTTGTAGCAATGAAACAGAATGCCTTGGTGTCTTGGTAAGACTGCAGCATGGCTATGTGTCAGTGTAAGAGCCTGTGCTTTAAATAGAGGAGATGGCAACAGGGTTACAGCACATCACTTCCGCCACTCTTTTTTTCTATTGGGTTAACAGGAAAACACACTATAGCTATAAAGAGGTGGATATTTCGTATAAGGAGAAAACAAATGACCAGCATTAACCCTCGCTTCAGTATGGAGGCTTAAGTCAGATTCTGAAGAAAAGAGGCAGCTTAAAACAACTGCTGACTCCAAAACATGTAAAAGAGCCATCTATAAAGAGGTTTGTCACCAAAGGGATTCCAGGGCACGATAAGCAGTTGACAGAAGCAGGTAGGTCCACCTCATGCTGCACACAGGAGATGCTGTGCAGCCACCTGACGCACAGAACAACGCCCCAGTGCTTGTCAGTACTGAGTAACTGAGTCTGTGAGAAAGCAAGCACTACGAGGAGAACTACCTGAGACTTTCAAAGCCTACAGCACCTGCCCATCTGTAAGGTCTCACACTGGGCCTTGTTACAGTCATTTCCCACAACCCTACACACAGCAGGGAACAATAATCAGACACCCATATTGATATCCTAGAATATGATCCAAAGACGGCTCTGCTGTATCATGAACAGATTACACATTATAGTACCAAAGACCAAGGAACTACCAACAGCCTTAAACAGCTTTCCTAAAAACACTAAGGCAATCATTTATACAAGGCTGATCTCATTTTTCCAAATACCTACCTTAGTTCTGTGGGAATGGAATGTTGCTTCTGCATTAGATATTGAAAAGGGGGGATAGATCTGAAGAAATAATAGCACAGTGTATTTGTATTTTGTAACTTGTCCTTAGAAATAGCTGATGTGAAAAAGTATAAATACCATCTATGTTAGTAACATACTTTAGAAATATAGTTGCTGAATTATGTGATTAATGCTTGCTTGCAAAACTGCCATAGTTTTTAAACGTTCCACATAGTACAGGCATAGTATTATGGACTAGAAAGCATACTGTGGGGCTATTCTGTTTGCATAAGAGAGCCTCAGCAAAGTAAAACAGACTTAAAGATCAAAGCAGGCAGGGCCTCCATGCAAGGCTGGGTTGCCTTGCTCTGTGGGTAGGTTGGGATGCAACAGGCAGGCATCAGGATACTCCCCTCTATCCTCCCTCCAAGCTTATCTCTATGCAAGGACAAGCAGATGTCCAAAAATAATGACTGAGTGTTGAGTGGGCAAATGTCAGAAGTTAACTAATAGTGATATGTGCTTAGCTAGCAACAGTTGATGTTTAGCTGAGCTTTGGGAAGGTCACAGAATCACGGAATTGTAGGGGTTGGAAGGGACCTCCAGAGCTCATCGAGTCCAACCCCCTGCCAAAGCAGGTTCCCTACAGCAGGTCACACAGGCAGGCGTCCAGGCAGGTCTTGAACATCTCCAGAGAAGGAGACTCCACCACCTCCCTGGGCAGCCTGTTCCAGTGCTCCATCACCTCACCTAAAGAAGTTCTTGCACACATTGGTGTGGAACTTCCTATGCTGCAGTGTCTGTCCATTTCCCCTTGTCCTGTCTCCATGTACCACTGAAAAGAGACTGGCCTCACCACTATGGCCCCCACACCTCAGGTATTTATAGACCTGTATTAGATTGTGAACCTGAAGTACTCAGCCAATGAGGAACCAGGGGAGGAAGAGATGAGCATCGAGTAATGGGGCATAAAAGAGGAAGTGCTGTTTTCTGTGTATGCTCCTGCTTTGCAAGAGGCTCCCCATTGCAACTGGAAATAAAACCTGCTTTATCAGAGATACCACTCTGATAAATTATTTGGAAACTTCCAACAGTTTCCTTTCATAAAGGGAACTGAACACGGAAAACTTCTCTGAATCCAAAGCTTTTAAGTTGGAAGTATTTAACTTGGCTATCAAAACAAAGAGGTAGCCCAAGGAAAGATGAAAGCAATCAGGAAGCACTGTGGGCAGACACCCAGTGACACCTTCTTGGCATAGCTTTTATACCAGGGATAACTGATGCTCTTATGCAAACCCTGCAGATTAGAGAAACTGGTCCATCAGCTTCAACCTGCAGAGAAAAGTGCCTCCAATGACAGAACTGCTTGCAATCCAAACTCAGCTGCCTTCAGACTTCCCAAAACAAAAGACTTGCATCAAAATTACAAAGAATTCGTTCATTAGCATTTCCGTGCACCAAAGTCCTATTTGCATAACCTACATCTCAGTAGAAAATTTTCATGGCTTTTCCATGGTACGTAGTATTTGACACCAAGTAAGAGAACTGGAACATACAAAACAGAAAGAGAATAAAGCAGTGTAACGCGATAGGTGCTCCCACGTTCATACCTTGGCAGTTCCAACCACCAGCCGTTCTTGGAACTGACTACAGCTGGCAGGCATGACACATGGCACAGAACAGCCTTTGCTGCAAACTCTCGTCGCTCGCCAATCAATTTCCTTCCTAACTGAAAGGATGTCAGCTTGAAACTAACTGCTAATACAAAGTGGAAAGGAAGAACAACAGACAAGTGTGTATGAACATGTACATGTTTGACTTGAGTCAAACTTTTGCTCGAGTCCAAAAACCCTGGCAGAAAAAAGAAAGCCACTGCAGAGAGCTGCACAAGATAATTAAAACCATTTGTGAAAACAAATCTATTTTTATTTCAGCTGCTTTCTTGACATGGGACAATCCATTTCAGGGAGAAACAATCATTCATATATGCAAACCACTAAGCTAAAACTGGTTCCTTTCTGCAATCTCAGAAAAAGCAACTCTTACAGCAGCTGGGTCCTAAATACCATAGCTGGACAACAAGATATATTCAGCTTGGCAAGCCCAGTAACCCACAGTAGAGAGTACTAAACTGCTCCCAGCAAGGCTGAGGAAGAGGTGATGAAATGGTACCTTTCTGACTATCAAAAATTGAAAAAAAAACCAGACCATTATGCTATGCTGGAGTTACTGTTATTAACTGGACATTAACTCCTGCATTTTACGGATCACGGCTTTTAGTAACTCACATTGGCTTTTTAAACTCTTTCAAATAAGATTTTTGTAATAATACAGCACCAAAACAATACTGCATTGACTCAAAACTAAATCTCTTCTTAACACTTCCATGATGAGGTTTCAGGACAATTTGTCAGTGTTAGTGCACAACCAGAGCAAAATTACAGCTTCTGGATGGAAAGTAAGCAGCCACCTGGCTACTCACACAGCAAGACACGCTGCTGTTTGCTCACGGGGTCTGGCATCCAACCCAGTCCTTTTCAGTCTTACAGTACTAAGTGCTATTGTGGGCTGGTTACACCTGTGCAAAGTAACATTTCTTTAAGGGTTTCTGATCTTTTAACCATTTCATGATTGGCAAAACCATTCTGAGTAAGCCTACTCTCTACATCAAGATTTTTAAGTTATTGTTTATTGACTTCGCTTTACGGAGAAACAAAATCTCTAAGCATATGACCACAGCACATTTTTATCTAACTTAGCAAGGATAAGTAATAAAATTTAGCCCCTAATCTGTCTCCACAGCAGCTGGTCTACCATGAGCGTATGCCGTTTTGTTGCATCGTAGACTTTTCAGCGTGGTTTAAAGGAAGTTCTGCTTCCAACATCAAAATTAAACTCATGGCTGAAGCCCACCAACTGACAGTGCCAGAGCTGCTATACTGAAGAGCTGAAGGATCCGGACCTGGAGGTCACCAACTGCACGCAGGAAACCAGGCTGTCAGAACAAGCAGTGTCTTTCCTTTGCAGGAAGGCTCCTCCAAATCACTGAGTTCATCTCAACTTCCCCAGTTTTCTGTAGGCTGTTATTACAAATACGATGAAAAGGCGTCGATCAAGTCCTAACAATCAGAACTCTCACATCTTATAGAAATTACAAAAATTTTCCCTTTTAATTCTTCCACTTCCATGCACTGCGAACCATCTCCTATATGGAGATCTGTGGAAATGCAGCTCTCAAAATAAACCAGTACTATCACTTCACAGACATCCTTCCTCCGAGTGGAAGACAGTTACAAAGTGAATCACAATATCACCTACAGATGTGCATCAACAGAACGGACACAGCATTTTCTTATTTCTTAATTTAAAATAGCATTATTTCCAGTTTCTAACCCAGAGATATCTAGAAAGTATAAATACCACTTTCCAGCAGCAACTCTGGAAGATAGTTTTCCCTGGGAAAAAGCAGTCAGTGTGCCCAGACAGTTGTAAGCAGTCACTTAAACCCTGCAGCAAACTGACCAGCTGTACGGCTTTTGGCCCGAATTGAGTTAATTTTCTTTACAGCTAATGCTACAGAGCTATGTTTTGGATTTGTCACCTGCAGGTGATAACAAACAGATGTTTTAGTTATTGCTGGGCAGTGCTGCACAAAGCCAAGGACATGGCAGCATCTCACACTGCCAGAGAGGATCTGGGCAGGCACAAGAAGCAGAAAGTACTGGGGCTGGCTTTGGACTGCCACTGTTTCATAACCACTTTGTTCTACAACATACAGCCTTGCTTACAGTTCTCCTAAGACTGTAACCCGACAAGAAATACACACAACTGTTTGGTAACTCTACAGTTACATTTCTTGACACTACTTTAAATAAACTTCATAGCAAATGACAACTTTGAGCATCAAAGAAAGCTCTGAAGAAGTTCCAGATAATTACAAAACACCAAGTTTCCAAAAGCAGCAATAGCCCTCATTAACTGCCCTATACAATCTCATTCTGCCCTGCAATTAGCTTTAAGCTGCAGTTGGCTCAGAGGCTCAGCACTTCCTCCTACAAAGCAAATCCCAGCCTTGAGCAACTCAGCCAAGCACTAACACTAGTGTCAGCACGAAGTTATTTTGGACCCTTACCTTCAAAGTACTGAAAACAGTTTTTCTGAAGAACTTTACTCAGTCTTCTCCTGCCTTTTGCTAGGAAAGAATTCATCCGGAGGCCTCCGTTCATCACTGCTTTATTCGCATGACACAGTGGCAAGAAGACATGGTCACACAAACCTACAGGCCATAAGCTACTTACCCATTTAATTCATTATTAGTTAGAGCAACTAAATCTTAATGTGATCACCCACAGCAAAAATATTAAGGCAAAACTAAGTTATTTTTCCCTCTTTAAGCAATTTTCTTGCTTTAAGTCTATTAACTGATGATTGCATCACATCACCTCTCTTATATGTCTTCTCATGGTTTTAACAATTTTACTGGAAAGAAGTCGCTATGAACAGCCAGGAAATACAGAGATCAGCACTTCAATGTTTAAAAAAAGATCTTCAGGGATAAAATGTTATTTCACATAAACCACGCAGAAGAGTTCAAAAACACTTTTAAGAATATGCAATAGGAAACAAAATTTTGCCAGTTATGTGCCCAGAAAATTATGGACAGGAAGACAACATATGCAGCACAGTCAGTGCCTTTAAAGCAGTGGTACAAAGCCTTGCACAAACACTTCCCAATGGCAGCAAAGACAAGTTTACTTGGTTTTAGGCCCAGACATTCCTGAACAGTCTAAAAAACCATCGAGCAGCATCTATACCTTATCTCTCAGAACCTGCCTACTTACACTTTTATTTTCTAATATTATGATTTTTTAAAACGAAAACACTATCTAAAAATTACCTGAAAACAACGTAAATAAAAATATGCTTCGGAAAGAGGCTAACTTAGAACATACTTCTCTGAATCACTTTGATTTCCACCCAAATGTTTTTATAGTACCACAGAATGATTTAGGCTGGGGAGGAACTCTGGAGGTCATCCACTCCAGCACCCTCCCAAACAGGGCCGGCTTCAAAGCTAGACCAGGCTGCTCAGCCATACAGAAACGTTCAGTCTGTATCAGTCCTCTAACCTAGTAGTGAGACAGAAGCTGTAATTGTGCAATCTCAAGAGAAATGCAAGTTTCCAGATGCCACAACAGCACAGTGAGCTGCTCAGAGCTTTTATATAAACGTGTATCTTATTTAGCTACGGCATAAATGGGAATGAATGCCTTACATTCCTAATGTTTCAGCCTTTCACATATCCCCTCATACTGCTACTAAAACATATGAGGAGAAACAGGAGGCTCACGTAGAACTAAAACATCAAGTTGCTTAAGGACACGTTCCTCAGAATGTGTTATATTTACTATTTATATTTAATGTCATTTTTCCAATATAAATTTGTACATTCATTTCATCCGGATCTCAACTGGAAGACTGAGAACAGCTTCCAAGCTTACCCTTTCTGAAGCACAGCTTTCCAAAAATAATTCTGGGTTTAGTAAAGGTCAGAGCTATTCCCTTAGCACCTTATGCTCTGAGTTTTCCTGTATCCTTTATTAATACAAATCCATGCAGTGTTTTCCCTTTCAGGCTATCTATAGGGGGTTATTTTCAGTCTGTTGCTTTTCTTAAAGACTTCTACTGCATGATCATCAGGAACGTGGCTTGTCTTTCACACTGCTGTTGCCAGTGCAGAAACACACCACCTACCACCTCTGTGCTCACACCCATTGCTTGGTCTCTATAAACCTTCAGCAAATATCAGTGGATGTCAATGGGTGCCATTTTTTTTCTGCATAGAGGAATTCAGAGACACACCTTCGCTTCATCCGCATTTCCACATCAGACTGCCCCTCTGCTGCCATCTGCCACACCACAACCAAACAGAACAGAACACCGGAGGGAAGGTTTGACCTCAACTGCCATACTGCCATCATCACGGAGCCCCAGCACAAGAACGTGGAGCACGGCCAGAGGAGGGCCTCGACGGTGATCAGAGAGCTGGAGCAGCTCCTTTACAAGGACAGGTTGAAAGAATGGGGATCTGCAGCCTAGAGAAGAGAAGGCTCCAAGGAGGCCTTACAGCAACCTTCCAGTACCTGAAGGGGGCATACACAAAAGCTGGGAAGGGACTTTTCATAAGGATATTTAGCAACAGGACACGGAAAAACAGTTTAAAGCTAGAAGAGGGCAGATTTAGATTAGATATTAGGAAGAAATTCTTTGCTGCGAGGTTGGTGAGACACTGGAACAGGTTGTCCAGAGAGGTTGTGGATGCCCCCTCCCTGGAAGCACCAAAGGCCAGGCTGGATGGGGCTGTGAGCAACCTGGACTGGAGGGAAGTGTCCCTGCCTATAGCAGGGGGTTGGAACGAGGTGATATTAAGGGTCCCTTCCAACCCAAACCATTCTATGATAATCATATAATAGGATGCATTACTTTTGGAGCAGCCCTCATAGAAGCAGAGTGACTCCCCCATTCCCCAAAGGATCCTGGAGACTGAAAAGAAAGCAAACATAACTTGTCTTCAAAAAGAGTGAGGAGGAGGAACCAGAACATCACGGGCTGGTCTGCCTCTTCGCAGTCCCTGGGAAGGTCAGGGAAGAAATGCTTGCAGGAGCCACTTCCAAACAGATTAAGGACAAGGAAGGAACAGGGAAATCACGTTGGAGCAGCCTAGCAGGCATCTCTAACAGGATGACTGGCTTTGTGGGTAAGGGCACCAGTGAATGCAGATTACCTCGCCTTTAGAAAAGTTTTTGACAATGCCACCAGTAACATCCGCATACATAGACTGAGAGTGAGCAGGTTTAGATGACTGTGGGGTGGGCTTAAAACTGGCAGCACTGTGACACCCAAAAGGCTGCAATCCGTGGCACTGAGTCCAGCTGGAGGTCAGTCTTGACCGACACCATTTAACTTAATTCATTTTCTGGACAACAGGACCAAGCACACTCTCAGCAAACATGCTGATGGTAAAAAGTCAGGAAGTGGCTAACACACCAGGTGCATTACTGCCTCTCAGAGGGACCTAGGGAGAACCTCAGCTAGAGAAGTGAGCAGATAGAAGCTTCAAGAAATTCAACAATAGGAAGCACAAAATTCTACACCTAGGTAAGAATAAACCCATGCACAAATAAAGACTGGGAGCCAGCTGGCTGGAACGCAGCACTGCAGAAAACACTGGTGTCACTGAACATGAAATAGCAGCAAAGAGCACCAGCACACTGGGCAGTATTAAGAGCACTGCTAGCATGATGAGGGAGGTACTCTTTCCCCTGCAGTCAGCACTGGTGAGAACACATCAGTAGTGAGCCTGCTGCCAGGATCCCCAAATCAAGAGACAAACAGATGGACTGCAGTGAGCCCAGCTAAGGGCCACATAGATGGAGAAGGGCTGGGAACCTGCGAGGAGAGGGGCAGCTGTGAGCAGGCTTTGTTAAACCTAGTAATAGAATGGTGCAGATGCATAAACATCTGCAGGGGGTGGTGAGGGCAAAGATGAAGCCAGACTCTTGCCAGTGGTGCTCAGTAACACGACAACAATGGGAACAAATTAAAATACAGGAAATTCCAACTAAACACAGGGGAGAGTAATTTATTTATTAACTGTGATGTGGTTAAGTCTTCATCCTCAGAGAAGCTTCAACCCTGACTGAACACAACAGTCAGCAATCTGTTCCACGTCACTCTAAGCGGATGGGTTTGGACTAAATGATCTCCACAAGTCTCTTGAAGTGTCAATTGTTCTGCGATTCTTCAAATTCCCTAAAATAAACTCAATAATTCCCTCTGCACCTGTCCCATTCTTCCTGCTTGTTCTCTATAGGTGTCTATCTTTTAACTGACTCCTCCCCTACAGAGGCATTTATCAAGATGGTTTTTTTCCCCCTTTCTCCCTTCAGTTGAGGTTCACTTTCAGTGACCAGTAATAGATGACAGCTTATGTTTTATCAGTCTGAATAGAAAGGCACAGTGTGCATAAACAAGCAGGCAGAGTTCTGTGATTTGGTAATCTTGAGTGTCACTGGGCCCAGGGGAACAGCACAGAGCTGTCAGGGGAGAGGCTGTGGCACAGGCTGCCAGGGCTCAGGGAGTGCTGGGACACCAAGCTCAGCCGTAGGGTTTGGGTCGGGGTGCTGCTGTGTGGGGCTGGGTTGGACTTGGTGCCCCTTGTAGGTCCCTTCCAACTCAGGATATTTTATGGCTCTGTGATCTACTTTAGTTTCTCCAGCTTTTCACAAGGCCTGTGTTCAAATGCAGTGTGTAAGCCCACCCGAGGTGCTTATTCTCACTTTCAGAAACCACTTTCATTTAGCTTTTTGCTGATCAACATGAGAAAGAACAAAACGAAGCAGTTCAAGTTAGCCTTCCACAAAATGCCCAAGAACATACCAAAGAGTTCAGAAGGTTCAATTAACAACAATCATGTACCGTGAGACTGAAAAACATGCAAAAATCAAGGCCAAGTTCCATTGTCCCCACGGAAAGAATGCAGCTGTGCACTTCACACGCACACTGTGTTCCTGGGTTATTTAAATTTTCTTTTGCACTGATAAGAAACCTCATAAAACCCTCACTTATAACTGTCTTGGAACCTGTGGCATTCCTCCACTGCTTACGTTACATCAGAGATGGAGAAGTGATTTGGTATCACGGCTGATTCTCTGTTTACTCGGAGGTATTTTACTTTGTTGGTGGGCACCCAACTGATTGCACCTTTCAGAATTTCCTTCATTTTTAATTCACACTGTGATAACTTTCCTGAGCCAATCTGGACTGTTAATCCATATCTTGCTCTGCATTTCTTTCATGAATTTACAGTGCCAGTGTTCCAAACTCTCCAGCAATTTCAATCAAATTAATTACTCTAATTAGCATTAAAAAATTCCCAGGTGCGACTAATTTGGGTTGCAAATTCACTCACAGGGCATTGATCTTCTAACAGTTTCTAAAAGTTCATCTTAGGTATCCATATAAATTAATCCAAAACTTTGAGGGAAAAAATGGTAATGCTGTTTCATTTCTGACAGCACAAACATCAAAACTACGCTGCCAAAACTCCCACTGTTTCATACTGGTAATACATTGAGGGTGGTATAATCCAGCTGCATATTATGTTGACCAATTCACATCAAAGTGCTCTTCTAGCAGTCTAGCCTCATGGTTACAATGGAACTTTCACTCATTTCACAGTTTCCAGTGCGTACATTTACCAACCCCGCCTCGTTGTTACAGAAGTACTGAATCCAAGTCAACACTGCAGTTAGACTACAGCTATTACTCAGTGAAAAGGATGAAATGATTAACCTTCATGAGTGGACTTCAGAACACTGCTGAACGCAACGCTGGATGCAGACATGCAATGGCAGTTATTAGTTGGTGTGCTGGAGCATCTCTGCTCTAACAGAGCTCGAAGCATTTTGACAGGTTGTTTTGTGATTTGGCATCAGAAGAAAACTTTTTTTTGGTACTACAACTATTTAGGAATGTATTTGTAATATAAATATTAATCCAAATATTATAAAAGATCTCTTTATAATGAACTCTCACAGTAAAACAAAATCCAAGACCACCACCTTTTGTTTCACAACTTACCGTGCAGCTTTTAAACCAGCTGCTTTAGAAGCAGTTATGCATTCAGTTATTTACAGCTGAAGGCAGCACCTACAGAGGATTCTGTAACCTCCAGCTGTTCACTTTTCTTGTTTACAGCTCAGTGCTTGTTTCCATGTATTTCCCTGCCCCATTCTCAGCATCATAACATTACCATTGGCAAATGGTAATTATCACTGGTTCACACACTTCCTTATTCAAACAAACCTACATGAAGGTTTTAACTCCTGGAGAGTGATTAAAAAAAACAACAAAATATGACTATTGGATTATGCTCTTACCTGTAATCATTACTAAGTATGACAACTTATAATAGCTTTAAAAAGTAGGTTTTTTTTTTTTTTTTTAAAGGCTGTTGTACACTCGTGTCTATAAACCCAGAATCCAAACTACATCCTGCTGCTTGAAGGACTCAAACACAGCAGGCTGTCTTCTTAACAGCATAAAGCAGGTTGCAAACATTCCTGCTTAGATTAACGTAGGTATGTTCTGCACAAACCTGCACAGCACACTTCACAGCTGGCTTTAGGGTTTCTCTATACAATTCTGTGGATTTTAATGAAGAGCACCACATGTGAAGGTATCTGTCTGGCGATACAGTAGCAAAGAGAGGCCCAGATATGCCTCAGCTTATTTGCTCTCAATAACTTGGTAACAAGGGCCATGGAGGCTTCAGGAGAAACATCAGGGCAAGCAGTATCGCCTGCCATCTACTCCCTTGCTGAACAGATCATCACTGTAGGTATCTGAGCAATGCACTGAATCAAAACTGTCTGCATAGATCTGCATTTGTACTGGGCAAAGATCAAAGAAACGATGAATCACTCTCTACCACCACCGACATAATGGCAAATCTGAAATTTGCTGATTATTTGAAATCTCCTGAATAAGAAAGTTCTGTCTCTTCTGCCTTTAAGTGCTCCAGCAAATGAGATGGAGCAGGATGCATGGCCTCCTGAGAAACTGAGCTGCAACAACCAGAGTGTCCTACTGCAGCCACTCAGCTGGCTACCACAGTGCACGCGCACTGCAAAAGCTGCATCGTTCAACATTCTGAAGTGTTATAATCAACTAAAGAAACTAGAAATCTACTATTTGCAACAAGATGAAATAATATTTCTACAGACTAAATCCAGTGCCAGATAGAAACAAAGGCTGTGACTTTCCAGTCTGAAGCACAAAGCATACAAATCAGGAGATGGAAAGGAGATGAAAATTCTTTACAAATCTTGAGAAGATTTAAGCAAACGCTGAGGGAGCGGAAATTCTTTTTTTTAAAGACAGATGCAAGTAAAACCTTGAGTTCTGAAAGAATCCTATTCTTGCTACTTAGCTACAACAGACACCTGCCGCCTGCTTCCTAGGAAGCTTTGCCACTGTCCAGATAAGATGAAAGAACCAACACAACCATCCCAAGGCCACATCTCCAAAATGTAACTGTTTGCTACATCCCAGCTCCTGCCTCCCTGAAAAATAAAACAAACTCTAAGGCGGCAGCTGAGAACTGCACCATTACTTCAGTACTGCCAGCACTCCCATCTAAATCGTCTTTTTTGTGGGGCTGCTCTGAAGCCATCAAGAAATAAAGCAGATTACTCTTTCAAAATCCTGGGCTACACAGGAGTCTGCAGAAGCTGAGATATTTAAGTAATCAATTCAGTAATAAATAAAAAAGCTGAATGTTTCAGTCTTCACAGCCTAGATTTTTCACAAGAAGAACTGACAAATATATATTTAAACAACAGCCCAAGACCTATGCTAACAAACACTAATGGTATCTTCCAATTTAAAGGGAATCAATCACCACACTATAGGGATACAACATAAATAACTGCGAAGAAGCTTAGAAATGCCTCCTAAAACTACAATTTCTCCATGAATTAGAGGAACCACAGTGTCAGAGCGATGAGGATGCAGCTCCCACAGTTATCATGTGAGCAGAGAGGGGCTCCTTCCCCTGCACTCCCCTCTTCTGTCCCATTCTTGCACCAATCCTATTGCTAGGCCAACACTTACCTGCTTCAATTCAGTGAATCCTGTTGAGAAATAAAGAAAAGAAAGAAAAAAGCCTAGGATCCCTGAAAAAAACAAAATACTTTGGTGGCTTGTTTTGTTTTCATTTTTAGGTGTTGTTTTTAAGATATTCCACAGCAAAATATTCTACATGTGAAGTACACTTCAGCATGAACACACTTCATATGCTACGCCCTTCACAGCTCACCTTTCCATGCATCAGAGGCGAAACAAAAAGCTTTTTGTCCCAATTGGGTTACAATGCCACATAATCACCTTTTTACCCAACAAAGCATTCTTCCAGATTCAAACCCCAGTCATCTGAGGAGGTGTGACTTCAATTTTAAGACACTCTGTATTTGCTTCATAATGCACAAAGCTGATCTTACTGCTTTTACTTACAAGGTACGAACTAGCAAAAATATAAAATACCAAGTACAGAATTTGCTACTTTAAAAATCTGAAGTGAAATTCCAAAAAGGAAATAAATTCCTACTGTGGACAGCTGGACCTGTATCCCAATAGATCCCACCCCTATTGTTAGTGCCTGCAGTCTCCCTCCCTCCCAGCTCCTGCACTGTTTCCTTCTGTGGGTACCTTCCACACTCAGCATTACAGTTATTAGAGACTGCAGCCTCTAATAACACCAGCAAAACAGTCATGTTTTTATTCAGACGTTCATATCCCAGACAGAAAGGAAGATGAGATTTTCCTCACACATCATCCTTTGCATTAATAACTCCCGAATTGTCACTAATGCCATAGAAGCCTTGTAGTTCTGAGGGTCTCCTGGAGGGCGAAGGAAAATGCACCAACACGCTACACACATCCCACAGGACTCTATTTCAAACCTTTACACTTTGGAGAATGCCCAAATAAACCACCAGCAACATCAACAGGTCTCCACAGAGCCAATGCACGCGTCCAATCCAGATGTCAGAACTGGGGTTAAATAAATACTCTGATTCAACGGGTGCACAAAGAGAGGAACAAAGAGAAAACCTCCGTCTTGTGACAGCTTATTCATTGACGTGAGCCAGATCTGGTTCAGGCAAATGTTTAACAAGTGCAGCACTTCTATGGAAACTGCTCACTGTAATATATAGTGCATGCTGCACTTGCAAAAGACAAATATTTGCACTTATTTCACACAGATAAGTATTGTATTATTTCACAGTATTCCATAGGCAACCTTTACATCGTTATACAAACCTGACCTCGTTGTGTGAACACTTAAGTAGCATTCAAAACCAATATTTTAATGCCTTTCTGGTAAACTCAATTTAACAAGCAGAAAGTCAAGTATGCCAAGTAATGCCCGCTGATTACAAGACTTCCTCTACAACTTCAGGTGATGGACACTTTAAGTTGGAGTTAGAAACGTCACACGTCGCCATTAATCTCTAATTAAGACAGTGTGAAAAACTGAAAACACGCGGCAGCAATTTGGGTCGGACAGCTACAGAAACTTTTGTTCAGTGTTGGACGAGGTAGTCCAGTTTTTTTTTTTCCCTAAACCTTTGGCATTTCCCCGACAGCTGGAACAAGAGGTGTCTTTGAAGACATCATGCCTGACAACACACATGCTTCACCAGCCATGGCACGTTTAGAAAAGAAATGGCCTTGCTGTCCTGAGACAACACACAAGTGAGTGCCACGCTAACTTGTTATCTTCAATTTTCTTTTTTCTTTTCCCCACTCCTTCACACAGCAAAGTTACTTTGCCTTCCTTATCCAGGAGCAGTCACCTTAACAGCCAAGGGAAGAAGTTCAACTTCAGGTAAAATCAGTGAAAATAAGCAAGTCACCACTTTCATGTAAGCTGGTGGTTGGGTTAAAGACCAAACTAAATATGTTATTGCCTTATGAGCATTTTGTAATATATTAATCATTAATTTTTAATCCAGACTCTGAAACGATACAGTCACAGTAGCAGAAAATACAGCTACGTGCACACCTGAGAGAGCAAGCCATGGCATCACAGAACGGCCTGGGTTGAAAAGGACCACAATAATCATCTGGTTTCAACCCCTCACTGTGTGCAGGGTCACCAACCACCAGGCCAGGCTGCCCAGAGAAAGAGAAGAGTTCTATAGAGGTCCATAGGAAGAGAACTTCATCAGTAACACAACAGTAATTACTTCAGGCCCTGACAAGTAAGAAAACATGAAAATGGAGGAATCCTTACAAAGAACTCACTCCATCTAGCTGTGCTGCAAATAAATCAGGAGAAGAATAACTCATGGCACTGGCAGAGCAAAAATTACAGCATCAGAAAAGTACAAATGACCCACTTGGAGCAATAGATCTCAATCCAACCAAAGGGATTTAAAGGGAGCCTACAAACAGGAGGGGAATCAACTCTTGGAAAGGGTAGATAACTGCAGGATAAGGGGAAATGGTTTGAAGTTGAGGGAGGGGAGATTTAGGCTGGATATCAGGGAGGAATTCTTTACAGAGTGGTGAGGTGCTGGAACAGCTGCCCAGAGAGGCTATGGATGCCCCGTCCATCCCTGGAGGTGTCCAAGGCCAGGTTGGATGGGGCCCTGGGCAGCCTGGGCTGCTATGAAATGGGGAGGTTGGTGGCCCTGTGTGTGGCAGGGGGTTGGAGATTTGTGATCGTTGAGGCCCCTCCAACCCTGGCCATTCTGTGATTCTGTGATATAAACAGGCATGAGACCAGCAGTGGAGAAATCACCATTTGGAGATCTGACTGCTCTAACTGTCAAGCAAGAGTAATGAGTATTAATATATAATTAAAAGATAGCAAGCATTTGGGGATAGGAGCAGGTACCAGGGATGGATGCTGACCAAAAGCATGTTAAAAATTAACAATCCACTGTTTGTGTTTTCAGCTCTGCTCAGTCTTTCTTCACATCTTCCACTGTAGTGGAGGGAGCAAAGCTGCAGAAGGCAGCAAATGCTTCACGTCATTCTGAGGTAATCCTGCAGAGTGCAGGAAGGGCCTCACGGACAGGAGGTCCATCACAACCATGTCAAACTTGATTCAGAGAAATCAAACAGCCTGTCTTATTTAAGTAAACGAAGACGCTCCCTGTTACGAACTTACACTCCTCATGAATATTTCACTGCAAATCGCTTTCCATTTCATGATGTAATGAATAAATCAGAGTCGGAGTGTCAATTATGTCTTCATGCTGTCTTCCTCTATTCAGGGTCTCTTAAACCTGATCTGATTTTTCTTTCTCTTTGTATTAAAGTTCAAAGATTACCAGCTATCTAGCTAATGCTAGGAGAGAAAAAATACACTCCCTGACAAAAACCTGCATCTACAAATCAAGGTAAGCAGAGAGGATAAAGATTTTATACAGGTCAATATCAAAAACCTCCTCTAGAGTCCCAATAACCCGCCCAGCCTAACGCCTGAGACCTGCACAGTCCCAGAAAAGATGTCACTTAGCATTCTGTTTGCTCAGTAAGAAACAGGGTTTCACACAGCAACACTTCAATGACCCACCTGAAGGAAACAGGCCTCTTCTGCTCAGCGACACCACCACTTAAACCCAGACTCTGAACTTGAAAATCAGCAATCTAAATGCATACATGTAAGCACTGCTGCTCATGACTGAAACAATAGGCATCTTCCAGGAGCAGTTTAGAATAGCTCAGGCAGGTGGGCGGAAGGCAGGCATTATCAGTTCCTAAACGGGAGGACTGTGATAAAATGTTTTTTAAAAGGGAATAGCATACTAATGTTCTGCCAGACCGTATTTTTTTTTTAAAAGGAAAACAGATTTGAATAACCAGTGTAACAACAGCTAGGATCATGTTTTCTCAGAGGGGGGAAAAATCCTTGATGTTTATCAGGAAGTTTGTTCAATGTCCCACTGTAGTAGAAGCAGAAATTCCAGGCATAACTTAAAAGGCAGTCATAAGAAACAGAGCCTTGGTTACTTCAAAATGCTCTCTCCCAGTCTGTCGCATTATTTTCATTTCTATAAAGTGTAATTTGCAATTCTGATGAAGAAAGAGATCAATCCCTCAGCTGCAGCAACTCTGCCCGAAGAAGTAAAAGCTGAAAGCCAATCACTTCCAGAACACTCAGGTCCTTACTGCTTCCTTTCTCATACAAAAGGGATGAAGAAAAACTACCACTCAAAACAGAGGCACAGAATTAGCTCTGCTACCAGCCATACCACAGCCCAAGAATGCAAACCAGCTGACTGCCTAAAACCATTAAAAATGCTCAATTTGTGAGACAGTAAAAAGTAACCATCTAGCCAAACAATCCTCCCAAGCAAGGCTGTAATCCCAGCTTGTCTGCTTCCTCTTCTGAGGTGAGCGCTCACCTCAAAGCACACAAAGTACAGTTGCATGAAATCAACCCAGGCAAGTGCTCTCCTCCTAGTCATGCATGCACATTCACGCTCTCCTTAGCTATGAGGGCACAAAGGAGTTCCTCCAGTTACACACAGAGCAGAACAACAGAAATTATCACACTGAATGAACACAACTGGACAGCCAAACAGAAAGGCTGAACAACAAGCAGCATCAGTGGCAGCACCCAGAACCTTCAGTGCTGCGCTCTGCAAGGTTTCCCTCCTGCTTTAACCCCAGAGACATCTTTTCCCTGAACTTTAAGGAGAAACTGCATTGTTTTTGCTGCAACACAGAAAGCATTTTACCAGGAGTTAGCACGTTTACTGCTTTGTTTCGCTCACATTTACAAAAGATATTTGTTTAGATGCTGCCACTGATAATGATGATGCCATTAAGTTACCAAACTCCTGCACATGCTACAAAACAGATCAAACATTTTTTCAGCCTCACTTAACACCGTTTTCAAGCAGTCTTAATGCAAGTTTTTTTGGAAACAATGACAAAGGTCAGCTCTCCAAGAGAAGCACCAGGCTGCTCTAATACCTGCCTTCCTATCTGCTTATCAGCTCTGCAGTTCACTCTCACAAGCTATTTTGAAACATACAACCAAAGAAACAAAACAACTTTGTGCTTCAGGAAATGGCTCATCACAAAAAAAAAAAACCAACAAAAACACCTTTAACTCTACAACAGGAACAAAAACAGAGTGAAGAAAATGAGTGTATGTCCGTTAACTAATAAATTCATATGAATAATCTCTCAATCTCTCTTAAGAACCAAAATAACTGTTTAATCTGTAAGAAGCTTTCAAAGTTAGCACTCAGAAGTCTCAGTTATTTTCCACTGCAGCATCACCTCTTATACATACGGCAACAGTTCTTTCTTAAATACGTTCTTAAACACAAGAAAATTCACTTCAGATTAGAATGCTGCATATTGCTCTGATGATCACTTGGAGGTGAAAACATTCAAAATAGTGATTAAAGCCGTCAGTCAAACCACAACTAAGAATGTATAATAGACCAAGTTCAGATTCAAATGGTGCAGCTAAGAGTAATATAACTGCAATTAAATTAGAACTGCTTTGGACTTTCACTGTAAGAAGAAAGAAAAGAATTAAAATTTGTTCTTCAAACAAGATGTTTTAAAGGCAATAAAGCCCTGGGAGCTAATGTCAGATTGCAGCTGATGTTTCATTCTTATTATCCACTACTTGTTTGGGTCAATTCAAGCAAGCAATAGCTGGACCTACTGCCAGCCAGTAGTCTCTCAATACTGTCTTCTCAGGAATACCAGTTCACATTCCTCCTCCTTCTCTGCAAAAAGGATAAGGGAGCAGAGATTAAGAAAAAAAAAAAAAAAAAAAAAAAAAAAAAAGAAAGGGGACACAGAAAAAAATGTTTCAAAAAGAGAACTCTGCTTCTGATTTTTTCTATCCTACCCAAACTATAAAGGTTAGCTTTTCTGGGGATGTTTTCTGAAGCTTCAAGGGTAAAGAATGCCACGCAAATGACAACAGATGGCCTGACTGCTACACTTGGTTTTCTCTCCCCACATCACACTTCGATACTAAGCTTGTTTATCAATTTAACATCACAAATGACACCTATCACAACAAGTTGAGCTCCTGGATGCCAGAGCTGATCTAATAAAGGCGTTCACACCCGTATTTACTACTGCCACACAAGGTCACAGACCCCTACCAGGAAGCAGGAGACTTAACAGCCAAAACTCGCCCGTGTTTCCAAAATAAAGCGGCGGCACCAGCAAGAGGGCACGCACCGTCCAAGGCAAACTTGTGCTGGGAAACGCCGCTTCACGGCACGGCTGTACCTGCGCGAAACAAAGCGACGAACCCCGGCCGAGAGACGGGACGGGGCCGAACGCGATAGGAAGGGGCCGCCGGCGGAACGGCCGCCGGGAAGCGGCGCCCGGGCCGGGAGCGATCCGGGGCCCCAAAAGGCGGAGCGGCCGGTCCCGGCTACAGGGAGCGTGGGAAGGACGGCGGGGCCGAGCGGGAGGAAAGCGCACAGCGCCAGAGGACGCGGGCGGGAGCCGGGCGGCCCCGCAGACGGGCCGGAGGTCCCGGGACCGCCGCCGCGGGGCGCGGAGCGACGCCAACAGCCGTGCCCAGCCCCGGCTCGGCCCGGCGGGGCAGGGCTGCTCGGCGGGGCCGAAGCCCCCCGGGCGGCCTGGCCTACGCCCGCGGGGTCCCCACGCCCCTCGCCTGTGCCGCCGCGCCCGCCCGGAGCCGAGGAGAACGGCGGAGCCGCCGCGCCGCCCTGCGGGATCCGATCCCTGCCCATTCCCGAAGCCTCCGCCCCTCCCGCCGAGCCCGCTCCCCTCACCGGGCGCGGCGGCGTAGCAGCTCCTCCGTCCCTCGGCCAAGATGGCAGCCGGTCCGAGCCCAACCTGAGGCAGCGACTTTCCAAAGTCGGGCGCTATCTGCGCGCGCGCGGAGTCGCCGGAGCCGCTGCGGCCGAGCGGCCACTACAAGTCCCGTCGTGCCCCGCGCCGGGCGCTGCGCGTGCGCACTGCGGCCGGGGGAGGGTAGTCGCCGGGCGGGGTGGGTCGTGCCGCGCGCGGCCGCAAGAAGCGCTGCTGTCCGTGGGGCCGTGCTGGCGGTTCGCTGGTTGTGGCTTTGAGACGGGATTAAAGGGTTTTTTTTGTTCATTTTTAATGCATCCACGACAAACACATAAGATTTTGATATTAATCTTAGTAAAGCCTTTTTTGTTGTTGTTTAAAGTGACTTCTTTTTCATTACCAAGGTGCCCATAACACAACCAAACGTGTAGAAATAACAGTGCTTGGCCTCATTTGACAGTGGGGTATGAAGGTGCAGTTTCCAGGCTATGAAATCGGAGAAAAGACTCCTTAATTCTCAAAGTGTAGAAAGGCCCTGCTAATATTTTAGTGAAATGACTTCTTTAGAAGAGCGGATTTTAGTTTTCTTACAACTGTTGGGCTCTGAAGCCGTCCCCAGGTCACACACACATGCCCACAGGGCAGCTCGCGCACCAGAGCCACATTAGCATTGCTGTAGGTGAGGTCAAGACCAGCAGGTGACTGGCCTTCAGCAGGATGGCACCCATGTCAGCACCCACCATCCTGTTAGCATAAAATTCTGCCTTGTGCGCCCCACCCAAAAGCAGTCGTCTCTTCTCCATCATCACAGTACAGAAAGCTGCCCCAGGACAGTAAGGCTCCGGCTGGCTTTATCTGGAGTTCCACATCTGCTTAGCTGGGTTTCCTTTGCGGTGTGCTTCTTCTATCTCACAGCTGTTTATGACATTGTTTTTGCAGACTGCTTGTGGTATCCCAAAAGTGTAGGTGCCTTGTGACCCTTTACCCTGGCCATGGGAGCTAAGTTTGTAGTGTTAGGTTGGCATTTTCAGGAAGGAGTGCTGCCCCAAGCACACACAGTGTGACTCCTATCCAATGCAACAGACGTGCATGTATCACTGGGGGAGCGTGGCTATTTGCAATCTCTGTTTTTATCTTTTAGGCTTTCAAGGTAAAGGTTGCTAAAGCAGATTAATGACACTCAATATTGCTTTTCAGAGACACCCTGTAATTTCTCCTGTTATATTTTTTTTCCTCCATTCAGAACTTGCATTGGGAATAAAAATGTTATTCAGCATCAGCAACCCCAATCTTTTTTTTTCCAGCTTTTGATGCTTCAAGTCAAGTTCCACTGGTGTTACCTGTAAAATTCATAAGCAGAATGCATTCCAGGTGCACAGATTACTGATTATTTTACACTTCCAGGACAAGATGAATGTCATGAAATCTTCCCATTCAAATTCTTTCATAATTTTCCCTGTTAAAAATCATAACCTTTCTGTGAACTGCTACACCAACACTAAATAATGATTTAACACCAAAATGACGCAGCAAATGCAGATTAATTTAATTCAGTGTTAGAAGTGACCCCAGCACCTCTTCCAGCAGATTGTGTTCCAAGTACTTGCCCCGTGTCCTGCTGAATTGGAATTGCTCTCTTGCAGAGGCAGGACTGTCTTGGACCAGTTGCATTTATCTTTGTTGAGTTTCTTGAGATTTTATCCACCTTCATTTAGGACTTCACTAACACTGTACAATTCAACAACAAAAAGCCAGTCCTGGTACTGAAGGGCCCACGGTGACCATGGAAGCAATTCTGATGGTGTGAATACTTACCTGTTCTGGGCTAGACACAGCCCCAAGCAAATATCACACAATGACTGTTCAGTAGTCATTAGATGTCATCAACTTCCATTAGCTGCTAAGCTATTTTAAATCTTTAATAATGGCTTAACACTTCTGCCTGACTTAAGGTTTTGTGAAGCTGATGACTTGTAAGTGTACGAATATTTCATTTTCACAACATTTTTTTTACGACTGGATTTCAAAGTACTTTGTAAACAACTATAAAGCAAGTCGTCTTAAAAACAAGTCTTCTAGAATTTGTGTTAGCTGGATAATTGCTGCAGAGAGTGATTTATAATTTAAGATCAAACTTATTTTGAAATTATCATCCTCAAAAAGAGATTATTTTTGTGCTGTTTTATAATCAGTTGTTTTCACTCATGAACATAGAAGTATGGTGATAGAGCATGTATAATTCTAACTACCTTTAAAATCCGTATTGATTACTTTGACTGGGATTTAGAAAAATATCAGTAGGAAAATATCAATTAGTTCCTGCTAACTGGAGAAAGAATGAACAAAACCTTCAAGGTTGGCAAAGCACTGTTATTACTTCCAAGTAATCTAATTAAAAACAAAGACATGTGGCTATTTAAATTACTTTATCATTCAATTGCTCTCCAGTGCATAATCAGAGAACCAGGAGGAAGTGATTAGCTGTCTTGGGAAAGGAAATGACACAGTCAAGATATATGAATGTTTTAAAGGAAGGACGAGATACTGGGAAGATTGTTACTGTCTTCCCACACAGAAGGATGAATGTGAATTTTTCCTGGGACCGAAGAACATTATACTATAAATTTGCTGGGGATTTTTCGGGAAAAGATAGGGCATGGTGGTGCTGGGACATGTGAAACTTAGAATCATAGAATGAATCATAGAATCACAGTTTCTATGATTCATAGTTTCATAGGTTTGGGTTGGAAGGGCCTCTTAAGATCACCTCATTCCAACCCACTGCTATGGGCAGGGACACCTCCCTATAGGCCAGGCTGCTCTGCCCATCCAGCCTGACCTTGAACACCTCTGGGGGGGGCATCCACAACCTTGCTGGGCAACCTGTTCCAGTGTCTCATCACCTTCACAGTGAAGAATTTCTTCCTGATATCTAGTCTAAATCTGCCCTCTTTCAGTTTAGAGCCATTTCCCCTTGTCCTATTACTACATACCCTTATAAGAAGGTCTTCCCCAGCTTTCCTGCAGGCCCCTTCAGGTACTGGAAGGCTGCTATAAGGTCTCCCGAAGAAGAGCCTTCTCTTCTCCAGGCTAAAGAGGAGAGGTGCTCCAGCCCTCTGATCAGCTCCATGGCCCTCCTCTGGACCTACTCACACAGCTCCACGTCCTTCTTGTGTTGGGGGCCCCAGAACTGGACAGTGCTCCAGATGGTGTTTCATGAGAGCAGAGCAGAGGGGCAGAATCACCACAGCTTACTGTGTGTTCTTTGATTGGAAGCTTTGCCCTGCTCTTGTCCTCACAGAGGTCTTGCAAGCAGCCTGAAGTTCAGCTGGATCAGTGGTGAAATGGTACTGCAGGTTTACAGGATCCAGAGGCACCCCTTGGGTCCTTGCTACAGCCTTGTTTTCCAGACCCTATGTCTAGGAACACATGCTTTTACTCCGTTTCAGGAGTAGGATACCTGCTTCTGCCAGGCTCTTTAAGAAGAGTTTTTTAAACTTTGGGCCCAAAGTTTACTCCTGTCCCACCCTGACACCTGCCCTCATTTGTACAGTTGCTTATTATTTACAACAGAAAGACTGAATCACTCCCTGACTGTTTACCTCCTTGCAAATTGTTCTGGTATAAATTAGCTTGTGTTTCAGAGCAGAACAGGTGCTGATAGAAAGCTATGTAATATCAAAGCTAACACAAAGGGAGAAGCTACTATTTAAATAACTGGTTTGATCCAAAGCCAAATAAAGCCAATAAACTTTTTTTCCACTGTTCTATTCTCCATTTTTTAAATTTTTTTCACTTTCAGGACTGTATATCTTCTTTATATAGCCCCTTTTACCAGGACACCTGAATGCTCTCCACTAAAAATTACAAAACATCCCAAGCTATAAATTCCCTTGAGGAAGACATCATGTGATGTGTCTCACCAAGTCTGTTTGTCCCTTGGAGCTGCAGCATTATACTTCTAAGTAAGAAAATGTGAACAAAAGCTCTGGTCTTGGACTACAGGGAGACTAACAGGAAAAGATTTTAGCTATCTCCTGCTAGTAATAGTCTCACTCTTTCACTCTATTTATTTTACCCAGCCTTTTTTATATGCTCAGTAAGCATGAAGTAACTGGGCAGCTGAATTACAGACTTCAGGTGAGGAACAGGAAGGGCAGGAGGCTTGCTGTACCAGTCCCATCGCATGCCATTAACATACCATATGCAGTGTTTGGAATTTCCCAGACTGGTTTAAGGGGGAATTTACTTGGTTAAACTTGCTCTACGAGGCTTAGGGCTTAGTCCTCAGTTCTTGTTGTGCTCATGCTTGCTATGACTTGGAGGCAGGAGATGACGTTGCATTGTCTTACCACCAATCCAGAGTCCCAGGATCCCAGGGACTGAACCAGACTCTTGTTTATCAGGTTCCCCAGAGAAACAAAACCTGATATTTTTTCCCTTGTTGGGGGAATAGTGAAAATAATTGTTAAGAGGTAAAATTAGTTCAAATGTCTCTTCATACTAGTTCACTTTTGCTCCAGTTCATGCTTGCAGTGGCTGTACAGATAGCATGTTCTCAAGTAAATAATTTCTAGGATCCTTGCAACATAGACATAGCCTTCTTTTAACCCTTGGACTACCCTTACTCCTCCAAACGGAACCAGCTTGATCATACCAATCTCTTATGCAAATGTTGGCAGTCCTCCTCTAAAGGGAAGTTGAAATGAAGGCTCCCTCTGCCCTCTGTTGGGCAGTTAATGACAGAAAGTGGTAGCACAAACACATTCAGAACCTGGTAAAGTGTGGTATGTCTCTACCAAGGAGCAGGGAAGAGAAAGTTAGCTGCAGTGAATCTGGAATTTGATGAATTTAACACCACTGGGACAACTGGGATAGTCATTTACATTACAGTAATAGAAATGTTGCTGTAGTACAAGTCAAAGTTGAACTATATCCCGAGTTCTGTTATTCTGTATTGCTGCAAAGGGCAATAGTGTGAAACAGCATTGTGAAGGACTTTGTAAAAACATATGAGGTCATACATGAGCTTCTGCTAGAGACAGGCAGGCAGAGGTCACTTGCAGCCTGAGCTGTAACACATTTGTGAGTACTATGGTATGTATCTATGCTGCCTGTAATGACACTGTACTAAAAGCCAACTTTAGGCATGAACAAGAGCTCAAGACCACATGTAATCCACACTAAGCTAAATTAGCAGTGTGAGTCACATATGTAAGAAAGCTGCTGCAAACTCCAGCTACTGGCTGGGGCCTTTGCAGCCCTTCTGTGGGCTCTGGCTAAGAGCAGAGTCTGCAGAGCCAAGCACTTTACTTGGAAGATGCCAGTGATGTCATCACTATTACAACCTTCATTAGGCACCTTCTGATATTTACCATGATGGATCCAACACCTCCTTCTGCATCACTCAGTATGGGGATTCTTCAGTCTCTCATATCAAGCCCCATGCAGAGTAAAACATTAGTCTCCTAATTCAGGGTGCTCCCGAGTGCTGCCACAACAGAATCGTTGCGCTTCACAGAAACGGATTTATTTTTGCAGGAGTTGTGTAAGTTTGTGGGAAAGTATTTCCTGGTAAGGGAAATACATTTCTGCATTTCCTGGGTAGGAGTGAACTGAGGTACAGAATACAACACCAGGTGTTTTCACTGCCTGAGGGTACCACTTTGAGACAGCCAGGGTTTGATTTGTCACAGTATTTGGCACTGTTCCACGTTTTCCAAGGTCAGTGATGTACCCTGGTCTTCAGCCCACATCGCCTGGCAGAACACTGGTCAAGGAATACGAAAGAGCATAGCCTGCTCATCATGTTCTCCAGGGTGGCAGCTGCTTGGGTGCAGTGTACCCTGAAGGACACCCTCAGCCTCTGTGGTGTGCAGCACTGAGGGACCGTGTGACTTGCTGGCAGACACCCGGCACCCTGCAGAGGAGTGATGTGCTGCCTGGCCGCTGCTCTGGGTGAGGTGCTGTGAGCTGACCTGCAGGTTCCCCTGAATGGAAACCAAGCTTTCTCTGAGTTAACCATCAGACCATTCTTGTCACTGATCCCCATCTTCTGCCTGCTGTGACAAATGAGGTACAGCCCCACAGAAAAAAGCCCCATTTTCTGTGCACTTCTAATTCACACTCTGAACAGATTCTCCCAGTCCAATAAGGGAGAATACTGTTGAGCAAATCATGGGCATTTTTTTAAAGTAAAATATCCTATCTGATTACATCTTATCATGTAATACATCTTATAATGTAATGAGATTAAATCTTAAAATTACATCTCATAATATAATGAGATATAAATTGTTCTAAACTAGCAACTAACTCCTTTAGTACAGAGTATCTGTGTGAAGCTGTGTTACACAGAAGTTTGGACAGATGTTTTCTCCTAGTCTTAAAATCCACAATGTTTCCTAACCAAGCCAGTAAGTTTAAATTTATTTTTTTTTAATAGTTCTTCAAAATTATATATGCTCTTTAAAAAAAGTGTGAGGCTTCTTTTTCTCTTTTTTTTTTCCTTTCTTTTTTTCCCTGAGTTTCACAGCTCTCAGTGACTTAGAGATAGCTAAATTCACAACCCACAACTTCCTTACCTGAAATATTACAGTAAGTGAAATGGTACAGGATATATGGCATTGACAACATCCTGTCACTGTTTTGTGTACTCCGCTTGAGTGGTTTTTTGCACTATCTGTTCTCCCTACTTCATCCCATTCCCTGTGATTTAGTGCCTATCCTGTGCCACCTGGTGGTCCAAAACGACCAGTGAGAGCAACACAAAAAAGAGCAGGGCGTACATGAATAGTCAAGGCTCTGACTACTTCTAAATTGATGTGGCATAATACACTGTTACGAGGTCTTTATCTCCTAAATCAGAGGGTTGGGGCTAACAGGGCTGCTAGCTTATCTTTAAGCGCTCTCTGTGCACTTACAAATAATTCAGAGTACATTCATTGTCACTGCAGCACCTTCACGCTAGATGGAGCTCACCTGGCCACACGTCATACCATCAGCTCCTGCCGCCCACTTCTGGCTCTCATGTAAGCAGGTGGTGGTCTCGGTCCTTGCAGGGAAGTAAGACTTGAGCTGAATGGGAGCAAACGAAGTGATGTTTACGTTCTGGCCTTGCTGACGAATTTCAGAAGGGCATTTTCTGCATGGGGGTTGCTGCGGATTACAGCAGGTTACGCTATAACTGACAAACTGATGATGAGGTTTGCTGGGGGCTGACCATGCAATGCACCACAGGGCTGTTGGGAAGTTCCTCCATGTCAGCAGGGCGAGGTGTGCAGCAATGTGCAGCTGCTGCAGTGTGCTGACAGTGAAGTGCTTGGATGCGGCATTGGAGGGGGAGGTGAGAACAGCCAGAGCATGAGCTGCTGTCCTGCTGATGTGAGCCAGTGTTTGAGTTGTGATGAAAAAACTGTTAGTGATGTAAATCCACGAAAGCACAACTGAATTAGGAGAAGCTGTCCCAGAGCTGTGGGCACACTTGTCCTTTGGGCACCTGCTGATGTACAGAACTGCTCGACACAGTGCCAGGTGTACTGGTGCAGTCACAGAATCACCAAGCTTGGAAGAAACCTACAAGATCATCCAGACCAACCATCCACCCATCACCAATAGCTCTCACTAAACCATATCCCTTAACACAACATCCAAATGTTCCTTGAACACCTCCAGGGTTGGTGACTCCACCGCCTCCCTGGGCAGCCCATTCCAGTGCCTGACCACTCTTTCAGAGAAGTAGTATTTCCTAACGTCCAGCCTAAATCTCCCCTGGTGCAGTTTGAAGCCATTCCCTCTAGTCCTATCACTGTTACACGAGAATACCATCGGCAGCACTGCAGATATCAAACACAGATAGCACTGCTTGCACATCCGCTGGCTGCAGGACTACAGCCTTCTCTGTGGGCTGGTTGCTGTAGAACTGAAGTACAACCGCTTCTCAGACAGCAAATACTGAATCTCATTTACACGAAGCACTCTGAGTCGGGATGAACTCTGAACTGATCCACATGGAGAATTCAAACTTTGCAAAATAATTCAGTGAGAATTCCTGGTGTGGGAATGGAATGCTGTTTCTGCACTTGATATCAAAAAGAGCAATTGGTTTGAAGAAGTAGAACATAATGCATTGTATTCTGTAACTTATCCCTAGAAATAGCTGATCTAAGAAATAAAAATACTGTATATGTTAGCGGCATGTCTTAGAAACATTATTCCTGAATTATGTGATTAATTCTTTCTTGCAAAACTGCAATAGTTGTTAAATGTTCCAAACAATGCGGGGGTAGTGTTAGGGATTAGAAAACATATTGTAGAGTTGTTCTGTTAGGATAAGAAACTCCCAGCAAAAGAAAAACAGATTTAGCAAACATCAGAGAGGACAGGGCCTCTGCACAAGGCCAGAGTCTCACCCGGTGAGAAGGTTGGGATGTGACAGGCACCAAGATCCTCCCCTCTGTCTTTCTCCCGAGCTTTCCAACACCGGGTAAACATGAGGAAGCCCTCACTGTGAAATATATCATCGATAAATGACGTACAACACGCCGGTTGCACAGTTTGCTCCAGATCACAACTGAAATTTCTGAAAAACGCTTTAGAACAGTACAGAGAGCAAAGCCAACACGTGTTTGACCCTCGGGCAAGGCCGGGGCCGAGAACCCGCATTGGTCGCCGCCGGGGCAGGCATTTGGCACGGCTGCCACAGGCTTCCAGCAGGATCAGGCCGCAGCCGAGTCCAAGGTCCGGCCAGCTCCCGTGCCGCTGAGCTCGCCGCATCGCCTCGTTGCGCCCCGCGAGGGGAGGGCGCGCGGCTCCATAGCCGCGCCTCCAGGCCCGGCCCCGCCGCACGGCTCCACCGGGCTCCGCAGCGCTCCCACGCCAGCGCGGGGCCGGTCCGGGCTCTCCTCGTTCCCGGGCTGCACGCGCAGCTCCACCTCACGCACACGGCGGCTCCGCCTCCGCTTAAAGCGCGCCCGCGGCCGCTGCCGCCTCCTCTTCCCGCTCGCTCTGCCGCCGGCATGTCGGACAGGCTGCCCTACAAAGTGGGTGAGTGCGCGCGGCCCGCCCGGCCCGGCCCCGCGGGGCTCCCGCCGCTCTTCGGCGAGCGGTGCGGACGCGGGGCGGTGAAGCCGGGCCGCTGCGGCGGGGTCCGCGGTGAGGCCGGGCCGCTGCGGGAGGCGGCCGCGTAGGGGTGGCCGGGGCTGCGGGCGCGCGGCGGGGATCCGCTGGATGCGTCCGGCCGGGAGGATCGGCTGAGGATCGGGACCGGGATGCGAGTGTGGAGTCACCTCCGAGCGGCGGGAGGGGCTGCGCGAGTGCCGCGGGGAGCGTCGGAGCCGGGGCTGCAGCCGGCCGGAGGTGCGATGGGGAAAGCTCGGAGCGATCGCCTCTAAAGAGCCGTAGGGTTTTGGAGGATTAATAAACATAATAAGAAAATAGTGCATTCGTTTAAAAAATAAAAATAAAAAATTGTCAGGGATGTGAACCTAAAATACTAGGGGTTATTTTAAAGCACGCACTGGGAAGTCTGCGCGGCTTTTAAGAAGGGTGAGATTGAAGAGCATCCCCGCCCCCACTTCCCCCTTGTCAGCGGTGCTCCGGTGTCTGTCCGCCTCCTCGGCCTCTTCAGCCCCTGCTTGCTGTGACGCCCAGGCACGTGGGCTTAATGGGCATCGCTTGGAAACAAAGTGCAGTTAGCCTGTCTGCGTGAAACCGGGAGCTCTGACTTGGTGCATTCACTAGCTAGCTGAAAGCAAGCTATCTGACTGTGCTGTTAGTGAAATGATAATGTCCTGAGGCCTCTGGAAGAGCTCACCGGGTGCTGGGGCATTGGCACTGGCTGGTGCTGCGGAGCAGCGTGCCTGGATGCTGGCTGTCCGCCTGCTGTAGGTGCAGCTGGGGTCAGACCTGCTGCAGGTGCAGTGTTCTCTTCCTCGCTCTATATGCTGTTGGAAATCTCCTGTTCAGCTTTTGGTGAACATTCTTAATGAAAGATCCTTCTTGGAGAAATAAAGCAGACTGTGAGTAATGGTGCTTTAGAAGGTGTCTGTGGAGACACAGTGGGAGCCTTGCAGCTGAGTCCTCATTGGGGTCAGGGCTGGGCTCAGTGCCTGGAGACCTTGCAGGGAGTGTGCCGTGTGTGTTCCACTTGCAGAAGCTGTGACTGTACAGGCACTCCCCCCAGGCATGCTACTCTTTCTACTATGGAAGGAAACCTCTGGAACTCTCAGAGCCTTGGGCAGCGTTTGCAGAAATGGATTGGAACTTGGAACTTAATAAATTGGCTGCAGGGCTCCTGAGCAATAGATTAATGTGCCTGTACAGGAGCTTTGTTGTTTTGGGGCTGTTTGGTCTGAGCTTGCTTAAAAGCCTGTGCGCCATAGTGCAAAAGCAGGGGGGTGAGAGGGATGGGGCCCATTTTTCCCCTGCTCTGCCTCCCAGCTGTTGCTTGGTGTTCAGTTCAGCTGTTGCAGCTGATGCCTATCCACAAGTGTGAGAAGGGCTACCAAGGTCTCAGCTATTTAAACTCTGACACCTGTCCTCCTTCTCTTGCAGCTGACATCAGCCTTGCTGACTGGGGTCGCAAGGCTATTGAGATTGCAGAGAATGAGATGCCAGGGCTGATGAAGATGCGGGAGATGTATGGTGCCTCGAAGCCCCTGAAAGGTGCGCGGATCGCCGGCTGCCTCCATATGACTGTGCAGACAGCAGTTCTCATAGAGACCCTTATAAAGCTGGGAGCTGAGGTAAAGTGACTCTGGGTTTTTCCTTCAGCATGCTCTTAGGTAATGCTCTGCCTGGGGCACTGCTTCAGTTTATATAACTATCACTGGGGATCCTGGCAAATTTGTCTGCATTTTTAGAAGAGTCTGTGTTCCGGATGGATTATTTCTTCTTCCCTTAAGCAAAAACTTCATCAGCTGTAACGCACACCCCCTAGGATGTGGTATGTGTCCTTTCTCTGGACAAGCTGCAGCTTCAGAAGTGCCAGTTCTAGACTGGGTTGCTGGCTTCAGCAGCTCCGTTGACTGCATGCAGCTCCCTGAGCAGTGATGCTAGGAGCTGCTCCCATGCATTGTGTTGTGCTTGCTTGGGCATGCAGTGTTGTTGCTGTTAATGCTGAGGCTCTAGTGACTGCCTGCAGCATGGATTAGCTTGAACTGCACTGTGCCTTCAAATTCAGCGAAAAGTTATGAGACTTCTGAGAGCTGCTGGCCCTACAGCTGTGCAGAAAACGTTGCAGAAGCAGTGTGGCTCAATGATGGCAGGTGGGGATTCCACTGATTTCAAGCGCACTGTGTGATTCTGGACCAGTTACCACAGTCCATCTTAAAGACTCAGACACCTGTAAGCCCTTTACTGCATTGTGCCGTGTGCCTGACTTGCAGAATGGAGTCCAAACATCATGGCTGAGTGATCACTGCACAGGACATCTCAGCACAATCCAAATAGCTTGTGTACTGAGCGGGGAGCTCAGTGGTGTATTATGTTAAGCATGATTTGTGATCTGAAATTCCTTTGTCCTGAAGTTTAGCTGTATGTGCCCTGGCTGTCCAGAGATAGTCCTGTATGGGATCTGTTCCTGAGAGTATGTGCCTGGGAAGGATTACAAGTATTGAGCACTGTCATGCTTACCCGGAGGCAGTGGAAAAAGGGGAAGCTCTCTCCAACAGATAAAGCATTTCTTAAAAAAGTGAAAGTTGGGGGAATAGATCTAGTCAGGATGCAGGGGCAGCGTGTGCTGTTGTGTATGGAGATTGTCCTGGTCAGAGCTGTTGTGCTAGTGCAGTGCTGGAGGAGAACTTTGATGTGGATTTAGCCCTGGCTTTGTTCCTACTATTATGTATGTAACTTTGTCCCTTCTCAGGATTTAAAAGCAAGCAGTTCTTGCTGAGTTTTATGAAGTTCTTTGCTGTTGCTGTTGGTTGCTGTATCCTAGCATAGCTGGCTTAGGCAGCAGTTGTGTGCTTTCTTAAATGTAGCTAAACTCCTTCAGTCTGAAAACAGCCCAAATTCAGTGTCATATGGGACATATTTAAGTCATTCAGGGAGGTCCCTGCAGTGATTTGGTTCCTCTAAGGATAAGCTAGGGTTGTGCCTTGAAGATGTGTGCTGCATGCTTGGTGCTTGTTATGTTGGTGCTTGATTGTGAGCTCCTTTCTTGTTCTTATGCCTGCATGTTCAGATTGCTTTGAGTTTGGATTCAACCCTGATTCATCTGTTCTACCACAGTCTGGGTGCTTGGAAGGAAGGAAAGTAACTGCAATGAAACTGTATCCTCTGTATACTCTCCTGTCTCTTTGGGGGTGTGGACTGGGGGGTTGGAACCAGGTGATCTTTGAGATCCCTTCCAACCCAAGCTATACTATAATAGTGAGGACATAGCTCACTAGAAATCGTGGGATTCCTTCTGCCGTGTTTCCATGATAACAAATAGGTCATACTTTCTCAATTGCACCGTGGTTTCTAACAAAGCACTTCAGCTTGGCTATTGGCCTCATTGCCTTCTTGGAGAAGCCCTTCCTAATACCTCCAGGACAAGTTTGAGGTTTTCCCCTACCACTTCCCAAGGTGACAACATTCCCAAGCTCTTCTCTGTGACCTAGTACAACTCCTTCCCCCATCATATCTAGTTTAAAACCCTGCTAACCAGCCCAGCCAGCTTGCTCCCTAGAATATTTGGTCAGCTCCTTAAGGTCTGTTGCAAATCAGCATGCAGATACCCACCTGCTGGTCAGCTCTGTAAGGAACAGAGTGAGAGCTCCAGTGCTTGGTTCCTGGTCACAGAGCAGACCTGGGAGCCACTACTGTGAAGCTGCAGTGGGTATGCAGGTCCCTATTAATGCAGCTCAGTGGTGTGCTGTTGCTTTTCTAGGTGCCCGAGCCTAGTTATGAAATCTGTGGGAAGTGCTTAGCTCAGCTGGAAAAGCTTCCATGACTGGAGAACAGAGTGGGAGCTGTTTGAGCATAATCTCATGAGAATGCCTGTTGATAGCATGCAGCATTTCAGATGTGTTTCTGACATTCTTGAATGCCACTTGGTACTGCTGCATTCCCATTTATCAGTAAAGATGCTGATAGTCAGGGTTGTGACTCTTGCTTTGATGACTTACCTTTAGTATAAGCTAGTAAAATAGCATGGTGTGGCTAGCACGTGTTATTTGTACAAAGACTTATCTGAGGGCACTAGGTTACAGACTTGCAGTAGCAGGCTGATCTGAGCTGGGCAACTGTAGCAGCTTCTCTGCTCTGCTGGATTTCATTATACGTGCTGCTGCAAGCCACAGAGGCCTATTGTTGCTGAAGGACATTTTTGATCTAGGATTTGGAGATAATTGAATAGGCATATGGGGGGGAAACTAAACTGATCACTGTTTGCTGTTCTGCTGTTCATTTTCGGCCCTTACAGGGGTTGCTTAGAAACCTGCTGGATCAGCTTTCCTGAGCTGTACTGCCTTAACAGGTTAGAATCAGAAGTAGTCAGCACACAGGGCTGTGTGAAGGAAGGAGGCTGGGCCGTACAGCCCATCTGTGTGCTTGTGTGGGTAGGGTGGCAAGGAAAAGAAGAAACTGCAACTGTGTGACATGCTCTGCTTTCTCTTTGACCCTCATCCTCATATGGCTTACTTTACTTTACTCATTATGTGGCTGTTCTGAAAATCTGAACTTCAATGATGCAGGCTTTCTGAACCTATCACACTGTGCTTTTACTGAAGATCTGTAGCTGGACGAACTCTTTGGGTGTCTGGCACAAGCTCTCATAAATAAAGAGGTGGCTGAATACGTGGCACAGCTGAAGCTCTGCTATCCTTTGAGGTGCCGTTATTCTCTCTGTTCTAGTCAAATACTTAGTTTCCCTATTAACTTTTACAGAACTATTTAGAAAGGCAGGAATTTGCACTAATACACTTCTCTGCTCTTGTTCCCTTTTGTGTCTAAATAGAGTTCCTAATATCTCAGAACTTTGTTCAGCAAATAAAACTTGAGTTGTTTTCCAGGTACAATGGTCAAGCTGCAACATTTTCTCCACTCAGGACCATGCTGCAGCCGCTATTGCGAAAGCTGGCATCCCTGGTAAGTTTTCTGTGTTCTAATTGGGCTTTGAATTGGGATATAGAGCCTATTCTAGCTAAATCAAACTGTACAAATCAAGCTTTTCTGAATAAATTTCAGGATAGAAGTAGCCTCTGAAAGCCAGTGTTTGTTACAAAACAGGATGTTTGGTCCAAACTGCATTGCATCAGACAGTTTAGCATGCCTGGCAATGGCTGATCTGGTGTTAGACTACAGAAGGGCTGGGTTGTATGTTACCAACCTTAAGCCTGTTTACTAAGATGATTAAATGGGCTGGGTAATTAGAGATTGGTGTGTAGGTGTGTATGGAAGGTGTTTGGTGCTTTCCAGCAAGCTTGCTGCTAATAGTGTTTGGGGAAGGGAGCCCTGCTGTTAGCAGAGGCAAAATCTGTTTTCTGACAGCCTGGTTCTTTCCTTCGGAGGTGTCTTTAGCTACTGATATAATTAGCTGTTGCAACAAGTCTTTCCCCAACTGTGGTCCATTTTAAAGTGACAGAAGAAAAATTCCTTCCCTAGCTCTTGTGGTATTACTGTATGTGGGCATCACCTTCTGCCTGCCCCTAGCGTGCAATGTGAAAGAACCAGCAGCAACTGCCTGGATCTAGATGTTAGAGTATTGCATCCCTCACTGCTTTTAACACTCAAAACTCAACTGAAGAGCAGTCTGTGGGTGGAGCATCCATCTGACCTTTTGGCTTCTACCCTTGTTGTCTTTGCTTGGTGGAACTTGCACTTTTTGTTAATATTACACTTCATACAGAGAATATAAAGACACGGGAGGAATGCTGATCCTTTGTAGACAATGAGGGACACTGATACACACTTCTGCAGAAGGGGCAGCTGCAGGGATGGCTTCAGAGCTGAAGTTTTCAGTATAAACAGCAGAAACGTGGCAATTTATCAGGTGTCCAGTGTTAGGGTATGTAAGTTGTGTGCTCAGTATGTTTGAGTAGCTGAGTATCGACAGGGCTTGAGCATAGCATGAAGCAGCTACAAATGCCTGGAAAGACAAAGGCACTGATAGATGTGTTAGTTGCTGAAGCGTGCTGTTGGCAGTAGATGTGCTGATCTTGAGTTATGCCCTTATAAGAGCAGAGGGTGCACAGCAGCATGAATTTTAGCACTGTGCTGGAAACCAGAATATAAAGCTGCTGGAGAGTTTCTCGTCTGGGGCTTTGTTCGTGCCAAAAGCTGGTGCATTTTTCCTGCTGTACTGGAAATGCTGTAGTTGTGTTTTCATTTGTTTGTATCAATATGTCCTGCGGCTATTTGTAATTCCTGGTACCGTGGTGAATTAAGGGAGTAAGTGGGGCATTGTGGATGTGAGTCTGCTTTAGTTTGCTTTGATTTTTCTTTCTTAATGTGGAATAGTGAGGAGGGCAATGAAGTCTCAGTTTTAATCAAATTCATGGCCTGGAACAGAAGGCAAAATGTTTTAACTTCTGCTCATTTTGAGATCTTGATCTTCTTTCCAGTGAAAATGTCTCTTCTGGCTTGCAGGCACAAATAATCATCTACCTGTCAGCTCTGCTGCCGAGTGCTGCCAATGAAATCTTCATTTTGCTGCTTTGCTATTTGCTCAGTAAGAAACTGTTTGTTTGTTCCTATTTAGTATTTGCCTGGAAAGGAGAAACGGACGAGGAATATTTGTGGTGCATTGAGCAGACCCTGTACTTCAAGGACGGGCAGCCCCTCAACATGATTTTGGATGACGGTGGAGATCTTACCAACCTAGTTCATACCAAATATCCACAGCTCTTGAAAGGTAACTTGCAGTTTTTATCAGGTACAGTTCTACCTGGGAGGCCTGTTTGGCACTTTTTCAGAGGGAATTTCCTGCTTTGGTAAAAGGGGTGCGGGAAGGTTGGAAAGGCATGTGCAAGCAGGCAATGGGATGTGTCTGCAAAAACTGCTGACAGTGCAAGAGCAGCATCTCTTTTCTGCAGGAGCTGTTGTTTCTATCCTTCCTTTGTAGTACTTATACTACACTGACTGTTCTTCTGGCCTTCATTCACATTATCTGTTACCTGAATGACAAGTAGGGCTGCTGTCTGGCCAAGGCATTTCTGGAAATGGCTGGGTTTTAGAATTGCTTAATGTCTGCTCAATGTCTGTCAGCACACAGGGCTGTGTGAAGGAAGGAGGCTGGGCCGTACAGCCCATCTGTGTGCTTGTGTGGGTAGGGTGGCAAGGAAAAGAAGAAACTGCAACTGTGTGACATGCTCTGCTTTCTCTTTGACCCTCATCCTCATGTCATTAGATCTCCAGCAGTGAACTGCAATGCAGTGGAAATTGGTGTCTTCTTACCAGAGGTCTCTTTCTTCTGGGCTGCCTCTGTGTGAAGTTCATGACCAATGAAGCCACAGTTAATTGTGTCTCCTTGGAATTGTGACAGGTCCCAAAATGCATTTTTTCATCCTTGAGTACTGTTTAACGGGGTTGTTCCCCTGTCAAGCACATGCAGTTAACACCTCAATTTGTGTCTATTTGTGTTTGTTCTTGAGGGTGCTTGTGCTGAACTTTTCACACCTGCAGACTTGTTATCTGCTCTTCAAAGTCCTCTCGCTTGTCTTGCACTCCTGTTGTGCAAGCAATTAGTATGATATGTTTCAGCAGGACAGTGTCTGTCTCCTGTATTGGCATCCGTCTCTGGTCTGCCATCCCATTTCACAGGAGTGGCCCTTCACCTGGGTTTTTAAAGGACCTAGATGGAACGTCATACCTGTCAACATTTCCCTTGCCAAAATGTGTGCTATCTGCACTGACTGGAGTTGAGAAGCCTTCTTGCAGCATTCCACCACCTGTGGAAGGTGACAGAACTCGCTATGGTTTATCAGCCAGTCTCATGCTTCTTAGAAGAAGAAAAGCTTCCAGAATGGGACTCTATGAGGAGAGCTTTGATTGCATTTAAGATCTGCACTTAGCTGTTTGTTGCAAAGGCTGATTCAAAGAGAATGTGCAGCATCCTTTTTTTTGTGCCTTGAGGATGACAGTGGCCAATAAATTTTAAAGGCAGGTGGTGATATTTGAAAGTCACTGAAAATGAATGAATGTCACAGTCCAACAGTCCCTTTGTGGGTAAAGACAGGACAACAGCAGTGTTAGAGCATGCACAGCATTTAGAAGGGCTGAATTGTGAGTGCAGGAGATATGGCAGCATACCGTTGTTCTCCCCCAGAAATGTGGGGAAAGCTGAGAAGTGAGCAGAACATTAGTGCATGGAGCTGAGCTGTGCATGGCTATGAACAGCAGTGTGTGCTATTTGCTATTTGAAGGTTGGGCAAGTTTCCTGACCTGATTTCACAGGGAGCTGTTTTCCATGCTGCATTCCCATCTAATCTATATGGAAGTTGGTTCAGTCCTAGTGTGCAATGAATAATTGTAAGTAGGGTTCTATAGTTCATTCAAGTCTACTTGAAATAGGAGCTGCATTAAACTGCTGCAAGTTTCCCCTCATCCCTAAGCACCACTGCTGTTAGAGGGCAGAATGGCCTTTGTACTACTGCCATGTCTTGCTAGGCTAAATGTCCTTAAAACCAACGTAAATGAAAGAAGGGAAGGGAAAGACTTCAGAACCAAACAAAGTCACATGAACTCATGCAAAGATAATTTCTGGCATCTCTGCTGAAGCCTGCTGTTCAGAGAGGGCTGGGAAGGCTGTATTGTTGGTGATCTGTTGGGGCAGACTTGCTCATTGATCAGGTAGGTGAAGCAGGTTCAGCAAGAATTCTTCATGTTGCTTCAGCTTTTTTTCCACGCTTTAGGCCTTTCTCTGTTCTCGACTCACTTATTGCTCAGAGAATTGCACTGGAAAAACGCTTTGGGAAAGGTGCTGTATTTCACCACGTACCAGATCATGTTCTTTAGCTTGTCCTGCCCCCTACCAGCGAGCTCTCAGCGTGCCAGACCTCAACTTAACCGTCTCAGCAGGTGACCGAGCGAGCAGCGTGGCACTCGAGTGCAGTTCGTACTGGCAGCTCGCTGCAGGCGGTGCAGCCGCGTCGCGGGACGCGTCTTCCCGCCGATTCGCCGCGCGGCAGCCGGAGGTGGCGGCGATGTCCGTGGTGCGCCGCAGGGGGGCGCCATAGCTCCGCAGCGGCCGCGCTGCCCGGGCCGGGCCGTGTGCCCCAGGTGCGCCGCCCTTCCTGAGGCGCGCTTCAATCCCCAGAGCCAAAAGCCCGTATAAGTGATGGTGGGTTCACAGCTCGTGCTGTGCCCTTCCCTCGGCTGCTGGTCAGGGTGCTGTGCCGGGAGCCCGGCTGCTGCTCTGTGCTGTGGGACAGATCCATGTCGTATGGATCTCTACGCAGAGATGTTGCTCTTGGTGGTGGTTTCAGCTTGGGTGAGCAGATTTGCTCTATTTTCCCCCGGTGCTTCATACAGTGACAGATTAGCTGACTTGTAGCATGCCTCCAGATGGAAGAACAGACTTAGTCACTTTTAACCTGTGCAGGATATGCAGCTCTACTGCGTAGGTGATTTTCAGGTTTATTGATTGTCACAAATTGCCTCCGCTTTTTTTGTGCAGGTAAGCTTTGAGCAACACCCTGAATGCTTACGGTATAGCAATTAGACAATTTGCATGCAGTGAGATTGTTGAGGTGGTAGGGGAAATAAATATCCGGAATTCATACTGTATTTGGTAAGAAGGGTAAGCAGGGACACGTTTACAAATTTGGCTTTTGGGTGTTATTTGAAGTGAAGAATATTTATACTTTGTGACAGTTACTGTCATATCAAGGTCTGGTTCCCTTATCCGATGTTTGTATTTTTAAGCAGTCCTTTGTTACTGGCTTCCACCTCTGGGACTGTTTTCAAACAAGGACCTATTTGAAATGAGACTTTGTGAATGTGCTCATAATACCCTTGAAACAGAATTTTCATGCAGTTAATGTCTAGATTTGGAGCATGTGGAGCATGTTTAATGGGAGCTGCAGCTGATTATTGACAGCAGGATTGAGAAGAACAAACCAAATTCGAATTTTTCTTAGTTGTTTCAAATGCTTTAGACTTGAGTGTGGTCATCTCTCGTCTCCTTTCCTGTGTAGAACAGACTTTAGAAAGTGTGAACATCCTACTCTTTTTGCAGTTGGCTCAGTTGGTGAGAAAATAGATTAGAGCTGTCTTTCCTGACTGTCTGGTCTAGAATTGGTCCCTTCTATATTTCCAAAGATTTCTTTGTCCGGCTGCTTTGATAGCTGTGTGGGGGAAAACTTGCTTGAAGCTTCAGAGTGCCATTTGAGGATCCAAATGAGGGTTCTCACTTTGTCCCTGCTTCCTGCAAAGATTTTTATAACTTAAACCTCTGGAAGACGCTATTGCACGTTGGACGTGTTGGTTTGCAGTGACATTAAATCCAACCAAACATAAATCATTTTGCTCTGCCCATAGGAATTAGAGGTATTTCAGAAGAAACAACCACTGGAGTTCACAACCTGTACAAGATGAAAGCCAATGGGACTCTGAAGGTGCCAGCCATCAATGTTAACGACTCTGTCACCAAGGTACTGCTGTTAAAGCACTTATGCTATGCTTTGCTAACAGGTTTGGTGCTAGGATGCTGTTATTCCCCTGCAAGTATTCTTTCCCTTGCTGAGCTACTCTAGATGTGGAACTGAACGGTTTTTCAGCATATCCCTGAAGTGAGTCCATGATGTCTCTGGTGTGATGTGTCATAAATATCCCATTTTTAGAATGTTCAAGGCTTAATTGTCTGCAAGGATGTGTGTTATATTATTAAAATGCTAAAGAAGTGAAGACATCTCTGGAATTATAGCTGTGTTAGCAGACAGGTAGTTCCTCTGTCAAGAAACAGATCATCACTGTGTGACTTAAAGCCACAGGCAGATAACGGCTGGAAAAGAAAGTGAATGAATTGCACGAGCTTTTGGCAGGGCAAAGTATTTCTGCAAGCAACAGTTGCTAAGGATAGAGCAGAAAGCATTTATATCCCTTGTTTAGTTGTATTTCTGCTTCCCATGACAAGTCCTGATGAACTGAGGAAAGAATGGTATTGAGAGAGTGTTGATGATTTTGAATGCAGATGAATTATAGAGGGGTTTTCAGGTGTGCATGAAGCTTATGTATCCAGGTGTTTTGAAAACTAGTCAGTAAGTATATTTTTGAGTTCCTGTATTCAGTTCTAAACAGTTTTCATAGTAAAGCCTTGTGATAATAATTCCTGCCTGTAGTGTGCCTGTGAAAAGTAGCACTTTAAGGCACAACTGTTTCAGTACTTCTTGGCTTACTCTGAGACTAACCTCAGTCTCCTATGTTTTTCTGTCAGGAATGGCATTTCTCAATGGTTTGGTCTGCTTTCTTTGCAGCTTGTTGTTTGAAGACTATCTTGTTTCTGTTCACAAAGATGTCTGACATCTTTATTCCATAGCTAATGGGCTGGAAACCAGTTGATTTGGACGTCCTCTACATCCTTTTCACCCATGTCTTTGCCTCTTGCATAATAACTACTAATACTGTTCAGTACGTTTAGAAATTCAGATGTTTCTAAAAAAAGCCTCTGAAATGAGCTTTTGAATTGAGCTAACTTTATTCTAGTGCCAAACAAGTGCTTATTTTCAAGTACTGTTGAGGATTTGTGCAATGAAAGATTTGTATGAACTGCAGTTACAGACCTCCAGGAAGACATGCAACTGAATGACAGGTTTTTGCTCCTTCAGTTTGATATTTTGACTCTATGCCAAGTTCCTATGGTATTGGATGGAGCAAGAGACTGCCTTTATTTTCATTTATTTCATTTATGAAATGTTTCTCACCAGGGACATGCTGAAGCCTGTATGTAGCATAACTATGTAGATTGAAAAAGGATAAATGGAAAACATCAAGCCAAATTATCATCTTCTCATCCTACAGTGTAGTTAATGCTTAGCTGACTGTCTGCCTCCTGATTATGTATGCACGCACAAATCCATTTTGCTTCTCTAAGGAGTTTTTGCTTGAGTGAATTTTCTTCTGTTTCTCCTTCAGAGCAAATTTGATAACCTTTATGGCTGCCGAGAGTCCCTCATTGATGGTATCAAGCGTGCTACAGATGTCATGATTGCTGGGAAAGTAGCAGTGGTGGCAGGTTATGGTGATGTGGGCAAAGGCTGTGCTCAGGCCCTGCGGAACTTTGGAGCAAGAGTAATCATCACTGAAATTGATCCCATCAATGCACTGCAGGCAGCTATGGAAGGTGAGAACAGAAGGTATAGAAATGACTGTGTCTGATGGGAGTCTTTCTGTGTTGATGGAGAGCAATAAATGACAGTTGAGAAAGTTTCAGTGGGTTTCAGCCTCTGTGTTGTAGAAGTGACACTCCTCTTGTTTAACTGAGCACACAATGAACTCTTTCCTTACAACTTCTATTGTTGTAGGCCTTGAAGATATGTTTGGAGGCACAGATAAAAAGACTCTAGTGGAAAAGCACTATTTCATAATGCTTTAAGTCTGGTTGTGAGGGGTTAATTATCTTCAAGTTGGGCAACTCTACGAGGTTAAGACTCACTAAAATATTTCCACAGTAAAACAGCAGACCTTGTCTTCATTAGATGCTTTTGTAGATTACTGCCACTCTGCCTTTCCAGTGTGAAGCTGTGCTTGCAGCACATTCTCAAAGCTGTACTCCAACTCTTCTGTGGCTGCTTCATTTAGCTCTGGTTCTACCAGTTTATCCCATTTCTTTTCATACATTATTAGAATCTGCAGGTATTGTGGATACATTTTCTTTGGCAAGCAAACTCTGAATCCAATCTAAGAGCTGTGGCAGACATTACACCCTTGTTTGCAGGATGTTGGTTGCATGAGATTCTCGCACTGGAAGTAGGTGAGGGATACAGATATTTTGTGCTGCCTTGGTATTTGGTGTAAGGAGAGTGCATCCGCTAACATGCATTCTCCATAGATTAAGCATTGGCACTGCCTTCTATTACTCATAATTTTTTCTTTATGCTTTACTCAGTTTTGCAGTCCATTTTTGAACAACATCTGGTGATTGGGGAGGGAGATAATTTTTTTTTCTCTCATTTTCAGGTTATGAAGTTACTACAATGGAGGAGGCTTGCAAGGAAGGCAATATCTTTGTTACAACCACTGGCTGCACTGACATTGTTCAGGGCAGGTATGATTTAGTCATTTGCTTCAGTGACAACACACTGCTACAGTTTGATTTTTATATAGTCATAACTTGTCAGCAACATGGTGAGGGATAGCATTAATTTAATGAGAAACTGAAGCTTCAGTTTTTGAACTCTGTTGATTGTTGCCACGTTGCAATTATTCCTGTCCTGCAGTGCTTAATGCTGGAGAAACAAGAAGCGTAGATGGACAGAGAGACTTCAAGAAAATGGGAGGGCGGGCCTGAATTCTGTAATTAATTGTTAATTCTGTTATTCTGAATTCTATTGATAAACGTGAACAGAAAGGGAGGTGGGTAAAGATTGAAAGTGATTCCATCTGTGAATACACACAACAATCTTGAAACTAACCTGTTCTCAATAAACAGCCCTGCAGGTTTTTTACTGTCACTTCTCAGATCTCAGTTTATAGTCCCTCTGCTCTACACAAACTCATTCCTGTTTTTGCCATTAGGATGGCATATGTTGTAGTATGAGGTCAGATTAAGAGGGAGGAGATGAAGCCATTAGTATCCAGGAATGTGGAACTGCTGGGAACATTAAAGTAAGGGAGAAAGAGATCATTTCTGTGTAGGAAGGAACAGAATAACTGCCGATATTTCAGTAGTGACCAACTAGAAAAGTTAATTCAACTTTCTATACTGGGACAACAATTTATCTTCAATAGCCTCTTCCATTCTTGGGAAGAGTCCTTTTCTAGCAGCTTGAAACTTTTCCCAGCAGGTTTTACATGTGTAGATGATTACTACACCCATACATCATGTCTGTGAAAATCAACTGCAGATCTTCATTTCTCCTTGAGCAGAGCTATGGACCAAAGCACCTCCTGGATTTGGAAAAGGAATGTTTCTTCTGTGCACTGACTTTTGATTTTTTTTTAAATTTTTTTTTGTCTCTTCCCTCAGGCACTTCGAGCAGATGAAGGATGATGCCATAGTTTGTAATATTGGTCATTTTGATGTGGAAGTTGATGCAAAGTGGCTGAATCAAAATGCAGTAGAGGTGGTGAATGTTAAACCTCAGGTGAGACAGCCCGTGTAGAAGGCATCCTGATAGAGCAGAGTGATTGCAAGTCAATGTCTGCTGCCAGAATGGAAAGTGTTTCTTTTCAGATGCTTCTACTCTTTACATTCTAGCTTTTATATTGTTAGTTGGTTTTTTTGGGAGCCAGGTTTGTTCTGGGCTAACCTTAATGCAAATTCTGCTCTGCTGTTGCCCTGTTAGTCTGTAACAAGCTGCATGTAATATTCTTGCCCTGATATTAAAACAACTGGTTCCAACAAGTGCCCAGGACTTACAGCACGGTCTCTGAGAAGAGATGCCTAGTATGGATACATCTGTGTACTCTTTCCTTCTGGGCAAACAGGAACCTATTCCTTAGTGATGGTCTCATAGTTGATTGCATCAAATTCATTCCTTACGGGAGGTCGACCTTGATGTTTGGCAAAGTATGAAAATGTGCTTTTTGGTAGCCACCATCTGAAAGTAATGCCATAATTCAGTTTAAAAAAAACAAGCTGAATGATGAATACAGAACAGACCATTAGAGATCATATAAAACTTCTTAGGAACAGAGCCTGTGGATTCTCTAATGGTTGATCTCAGTTTCCTCCAGGGAAGTTACTTGCTCATGTAGCTGCGCTGTACCAGAACAGTCTTAGGTCTAATGCAGAGTGCTTGTATAGAATGAATCGCAAGGAAATGTCTTCTGGGGTTCTGCCAAGGCTTGAAAAACTCACACCTTTGTTTTCAAAGCATTTTTTGTTCTGAAATTAAAGCCTGGGGGAAGCCTATGTGGAGCTTTGCCAAATTCAGGCTTCTCTTCCAGACTCGGTGGCTTCATTTTAGAAACCTGTGGAGACCAGAAGTCTGTGTGTGGGCAGAGAAGGAAGGATGTTTTATCCTTGCTCAGCTTGCACACCCACCATGTATTTACTTCAAACTATGGCAGTAGGCACACGGAAAAGTAGGGATCTAAAAACTCCAACTCTTCAGCTGTATCCTTAAACAGAGAAACAACACGAAATTAAAGCTTGTTTGAAACACAGCCGTTGAGGGAGAACATCACTAGAACTAACCAGTCTCTTTCTAACTTGGTATAGAACTTCTGAGTACCTTTTGAAGAGGTAACTTTTGCTCACAGTGGGATTCTCAGACAGGTTTTTTTACTTTTTCCTTTAGCTATACCTAGGTGTATGTCTTAGTAGATCTGTCTGTCCTTCCAGATTTCGTGACCCTCCTGTGGCTTTTGGCCACCCACATCAAACTCTTGCTAACCCGTTGTGAGAGTCTTTTCAGTGTCATGTTTGTTGCTGTGGCACTAAATGTGGAGTATGAAGTTATACTTTCAAATTCTCACTATGTTTGTGCCTGCTCTTGCCCATGACCTTAATGGAAGGCTGACTTCACTCTAGCTTCTGTCCTAGAAGAGCCTGTAGCTAGCTGCTTGCATTTGGATAGCTCAGGTTTTAAAAGGTTTTAAAATTGGAACTGTTTATAAACGTTGTCAAAGGCTGAAATGGATACTAATGTAGTGACATACAAACTACCTGCCCATGACTATTGAGTGTGGCTCTTAAAATCCATGTGAAAAGTTGAACATCAGTGTTTGAGAAAGCAGCAGTCCCTTTTCTTGTCAGGAGCCAGGTGCCCTGAACAGTGAGATGCAGTGTAGTGCAAGGCATGAAAACTATTAAAAGTGTCCGGTTCAAAACAAATGTTTTATTTTTAAAAGATTGGAGTTAGGGTTAAAGTAGCCCATATGGTCTAATGCTGAAGACTTACCTCCTTCCTGTCCTGAATGTATCTGTTGTGTTCTGTAAACCATTGCTATTGCGAGCAGGAGGTTCAGAGTGACCCAAAATAAAGGACCTGTTAACACAGGATGTCATCCAGGGGGCTGTAGGTGACACAAGAATATGTACAAACTTCAGCTAAATTTTTAAACGTATATTTTAAAACAACAATAAAAAAAAAAAAAACCAACCATCCCTGAATGGTTCACCTCCGTCTCAGCTTGATCTTGAGATAGATGAAGCTGAGAGGATTTATTGGGAAATTTGTCTTTTGTTGTATTCTTCCTTATCTATCTGCTGCTTACTGCTGGAGATATGACTTTGGGTTTAGGAACAAGGAACTATCCTGCAGCTTCAATCCTTCACAACCATCTTGGGAATTCATCTGCACTGGAGCTAGAATTGGTGGATCCTGGTGATGGCAACCAAGACCATGGGAAGGATATTGGATCTGGATAGTCGTTATGGTCCCTTCCAACCTTAGCCTTTCTATGATTCTACAGTTCTGTGACAAAAGTGCTCCTTTAATGAATCTGAACACAACTGAGAAATCTGCTCTGGCCTAAGTGGTGGACTGAGAAATGTCCAAACATGTGCATAGAATCAGAGAATGATAGAATGCCTTAGGTTGCAAAGAACGTTAAAGATCATCAAGCTCACACCCTCCAGCTATGGACTGTCTGCCTCCACCCCCCAGCCTGGACTGCCCAGGGCCCAGCCATGATCTCAGACACCTCCAGGAATGGGGCACCCACAGTTTTTGGCAGCAGTGCTGGGTAAAGAATTTCTCCCTCACATCCAACCTAAATATCCTCTTTTTTAGTTTAAAGCCATTCTTCCTTGTCCTATCTCTATCAGACCATATAAAAAGTCACTCCCCCTCCTGCTTATAAGCTCCCTTCAGGTAATGGAATGCTGCATTGAGGTCTCTCCTGACCCTTCTCCAAGCTAAACAAGCCCAACTACCTCAATCTTTCTTCATAGCAGAGGTGCTTCAGCCCTCTGATTGTATTCATGACCTTCTTCTGGACCCACTCCAACAGCTCTGCATCCTTCTTGTGCTGGGGGTCCCAGGCCTGGATGCACTAAGAGGGACAAAGCCCAGCTTTTCATCCACAGAAAAAAATTTTTCCCCCTCACCCTCCACTAGTAATGCAATTTAGTTTCCTGCATTTGGGGAAATCACAGGGGTCAGCACACCTGGAGTGCATGTAAATGAGCCTTGCCCTGGGAAAGCCACCTTCCTGATCATGGTGTCCTCCCTGCTAGATTAATGTCTTGTTCCTGGTCTAAAAGGGGGGCCTCAAGTAGAGGACAGACCTGTGTTAAAGGTGTGATACCTTGCACTAACCTTTAGAATTTTTTCACTCCAAGTGAGGAATCCCACATTTTTTTTATAATACCAAGTACCAACTTGAATTTTTACTAATACTTGGCAGCTTTTTCTATATTCTGTAGCAAGGAGGGGAATATAAAGCAAAAATAAGAGCAAAAATGTGTGATCAAAGCCTCCTATGAAGACATCTGTCTCTTGATCCTGAGGATTATTACCAGAGCTGAGTGTCTGGTTGCTAGATGTCAGCTAGAGGTAAAGCGTAATTGCGAAACAGTGTCCAATGTTGTAATTTTCAGTATCATATGGTCCCTATTTGCAAGTGATGAGCTGGCAGAAGAAATCTTTAATACTTGGGAAAAGAAAATGTCTTAATGTGCCATTCTGAATCATCTGGTGCTTTCCAACAAGGAGAAAATAGGCTTATCCTGAAAAGCTGGCAGGTTGTTTTGAATATCTGCTTGCAGTTCTGGTACTAGGTTAATGTGTAGCATGAACTCAGCTCTTGAAGGGAAGGAAGGGGCAGGGTGGGAATGATGAGCTTTGACTCTGCAAATAAGTCACTTATGTATATATTGTGCATGGTCTGGAGGGAAGTGCAAAGCAACCAAAAAGGCCGGGGTAAGCTAAGTGCAGATAGGGAGGGAGAAGAGGCATTTGTATAAACATGGAGATGAACTTAACAGTTGGATAGCTGGAACTCGAATTCTCTAGCAGCTTACTGAGCTTGTAAATCACCTGGTTTGTCTGCCCATAGTTTAGGCTTGTTTTCAAGTACTGACTTAGCCCATTTCTGTTCTGCGTTTCTTTCCATACAAATACATGAACTTGCATTATTCCACATTACCCTGTGCACTGAATCGATCGTGTCCGCAGATGGCCAAAGGTATGAGGTTCCATGCACCATCCAGCAGCTGTCCAGGGATTTGTTGGGTCAGTGTATAGATACAGTGCCTTAAACTACCACATTCAAACCTTGAAACTTAGTTGCAGCAGTGTTACAGTTGAGTGAAAATTAATTGTAGCAGTAAACAGTGTTTACTATCAGCCATGTTGTTGTAGGGTTTTTTTCTTTAGCACTCTGATTTGTCTGCTTTCCTCTTTGTTTTGTTTCTCCCTCCCATAGTCTTCTGATGGTGCATGTGGTATTTTTTGGGTGAACTGAGAGCTGTCACTAGTGGTCCACACTGGAGAATTAGCATCCATAAGAAATATACTGCAGCTGCTCAGTGAAAGAAAATTCTTGCTAACCTTACCTTGCTGTACTGCTCTTGGGTAGGAAAAACAAAGAGTTTTATTTGGAGCTTCTGTTTGAGATGGTTACTGTCTACATGCATGCTAAAGACAATAATCTGTATTATACAAACCCCAGAAATAGAGTATTGGGATTGAATCACAGCTGGGGAAGATAAGTAGAGGCCCAGCTCTTGTCTAAAAGTGAACTATGTGTTCAAGTAAAGTGGTCATTGCTAGTTTAAATTATTGCATTTGTACTTCTAAACTGAATAGAGATTTTTTTTGTTTTTGAAGGCAGAATTATTAAAAACAAAACTGAGTTCAGCATGGCTTTTAACCTATAGGTTGAACCTTTAAGAACAAAATTAAGTGGCTTGCATTTTGCTTCATATTCCCTTTTGAGACATAAAGTATAAATACAGCTGCAGGAAAGGAACCCTTTTAAGTCTTGCACAGTGTCTATGCTATTACAGCAAAATTTGTCTAAAACATTGTTCACCTTTAACAAAGTTTACTGTTACCTTTTCAGCCTTTTAAAAGCTTTAGTCTGCTTCCACATGCTTGACATAATAGATGAACAGTAAATACCAGGGAACAATGAACATTCTTAGAACTTATAGTCCAGATTGTCATTTCATTTTAGGCTTTAGTATTTAACATAATTCCTCTCTACAGGGTGAAGGCAAGGGAGAGAAGAGCTGGCAACTGGCAGAAAGCTAGCATAGGCATTGCAGGATTCCAGTCTGGCCCAGAAAGTTGAGGCACACATGAAGTGACATTCTCCTGAACTCTGGGGTTCTTGTGTAACTGAGCACTGTCTCCTTAGCCCTTGTTTGTAAGTCCTTTTGTCCCCAGCACAGCCTGGAAATCAGCTTGAATGGAAGACTGAATCTTTCTCCCTGAAAGCAAAGAGTGTGAACCAGAGTCTGGGACAGCCATTTAATTTACCAGTTCTTTTCAGCTATGCATGTAACCTGACTTGCTTGATAGGTGGATAGATCTCCTTGAGTTTTGACTTTGGGACTTGTCTGGCGCTCACTTAGGCCTGGTGTCATCGTGGGAGATGAGCTGTCAAACCACAAGTGTTTTCAGGTCTCCTAGAAGATGGTGCCAAAGATTTGGTAGATGTCTACAGCAGCCTGTCCCTGGAAGACAAACTGTTCATGCCTTGACTGTAAATCAAGGCATTACTGAGGTGGGAGGATTCACTGGGGAGTAATTTCAGAAGGCTGAGCAAAATCTGGCCCTTACCTGTGTATCAGGTGCAAATGTTCTGGGCTGTTGCACACAGAGGTGCTGCTTCTCCTCTCTCTCCACACCAGCAGTTATAATTAAGCATATATGAATTTCATCTTATTGCAGGCAGCATGTTCCCTGCCACAGTCACCTGAGATGATATGCATGTGAAAGAGCCAGAAGAACAGGATAACTGATTAAATATGAAGCAGATGATGCTAAGATCTATGTAGCTCTATGATGCTAAGATCTACTTCACAGTCCAGAGTAGTTACGAGCCTTACTGAACTCTGGCTGGGAACGGTGAGGAGCATCTTGATTGTAAGGAAAGTTTGCGTCGTAAACCCACTGCTGAATTGCTGATGTGGGAAGGGAGCCCACCGTGTTTTGCATGACTTCTGTGGAGATATTCAAGACCTGTCTGGATGCCGGCCTGTGTGACTTATTGTAGGGTACTGCTATACATGGGGATTGGACTCAGTGACCTCTTGAGGTCCCTTCCAGCCCCTGTGATTCTGAGACTTAAAATGCTGTTTTTGCCCTCACCTTTCTCTGCTCTTTTCCCAGGTGGATCGCTATAAATTGAGGAACGGTCGTCATATTATACTGCTAGCAGAAGGCAGGCTGGTCAATTTGGGCTGTGCCATGGGTCACCCTAGCTTCGTCATGAGCAACTCCTTCACCAACCAGGTGCTGGCACAGATTGAGCTGTGGACAAATAGTGACAAGTACTCTGTTGGAGTCCATTTCCTGCCAAAGAAGGTGAGTTAGAATAGCAGGAAAACACGAACTTGTAGGGCTTTGGTCACACAATCTGAAGTGAGCTTTTTTCTTTCTTTTTTGTGGTTAGGACAGTTTGAAGAAGTAGAACTTGTTTGTGACAGAAATGTCCTGCTGTTTTTTTTTCTTTTTTTTTTTTTTGTTTTTTTTTCTTCCCTCTTGACTTGCAGCTCTTTACTAAGGTGCTGGGAAAGCCTTTGCTGTCTGAGAATAGTCAGGAAGCTCCTTCCTGAAGAGTTGGAGTTGGAGTGAAACCAGAGATTTTCACTGTGGTTGAGAGAATCTGCGTCCCATTTGCGCCTGAGCAAAGCTTATCATAATCTGGTCCTAATAGCTTCAGAAAATATTAATGACATAAATTCCCTTTTGTTTCCCTTTAATCTTATCTATGGATTCTTTGTTCTTGGAGAAATCTGGGTCGTGTCATAACTTGCAAATTCCTTTACAAAACTAACCTGGTTTTAATTTTGCAAAACAAGCATGAGAATTTGAGTTGGTCATTGAAAAGGATGCTGGAGTTAAATCCTACTGCTTTGAAATAGAACCAGGTGTGAGACTAAATGTGAAAATACTTTTCATCTGGTATAGTATAAAGTGTATGTTTGGGCTTATTTGTGAAATGTTTGCTGAAGAACTTAAGTTTCCAGAACTGCCATTGATGATCAAGCAGAGCGTATCTGCAGCTGATCAGCCAGCTCTCTGACACACAGTCATCTTCAGAGAAAAATTTTTGTTGACAATTCCCAGGAAAAAGAGCAAGCCCGATGTTGCTGGCTTCATTCTCTTCCAGAACAACAGTTTTTAGTAATCATACTTGAACTGAAAGTGAGAAATAACACCCGGATCTGTTACTTAGAAATGGAGTTGTGTTAGTGCACTGTATGGCAGTGATGTGTTCAGGTTCACGTACTGTGGCAAAATGATCTTCACCCACTGGGCTCCACAGATAATTTCAGTGAATAAAGCTGTCTTCTTGTCAGAACCAACAGAAGATGGATAGAAGAGCTTTCTTTCCTTACTTTTGGCTAGTACCTCTCCTTGTTCTGCATAGTAGCTTTGAGATCTAAATGCAAATTTAAGAACTGGTGATGAGCTGTTACAAACATGCCTGCTTTTCTGCAATATGTCTTCCTGGAAATCGAAGCAAATTATTGCATCCATGTTCTTGCTGTCAAATCTATCCTTCCTTATGTTCAACATCTTAATTCGAAGTGCGCAGTAGGTAAGAATGTCAGTTTGCCTTTCTCTAAATCTTGAAGTCCATAAGCTGAAGCAACTGTGAAACAGCTTCTTTCTGCTGCAGTTTGAAAACCTGATTTGTGAGATAGTGGTGACTCAGTATCAGCTCCTTTTCAAGTAAATCTAATCTGTCTCAGTTGTGCTGGAAGCACACCTGTCAGATCTCAGTATATCATTACAGTTCAGCCTAATACGTATTTGATTTTTAATGTTTTTCTTCTGACATGATCTACTGAGCTTAAATACTTGTTTCCCATTCTAGACACAGTCCTTTCAGCTGAGTTTTCTTTCTTGGTTTTCTTGAATCTTATGTAGTATCCTATAGCTTTCACGGTTTGCTTCCACATTCTTCAACCACTTAATCTGTTGTTTTTAATGGTTTGGATTGTACATCTTTGCCCTCACTGGTTCTCTGTAAATGTTCGGAGTAACACCAAACTGCCAACAGGTTGAGCTGCACTGAATTATTCAGCACAAGTATAACTTTAATATGCTTGTTATGATGGAGTTACTTCAGAGTAGTTTCTTGTTAGAACACTTCTGCTTAGGATGTGCTGACACATGCACATGCAGAGGATGCATGGTTGGTTGTTTTGTTGATATGGTGATCAAATATACTGCAACAGTTACATACATAGAGGAGATATCACCATTTTTTTTTTCTCTGCTGCTGCAGTTCAGACTTATCTTGCATCTGCGTTTCCTGAGCAGTGATCATTCATATCTTGCAGGAATTGCAAATGATATCATAACTTATCTTTCTGTTATATGCAACTTGTCCCTTCCAGTTCTGTCCTATCTCCTTGAATGTCTTTCACGGCTCTGCCTTGCTGTTTGACATGGCAGCTAGTTTGCCGTGTTGCTGTCTGTTTTCTTAAATATCCTCTAATTTTCAGCTCATTTTTCTGACCCTTGAGTTTGCATGTCTGCCTGACACCCCTGGAATGAAGAAAAGATCAGGAAGTGAGATATAAAGTATTTTATTATTCATGAAGGCCATGACAATAGATAATAGTGTTGTCGATGAATTAGTGGTTCTGGAATGAATATTCTTAACATACATACCTCAGAGAAAGTATACCTGGAAGGGGGAGATGTGTTATTTTATTTGTACATATTAGAACTTCTATAAAACATTATGATAGTCTAGTATGTCCATGTCCAGGTGTTCTCATAGCAGAAACATGACTGGGGCTTTTCCCTTCTACCAAACTGGACATTCTTATTTTTGAATAGTTTGATATCTGTTCTTTACCTGTGGATGGATGTGAATGTGTAAATGGGATTGAAATAGGCTTGAGGATATATTTGTCTGTCTCTTGCTTCTGAGGAAGTCAAATTAAGTTGGGACTTTTCCATCTGGGGATGATTCTGTGCTCAGGGTAGTGGTTCTGCACTTAGGCAGTTGGTGCATGTTGACAGGAAAAGAGTTGTATCAGTCTGTTAAATTCTCCTTGGAGCTGCTACTGGTTTTCAGGTATCATTTCTTACTGTCAGCCATGATTTCTTGAACTGAAGCTTCTACTAATCTTTTTCAATGCTTTGTTTTCTAGCTGGATGAAGCTGTGGCTGCTGCACACCTGGACAAACTGTGTGTGAAGTTGACAAAACTGAGTGAGAAGCAGGCCAAATACCTGGGCTTGTCAAAGGATGGGCCCTTCAAGCCAGACCACTACCGATACTGAGCAGGTGGCAGTACTCGAAGACCAAAGTGCAGGAATGCAACCTTCCAAAGCTCTAGTGTGTGCTGGGTTTCTGAGAACAAGCCCTTTGCCATCATCCTCTCAGTGCTGCAGAACTTGTGCCCTTACCAATGGAGCTTCAGGGCCTTTTTAGTCTTTTTTTTTTTTTTTTTTTTTTTTTTTTAAAGAAAGAGGATCACCCTGGCTCATGGAATTAGGATTGGTACTTAGCTAAATTCACAGCAAAAAGGATCCTGTGCACCTTTAATTGGCCCCTAATGTCCCAGTAAGAGCTGGACAAAAGAGAATACTAGATTAAACATCCGCTCTTGTCAAATATGTGGCCAGCTGTTTGAGCAGGCTAATCAGTGAAGCACAGAACTGTTTCTGCAGAGAGATGCTTTCTGCCATGCTCTGTTGGAATTAGCTGAATTCTGTTTCAAGGCTGGTGGTGCCAGGCTTCTCTCCATGAAGGTGCACTAACTGAAATAACTGGGGGAACTAAGGAGGAGTATTTCTGCAGGTTGCTTGTTCTGCCTCCTGTAGGATCAATGTAATCTCCTATGCCGAGTTGAGAGCTGGCATTCTCTCTGGATTAATCTACTCCAGTGATTTTAATTAGAACCAAGACCCTTCTATGCTGCTTCCATAGCAACAATGGGTGTGAGGCAAAGGTGACTTACTTCAGCAGTCTTCTAGTGTTGGTGAATGTCTGAGAAGCCACTGAGGGGATGATTAGGGTTAGGGGTCTTGACTGGGCCTAGGATAACACCAGCAGCACGCTTTTACCCAAGGTTCTTTTTCAGAGTTGTCATGTCTGCTGTATCTTTTCTGTCACTGACTCAGAGTGCTTTTATTAAAGATGTGACTGTGGCCTGACTTGTGTAGTAAGATGCTTTAGGCTTTGCCATGGATCTGTTTGGTCCTGTGTATTCACTGAGTCAAACCTTTTTGTGTATCCACTTGTGGTTTCTTGGCTGTGGCAGCTAAGTGGTGTACTTGAGATGAGAAATGCTGTTCCTGAAGTTATTTAGTTACAATTGAAGGGCTGTGAGTGTTACAAGATGGGGTGAGGGGAGGAGGGAATGAGGGACGAAAAAAAAACAAGCAAACAAAGGAAACAAACCCTAACACCTCTGCCTATCCAAATTCATCTCCACGTGTTATGAAATGCCTCCATTTCCACTACCTTCTTCAGTCAGTATTATACAGCAGGCTGAATGTAAGAAAATGAAAAATTTGGTAGAATGTATTAAAAGAAATGCCACCAAAAACCAGCAGCTGAAATACTCTGAGATTCATGTTTGATCAACAGGTGTCAGTAAGCAATTAAAACAGGTGGTGTGGAGTATGAGCTCTGGATAAGTCAAAAAAAAGAAATGAGTAACCAAATGTTGCTTGGTGTGCAGCTTGTTTTATTGCTTGCCATTCTGCAAATAATCTGTTGTCAGCCTCTGAAGAGCATCAGTTTTGAGTGTGGGTCTCATGAAGGTAGCCACAACGAATGAATCCATATTCAGTATGAGTTAACTTTTAAATATGCATTTATACAGAGTTCCACCCCAATGTGTGCACCTGCGTCTCAATGTGGATGGGGTCACCCTACATCACACACAGCTCTGTGTGTCAGAATAAAGATGACATATCAAGTCAGTAAAATAATTGCAGTAGGGAAACAAGAGCTGGATATTGTCCTTTTTGTTGCCTTTCAGATTCCTTGTTAGTCTCCTCAAAGCTGGGCAGTGTCTTCCCTAAGCACGTCTCTTGGCTGAAAGCCTGCTGTTCTGAAGTCTAGGGTTGTAATTATGTTTTGGATGTGACTGCCTCTCCATATGTCCATGGACTCATCAAATAGTTTAGCCCTTCCTACCTGTCTGGTGGACCATCCCTCACCTCAGAGTAGAGCTAGTGAGGTCAGGTTGCTGACCAGCTTGCATGGGTGAGTTTCAGTCTTCTCTGGGGTTTGAGATTACCCAACCTCCTTAGTCTTGTCAACCAGTATTCAACTACTCTTTAGATTAACTTTTTTTCTGTACATCTAACTAGAATTTCCTGTGTTGCGATTTATGCTCGCTGCTCCTTGTTTTATTCCTCTGCACCTGGGAATGGTCTCACTCCATCTTTGCTATGTGCTCCCGTAGTAGCCAAAGGCAGCAGTCACTCTCCCTCTGCCTTTTCCATGTGCAAACCCAGGTCTTAGTTTTCTTGTGCATCCTAATCTTCAGTCCCCTGAGCATCTCAGTTGCTCTCAGGTGCGCTGATGCTGTCTTTATACTGGGGAGCTAAAGCTGGGTGCAGATGCCCTTAGAATACTAAAAAGGGGAAAAGGTACTTTTCCTTTTCCTTTTACCTGTGGATCTGCTTTTGCTGGTACAGCTCTGGATAAAGCTGCTGCAGTCTCTGCAGGCGTAACTCTCCTTACCCCTCTCACCAGTTTATTTCCTTAAGTAACAGATCCAGCAGAACATTCACTCTAGTTGGATCACTGACCACTGGTGCTGATACACTGTGCTTGCTGCTCTCTAAACCTCTTGGGTTTAGGAGAGCTGCCTTTCCAGGCTGCCTTACTGAGGTAGTTGGCATGAAGTCTCCCTGGGAGCCGGAGTTTGCTATCAAGAGAGTTCTTCCAGCTATCAAAAGAAGCTGCCAGCTACTGGATATTATTGTTGGCTGGTCTTTTTCAAGTGCCCACCATGATGTCTCCTGTGTTGTTCTGTCCTCTTGATCCGTACATTTCTGACTCAGTTCTCTAAGAATTGCAGTCTCTCAGAAGACAACAGAGCTAGCTGACACACGGAGTTCATATGAAGCATATTCTACTCCAGGTGTCCAGTGCACAGGGTTTTATGATGGTGTGCCTTCTTGTTCAAGTGTGTATGTGTATATATAAATATACATATATTGGATATATATATTTTTAGGAAGATCTGTCAGAGATTGTTTTGGGTGGGGACTAGCAGCCAGTTCTGTGCTGATGTTGCTTTGTTGTCATTTCACATGTTGGATGTCAGGACTCATTTCTCATTGCTGTTTGCTAGCTATGGATTGCCTACAGAAATTGTTTAGCACATAGAGGAATTTATTTGCATGTGTGTATATGTGTGTGTGTTTTGTTTTCCACAGAAAGACTTGAAATCTTGCATTTCCTGGTTTTGGAGTCCTGAGGAAGTCTGATACACATTATTGGGTTCAGGGGCTGCAGCTGCTGACTTTCAGAAAATGTCTCAAGGGAGAGTTTGTGTGCAAAGCTCTAAACCTGGAAAGCCCAGTGCAGACTCCTGACATTCAGCTTCTGTTCGAACTTCAGAGACTGAGCCTGTGAAACTGTGATTCCATGGATGGGTTGGGGAGGTGTCCATGCGCTGGCAGCTTGCCCAGATCTGCAATATCTGCTTTGCAGAGCTGTGTTCCAGTGCACTGGAACATTGCTGCCAAGAGGGAAGAGAACAGACCAGTGGCTTCCTACTGCAGCGCTTTCATTGACAGATCCCAAGCAGTTTTGCTTTACTATTGAAAATACAGTAGTCTGAGCAAGTTGACAATGTGGGAATTTGACTCAAACATGGTTTGAATGGATAAAATATAAAAATCATATTTGGAATGTTTTCTGCTAGATCTAATATTTTATTGGTTGAAGAAGACTAGATCAAACACAGACCCTAATAAAACCACTGTGGGATTTCTCTTCCTACCTCCTGTAGCGCTGCTGTGGTTTACTGCTGCCTGGAGAAGAAATGCAATGCCCAGTTCCCGTTGACGGTATGATGTGTGAATCAGCAGCATTATTATTATTGCAAGGGGGTATTTCATATTTCTGCCCAGCTGTCACTGTGTGCTGTGTGGCTTTCAGATAGAGTTCAGCAGCTTCCCTTCCTAAAGGCAGTCTTGTTCTCCCTTGCTGTGATGCAAGCACCATCTTTGGCCAAACGTAGACAGTGCTCTGATTTGAATTCTTCTTCCGGGGCAGTTTTGCATAACGTTCACAGTAAAATATGCAGATTTCACTTCGGCTTTAGCAGCATTCCAGAATAGATGGAAGGCTTTGAAACATGACCTGTGGTGTAGTAGCTGCTTCCCTTTTAATTGTTGTTGTTATTTCTTAAGGAAAAACATTGTCTCGTGTCCTGAACCCCTGCTGCTTTCTCAGAAGGTGCCTGATCCATAGTGAAGGAAATGGCACAGCCTTACCGCTGGGTTGCTTCCTATTGTCAAGAGCACGTCTGCTACTGCTGAGTTGTCCTAAATCACCTGCAATTTTTAAAAGCACCTTTCTTGTTCTTTCTTATTTATTTTAATCTATGTACAATGAATTTGGTATTCAGTCTGGTCTGAAGCTGAGCATTTTGGTTGTCCCCCTCTGCTCTGCTCTTGTGAGGCCCCATCTGCAGTGCTGTGTCCAGGTCTGGAGCCCCAGTAAGAGAAAGTCAGAGAGCTGTTGGAGAGGGTCCAGAGGAGCCACAGAGATGATCAGGGGACTGGAGCAGCTCCCCTATGAAGATGGGCTGAGGGAGCTGGGCTTGTTCAGCCTGGAGAAAAGAAGGCTATTGGGTGACCTCATTGCAGCCTTTCAGTACCTAAAGGGAGCCTACAGAGGGGAGGGAATCAACTCTTTGAAAGGGAGGATAACAGCAGGACAAAGGGAAATGGTTTTAAGTTGAGGGAGGGAAGATTGAGGTTGGATGTCAGGGGGAATTTCTTTACAGAGAGAGTGGTGAGGTGCTGGAACAGCTGCCCAGAGAGGCTGTGGATGCCCCGTCCATCCCTGGAGGTGTTCAAGGCCAGGTTCGATGGGGCCCTGGGCAGCCTGGGCTGATATTAAATGGGGAGGTTGGTGGCCCTGCGTGTGGCAGGGGGTTGAAATTCATGATCCTTGAGGTCCCTTCCAACCCTGGCCATCCTGTGATTCTCTTAATACAGATGTCAGTCCCATCACAATTCCCTTACAATGGTTTGAGTTGGATGCAATGACTAACAAACATAAGCACCGCTAAGAGCGCAGCAGCTGCAGGTAATGAGGCTCTCATTCCATTCCCCAGTACTGAAGCCCCATGCATGGAATTCCACATCTGGCCTGCTGGGTCATTTTACTGTGATGGACTACACCCAATCTCATTTTTGTGACTGCTCAGCAGATGTCACAGAAGTAGGGTGAAACATGAGCCATGGGCTGCCTGGGTCTGGATCCCAAGAGAAGTGGGACACGAATCACTGCGCTGCACTGCAGTTGGAAATGACCTTCACATGTGCAGGGGGGGGATGTGAGGTGAGGAACAAAGGCGAGCTTTGTGTTCAGCTGGTGAACCAGGCCTGGTAGGTGGGTGAGCAGGGTGATGCACTCAGCCGTATGCCTGTAAGTGCTCTCTGACAGGGGGAATGAGGAGCTCGACTGTGGCATTCGTTGGGCTCAGTGCTCGTCCAGCTGGCTGAGTGCAGTGTGCCTTGGAGAGCTCAGCCTTGTTGGCAGGCTCATCTTAAAAGGCAAAAAGAAAAGAAGTGAGGTTCCTAGCTGTGCATACAGGTGGTCTGGTTTGGGAAAGTGTATACAGTATGTCAGAGGAATGCGGAGATCATGAGGAAGATCTAAAAATAAATTTAAATATGGGGTATGGTGTGTGCTGTCTTTTATAAAATAAGAATTCACTCAGATTTACAGCTTCCCCACCTACCCTGAATGCTGGAAGCCATGGGCTGAGAAGTGGGGAAATGCCCATGGCCCCTAGTTAATTGCTGTTCCTCCGGTTTAGTTCTTCCTGGCTGCTGCTGAAGTGGTTCAGGAATTAAAAAAGAACCCAAACAAGCAGGAAGAAAGTAGCACTAATATAAACCTAATTACCACTCTGGGAGAAGTTCTCTGTTCTACCCTATATCCAATGTTCCTTTGTTTCTTAACGCCTCCAGCTCCTCCCACCAGCCCACTGCATGGGGCTTGTGCAGCACTTGTGGCAGCTGCTCCTGCAGTGACTGAACCTGCTGGTAAAATGGGGCTGATGGTGAAGGATTGTACTCCTAGCTTTTAGACAGGTCTCTGATTTGGCCAGGAAGAGCAATAATTCAGATTTATTTTCTGTTAATCATTTCCTTATTGCTAGTAAAAATACTATCCTTCCAAGAAGGGCGAGCGGTGTAGTATTTATTCCTCCAACACTGAGTTAGAAGTAATGAGAGAGAACCATCCATATCTTTTTACTTTATCTCAAGATATTTTTTTATTACCAGATTTTATTTATCTCGATCAGATGACGTTGGTTTCCATGATTTATTACAGCAGCTGATTTGCAGTACAGCTTGGGTAGATCCTGTTCTTTGTTTTTGATGTGGCTTCATGTCCTGTGAAATGGAGATGGATGGAGGGGAACAGCCTTAGGAAATAAGGATGATCTCTGACTAAGAAGGAAGGGGCACGTGGAAGTCGCACTGATGGCTGCATGACTCGTGGCTGTGCCCATTCTCATGACAGTGGTTCTTCTTGAAAATGATCTGAAGATTCTCATGGGCCAGATGTGGTTTCTTTTTTGTCTTTGGTGCTTTTTTGTTCAGATCAGTCAGATGTCGTACATGTATGCTGTAAAGCCCTGGTAGCTTCTTCCATCATGCAGTTTGCCCTGGACGACTTGGCACAGCTGTAAGAAGTGCCAACTATGATGACCTGCTTTTCCCTTTTTTGAAATCACTAATTCTTCAACAAAAAGTCAAAGTAAAGAAGGACAAATATTTCCAGGAGTAAAGAATGCTTCCAGAGTGAAACCAAAATGCATTGTCAGCTTTGCAGCGTTCCTTTGAGCAGGGTGGGGACTGCTGCTCCACTGGCATTGTGAGGGTATTTACAAAATCTGTACCTAAGTTTTTAAACTTTGCTCTGTTCTGTAGAGGGGAGAGACACTCCTCAGCAAACCTGCTGCTTTTCTGCAGTGCTTCTGTTATGATTTCATAATTGGAAAATAATTTCTGTAACAGAATATCAGACAGGCTTTAGGTTCATATCCATGTTGTCTTGAGCAGTTGTCCCACTGCACACACTGGGAGCACCTTTTGAAACACCTAGAGCAGCAGTGAGGCTGACGCCTAGAGCTTTGTTTCAAGGTGGTGCTCACTGTAGGTATGTGCTTCACATTAGCTTGATTCCCAGTCAGAACAGCCACCTGCTGGTCCGGTTCTTCCTCCTTTCCGAAATTGTTCCCTATATGTGTTTGTTTTTTTAAATAGCAGAATTCAAACTCTTCTTGACCTGTCCTGGCAGTGAAGCCTTTGGCTGAAATAGTGTCTAAACCCCACCATGATACCGTTGTGTAGGTGAACAGTGACAGCTTTGGCCAAATGTGCTTAGAAAGAAGCATTAGTGAAGGAGGGAGATGAACAAGTTGAAGGGATTAAGGGAAAGCAAAGCATCTGTTGTGCTCATTTAGTGCTTCCCAAATGGGAAGCATTCATGAAATAGCATTAGACTTTAAAGAATTTGTATTATTTTCAACTGCCAACCTTGCTATGGAACACAAAGAAGAGGGATGCTGTGTGTTCTCAGGGCTGACATCTGCCCATTACTGCTGCAAGTGTTGTGTTGCTGCTGTTTTCCTGCTTGAAACAGCTGTGCAGATTGATGGGAAACCCATGTGAGGTCATAAATAAGATTTGGTTGAGGAGCCTACAAAAATAGGAAGGGTAAAAGAACAGTTATTGGCTAGACCCACCAGATGCTAAAGAGAGCGATTCTAAGTATTTATTAAAGCTTGCTGAAGATGATTAAAGCCATAGAAGTCAATTAAAGCCAATAGAAGATTTCCACTGATTTGAAGGGGCCAGAAGTGTCCTGTGGGGACAAGTACACCTGGTGGGAGATGTCCCTGCTCACAGAAGGGATTGGAACTGGAAGCTGCTTAAGGACCTTTCCAACCCAAATTGTTGTATGATATTTTTGTCTTTTCCTGACTTTATCTGTATTAACACAGTTCACATGTGGCATTTATTTATATACAGCCATTTTAGGGCTCCTGTGTCTAAGGTCAGGATTTCATCATCTGAAGATTTCCTGGACAGAAATACACATGCACATGTCATGCAGCAATCACTATTTTTTTTTCTTTCTTTTTCATTTTATTCAGAAATCTTGCAGAAATGACTAAAACCTCATTTTTCTTTTGGGAGAGGTAGGACTTGGCCATATGTTGGCCATCTGTATATCATCTGAGAAGCCCGTGAATAAAATCTTTGTATTACCTCAGAAAGTAATCTGCAGGCAGCACAAATTTAGGAAAGGCACTTTGATTAATTGCTCTTTAAGAAGCTCAGTGTGTCCCTCTGGCCTTGTGCTGCTGCTCCAGATGGGGACGGTCTCCTCTAGCCATGTGTCACATCTGCCAGCCTGGAGTGGTACCCCTGTGTGTCTAAAATGGTACCGGGCACCGATGCTGCTGAGCTGCTCCTTTTGTGGAAGTCTGTTACTGAGGGGAAAGAAGGCAAGGGGATACATTTTCACATCTCTCTGAGCTTCTTCAGGTTGTAAGGACTCACAGAGGCTCGTGATGTCCCCGTGTGGACACACAGATTGTGGTGCTGCCCCAAAATGGAGGGTGAGAGCATGCACAGTGTACCCAGGGAGATGAGCTGCTCTGTCTGGTGTCCAAGCTCCAGGAAGCAGCGGGGAGACTGAGAAGCATTTGGGAGCCTGAAAAGGTGACAGATGGATCAGGGGAGCCACGCTCTGCCACTGCTGCGGCAGGTCTGGCATCTGGGCTGCACCAAGGTAATGGCAGCAGCCTGGGGAGCCTGAGGGCTGGAAGCCAGTTTCTGCAGAGCAGCGAGAGGAGTGCTTGTCTGCCTGCTCAGCTTCCACTGCCGGGCAGCTATGAGGCTCTGGCAGATGGGGGTTGTGAAAAGAGGAAGAGGCATTCGTGCAGGTTCTCCCTCCAAGGTGTGACCTTGTAGCAATAAGTGCAGCATCAAAACCAATGCTGCGAAGAAGCGAAGGCGCGTTGTTCTCATAGGTGACTCCCTCCCTCCTCTGGGGAATGAGGGCTCCCATCTGCAGGCCAGACCTCATCAAGGCTCGGGTCAAGGATGTTACCAGGAAGCTATTGAGCATAAGACAGCCTTCGGACTGTTATCCATTCCTCTTTCAAGTGGGTACCAATGATGTAGCTGCAGGAAGCCTGAGGTCTATCAAAAGAGATTTCAAGGCCCTGGGGAGACAGCTAAAGGACTCTGGAGCACAGACAGTGTTTTCCTCCACTAATAAGGAGAGACAGGGAAAGAAACAGGCGAGCTCAGGTCATTGGTGCCTGGCTTCAAGACAACTCAAGAACTCTGAACTGTATAACCATGGAAAAGGCTTTGGGCTGAAAGGTCTGCAGGGACCCTCCTGTCTCAATGGGGGAAATGCTGCTTGACCCGTAACCTGGCAAGGCAGATGGGGAGGGCTTTAAACTAGGATTGACTGGGGAAGGGAATACCATTAAGAACACTGAGGTTACACTAAGGGATGGCGCAGTGCTGTTAGAGAATGACAAGGCAAATGGGATAATCTGTGCTGATCCAGAGTGGCTGCAGTTTCAGGAGCTTCTATACCAACATTTTGTCCTGGTTTTAGCTGGGCTAGGCTTAATTTCCCTTGTAGTTATTTTATGATCTGGATTTAGGAAAAAACAGTGTTGATAACACAGTGTTGTTTTAGTTTTTGCTGAATGATGCTGTACAGAGCCAAGAAAGTTTCCATTCCTTGTACTGTCCTGCCAGTGAGGGGGCTGGGGCGGTGCAAGGAGATGGGAGGGGGCAGAACCAGGACAGCTGACATGAACTGGCCGAAGGGACATTCCATGCCACAAGGTGTCATTCAGAACGATAAAACTGGGGATATTTACTGGGGATATGGCCGCTGCCATGACTGAGTGGGCATTGGTCAGTGGTGGATGAAGGGAAGGCAGCAGATGTCACTATTCTAGATTTTGGTAAGGCCTTTGATACAGTTCTTTATGGCACCCTTCTGGATGGATTGTCCTACTGTGAAACAAACGAGTTCATACTGTGCTGGGTGAATGAACTGACTCGATGCAAGAGCTCGAGAGGTAAATGGGGCTACATCTGGCTGTGTACAGTTACCTGAGGTGTTCTCTGGGGCTCAACTCTAGAGCCAGTCCTGTCCAACATTTCTATCAACTAACTGGACACAGGCATGCATCCACAGCACGTCTGACAATGGCACAGATGGTGGTGCTGATCCCTGGAGGGACAAGAGGCCTTGTAGGAGGATCTGGATTGATGCGAGCATTGGGAAACCATCAGTGGCCCAAAGTTCAGTACACCTGGTGGGATGCCCATCGTGTAAGACGTGGGACCGTCTCATCCATATTGTTAGAAAAGAAAACAGGGGCAGTGGTAAGGGCAATTTGCATCTCATGCAAGGGTCAGTTATATCTTGTAAACTACTAAATAAAATGCAAACAAGTCAAAGATTGTCTCTGTTTGCAAAGAAGTAGCTGTTAAACGTGCAATTTTAGTTTTGGAAATTGTGACAGATCTGCTCCAGCTACTATAGTGGCAATTTGATTTTGCAGTGCTGTAACCATAGCAATTGTGTATCTTTTACTCTCATCTGGAGATCTTTGTGTGGGGGAAGTTGTCCAGGAGGGTGGATGTTCAAAGTCAAGTGGTAGAAAAAAGCTGAAATTCTTATGTGTTTGTTAGCGGAGTTTTTAAAAAATTTTACACCTGATTCTACATATCCTAAGTGTCTGAGTTAAATAGGGCTTGGGATGTGAACAAATCCGGAATTTGTCTGTTTAATGTTCACAGAGTCAATTCTGGACATAGAGTGGTCTAATTCAGCTTGAAAGGCTTTGATGAAAAATCTTACGATTCAGTATTGTTTTGCATTGTCTTTAGATGTTATTTAATGCCTGCACTCACACATAATGCGGTTGTAAGGCTGAGGTCTCTCACAAATGGTCACTCTTACAGTACTCTGAGAAGCATGTTCCATGGGGCTAACATGATGTAATTTTTGCAACATAAAATATAGCTTCTACAGGGTCAGCTTTGGGCATGGCACATGCAAGTACTTCTTGGCTCCTTACTTCGATCACAGCCTCCATAGCGTTCCCTTTCGCCTAATTTATCATGAAGTCAGCCTTATTTCTCTGTCTAAAAGGTATTTGTTAAAGCTCTCGTTATTCTCAGCTGGTGCAGTGTCACAGATACTGCTGACTCATGTACAGACAACTTGGAAAAGGTTTTACTGAGAAGATCCTACAGACTAACGTGAGAAGTTGTTTGTTTTCCTTTTGGGGTCTCCCAACACTTTCACAGCTTCACCAGCTAATTACTGAGGTATTGGAGCTGGTAGTCATTAAGATGTTAATTCTAGCATTTGTTTTAGCCACCCAGATCAACTTGGATTTTCTGGTCTTTGAAGTTGACAGTAAGAAATCAAGTTGGACCTTGAGATGGGAAAACACTGTATCTGTTTTAAATTCCCACAAGAGAGGCAATATTTGGAATAGCTAATAATGATTTATTTATACTCAGTTGTAATCAAGATAACATTTCCATTGGTCTCCAGGAGTGAGATTTCTCTGTGTCTCAGAGCATTACTGGGTCTGTTCCTAAACTTATATTTCAGTGAGTTATTTGTGAAGACATTTTGCTATGTGACAAAATTAAACGCTCTGCGTTTGTCATGCGTATGTGTTACCATCTCTGTGCTGATGACATCTCCCTCAGGGCACTCTCATATATAAAACCAACTCTTTAGCATAAATAGTTGTTCAAATTAAGTGCAGGAAGCAAATGGTAGATGTATGTCTCTTACTGATTTCTGTATTCTACACTCCCTGCAATGTGATCTTTAGCCAGAAAAGTAGGTTAGTAATGATTTCAGAGTACCTGATTGTATGTATTATTTGGTGTGATAGAAGAATGGCAAAGAAAGCATCATCTCTTCTTAATGAATTCCAACAAACAAAAGGAAGGTTTATTAATAAACCGAATCTGTCAAAACACACTATGCATAAATGCTGTATTATAAAGGAAGTGCTGTATGTTTCACAACAAATCTCATTATTCTTATGTGGAATGTCTTTCTTCTTCTTTCATGCCCTGGATAAGCTGGGTCAGCTTCTATGTCTCTCACTCCTCACCCTGGGTCTCAGCGCTGCCCAATTCCTCAGCAGACAGCCAAGCAGAAGTGGGAGTTATTGCTGAGAGAACAGCACACGCTGTTGGACTTTTGCCCCCCTTTCTTTCCATTTCCTCCATTGCTTCCATTCATCCTGTTAGAGCACAGTTTCTGTGGCCTCTTGTGATTAGACAAGCACTTGTTTCCACGATAGAAATTGTGTGATTATGGATATCATTTTAATATCAACTGAGGTCACTTTCTTATGAAACCTTTGGAACAGCTTGTTAAGAACGTACGGCTTCCCTAGGAAAAGAAGGGGCAAATTCTGTTCCCAAACCCACCACCATGTTGTATTTCTTCTCATGCTCTTTGTACCACAGCTCATGGATTCCTGAGCCAGGATATCTGATTAAAAGAAGTAGTAACACACATTTAAAAGAATTCAAACTTGCATCATCCATGACAGCTGGATGAGGAACAGAGTGACATCCTGCCATCATTCAGGCTCTTAGATTAAACTCTCTGTCAACTGTATATCTCTCTAAGAAGGTGAACAGATATTTCTGTCAACACCCAGCCTATATTTAAAGCTCTGGGCTTTGAACTGATGTTTGAAGGCTTGAGTCACTGTAGGGACTATTTGTCATCTATATTGTCTTTGCCCGCCTGGAAGATTTTGTAGCCCTCAGCTGCTCTTAGAAATAAATCAGCTGGGCAATTCCCTTCAAATTGGAACTGAAGAGCATTAGAAAATTCAGGGATCCTCAGGTGACTAACCATAATGGTGGAGGAAGGGAAAAGACTAAAATCAAGAGAGGCCCATGCGAGGAAAAAGAGTGCATACACTCTGGGAAAGAGAGGAATACGGCAGATGCAGAACAGAAAAGGTGGAAAGCAGGAGAGCTGGAGTCTGGCAGATGAATAGTCTTCATGTTGGGCACTGCTAGGTCTGCTCCCTCCTTGCTCTGCTATGACCTTTCTCCTGGTAGCTCAGCCAGGGAAGGCTCTCTGCTATGTCATCTGGGATAACTCAGTATTAAGGCACAGAGCTTCCACAAGAAGAGGAAGATGTTTGTTTTGAGCCAAACTTTGCTGCTATGGCCTTCAGATAGAGTAACCTACAAAGATTTTAGTCCTAATTTTTGTGGAACGTATGAGAGGGGAGTTAACCAGGAAACCTGCATTTTCAGCTTTCCATATTGGATCTGCTGGAAGCCTGTGCTGTGCTGTCCTTGAGGGCAAACCTACGCTCTGGTCTCACATGAGATTGAGAAGTCCTTTTTCAGTGTGGCTGATTGTAGGCAGGTTTTGCGGTGCTGGTTAGATATATTGAAATGTTTGGTTAATAAAACCCTTCTCAAAGAAAAGAACAAAAAACCCAGTTACCAACCAAAAAAAGAAAAACAAGCAAACAAAAAACAAGTTACAACCCTAAAAATTCCCAAACACCGAGTACCCAGAATTCTCCTTAAATGCAAGTTAGTTTTGCCAAGAATGCCTGTTCAAAGTCTATCTTCCTGGTTGTCGGCTTCCTAAAAAACCCATTTTGTTTATGACAGCATCAACCCCATGAAGAAAATAATTGTCCATTGAAGAGAAACAAATCCAACCTACCAGCTTCAAAGCTCTCTACTTCAATTGCTACATGCATTAGGCAGTTTGACATCTACACTCAAGAAGCTAACAAAAGACAGCAGCCTTAATATATTCCTGATTTGGTTTAGCACTTTGGGTTTAACAGTAGACACTGGCAGATCGTCTGAAAAATTCGGCATTTGCACAAGGCACAGTAGCTACAGCAGGAATTCAAGTGTGGTTTGCAGGTTTTGAAGTTTGGCACGCAGTCAGCAGCAGGTGTGGGCCTTGGTTTTGGAGGTTTCTTCAGTTCAGCATTTTTCTGGAACAAAAACATGAAAATAAATATAAACGCAGAACAATTATGGGTCAGGATAAGGGACAGATGCAAAGAAAGTGAACTGTGGGAACTTCTGGCTTGAGATGGCAGTAAGACCCAAATTAAGTAGCAGCATGGAGTTGATGTGGTGGGACTGGGCTATGGGAACTGCTGGATTACCTATGGAGCAGAATGGCACACTGCCTATGGATGTGCAGTGGAGGCAACAGGCACTCCCTACTATGAGTGCCTAAAAATGTGACTGAATGGACCTTGAAAATACACCATGCGGAAGAATGCAGCAGCAGCAAAGAAAGCAGTGCAAGAATCTTTAAGGAGGACGTTATTACAGGTTCAACAAGGTAATGAATTACTCTTGGATGTCCAGCTTGTTTGTCAAGCTGCTTTTGGAGCTCAGCGATCATCTGTGCATCAGATTTGCATCTGGGAATCCTTAACTGCAGACACAGGTGAGTGAGCTGAAAAAGGTCTTGCCTACCTGAGGGGTGCTGCTTCCCTGTGATTTGGAAAGAGGGGAAAGCTGGGGCTGGTCAGCACGTGCCTGGCACCTGGGCAAGGCTTCTGGAGCCTTCCACAGATGCCCCAGGCAATCTTTTAGAATTGGTAAGTTTACCAGAAGTCTCATTTGTAAAGCAAAAATGGATGTGGTCTGTAAGTGCTTTAGACGTCAAGCTCGAGTACTTCGAGTGTGACTGCGAGAACGACCTGCTGAGAGCTGCAGCGGGAACAGCAGCAGCTCCTGTGGCCTTTATCAACCTGAGTCATTCTGGGGGCTTAGGAAGTGTTTCAGAGAAGGCTGACCATTCAAAACACTAAAAAGGAAAAGAAGGAAACTCTAAATGTTGCTGGTTGTAGCGATGACCGGCTTGGCTTCAAAGAAGCTGCCACGTCAAACCAAAAAATGAAGTAAAAATGCTATTTTCTACTCTCTCAGAGAGTCTTGAAAATACCAATCTGAACCAAACGATGGGTAAAATTCCTAGGTAATGTTTTCAACTAAACACCAAATTATTTGGATCCTTCTACTTCAATGTTTTGGCACATGCAGTTAAAAGTGAGCAGAGTGAGTCTGTACCTCTTAGCCCACGTGCTGTGATTGGGAATGGCATCTTTTTTTGGCCAATACCTGAATAGTGTTGCAAATACTTCGAGCATCTCAAGTCTAAGCTATGTTTTCTGTAAGAGGATTGTAAAATAAAGCGAAACAGAAACTACAAAACCAAACCCCAATAACCTGTAACTAATGTAGAATCATGCTTTTTTTCCCATCATTTATGTTTTTCATCTGTTTTTACAATATTAAGCTTCAAACTTTATGTAAGTTAAGTCATGGAATGACTGCAAAACCTTTCTAGATAAGTGCACTGGGGTGAAGTATAGCAATAATAAACCATTCTATTTTGACAATATTTTCTGAACAGCTGCCTACCTTGGAAGATTTCTTATTCTCTGCCTCTTTTCTGCTGACTTTCTGGGATCTTTTAGTTAAGTCTTCAAAAAGAAAAGCAAAACATAACATTAAATCAGTCTTACAGCAAATATTATTTAACAGATATGCTTGATAATATTTTTATGCAAGATAACCTGCATTGCTATCATTACTGCAGGTGTCCAAAAAAACCCAAAAACCAAAAAACAAAAAACCAAGGGCTCTGTGTTAGTAAATTCTCTTGGAGTATTTATGCATATTAATTGTATTTAAAAAAAAAAAACAAACAAAAAAAAACCCAAAAAAACAAACAGGAAAAAACCAGTGAGAATTCCATATTTTCTTCTGTAAAAGTGGTGTTACCTACACAAATTTGACAGGAATTATTGTTCTGGTTTCATCAGCAAAAAGCTCTTTGCTGTTTTGGCATAAAACACCTTGAATTCTTCACTTTCTTGTTCCTTTTTTACTTACCATCTCTTTGTATGAAATGCTAAGGCAAAGGTGTTTCATCAACCCACCTGTAGCTTTTAAATGTTTGTGTGTGTTGCTGGAGATGATTCTTGAATTTGGTAAATTTTAGAGAGGAGATTTCAGACTTCGTGTGATGGAAGTTTGTAAAGTTTCTTCTTTTATTTTAAGGTCAAAACACTAACATTGTGAAATTTCTCACATTATCCTTTGAGGAATATCAGCTTTATTATTATATCACCTTTAATAGGAATTACTGTTTGATGTTACCTCCATAATTAAGACTTGCCTTGGGATCTAACACAGCAGGAGATTTCTGTTAAGGAATGAACGTTGCCCTTCTCATCTATGACAATATTTTTGTACATTGTGAGCTTTGGATTAAGTGTAAGATCCATGATTGATTGACATGAAAAGATTCGCATACGCCTACTTATGAATGGTGGCTCCTTGCTTGTTGCAGAATTTGCTACCCAAACCTTTTTGAACATTTAATAATTACCAGAATTTGCAGAATTACGCAATTAAGAATGCACTGCTTGGCAGTTTCATTTGTTATTTTAGCATCATTACAGAGCTATGGTTACACATCCATCATCAAGTGACACTGGGTGGAAAAACTGTATTTCAGGCATAAGGAATTTCAGGCCACTCAAGAAGAGCACGGCTTGCACCCACTGGTGTGGGTTGGTCGGTTCCAGTTTCATCTGGCACGTTGTGTTGGCTTTGTTATGCTGCCCCCTGAAATTTTCTGCTGATAGCTGAAATACCTCACTGACATCCCATTCTGTGCCAATCGGGTTTTCTATGTCTGCAACTGTTCTGGAATGCTTTGCTTATAAAATTGTAATGTTCAGTTAAAGATGGAGCGATATAATTAAACTGAGATTTAAACACTGGTGTAACACAAATATGCAATAGTTATTCTAGAGATTTTGGTGAAGATAATGTTGCTCAGTGGGCAGACAAGAGGGAAACATAAAAATACATTTTTTAAATAGATGAACACTGTAGTCGCCTCTTCCTTTTGTATTTAGATGACGCCTCCTTCTCCCAACCTGCCAATGATTTCATATTCCTCATCTTTTATTTACTGTGTTTTCAACTGCTGTCTAACTGACCAGCTGCTTACAAACCTTTGAAGTTATTCTTTCATTTTGGGTGTTAAATGCTCGTTGTTTTTGCATGCATATAGGAGAAGGATGAACACTGTTTGCTTACATTTACCACGTTAGTTTACTGTGAATTTCTTTTCTTACTTTGGATAATTGTTTCTTTTCTCTACTGGCTCTAAAATGGGAAAGTGGCAAAACTGGGCTTTTCCACAGCATGGTGGGATGATGTGGATCTTGCAGAGAACAAAGCTGTGCAGAAAGGGAGGAGAGCTTTTTGTGAGGCATTTCAGAGCCATCCAAAGCAAAAAGGCCTGCTAGCATTAGGAGATTTTTCCTGTCTTGAGTGTCTGTTGGCAAAATAATATATACACTAATGCGCGCAGTATGGGAAATAAACAGGAAGAGTTGGAGATCTGCGTGCGGTGACATGGCTATGATCTCATTGCGATCACAGAGACGTGGTGGGACAGCTCGCATGACTGGAATGTTGTCATGGAGGGCTGTGTGCTTTTTAGGAAAGATCGGCCGGCGAGGCGGGGTGGTGGAGTTGCTCTTTATGTAAGAGAGCAGCTTGAATGTATTGAACTCCACCTGGGGGAGAGTGGTGTAGCAGTGGAGAGCAGTGGAGAATCAAGGGGCGGGCTGGTATGGCTGACACCGTTGTGGGTGTGTGCTACAGGCCCCCTGATCAGGAGGAGGAGGTTGATGAGGCCTTCCACAAACAATTGGAAGCAGCGTCACGATCCCAGGCGCTGGTGCTTATGGGGGACTTCAATTATCCAGATATTTGCTGGAAAAGCAATGTGGCCAGGCATGCGCGGTCCAGACGGTTCCTGCAATGTGTTGAAGACAACTTCCTGATGCAGGTGGTTGAGGAATCGACGAGGAGAGGGGTACTGCTGGACCTTATTCTCACTAATAGAGAAGGGCTTGTCAGGGAAGTAAAGGTCGGGGGCAGCTTGGGTTGTAGTGACCACGAGATGGTGGAGTTGAAGATCCTGAGCGGAAGAAGTAAAGCAAAAAGTAGGATTGCTATCCTGGACTTTAGGAGAGCCGACTTCGATCTCTTCCGGGACCTACTTGGAGCTGTCTCATGGGCTAGGGTGTTGGAAGGCAAGGGGGCCTGTGAGAGCTGGTCGGCATTTAAGCAGCTCTTCTTCCAAGCTCAGGATCGGTGCGTCCCTGTGAGGAAGAAATCGGGAAAGGGTGGCAGGAGACCTGTGTGGATGAGCAAGGAGCTCGTGCACAAACTCAAAGGAAAGAAGAAGGCCCATGAAATGTGGAAAAAGGGTCTGACTACTTGGGAACAATACAGGAATGTTGTCAGGGTCTGCAGGGATGCGACAAGGAAGGCTAAAGCCCACCTGGAATTAAATCTGGCAAAGGGGATAAAGGATAATAAAAAAGGTTTTTTCAAGTACATTAACAGTAAAAGGAAGACTAGGGAGAGTGTGGCTCCCCTGCTAAGTGACGCGGGTGTGCTGGTAACGGGGGATGCTGAGAAGGCGGAGATACTGAATGCCTTCTTTGCTTCTGTTTTCAGTGAAAAAGCTCCCCCTCGGGAATCTGAGACCCTGGAGGTGAGTGAGAGGATCTGGGGAATGGAAGACCTCCCTTCTTTCAGGGAAGAGGTGGTCCGGGAGCGCCTAGGCAACACCAATGTTCACAAATCCATGGGACCCGATGGGATTCATCCACGGGTGCTGAGGGAGCTGGCAGAGGTGATTGCTGAATTGCTTTCTGTCATCTTTGAGAAGTCTTGGAGGACGGGGGAGGTGCCTGAAGACTGGAAGATAGCCAACGTCACCCCGGTCTTCAAAAAAGGCAAGAAGGAAGATCCAGGCAATTATAGGCCAGTCAGCCTCACTTCTGTCCCTGGAAAGGTGACGGAACAGCTTGTACTGGATGTCATCTCCAGACAACTGGAAGAAGAGGAGGTTATCAGGAGTAGTCAGCACAGGTTCACAAGGGGGAGGTCGTGCTTGACCAACCTGGTAGCCTTCTACGATGTTGTCTCTGGCTGGGTGGATGGGGGGAGAGCAGTGGATGTAGTCTACCTTGATTTCAGCAAGGCATTTGATACTGTCCCCCACGACATCCTTATAACAAAGCTGAGGAAGTGTGGGATAGATGAGTGGACAGTGAGGTGGGTTGAGAACTGGATGACTGGCAGAGCGCAGAGGGTCATTGTTGGTGGTGCAGAGTCCGGTTGGAGGCCTGTAACCAGCGGTGTTCCTCAGGGGTCTGTGCTGGGTCCGGTCTTGTTCAACATCTTCATCAGTGACCTTGATGAGGGGATAATGTCCACCCTCAGCAAGTTTGCTGATGATAGAAGTTGGGAGGATTGGCTGACACGCCTGAAGGCTGTGTTGCCATTCAGCGAGACCTGGACAGGCTGGAGAGCTGGGCAAAAAAAAACCGGATGAGGTTTAACAAAAGCAAGTGTAGAGTCTTGCATCTGGGGAGGAATAATTGCATGCACCAGTACAGGTTGGGGGATGAGCTGCTGGAGGCGAGCTCTGCGGAAAGGGACCTGGGTGTCCTGGTGGACGACAGGTTGGCCATGAGCCAGCAGTGTGCCCTTGTGGCCAAGAGGGCCAATGGCTTACTGGGGTGCATTAAAAAGAGCGTGGCCAGCAGGTCGAGGGAGGTGATCCTCCCCCTCTACTCTGCCCTGGTAAGACCTCATCTGGAGCACTGCGTCCAGTTCTGGGCTCCCCAGTACAAAAAAGACAAGGATCTCTTGGAAAGAGTGCAGCGGGGGGCCACCAAGATGGTGAGGGGCCTGGAGCATCTCTCCTATGAGGAAAGGCTGAGTGAACTGGGTCTGTTCAGCTTGAGAAGAGAAGACTGAGAGGGGACCTGATCCAGGTCTATAAATATCTGAGGTGTGGGGGGCAGAATGGCGAGGCCAGACTGTTTTCAGTGGTGAGTGGAGACAGGACAAGGGGAAACGGCCGGAAACTGCAGCATAGGAAGTTCTGCACCAATGTGTGCAAGAACTTCTGTACAGTGAGGTGACGGAGCACTGGAACAGGCTGCCCAGGGAGGTGGTGGAGTCTCCTTCTCTGGAGATGTTCAAGACCTGCCTGGATGCCGACCTGTGCGACCTGCTGTAGGGAACCTGCTTTGGCAGGGGGGTTGGACATGATGAGCTCTGGAGGTCCCTTCCAACCCCTACAATTCTGTGATTCTGTGATTCTGTAATATGGCATGGTAACCTATCCGCTGTGCTCAAGGCATGTCCACGTTTTTCCAAGGAGACACAGAAGTTAACCAAAGGGAATGCATTTTATAATTCTGATTCTAGTTGTAAAGGAAAAAAAAATATTGGAAGTGTGGGGAGTGTAGGATTAGAAGCAACACAGAATGGTGTGGCATGAGTTTAACAAATGTGTCATTAAACCAACTTGATTAACTCAGGGATAAGGAGATTTGGATTTCATTGGAGAGACTTGTGTGGGACAGCTGGCTCACCTAAAAGAAGCATTGCCCTTGAGTAAAAGGGCAGAGGAAATAAAAGGTGAGAAACTCATTTGATTGGAGAACAAGTCCTAGAAGCCTGGGAGAATGAAGGGAGATGAACAATAGAAGTTTCTCAAGAGAGAACTGAAAGCTGATTTAAATTGCATTGAAAGCGTCAAGATTGAGATTATGAAAAAATATTTGTGGAGGAAAATGTTAAGCATTGTCTGACAAAGTTCACCACAGGACCAATGGGCACCTGTCAGCAATGGTAGGGGCATAGCCTGTCCTGCCTTGGACACATTGATGACTTCTAGCTCCCTTGTAGTCCTCTCCTCTCTGGGTTAAAGATCACTTGGCACAGGTAAACTGACGTTATATTGATATCTCAGCACAGAAATCAACAGATTTCTACATGAGTTGATAAAAAAAAAAAAAATTGCTCATATTCACTTCTTCCATTTGCACTGGAGTTTCAAAGGAAGATTGATGCCCATATCAGTGAAATAACCTTGCTCTTGAATATAGAAGGACATACGGTATGATAGGAACCTCAGTGCAAACTGCAAATCTGAAGGCAGCTTTTCTGTTGTTGCTCTTTTTACGTTAAATTGTGGCTTGCCGCACTGCCATGCTTGAATCCCATGGCTGCACTGCCACTGCAGTTCTGTGTAACACTAAGGCATCTGTGTGAAATGCAATGTTATGGTGAGCTATCTAAATAGTCCATATTAATCAACAGCTGCAGTTTTTTCAAGTCCTGTTAATCTGGCATCGAATGGCAAATTTTACTAACCTACGATGGAGATGGGTGGAAGATCTGGGAGGTTCATTTTGTTGTTCTTTGACAGGTTGCATTCTGTCTTCTCCTCGATTACCAGGTGAGAACTGGCAGCTCTGAGCAAACTGTAGCAGAGCAATAGGCTTAGGAAGAGGTTCTTACTTTCCATCCTGGGGAGAAAAAATCCCACTGTTCATGAAAACCAAACCACAGTCAAAACCTGTGTGCATAAGAGAGGTACCTGTGTGGTAGAAGAGAAGGAGATGAGTCTCAGCAATTCTGTTATGTTGAGCAGTTTTATCAACAGATCTTTGACAATTATTTGTTCCTACTACATTGACCTTGATACCTGGATACCTAGGATTGCAGTTGTCTTAGTGGGGGGACAAAAAATATCTCTCAAAAATAATCCTCTAGAGAATCTTTTTTTTCTTTTGAGCCTTTTCTCAAAAGTTCCCCCCCTTCTCCCCTCCCCCTGAGGAAAAAAAAAAAAAAAAGGAAAAAAAAAAAGGTGTGAAGAGTTCTCCCCACTGACTTTAACAGTATTGTTTACTGAACAACCAAGGGAGAAATTTCTGCATTCACTTTTGGCTGGCCCCGTCACATGGTGGTATTTTTCCCAGAAAGTTCTGTTTACAGATTTGTGCCATAAAATCTATAATAATAAGAACAGCAATAAAAACAAATTATGTTTCCTATTACTTTTCTCTGTCTACAAACAAGTCATGAAGAAATATCTTATTATATCCTGGATGTGGCTGCTGTGCTTGCATATTGGTTCATAGCCATAATTCAAACAAATTATTAAAGCCTCAGGGCTGAAAGGCACTTGCATGCCAAAGGATTTAGTATATACTTAGTAATTTTTCAGATAAGCAATGTCTATAGGATTTGAGCATACTTAAAGAGAAGCCTGCCCTTTGTTGAATCTGGCCATGTACCTTGGATGAAAGCCACTGGCCCTGGACAACCTCTGAGTGGCTCTGTGCAGCAACACGGAGCACACAAACCCAATTACCATTTCGCTTTCATTTTCTTCTAGATTTATAATGCTGTTGAAGTTCAAAGTTAATTATTATTTCCATGTGCAGTAGTTTTAGGATGTGTCAGAGTTATGGAACGTTCCTTGTGGACGTTCTGCCAATGTTCAGATTTATGTGTAGCTTTTTTGTCAGTGAAAAGCTACTGGCAGTATTAAAAAAAAGCAGTGAAACCAAATAGTTCGACAAACTGTGACAGTTTAATTAGTGGAGACAAAAGATGAAGAGCTTCTGCTTTCGAAGTAGGGCATTTCCACTCTGCTCGTACAGCATCACCTCGAGCATTGTGAGGAGTTTTGGGCACCATAAGAAGTACATAAAGAATTACTGTCCAAAGAAGGGATACAGAGATGGGCAGGAGGGATCTATTGGGAACTGAGTGCTGCTGTGTCTGTATCTCCAATGGTATGCAGCTGGTAGAGCTCAAAGCTGTATGGAAGTTGAGACCCAAGCTGTGTTAAAGTAGTGGCTGTGGATAGATGTATCCTTCAAATGATTTGATGAAAATTTTGTGATAGGCAATGGGAGGAGTCTTTAATTTGATTACAGATATGGTCTGGTATTAAACGTGGAGGTTGGTGGCCATGCATGTTGCAGGGGGGTTGGAGATTCATGATCTTTGAGGTCCCTTCCAACCCTGGCCATTTTGTGATTCTGCGATATCCGTATATTGCTCTGAAATTAATGCCTTCTATTTACTCATGGAAATTTCAACAAATACAAAGAGCACAATAACACTGTTCGATAGAGCAAACTCTCAGTTACAAAGCAGTATTTTTCAACACAGTCACAACCATTAGCTCTGCATTTCTGTTAGTGATGAACAGCAGCCTGCACACTGAGCTCCTCAAAACCTGCACCAACAGAGGCCACCATCACCACTGCTGAAATGACCAGATCACTGCGCTCACCACCACTGCTTGACTTCCATAAACTTCCAGAAAATGTTGATGAGTATCACTGGGTGCTGCTTTGTCAGCATGAAGGAATTCAATGCACCTTTGGTCCGCTCACACTGCCATGTCAGACACCATTTTGTCAGGCTGCCTCTCTGCTGCCATGGTGACAAAATGGAACAGGATGCTGATGGGAAGGTTCAACCCCTACTGCCATCCCACCAATACCAGCCTCTGACACTGTGGGCCAACATCATAAGTTAGGAGGCATTACTTTCAGAGCAGCCCATGTATTTTGATCACAGAATCTACCAGATAACCCTGCTTGGCTGTTACATCTAACAGCAGTCTGCTACATGAATGCAAGCAGAGCTGACAGAAAGACAAAGTGAGTGGAAAGTGGAGTCAGAAGTGAAAACGAGACAAAGGCATTGGTAGGCTTGATACTCTTTTCCATCATGTTGCAAAACTCCTGCATGTATTTCCCTTTTTTTTTTTCTTTTTTTCTTTTTCTTTTTTTTTTTTTGGCATTACAAGAGAGTTTTTATTTTCCAATTTTGCTCATTAGTTTCCTAATTCTCCTTCTGGGACTCATTAGAGACTTCTTAAGGTAATCTATTTTCCTTAATTTTAGCAAGCTGCACACCTGCTTTTCTACGAACACTTTGTTTTAAAGGAATTCATTTTCCTAGCAGATTCCTAACAATTAAAAAATATATTATTGCAGGGTTGCCATTTACTGATTTAATTAGACTACAATGTACTATGATATGTTTAATGTGATTTTGGTTAGTTTACATGGAGTTAGTCTTGCAAGCAGAGAAGTAATCACTAAACATCAGCCACAGTTCAGCAAATTATGTAAGTAAACAGTTAACATGTGAAGTGCCCTTTGCTTTCCAAGGGAATGACAGAAGTGCACATAAAACCAAAAACAGAGCAAACATTTAAAAGCTTAAAACAAATGAATTTATTGAGCGCCGTCAGAGATTGCAGTGCCCTTTTCTATGCCATTCCTTCTGTATTTAGATTATACTATTGAATGTGTAAGGAATATATTTGATACTCACCCCAACTGTTAAGTCCCATTAGCACTCCTTTCAAATATAAGTCAGCAAATGGCGTAGGATGCGAAAGAGCTTTCGTCTTTTCTAATCCATTTTATCTGGTGAGTTCGAATTAAGTCTTCATGAAAGAATTTGATTTCCTCAGTTGCACTCTGTAAACTCAACACTTCTGAGAGGAGCTTGTTTCCTGCCACAACTGATTCCACTCTACTCTGAGATTTATCCTCATCCAACAGCAGAGTGAGCAGTTGGAGACTTTGATTGGCTTAAACACTGGAAGGGACTAATTTAAATTTTCTTGTGATGTCTGACAGACTCAGACCAACTCATAAATAAACTGGGATCACTCTAAATAGCTTGTTGAAAACTGTTGCTTAGAAAAACAAAATGTTAGAATGGGTGAACAAAGGAATATGAAGTACTGAAAACTGTGTCACATCATTCAGAACTCAAAAATCTTCACCTGTGCTCTGCTCTGCTGCTCTTTCCATTTTGAATGGAATGAGGGAATGCAAAGAAAAAAAAAAAAAAACAACAAACAACCAGCCAAACCAAATCCAAACCACAAGAACTAGCAGAATCCTTGAAAAATTTCAAGATTTTAAGATGGAGAATCTTTGAAGTATTTAGGGAAAAAATTGAATGTAAAGTTCAACAAAATGACTGCATTGCTCCCCCTGAGGTTTTGGTTGGTCATTTATTACTACACAGCGCTGTCCCGTCTCAGCCATCAGGTTTCAGTAGAAGAGCTGCAGTGAGGATGTGTTGGAGGGCAGGGAACGAATCCACCTGAGAGAAATGGGAACCGCCAGTGCTGCAGGCAGGCATCTGCTGCGAATGCTCTGCAGTACTAAGAGCAGATTTACTTGCAACTGACTACACAGAATGCAACTGTTGTACTCCTTCAAGACTTCAGAGGGCACTGTCAACACCGAAAAACTCGTCAGTTAATTAAGTGCAAGCAATACCTGCTATTTGTCCTCAAACTACGAAAGAATTTTGAATAAACCGGCACAGAGCTTTCTTTAGATCAAACCTGAATCAAAGTGTGTTTGAGCTATTTCATTTAGTGTTGTGAGAATGGGCTGTGAAAGTCTTAATCTACCTCTCTTAGTATTTCCAAGGTTCTGGTAAGGACAAAATTTCCGTTCCAATGAGCTTCCCTTTTTCACTGGAAAGCTCCAAGCAGGAAAAAAAAAAAAAAAAAAAAAAGAAATTGTAACACATCATTTTGCAATTGAAATATAGGAAAAGTTTCTCTAGCTTAGGAACAGCTGCTTAATGAAAATGTGGGCAAGCAGTGTGTCCATGTGCTTAACATATATTGAATTCTTGTTACTTTAGAGCGGTTTCTAGCCCTTGTGTGTTTGGAGGTGAGACTGTAGAAGAATGAGACTGAAAATTACAGCACACTTCTATTCCTCTCTTGTGTTCTGGTCTTTGAGCTTTTAGGGATCATGTGTCACACTTTCCAATTGCAGCAGCCAAGGCCAAATACTTGAGCAAAACAGCATAAAACCAAGAAAGGCTTAATAACATTGCTTCAGGAACAGAGATATAAGGCTGCATGTTTTTCTCAGAGTTCTGATCTATTCTACTTTGCTTTGGGTACAACGTGGTAGTTGTGATGCACTGGTCAAACTGGAGGAGGACCGATACGAGTTGTTTTATATCCTGTGCTCCAGACTGAGTTTAGGGGATTCCCTGGCGTTGACAGGAAAGTTCACTGTCTAAAAGCCTTGTAATCTTCATCACTTTCATTGACTCTGTTTGGTCTTGATTCTATTTAGGTGTCCAGCTGCTGAGAAATGCTTAATTAGATACGGTGTAAGTAAAAGTAAAGGTAGAGAAATGGTAAAGGAAACACACTGTGGCAAATATTCTTAATGTCTTATCTTGAACGAAATGACATCTGTTGGGAAAAGCTGTCAAGAAATTAGAAGTCTGAAACTGCCTTAACAAATGCCATTTAATCTCCCACTCCAACAGAGAAATCTGCATTTCAAGGACTTCAAAGGACTTTGAAATTCCTAAAGATGAAAAAAACACATATAGAAAACCCATACAAAGATATTAAAAAAAAAAAAAAATCAAAAACCCAGCCAGCCGGTGACCAAAACTGACTAAAAGAAACAGAAAGTTTTACATGCTTGGGAAAGCAAGTTTTTGGGCATTCCTAAGGAGTGGAAGTGCTTCTATTTTCCAGAGAATAAAATCACCTCTAGATTGCTCATTGTTCCAGCCGAGTTTCGGACACACTTTCAACACTTTCACACACAACAAGGCAAAGTGTCAACAATAAAACGACAATGGAGTTGGAGATCACCTCTAGTTTACAATTACTGTGTGATTAATGATAATTCCAGACTTAATAGGCCCTTAATGTGTGGGTTTGTCATTGCTGACACTGAGAATGATGATGTTAAGACAGAAAAAGCTTGGATGAAGATCAAAATCGAATCTAATTTTAAAGGCTGATAATTAGAAGAAGGCTTTTTTCCTCATTAAACTACAAATTAGTAACTTAGAATTTCCCAGATAAAGTCTCCAAGATCTATAGTGACCATCTGTGCATACAGGATAGATGTGAAATTTCCAGACAGCAATGAATATAAGGGAAAGAACAGAGCAACTAACTATAGCAGTTGTGTTGTAAAACTAATAATTAAGAAGAAACAAGAAGGTTAACAACAGAAGATTACAAAAGCAGAATATTTCATGATCCCATGAAAAATTATATCACAGCACAGAGGTGCCACTAAGAGCAAGTAAGTAGAGATGTTTGACAGAGTCCCATTTTCAGAAACAAAAGAGAAAGCATAGCAAAATAAAACTGGACTTCAAGAAAGCAGATTTCTGTGAGTTAAGAAATGAGAGGTAAAATTCCACAAGAAAAAAGTCCACAGTAAAGAACAAAACAAAAAATGGCAAACAAACAAACCCAAAATAAACAAAAATTAACAAAACTGAAGCAAATGAAAACAGCAACACTAATTTTAACAAAACAAATAAACTCAACCAACCAATGGAAAAAAAAGAAACAAAAACAGAGTTCTAGAGGTTAATTTGTGGTTAGAAAGGTAGAAGAAAACTGAATCAAATGGCTGAGAAGAAATATATGATGATCTGCTAGGAAAAAAACAAAAAAACCCCAAACCTTAGAAAAACTGACACAAGTTTGGGCCCCTTGCTATCTTTGAAATAATGGATTCCAAAGCTTTTGGGCTTGATTTTTTTTGCAATTTCAATTTATTTTTTATCCTGGCAGACAGTTGGTGTGATTTTAGCTCTCTACCTCTTGAAACCAGAGAAACTAACACAGGAATTTCTTGAAGTGAGTCTAATACACTTACCAGCACAAGTTGACCTCTTCATAGGTTCAAAACTAGGTAGATGCCTTTGACTGGGAAACTGTTCTATATGTCCCCCTTTAATTTCTATATAGAAATTAAACCTTTTGATTTTCAGCCTGAATTTAGTGTTCGGTATGTATGTATGGCCCATTACCCTCCAGTGTTTAATTATCTCTTCTTTCTTTCTTCCTCAGCTACTGGAGAAAACTATGCAGTCCTTTGTCTTTATTTTATTACATCGCCTGCATTTTAATCTCTGTGGTGCTATGGAATTCTATTCCTTATGTCAACTTTGATGAGTCGTTTGCCAGTGAGTCATAAAGTAATTTAAGCTGTAAAGGACTTACAGAGGTCTGTGGCCCTACCTCCTGCTCAAACCAGTGCCAGTGTAGATTAAATTGACTGACAACTCCTTCACTTGAGACCTGAATATCTCTAAGGATGGAGTTCTCCAAATCTCTCATTGGATTGACTCCATGGGAAAATTCATTTTATTGCCTCCATTTAGCAGGAATGTTCATTGTTCCAAATAGTTCCTGTTGCCCCTTGCTACCCAGTTTATCAGCTGTTCTTTCCAAGCTGATATGACCAGCAAATCTGCTGAGAGTGTACCCTCTCTCATTAAATAAATCATTAATAGAGATGCTATGCAGTTCTGGCCTCAGTTTTGACCCTTGAGAGGCTCCAGTAGTAACTGGCCACCAGCTGAACTTCATACCAGTGAGCATGATCCTTCAAGTATATGCTCTAGATGATTTTCCACGTCACTTACTGTCTGCTCATCCAGTCCTTACTTTACTGGCTTGGCCTGCTGATAAACTGTGGGAAATTGTGTAGAAGTCCTATTTGAATTCAGTGTATACAGTAGTATGCTGCCCTTTCCGTTTATGCACACGTCAGGCAGTCACACCTCCAGTCACTAAGGAAGAGAGTCAGCTTGGTCAGGCATGATTTACCTTTATGTATCCATCCTTGCTGCTCTTAATTACTTGGATTCAAGGAACATTTTCTCTACTGCCTTCCCAGGGACTGAGATCAGCCTGGATCATCTTCTCACCCTTTTTGAGGATGAGTGTGATGCTTTCCTGTTTTCTAGGCATAAAGAATCCTCCCCCAGTTGCCACAACCTTTTAAAGATGTCAGCAGGCAGCCTGATGCCCTGGGATGTACCCCGCCTCATCTCTCAGACGTCCAGCTGATCCAAGTGCTCTTTGACTGCATCTTTCTCTGCAGTGGGTAGTGATGCACTGATGCATTCCTGCAGGATTTGCCTCTAGGCTCAGGCAGCTGGGAGGCCAAAAGGCAGACCTGACCAGCAAAAGCTGAGGAAGACATTAAGTACCTCAAATTTTTATATATCCCTGCAACACAGAGAACTTGAGCTGCTCTTGATGAGGCCAAGGCCTCGCCTGGAAGTGCTGGGGCTGGCTCTGCAACTTCACAAATCCCAGACCCCAGCAAACAATGAACCTTTGCAGATATCAAGTCAGGCTGGCCAATAGGGTCCCCTATCTCTTGGCAGGTGTCTCCAGTGACTGTTTCTCACCGCTTTCTCTTGATGTGGACACAGGGCTGGGCCACAGACCAGCTACAGTCTGCTACAACCCTCCAGCATCCTCACTGGTGATGCAGCACTTAAACCAGTGTGCACTTCCCAGAGGTACCAGGCACACACCACAGCTATTTTCTGCCTAATTATCAATAACCATTACAGCAAAACTACTTTTGTGGACTTGCTGCTCACCCAGTCTGCATGTGGCAAAGAAGGAATTGAGCACAGTGGGTGTCCATGTGCACACATTCATCTCCTTTGTCCCTAAGTGCAACACTGGAGTTAAAGGCTTTTTCCTGTGGGAAATAGTGTATATGGTGTCCATCTGTGACTGGCCATAAACGGAAACCCTGAAAATACTCTGAGTTTTCTTATTTTCTTCGGTACAATGAGATGTAGTAAAACAAGTACTGATGCATCGCCAGGAGATAAACCTTTAGCTACCACTGGCCCTATTCTTTGCATGGGCATTATCTTTGCAGAATTATTTTCACTAATTTGATGTACTTTTCAAGTTGCAGATGCCACCCTCAGCTGTTCTGTAAGCCATGAAATACTCTCAGGCAGTGTTTAAAATAACACAAAGCATGCAGTTATGGTGCTCGCGTCTAAATACATCCTCAGTTTGTTTAAAAAAAAACAATCCATGTGCAATGTATAAAAATGAACATGTCTGTAGCTGAAAAGCAAACTTGTTTTTCAGATTTAAAGCAAATTTAGTTCCAAAGTTTTGCTTTCTTTGTTTGTTTTCTTTTGAGAGTATGTTTAGGCAATACCTGGGGCTGTTTTTGTAGTTCCCCTTTTAATACTTATTGCTATCAGCTCTGTTTCTTCTCCTGCCTACATATTTTCCCTTAGTCTTTCCAGAAGTACCCCTGAAGGCAGAACTGCCAGTGAAGGCAGTTACATATCTCAGGGTTTACATATCTGCACCTGCAGCTTGGGGATTGCCTTGGTCTGCCCAAAGTGCTGCCAGGTGAGCATGTCCTCCTGCTGCCCTGCTGTGCAGGACATCAATCCACTCCCTGCTGTGGCCAGGCAGCAGCAAGAGCTCAGTGTTTCCTTTTTATAAAATGGGTTTTGGTAAATCCTTGTTCACCTACAGAAAATAGTGCAATTCTTGATTTTTTTTTAACTGAAGGAATGATTTGAACTCATAGGGTAACAGTGTGATGGATCTGAATTTCGGCTTCATTTCTTCTTAAATTGAAGAAAGGCTTTGAAATGCTACTGAGTAAAGTCAGACTGGCATGTGGAGCTGGAGGGCTTCTTCCACTTCCTTATCGTTCCTTTTGTTCTTCCTGCCAGACTCTTTCCTCCTGTTGTGTTTTTTTCCCCCCCTTTTTCCTTTCCAGGTATGGAGGTCCAGCAGAAGAGGCACCGTTTTTCAGTAGTAGATGGTAGCCTTTCTCTACCATCACCACAATTGCTAAAACAAAATGCAAATGTTGCACAGAGACAAGTGTACTGGAGAGACATTTGAAGCTGTATGTTAAATTTCAGTGTGATTTTTAACTTAAAAGTTTTTCTGAAGTCATCGAACTCATTCTATCCTTCTTGCTCACCTACTCCTTATATATCTATTTTCTGTTTTCTGGTTCTGCCTTCTATTTCCCTTCATTTACAGTGATCCACTGTCTCCTGTTGCTTTTGACCCAGGGATTTATTTCCTTTCACTCATATAGTTCTTTTTCATTTGTACTCCTTCATTGTTGCCCTAGCTTGTTCCCATCATCCCCAGCTGGATATTCCTGAGGAATGAAACAACGAACTTGAATGAGATGCCACAGTACGCAGGCCAAAGCTTGGCTGCAAAAAAAAAAAAAAAAAAAAAAAATCTGAACGTAAAGGCGTTTGGATATCAAATAATAAAAGGGGAAGAACTGGGGATATTGATCACAGCATGACCAAGGGTGACAATGTGATGCAGCTGTGGAAAAAGCAAATGCAGTCCCAGGATGTAGTAAGAGAAGTGTTTGTAACAGAAATATGAAAGCACTTAATAGTGTTTTGAGCAGGACACTGGTTTTCATTTAGAATATTGAGTTCCATGCTGGTCACCCATGTGGAATAAAAATGCATTTGAGTTAGAATGGATACCACCAAAGAGTAATAAGGTGATTTTAAAATGCCATTGTTTAGATACCATGAGATCTAGCAGATGTCTTGTATGATACTGCCCTACACACCCAATTTCTTCATGTTCCACCTGACATTTCAAACAGAAACAGGCTGCTTCCAGCTCCTTGCCAGAAAAATCCAACGCAGCCTTCCTTAAACGCTTCAAAAACAGCTGACCCTACAAGAGATTCTTCATAGCTTTCCTATTCATTATCTAATTTTTCAGTAGAGTAAGAGGCAGTATTCCTTTACTGACCTTGCTGATGGCAAGTGATCTCCCTACAGTGCTCTATTTTTCTTAAACCAAGTTCTCTAAGTCCTTTTCCAGAGTTTTTCTAGGATCTGTGTCAAACCAACACTATGTAATAGCTTTATTATCCATGTGGGCAATTATTAAGCTGTTCTGTGACTTACTGAAATTTTTCCCACCCAGCTCCCCCAGTTTAAGAGATAGCACCAGCTTTAAAGTGGTTACCTTGCCCTTCAGAGAAGCACTGCTTCCACCAGGAAAGGGATGAAACCATGGGAGCATGGGGAGATGAGTGGGTGTGAGAGTGGATCAATCAACTGATGCACTGACTACAGAAGGAATTCCAGATTTCTGCCTTAACCACTGTGGGGGAAGGAGTGCTCGATGCTGGGAAACGTTCTGCTCCTAAGCTAGGATGCTAAATACTTTGTGGCAAATTATTTAGTCTGGATGATTTAAAATAACTTCTCCATAGCTACTGAAAGGTTAAGTGTGCTTTAATTTCTGTATTTTTACCCTAATGTCAAATAGTTTTTTATTAAGAACAACAACAAAAAAAAAATAGTTTCTCTTTTCCACATTGTTATTTTTGGCTTTAATTGAAGTTGTATTCTCTCATGTAATAGTTGCATTGTAATGGGGGTTCTGGGCTTATCTCCATACAAGCCCCATTTGGAATATAATCCGCCTATCATAGTCTAAAACTTTGCTTCCTGTTTGTAAGCAATTTTAATCTTCCGCTTTATTTTTAATAATACTAATAACATTCTATGCTTCTAAAATTACTTTAAAGCAACTTTCTGGTTCTCGGTTAGTTTGAACGTCAGGAGCAAGGACTCCGCTTGAGAACATTTTCTTGCTCGGTGCTGGGACTCGGGTCGTTTTGTAACACGTTCTTTGAGTGTTCTGGCCTGTCACTGTGTGTTTAACTGCATCTGTGTGTTCAGTGCACCCAGGAGGTGCATTTCTTCTGAGAAGAGGAAATGGACAAAGTTGCATATCTTTGAAGAATGGAGGAAAGCAGAAGCTGTGAAACTGTGGTTGCTCCTATGTGCACCTTCTAGAGAAACTGCCATATGAAGTACTCATTCCCTTATTATATTCTAAGAGTTTTACATATTGTTCTGATCAAGAGATGTTTTTGACAAGTCCCTCTATTCTTTTCCCATGCTATTTAAGAGGATGTACAGGTTTGGGCATGGGAGATTTCTTGTATAGTCTTGTGTTTGTATACTGAACAAATCAGTTTACGTTACTGCCAGTGCATCTAAGAAGTGATTTATTTTATTTTTAAGGGTCTAAGCTATGAGATACTTGATCCACTTCTGGCAGTGAATTAGCGTCAGGAATTGCTGGGGCAATTTCAGTTCCACTGATGGTGATGGCAAAGTAGTAGCAGAGCAATGATTAAATTATATCTGATAGTAAAAATGAAATACAATAGCTCTCTGGCTTTCTTGTTGATTAATTTTTGGACATTTGCTGGAAAATCAGAGGGCAAAGAGGTTCCATAGGGAACATAACAGAACTGGAAGAAGTTCTCAGTGTCATGTGATATCAATTTGCAGGTAATGGAAAGCGAAGTGAATACTGGATGTACTGCTAGAAGAGGTTCCTTTGTGTAGTATGTGCATAGAAGCTGGGATATCTGGATATTCCTTACACAACAGGTGAAGTTCATGTTATCCTGGCTGTCGTCTGTACCAGTAATGACTGCAGGAGCTGTTGAAGCTTGCTGCTATTTAAGGTCAATTAATTTGTTACAGTAATTTACCCTTTTAGAAATGAGTAAGTAGGAAATAAGTCAAATTGCATTGCTTTTGTCTCTGTGTGCAGAAACCTGGCATCAGTGACTTGGACGTAGTGCACCATATGGAAGAAAGACACTGGAACAATCCTTGGTGTCTACACCAGATCAATGAAAGTTCTGGACTGCTTCTATGAAATGCTGCAAGGCACAGCTTTTTTATTTTATTTTATTTTATAGAAGAAGGGAAATCCATGTGTGACCCAGAAGTGGTAAGTAAGTATGAAGACAAATGGCAGAAATATGTGTTAATTGACAAACTACACATAGGAAAACAATATGGGAAAAACTTATGGCCAAACATCTAAGGAAAAACTAGCATTGTACATTCAGATGGGGAAATTCTTTTCTAGGAAGCAGTGAATCGAGAGGTTTTGGGAGTTATGTTGGAAATCAGCTCCCATTGTAACACTGCTATCAAAAGTGCTGATGTAGCTCTTGAATGAGAAAACAGGGCTGACTTCAATAGGAGAGGATATTTATTTAACGTTGATATGACTATTACTGGAAGACGCTCCATGAAGAACACTCATTGAGTGGAAGAAGTTCGGGTAAAACATAAAAATGAACAAAGGAATGGAAAAGTACATCTGAAAAGAGCTTTTGAAGCTCAATCTATTTAATATCAAAGAGAAACTGTAAATGTCTCCATCACTGAACCTACTTGGTGGAACTGGGGGGAGGGAGTGACAGAAGACTTTTCAAGCAAAGCAGCAAAGATATATTGAGATGAAACCAGAAGAAGAAGTCAGAACTAAAAAATAAAGATCTTGACTATTCTGGTTCATTAGTAATTATTCTTTAAAATGACCATCCAAAGGTTGAAACTTTTCTTTCCTTTTTTCTTTTCTTTTTCACTACAAAGACTTGAAACAATGGGTTTTCTTTATTTTTAAACTAAGGAAATGCAGACTGTAAGCAAAACGACTGCTCATTACATCATTCTCTGTATTACTGCAGTAACAATTAGTTAGACCTTCATTTTAATTTATCATTTTGTAAGTGTCTGAATCTGTGCCAGGATTGTGTTCAGCTCAGGCGTGTGAGCAGTGCACTTCTCACCGAGTAATCTGGAGAGAAAGATGCTGTGTTTACTATTGTTGCACTGCCAATTTTTTTTCCCAACCATATTGACCTATTACTTATTTGGAAAGGTGTTGTTTCAAAATGTTTTTTAAGTCTTGACATCCCTAAAACCCCCTCAACTCCAGGAAAATTGATCACATTCATCTTGAGCATCAGGCTTTGAGCCAAACACAGTGAAGCAGCCCATTCCTGAGTGCTATGGAATATACACTGAGAAAAGAAGCTGAAGAAGCTTTGAAATTCAACATGGAAAAGACAAAACACTGAGAATGAATCCCCAAACAGCATTCGTGTATCCATTAATTACAGTGTTAGTTCCTTTTTTATGCATTGTGTTCCCTCAAATGCAATCTGTATTGCTTTCAGATCATTTGCACAGAGCTGCTTCTGCACCACTTAGTGTAAGAAGGATAGGATATAAGCCGCTGCAGGCCCGGTGTGGTTCAGGCTCAGAAAGGTGTCAGTCCACATTCTTTCTAAATTTCCAAAATTGATTACAGGTGTCAACTGCATTCAGCCACAGCAGAGCTGCCACCATCTTTTATCACATGTCACAGTTGATGATTTCAGTTCTCGATGCTTCCTCTCGGTGCAATTTGTCACCATTTTATTTCATTTTTTTAAAGGCAGACCTATTACTGCCAGCTCCAAGCATGTCCTGCTGCCAGCTTGCTGCAAAGAGCCTGAAGGGCTCTGCCCATAAAGAGCATCCCTGCTGCCTTCAGCAGCTCCTGCACCCACAGCCTGCCTGGAGAGTGGCTCCGTCTGCCAGCAGTGCTTGATGCTGTGCAGGGAATGCAGCAGTGCTGGACACATGGCAAAGCCCACTGTAGGAGTTTGCTCTGCAGGAATGAGCAACAAGTTTCTATGGGTGCGCTCAGATATTTGGAAATGGAAGGCTTGTATTGATGTGACCAAAGCACGTTTAATGTTTAGAAGGTTAGAAGGGTTGTGTTAAATACATTGGAAATTATTATTTAAATGCTATTAATAATGAATGGCTTCCTTGATACTTACAGATTGAGAATGATTTTCTGAGATGTTTTTCACAGAATGAGTCGTTAGAGATGCAGAGAGGGGTGAATGAAAGAGATGCCAGAGCTGGGCATTTCTCATTATTGCCTCCTGCTTCCTTAGAACTTAATCCATATTACGTATGTTTAAATCGAACCAGACTTTAACCCACACCACCCAAACAAAGAAAGATTGAAAAGAAAGTGTGATTCGAAAAATAAATTGCAAATACAAGAAGTCAGTGGCTTTACCCATTGATGTATTTCTTAAACAGCAAACTTAAGTTGTAACAAGGAAAAAAAGCAATGCAATAACGTTTCTGTGCGAGGATATATGCTTAATTAACAAGGTGTTAATTATATCAGCTAAGCTTTCAGTAGATCTTCATCTTGCAGGGTACTGAGAACTAATTTATGCATATGGCTTTACATGAGTCTCAGTATACTGAGTTTTGTTACTCATAAAAGGTCAAAGGAAATATTAATGATAAAAACCTACACTGAAGTTGGCATTTTTTCCTGTTTTCAAAGTGTGGAGGTTTTTTTTTTTTTCCACATACAAGAATTGTGATTCTTTTCTCTTGTATCTTCCCTAGGTGTGACTATTTCTCCCTTTTTACAGTTGAGGTGCAACGCTTGCAAAAGCTTTCTGAGCCTGTTTTGGTATAGAAGAAAAAAACAAACGGCATAAAGCAGATGTATGGGGAAGTATGATTTCAATGTATGGAAACCCAAAGAAGAGACATGATTTAAAAGATAAAAAACAAAAACTAACTAAACACAACAGAACAACCAAAGGAAGCATAAATAATAGCCTCAAGATTGCTTTTTGGGAAAGAACATGAAAACAACTGTTCAATTGTTTAACAATTGATAAGGGGATTCAAGTTATCCAAATAAGATACAGGTTAAATCTCTCCATATGTTTAAAGTCAAACTCTCCAGTCAAACGCATCCAAAGATTTCATCCTACCTCAATCGGAATTGTTTCTGATATTAAGAAGATGGTCCAGAAGATGCCAGTAAAGAAGCAAAGTCACTTCTGAATGTGATAATTTCAAAGTCACTTCTGAATGCTGCTTCCATCATGTGACTGAGCCAAAAGAACAGGGAGCTGTGCAGTGCACAGGGGGAAATAAAAGGGGAGAGGGGGAGTGAAGAACACAAACACAACATCTCTCTCGTGCACACACAAAATAAAACACAAAACAAACACACAAAATAAAACCTACCAGGGACAGCAGGAAGAAATGCATCCATTTAGGGAAGTTACAAATGCAGTGAAATGAACAAATGAATTCGCTGTAAAAGTCAACAGAAGTGCTCTGAATTAAAACAGAGATTGGGAGAAAAATGCTGACGCTGCAAATGGCAACTGTAAAATATCTCCGAATTCAAGTATGTACAGCAAGTACTGCCTGCTGAATTCACCTAAAATTATATATGACATTTATGCATATTGATGGTGGATTTGCCACTTGAATATGTTTAATAGAAAATGACTTTCAAGTACACATTTTGGAGCAAATCAGAAATGAAATTACGGTCCATAGTGTGAAGAGAAACATGACCAAACCACAGAATAAAGCCTAAACCCCAGAAATCTTTCAGGAATTATAAAAGCTCCAGGAAGATAAAGATCTACATTTTATACAGTGGATTTATTTACCTTGGAGATCTAAAGTTAAAATCCTAGCCAACTACTTGAAGCAATAGAAAAGCACATAGGAGCTCCACTTTGTTAACACGAAAACCACAGAACTACAGCACATAGAGACGATACAGCATTGAAAATAATTATTTGCAGAGAAAACATAGGTAAGTGTAAACTGAACTGAAAAGCAAAACATGCACCTAAACTCAAGCCCCATATATGTCAAACATAATCAAAGCACCCTGAATCCCAGGCAATGCTGAAAAGAAGAGCTGCAAAGCGGGCACAGAACTGGAGCCGATAAACTCAGAAGAGCAAAGAGGTAAAATAGTAAAATAATCTTAAAACGTCACCGCTTTCCACACCACAAAGATAGATTTGTGTGACAGATCAGAATGCAAAGGAAGACAAATCTCCTTGGTGCCACGAAGCAGTGAGATGTGATCGTTTCCATCCAAGCAACGCAGTGGCAGTCAGTGCCCTGCCGAAGAGGTTAAATATTTTGGTCCACTGAAATAGCACACTGCTATTCTGTTTATTAGGATCTAATAGAAACCAAAACAGCTGGTCTCCCTTGTTCTGCTGAACTGCTGGGAATATAGGCAAAGCTTTGGAGATGTTTTCAGTCCCCTTTGACTCCTCAGCAGACTGCTTTTAACTACCACTTCCTCCCAGAGCAGTTCACAAGTTCTTCCTATGCATTAGCTGACAAAATTATAACTGTGGTGAACTGCCTCTTCTACTTCAATTTTTGCTTCTTTTCCGTCATTTTCTTTCTTTCTTTTTTTTTTTTACCCTTCCTTTCTAACTGTTGCTCTGAAAAAATCTGGCGTCATCTCCTCTTTTTCTTTTCCTCCCCAATTGAAAACCAGGAGGAAGGTCCTGCCGCAGCAATCTTCCAGCAGAGAGGTTTGCAGCTGATGGCAGCAGTTGAATGGCATCAAGGGGTTATTCTGTCACCCAGGTAGGAAAAGGTGTGCGATGGGAACATCCAGAAAGCCCTCTTGTGGGAATCCTGCTCCTCAGTCCCTGCTCAGGACCCGTTCTTGCAAGGGTCTGTGCCTGGCAGCTCCGTTCTCGGAGGGATCGCTGCAATTGCAGTGTATGTGCAGGAGCAGATCTGCAGCAGATGCCTAAGAGCAGTAACAGCGGCGTTTTAAGCCCTGCTGCAATGAGATAATTATAGCTGGAGCAACAAAAGGCAGAGACCTAGAGGAGGAAAGGTGGTTTGTGTTGTTGTGTTTTAAAATTGACTGACTGCTTGTACAAAAACCAGATGGCTTCATCAGCACAGGGACACTGCATTTGAAATATATTACATGTCCCTTTATAATTCCAAGGTCCGATGGTACATTTCATACAATACCTTACAACTGTACATTGTAATGGAATATGAATACTTTTTGCTGGCTATGTTACAGCCATGTGTGCATCATGTGTGCCATGAGGTGGGGTTTTTTTAATACCTACTTGGCTGAGCTCTAGGCTGCAGGAATAATTGCTTGTGAAGCTGCTTGGCCGCTGCTGCAGCCTAGGGTACCAAATGTTTCGGACTGCAGTAAGTGACAAAGTGTCAGTGTTTTTTTTTGTAAACCAAAGGATCCAATGTGATTTAACAGCTTATGAGGGTTTATGTGAAAAAGATGATGGGTGGATGGGAGGCCCTGTTATGGAACTGTGTCCCTTTTGTCTCCCTGTGTGATTGACATGCTCTGTATCAAGGCAGCCTTTCAGTGTTCCCTCAGGATCTCATAATACAGCCAGGATTACTCTTGGATAGGAAAAATACCTCCTTTGACAGCTTGGCATTTGCTTCTTTTTCTTTTCTTCCTTGATATGTAGCCTTAAGCACAGTTGTTTCAGTGAGCAAGAAGGCGCTGAGACAACATGGGCCAAGGATGCAAAGTAGGCTTATGAAATTGTAAGCATTTGCAGCAGTCATGGGGAGATGGCAAATGCTGGTTTGGTGTTGGAACAGCTCCACACAGCCCATTTATTGGAAAACTTTGTACAAATCAGCAGGTTGGAAGAACTCTTGTCTGATTGCAGCCCTTTGTTTGCTGGGTTTAAAACACTGCAGTCTTGTGTTTCAGCTGGCTATCTGTCACCAGCAGCATGGGATGTATATTAATGTATATCCCACATCAGGCTACTTGTTTTCTAAGGATCCTGACAATCTGTTAAAGTGAGTGAGGCTATTTAAACACTTACAAGTGACTATGGGTCATCTTATTTTGCAAAGACAGATGTCAGAGCAGTTGTTGAGTCCTATGGCAACAATTGTAGGTTTACATGGGGATGATTAGAGCCAGAGAATAAAATCTGAATAAAGACCAGCTTTTCACAGAAGATGTATATGAACATTTAATGTCAGTATAAAAACGCAGCACAGAGGGCCCTCACTGTTAGCAGCACTCTGATAGCACCACTGTACCTTTCAGCATTTAAACTGAATCCCAAGGGGGGAGGAGAGAGTTGAGGGAGAGCTGCTTTTAACATCTTTTTGCTTCAAACTGAATGACTTTATAAATCAAGGAAACCTTATATGCATCCAAGATGTCTCTCTTGGAAGAGGAGCTGATGAAATGTGTTTTCCTGTGCTTTGTCCTGATATTGTCAAACCAAAATCTCTAAATGCTTTCAGAGGAGGAGTAGTTAAGAAATCAGTACCTATGTACAAAAAAAGAATAAAGGAGACAGCTCTGCCTTGCATTTACAACATAATATTAATGGTTTTTACTAAAACTGTGCTGCTTTAATATGGCAGTAACAGTTCCTGTCATGTTTTTTCCCCCCAAGTTTTCTTTTATTTGTTGCTGGTAGTTGTTTTTCTTTTTCTTTTAAAATGTAAAACCAGCTACTTGTGGCCAAGCTTTGGTGCTTTGCAAGCCGGTGGAGTCAGGCAAGCAGTCAGCCAGCCAATAGATAACCAGTTGTTTGTCCAAGCTGGTGTGGGATGACATGCTTTGCTCTGTGGAAACCAGCATATGTGAGGAAATCTCATACGCATAGGTTGTTCTGCTTGCAATCCTTTGGACACCAAATGCGAAGTTGGGTTCCCCACTTTGGATTGGAAACATGTATAGGTATCTTTACATTGCTTTTGTGGCATCAATCTAGGACAGTACGTCCAGTTTGAATGTTGCTTAGCTGCTTTTACAGCAAAAGAACAAAAGGTTTTCGGAAGCCATTGTGTTTGGCATTACAATATTAGCAAAATGAAATTGCAGAATGTTTGAAAATGATTCTGTTCCCACTAAAGCAAATGCACATTGCACAGTCTCCGCTTTTCCAAAAAGCATCCACAGCATTGGCTTGTGCTGGAGTACTTAGGGAGCAGCTCCATCAGTACCTGCACAAAGCAGAAATGTGCCCAGCGACCGAAAACCAAGCAGAAGTGTCTTCGAGGATGAACCAGAACAAGCCTGACGTGCTTGAGAAGTGATATTTGAGATGAAGACAATGAGCAAGTGTGCAGTGTGGTTACGAGTAGCTCTGGGGAGAAGCCTGGCACAGTGGGAAGAAGACAGGCTGACAGGAGCACAACATATTGCTGGAGCTTTTGAAAGGGCAGACAGATGTTTTCCTTCATCCTTCCCTTCTCATTTTGCTGCTGGGTGATGAATAAGAAGTGACACAGTGGTGGAACTGGTTGAATTTTATCAGTCGGGGCCGTTCTCAGTTGTTAAAGTTGACAAATGAAAAATGGCAAAAGTGACCAAATGTTTCCAGAAGAAACAGCTTCAATTAAGACTTTATACAGATATCTGCAGGGGGAATCTGCAGTATAAACAATTCACCTTCTTCTGAAACGGCTGTTCTTGTTTTCCCATTTCAAAACTCCAGAATGCTCTGACTTTTTTATTCATTTGAATTGAATAAATTCAAACTGCCTAAACTTTCCCTATAGGAAAACTGTTTTTCAAACCCTGTTGTTACCTGAATTACAGCATAATTCTTTTCTTAGATTCTCTTCCAGCCTTGAGGCACTAAATTTCCATGTCCTTTGTAGACAAGTTCATTTTCTCCTTTTAAAGAGAAAGAAATCCCAGGGCTCTGTTTGTGTTGCTTTGAAATAAAGCTCAGCTGTCACTCTGCAGAACGGTTTAGATTGTAGATGTGATGCAGGGATGCTGGCTTGCATTCACAGTACCAACCAGGCAGCCCTGGGCAGTGGGGATTGCATTTGTGTGCCTTTTCCTCTGTCTCTGTTTTGGCTCTGTTTGATTACAATCAACATTTCGTTCTCTCCCTGTCTGACTTACGTTTTCTACCGTTGAAAGTTTCAAGACAAATATATATATATATATTTCCTTTCCTTTCCTTTCCTTTCCTTTTCTTTTCTTTTCTTTTCTCCCTTCTTTCCATAGTTGGATTTTCTTTCTCTCCTCCTGTACTATCACATGAACATAATTTCCTATGACATTTACTTTTCAACACTGTTTTCTCCCCTACCTATTCCCTTTCTCCTTGACTCTCCAGAGTTGCTATCACTTCCAAGGCTCAGTGACTGTACCAAGAAGACTGCCTGCTGTGACAGTAATACCGGCAGGTAATTTAAGCACATTTGGTGGAAGGACAATCTGAAGGGAGAAACGCGGAACTGACATGAATAGGGCTATTTGGAATTGCTGCCCAACTCCAAGAGAAGAAATAAATTTGTCTTTGGGGAGCACTGCACTGTAAAGGTGGGAAAAGCTGCCTGGGGAAAATCAGATGTCTGGCTTTCTGTCCTCTGAAACACTTTGAAGCTTTTTATATTGATTTAAGTCAAAGACATGTCTAATCAAACATTTTCTGGTTAGAAACCTTTATGTTTTCCAGATACGCTGATCTGGGAACACAAATAGCTGGCTACTAGCAAAAATATACAATCTTTGAATACAAATAGTGGAAATCTGCAGACTTTGCAACTGGTATCTTAATAAGGGTACAGGCAAATAATCCCTTATCGATGCATGACAAAATAATTAGATTTATTAACATTCTGAAAAGTAGAGTAGTGATGCACCTGAGATATCGGGATAGGATGAAGTCAGAACAACAAAATCAGCCATCAAGGAGCTCCTTTGCAGCAGGATCTCTAAGCAGCACTTCTCATTCACTTAAACATGAGTCCTGATCCCTGAAAGTGGACTGCTTTGTTTTCTGATCTAGTTCTTATAGTTTCTGTGTGAATAGATGGAACAGAAGCATGAGAAATAACACTGCAGGCACAGCTAGCTTTGCAAAAAGGAATGCAGCTTAGGATGGTTTCATTGGGGTACTTCCCACTGCAACTTCTGCAGAGTTGCACTGATTTAAAATTAGAGTTCCTCCTGTAGTAAGCAATGAAGAAGACAGGTGTATTTGGAGAGCACTTGAGAAGCCGTAGCCTTTGCACAAGCCATATGTGAAATGATGCTTACAAGGAAAAAAATATGAACTAAGCTTTTAAGTAAACTTGTATGAATAGTTTCAGAACGTTTTGGCAAAGAAATGCTACATCTATTCCAAGGAATGCATTATCCTTAGGTTGAGGGGTCTTTTCATAGTTTGTCCTCAAAGCTGAGAAATCGAAGAATGTAATTTGAGTGGAAGCAGTCAGAGTGGGTAACAGCACAGTTACAGGTTTGGGCTAGTTTTATTGCTGCGTTTATGCCATAAAAAGAAACAGCATCAGGGGTCTGTAATGTTCCTCCACGGATGGTCATTACTACCACGAATTCAGCCATTTCCTTCTCATTTCTATGAAGTTAATAACGCCGATGAACTTCCTGACCTAAAATCTTCCAGCCGGATTTCATCCGATTTTACTTGTCATGTCTTTCCCAATTTACTCCCTGATATGCCTAAACTGAGATATGATTTTTGCTTTGGAATTTAAATGCTTTATTCTTCAGAGGAAATTAATATGGGGAGTATATGAGTCACAGAAATACTGAAAATGTCAAAACATTCAGATTGGAAGAATATTAGACACTAGGTATTGATTAAAGAGCGTGTAAATAAATCCATACCATCTCTCACTGTGTTCATTTGATAATGGTGTTTATCTATTAAGAGTTAATCCTACCCTTTTTGTGTCGTATTCAATCAGAAAGGGGTTTAAGTGAGAAGTAAATATTTCAAATTTGTTTTATAAACACATTCATCTTGTTTCAGCTTTCATTGAAACCAGTGGGAAAGCTCTCAAGCATGTGTCCTGAGTTAAAATACAGCTCACTTGCTTGATGAATGGAGGATACGTGCTGCACTCACAGCAGAGCAGCAAGAGGAGAGCAGGTAGAGCTCTCATTTGGGACAACGTGGGGAAAAAAGACACAACAGAGAAACAAACGTAAAGCTAGCAGATAGACATTAATTATTGCCAGTAATGTTCTGTGGTTATGGTCCTGGTTATATCAGGTCTTACATGCTTTTAGGTTTGAATCTTTGAGCTGTAAAAGTTGTGGGAAAAGGACTTTTCCTTGCAGGTTGGAGTATCTGCTGTATTTCTGCTCACTGCACAACACACAGTGCATCACTGTGCCTCAAAGCACCGAGTGCAGAACTGTGTATATTCCACGTACAAATGAGGCTTAGAAAGCGCTTTGCTTCCTGTATTAATTCCTTGCACTTTAAATTGGAAACTCTAGTGATATTCATGACCAACTCCAGGTAAGGAAGAACAGTTTTTTAAATAAAGGACTGATTTATGTTCATAGACTTGTTTATTTGAGTTACAGTCACAACGCTCGTCACATTTTAGCAACTTGGTGTGCTCTGAAGGGCATGTTTAAGCATTAAACCAGGCTGTAACATTAGTGCTTTGGAACCTCTGAAAGTCATTTTAATTGTCCTGCTGCATCTTCTAACTAAACACAGAAAATGATTTTAAGTACCCCGGGGCATTCAGTAACAGTTCCTCATTTATCTCTGCTGCAAAAGCATTTTGTATCAAACAGTTCTCAGCAGTTCTACTCTGCTTTCAGAATAAATCTGATTCATGTTTGGTTACGGAGGAATAAGAAAGGAAGGAAAAAACCCCAAAGGCGCCTTTACCACAAACTCTTCTTGTTCCTCCCTTTACAGTTTAAAGTTTAAAGCTACTTTAAATGAATTGTTGATCTAATTGCACCACAAAAAATCATCTGAACTTGCAATCGTCCGCCAACAAACAGACCTAAGTTTATTGGGACCTTGGTGGAATTTGTTGCAAAGCATAAAGCTTCTGCCTGAGATACACAAAACTGTACACATATAAAACTGAGCAATACATTTAAAGACACATTAATTAAATTCTTCAGATATTCAGAACTCCTATCTTGTTGTTTGCTACATGAGAAAGGCAACTGACATCTGGTCCTTGTTAATGCCCTCAGTGTGTTTACAGGGCTCAGAATTCTATGCGTACCATGAAAACATCTTGTATAAATCTGGACATATACGCTGTATAACATTTATAAATAAGAGTTGCTGGTTCTGGAAGAGGGCAACAGCTCAAATAAAACAAAACAAAATAAAACCCAACCAAAAAAACCCCAACCAACAAACAAGAAAAAGATCCCAACAGCAAACAATCCAACATTCAATGAAATCGGTCCTGAAACGGACAATGAAGGTTTAACACTGAATTCATTTCTTTTCACCCAAAAATACAGAGTCTGAGGCCAATGAAAGACAAATCTGAGCACACTAAAGCACACTGTACACCAAACAACTGTCCCATTTCTGAGGATAAATCAATAATTTGAAAAATGGAAAGGAAACACTATTTTGCACATAAAGGACAGTTGCAGAAGTTGTTTTCATTTAACTAAAACTTACGCTCTCTACCTCAGTATACTCACTTTTTGTTTCACAAAGCTGGTGAGCACTCATTACTCCTCATATTCCCACTGCCTCACGCTATTACTTTCAAAGTAGATGATGTATTTCTATATGTACATAAACATAAGCAAAGTGTTCAAACCGCAGATTTCTCTGGTCTCTGTATTTTCGTTTTGGATTGCTAAGTGACTCTGTAATGCATGGAGAGTTGTGCTGGAGCTACACGTCTTCCTAAAGCATTTCATGCTAATTTAGAAAAAGAACATGAAAGTTTAAATGTATGGCACAATTACGAACAAAAGGAAAACATCCACTCAGACAACAAATCTTTTACTCACCTCAGCTATGTAGCTGAGGAGAATGCACGTCCAGCCAGATTTGAAAATCATAGCTGGAGCGCTGTACGTTGACCGGCGTTTCTGGCTTTCCTCATTGCAGAAGATTTCACTGCGAGTCAAGTGAAATTAATCTTGCTAAATCCTTTGATTTATCTGAGCTTCGCATGTACTTAAGGGCTTAAGGCCTCTCTTTCTCTTAAAAATAAGATAATGATAAACAGGAGGTAACTGGGAAAGAGCAGCTGCAGCACTGAGGCATCCTGGCATTGCTGTTGTGCCTGAGGGCAGCAAGGACAGCATGATCTGCTGAATAAATTTTGTTTAGCTACATTAGAAATTAACCTCCCAAACTGTTTACTACATACCTTTCTTACAGGTCTTCAGCTGTCTGTATTCTTTATGCTCTGGTTCTGCTTCCTTTTCATATAAATCAGAAATTTACTTTCAATCAGTGAATTAAAGATGTGAGAGCTCTTGCTTATATTGAATATTCAGGACACGTTGACAGGGGCGGTACTTCGAAAGGGTTATAATTTTTTTTCCCTCCCTCTCCAATGGAAATGTCAAATAGGACTGGTGTTGTCAATTCACAGGGTCCTTTGTATGTTGAAAATAAGCATTCGTACATCAGGTATGCAGGATGTAGAAGACCCAGAATGCAATTCTAAAGGAGCAGTAAGGCTGCAGTGTAGTTGTTGTACAGCTACGTTGATGCAGCTGTGTCCTGTTGGTTGTGTGTCTTGTGCCTTTGGTATTGGCACCTATTGAAAATTGAAAGCAAAGGCCTATAGGCTTTATTTGGTATTCTTTTCCTAGTAGGTTATGTCTACAGCCCTACTGTGAGAGGTAGTCTGTTGGTTTGCTATCTTCTTTTTTGTAGATATGGAGGGGAGTGTGTGATGGGGGAGAAACATTGATGAGCTCTGGGAGATTGCAGAGTTGGGTAAACATCCCTTGGTGGTTCCTTTCCTCAGTTCCCTTGCCAGAAGGTTCTGCTTCTGCCCCAGGGCTCTCCTGCCAAGGATGATGGTGGCTGATAGTCCCATTTGCAGCTCCTGGTCTGGACCTGCTTTTCCTTTTTTCAGTAGTTCAGAAATCTCTTTCTTCCCCAACAGAAGATCATTTCCTTCCTTCCCAGCCCAGGGCCCTCACTGATCCTACAAGTGCTCCACCAGTTCAGGAATCATAGGACCACTAGTGGCTAGCAAAAGAGAAGGGGGACTGGAGGAGCCTGGTTCCATCTGCTCTCCTGAAAATAGGGAAGAACCACATTGGTTATGGAGACAGAGAGAAAACGGAGCAGGGATGCAGCAGGGTTAAGCATTACAAAAGAGGGTCTGACTGGGTCACGTAGGGCAGCAGGGTGAAGCAGAAAGTGAATAGTGTGACTGTATGCTTACCTCATATCACAAACTTGTAATGTGCAGCCAGCACCATGCACTGCTGTGGTGTTGGCACATTCTCTATTGCTGCGCTGAAAGCACTGTGTGTTCTATCCTGTACTGGACCTGTCCTGAGCCGTGGCTGTGCCTGAGTGCTGCTAGCCCTGACCATCAGACTATTCTGTTTGGGAGCATGGGAACAGCCCACAGCATTTTGTACAATCTGATTCACCAGGCATTCTGCTTGTATGAGCCATACTTGTAGATAATATAGATATGGACATTTACATAGGGGCTGTACAACTTTCTCCCTCCCTGCCTCTTTCATCACCCAACACTGCATGAGTCAAGGACTGGGAGGAGACCCTGTTCTTCACAGCTACCAAATGGATGTGGTATTGGTAAGAAAGAAGGGGCTGATGCTGGGACGAGGCAAGGATGAGGTTTGGAGTTATAGAATCCAAACAATTTCCTCTTACCTACCTGCTGGGGATAGGACATTTTGGTGAAATGTGTCCTGTTCCTTCAAGATCTGCTTGGTTGAAGTTCCTTCTGCCTCTGTCGTGGGGCCCAGAGTAGGTTCTCCTCTTGCATTTGCCCTTCTGCAGCTCTGCCTCTCTAACATGTCGGGTATTAATTTTTTGAGGAAATATTTATTAAGCAATTAAGCACAAATAGGCATTGTGCAGACTTAGGAAAAAAAAAATCCTTCTCTTTGGTTGATTCTTATTTTCTGCTAGAGGCATGACAGCAGTGCTGGGCTGAAAGCACAGAGGGCTGTGCTTTCTCACAGTGCAGAATGTACCAGTCAGAAGCCGCGGAAGCATGACCCTCCTTGCTCCATGCAGGGATTGAACTACACATATAAGCAATCTATTTGCTCAAGTTTTAGATGAGTGTTTTGGAACAACCTCAGTTGTAATTGTCCAGAACAAAGAACAGTTAGTACTAGATTTACACTTCATCTGAGCTTTAGTTTTAAAATGTAACCATGTAAAACCCTTATTTCACTTTTAAAGGGAAGCCATACAATTTGTCTCCCTTTTCTGTATTTTCCTGGCTTTTTGGTCTTGTTTCAGTTTATCTGGTTTGCATCAGGCTGAACCTGGCCTAACATATGGCCAGCCTATAGCCCTGCAGTTGGAGGCTCCTGAAACCTGACATTTGCCTGAAACCTCTGATTATTTCAGCTTCCTCTGACAGTGATTATACCAGGAATTTTCCCTAGGGAAGCTGGTAGTTTATTCACCAAACAAGCCTCTTCAGTTGTATAACAGAAGAAAAATAAGCAGAGAAAGACACAGACATGTTTTTGTAACAGAGACTATTTTAAGTAAAACCTCAATTTTACTTTTTCATTCTGACCGTATAAGATAAAATCTTTCTTCTCTCCACAGGACCTCCACAGGTCCCTTATTACAAAATGTAAAGTTATCGTTTTATTTCTCTAATAGCCTAGAAATAAAAATATTTAGCACTTTGGCTCTAATCTTCAAACGATTGAAGTTCATACTCCCAAATGAAGTTATGCCAGCTGTAACTTTTGACCTGGAAGTACTTTGTAGCTAGTACAGAAACTATTAATAATTTTGAAAAGCCTCCTTGCAAATAAGCACAGAGGAATGAGTTTGTAACATGAAAAGGTGTTGTCTTCCCCCCACCCTCAAGATGGTCTGATTGACTTCACAGCCCCTTCAAAATCTGGCTCTTGCATTTGTTCTTATTTAAAGACTAAAAGGAAATCTCTTTATGGCCCAAATACCCTATATTGCCTTCCTCTTTCAAACGTGGCTTTTGTTAGTATTTACCATCTTTGCCTGGCTTTCTTTTTAATTTGAAAGAGTTCACTAGAATAAAAAATATCTTAATAAAACATGTATCTTAATAAAACATAATAAAACATATAAAAGAGTCTTGCTAAAAATTATGCATCTGTGAAAGCAAGATATTGCAAAGGAGACTTCTGTGTCTTTAAACACCTATGGCAATCCATTTCAGCACTGTTGGAAGTTTCCAAATAATTTATCAGGGTGGTATCTCTGAAAAAGCAGGTTTTATTTCCAGTTGCAATGGGGGGCCTCCTGCAAGCAGGAGCACACACAGAAAACAGCATTTGCTCTTTTGTGCCCCATTACTAGATGCTCATCTCTTCCTCCCCTGGTTCCTCATTGGCTGAGTACTTCAGGTTCACGATCTTCCCGAAGCTCAGCTAAACATCAACTGTTGCTAGCTAAGCACATATCACTATTAGTTAACTTCTGACATTTGCCCACTCAACACTCAGTCATTATTTTTGGACATCTGCTCGTCCTTGCATAGAGATAAGCTTGGAAGGAGGATAGAGGATATCCTGATGCCTGCCTGTTGCATCCCAACCTACCCACAGAGCAAGGCAACCCAGCCTTGTGTGGAGGCCCTGCCTGCTTTGATCTTTAAGTCTGTTTTTCTTTTGCTGAGGCTCTCTTATGCAAACAGAATAGTCCCACAATATGCTTTCTAGCCCATAATACTATGCCTGTACTATGTGGAACATTTAAAAACTATTGCAGATTTGCAAGCAAGCATTAATCACATAATTCAGCAACTGTATTTCTAAAGTATGTTACTAACATAGATGGTATTTATACTTTTTCACATCAGCTATTTCTAAGGACAAGTTACAAAACACAAATACACTGTGCTCTATTTCTTCAGATCAATCCCCCCTTTTCAATATCTAATGCAGAAACAACATTCCATTCCTACAGCACCCACTATACTTCATACTGGGGACCCTGCGCATGCAAGTATGTTCTTGAAGCTGTAGAAGAAAAATCTTTTCCTTCCTCCCTTCCTCCCTCCCTCCCTCCCTCCCCCTCCCTCCCTCCCTTCCTCTCTTCCTCCCTTCCCTTCCTCCCTCCCTCCCTCCCTCCTCCCTTCCTTCCTCCCTTCCTTCCTCCCTCCCTTCCTTCCTTCCTCCCTCCCTCCCTCCCTCCCTCCCTTCCTCTTCCCTCATTCCCTCCGTTCCCTCCCTTCTTCCTTTCACTCTTTATTTTCAGAATAAGTTCTACTTGATGGGTATGTCTGTGTATTTGTCAAACAGACAAATATTCCTGGAAATTTTATTCAGCATCCAATGCAGCATGCTGTCATGGCATTGTACATGAGAGCCCATGTGTCTTCTTCTGTCTTCCCTATGGCTGCACTGCCTCAGGGCAGAGGGGGTAGTTCCAGACTTTTGTTTGTCCAGTTGGAACTCTTCCTAGAAACATACCTGTCCTTGGTGGAGGCCAAAGATGTCTGATATTTTCTCTGCCAATGGACATAAAGCAGCGGGCAGACCCTGACGCTGCTCACTCCACCAGAATGCCAGCAGGACAAAATGGCTGCATTGTGGAAAGGAGTAATGCATGAAGCACTGTAAAATGGTTGTGTGATTGTGTAAATAATATGGGCAGATCAGGCCACACAGCTCAGGGACCTCTCCTGCACCTTGCAGATCTTCAAGTGCAACAAACAAGGTTCAGCGACTACAGCTCCTATTTACCATATTCCTCTTTATTTTATCCTGGGGGTATTTTATCCTGATTTTTTAACTCCCTAATCATTTAGTAATTTATTAATGGAACATCACATTCATCTAGTCTTTGAGATGTCCCACTGAGCCAAAAAATAACTAGATTCATTACCACAGGGTCTCTTTGAATGTAACTTGCTTCTCTGGACACCAAGCTGATTTTAAGTATTATTTATAACTAGTGTCAGCCATAAAATCACATTCATTTAATAAAAAATCTTACATATGAAAAATGAATGCTTGGTTTCTTTTGTGCGTATGGAAAAAATGTTAGCCACAGCCAAGCAATTAGGATGCTTGTGGGGCTCCTAGCAGATCCTCCCTCAGTGCTTTGCTGGGAACTGGGAAAGACAAAAAAGTCTCACCCGAGCTTTGTACAGGCCAGCTTGAATGATCAAACCATTGAGCTGTGAAGCATATTGTTTTTCTTTCCGTAATGAATAGAAACCATAAAATTTGTATGATAGGCTTCATTGAATGGAGCTTTCTCAGTTTTGCTGAGCAGAAGAATTAAAGATAATATTCTTCTCTTTTTGTTTAGGACAGGGTGTATTCTGGTCTGAAGTGTCATAGGCAGAAATCTGGGAGTAATGCACAGGGACTCATGAATTTCAAATGAGAAGGGGTGGGTTTTCATGGGCACAGCTCTCTCCCTGGTTTGGGGCAGTTCTGAGTATTTTCATAAAGAGGCACTTATTTTATCTGAGTGAAGTTTAACAGTCAAAACCTCAGTAAAATGTTCTCTGATGAACCTCTCTGAAATGTGATGTTTATCACATGTCTATATAATGGCAAACAGCTTTTTGTGCTGCACTGTGCCTTATCTGCATGGTGTTTGACAGACTGAATTATTTTTTATCATCTCTTCCTGCTCAAAGAATACACGTTTTGTGCTCTTTCAATTACAGCAATTTGTCAATGGTTTCTTGGGCCAGTTCAGCCCAATTCCATGACAGCTGGATCAGAGGGACCCACTGACCCAGGAGAGGGGGAAGGGAAAAAAGGGAAAAGGTAAAGAGATGGGCCTAAAAACAAAACAGCAGCAATGAGCTAAGGGAGAAAACTAATTTACTAAATACAATAGTGGGATGTGAGATAACGCAATATCACAGAATCACAGAATGGCCAGGTTTGGAAGGGACCTCAAGGATCATGAAGCTCCAACCCCCTGCCACACGCAGGGCCACCAACCTCCCCATTTCATAGCAGCCCAGGCTGCCCAGGGCTCCATCGAACCTGGCCTTGAACACCTCCAGGGATGGACGGGGCATCCACAGCCTCTCTGGGCAGCTGTTCCAGCACCTCACCACTCTCTCTGTAAAGAAATTCCCCCTGACATCCAATCAAAATCTTCCTTCCCTCAACTTGAAACCATTTCCCCTTGTCCTGCTGTTATCTACCCTTTCGAAGAGTCGATTCCCCTCCTGTTTGCAGGCTCCCTTTACATACTGAAGGCTGCAGTGAGGTCACCCAATAGCCTTCTTTTCTCCAGGCTGAACAAGCCCAGCTCCCTCAGCCCATCTTCATAGGGGAGCTGCTCCAGTCCCCTGATCATCTCTGTGGCTCCTCTGGACCCTCTCCAACAGCTCTCTGACTTTCTCGTACTGGGGACTCCAGACCTGGACACAGCACTGCAGATGGGGCCTCACAAGAGCAGAGGAGAGGGGGACGATCACCTCCCTGTCCCTGCTGGCCACTCCTCTGTTGATGGATCCCATTTGCTTTCCGAGCTGCAAGAGCACACTGCTGGCTCATGTTAACTTTTCATCCATCAGGACCCCCAGGTCCTTCTCCGCAGGGCTGCTCTCAAGGACCGCTCCCTTCAGTCTGTATGGATATCTGGGATTCCTCCAGCCCAAGTGCCAAACCTTGCACTTTGCTGTGTTGAACCTCATCAGGTTCACCTGTTCCCATCTTTCCAGCCAGTCAAAGTCCCTCTGAATGGCCTCCCTTCCTTCCACCGTGTCAACCATACCACTCAGCTTGGTGTTGTCAGCAAACTTGCTGAGGATGCACTCGATTCCATCATCACTGTCACTGATAAAGATGTTACAGAGCACCGGTCCCAAGACAGAGCCCTGGGGGACGCCGCTCGTTATTTACCGGCCTCCACCTGGACACAGAGCCATTGATGAGCACCCTCTGTCTGCGGCCTTTCAACCAGTTTCTTATCCATTGAGTGGTCCACCAGTCAAATCCACATCCCTCCAACTTGGGGATAAGGATGTGGTAGGGACCACGTCAAAGGCTTTGCTCAAGTCCATGTAAATGACATCGGTCACCTTTCCCTTGTACACTGATGCTGTCACTCCATCATAGAAGGCTACCAGATGGGCCTTAGTTCCTGCACTTGTACATATCATTAAATCCACATGATACTTTCGTTCTTCATCAGTATACTTCTGCATCTGTTTATTAGTCTAAAATGTACACAACTTCTTAGAAATATAATACAATATAATTGGAACTGAAGCTAACAAATCGAATAAGATGAGAGTGTCCAAAACTGAAGGCCTTGCTGAAGGCAACACAGCTAGGGAGCACACATGCAGAGATGAGCAGTAAAAGAAAGGTCAATCTTGTGACTCATGAGCAGTTTGTTTTTCCTTCCAAATGGACAATGGAAATGGAGCAGTGAAGTCTTCCAGCATTTGTAATTCTTCTCTTCTGAGAAAGGTATACCCAGAACTATCATAGAATCATAGTCATAGAATCACAAGGTTGGAAACGACCTATAAGATCATCCAGTCCAACCGTCTCCTCATCACCATTGCCACCACTAGCACTAAACCACATCACGCAGCACGTCATCCAGGCGCCTCTTGAACACTGCCAGGGACGGCGACTCCACCGCCTCCCTGGGCAGCCATTCCAGTGCCTGACCACCCTCTGAGAGAAAAAGATCTTCCTCATGTCCAACCTAAACCTCCTCTGATACAACTTGCGGCCATTACCCCGTGTCCTGCTCGTTGCCCGGGAGAAGAGGCCAAACCCCTCCTCACCACAGCCTCCCTTCAGGATTTTGTACAGTGCAGTGAGGTCTCTCCTGAGCCTCCTCTTCTCCACACTGAACAATCCCAGCTCCTTCAGCCTCTCCTCATAAGACTTGTGCTCCAGACCCCTCACCAGTTTCGTTGCCCTCCTCTGGACACGCTCCAGAGCCTCAATGTCTTTCCTGTAGTGAGGGGCCCAAAACTGAACACAGTACTCGAGGTGCAGCCTCACCAGAGCTGAGTACAGGGGATGATCATCTCCCTGCTCCTGCTGGTCACGCCATTTCTAATGCAGGCCAGGATGCTGTTGGCCCTCTTGGCCACCTGAGCACACTGTTGGCTCATGATCAGCCGAGCACCAACCAACACCCACAGGTCCCTTTCCTCTTCACACTCATCCAGTCACTCAGCCCTAAGCCCATAATGCTGCATGGGGTTGTTGTGCCCAAAGTGCAGGACCCGACTTGGCCTTGTTGAACCTCATCCCATTCACCTCACCTCAGTGATCCAGCTTGTCCAGATCCCTCTGAAGGGCCTCCCTACCCACAGGCAGATCCACGCCACCTTTCAGCTTGGCCACCTCCCAGCAAACTTAGGGTGCACTCAATCCCCTCATCTAGCTCATCAATAAATATATTAAACAAGATGGGCCCCAGTACCGACCCCTGGGGGACACCACTCGTAACGGGTCGCCAGCTGGATTTAGCTCCATTAACCACTACCTGTTGGGCATGGCTCTCTAGCCAGTTCTTTACCCAGTGAAGAGTATACCTGTCCAGGCCACGGGTAGCCAGTTATGGAACACTAATAACAAGAATCACAAAACTGTGACACAAGTACTTTTGTTTAGCATCAAACTGTATTCAGTTTGCTTTTTTTACCTACTATGGTAGGTTAAAAAAACAACCAACCCTGATAGTTGCTTTGTGCTTTGTGCTGGGATGGTTCTTACACCAGCTCCTGTTGAGGAACAGATGAGTCTCAAGGCCTATGTTTTCTTACTATCAGTTCTGCTGGGAATTCTATTTCTTAAAACAGTACCTCTTTTTATCATGTTACAGTGACTGGAGAGCCTGGTTGATGTCATTGAAAGGAATGAAAGACTTCACATCTTAGTTCCTGCACTTGTACGTATCATTAAATCCACATGATACTTTTGTTCTTCATTAGTATGCATCATGCATCTGTTTATTAGTCTAAAATGTATACAACTTCTTAGAAATACAACTTATATCACAGAGTTACTGTTCCTCCTTCTTAAGTCTGTGACAAATTTCCCATTTCTAGGCATATGACTCAAGTACTATAAAGATTTTTTTGTTGTTTTGTTGTTGCTGTTTTGTTTGAAGCATGTTTCACCCCAGTAGTACCACTATTTCTGTGGGAAAATATGAAAGAAGAACAGATCAGTTTTTGAAGATATGGATTTAGTTTTGTAAAGAACTTACATACAAATGTATACAAACAAACTATATGAAGGTAGAGTTTCTTTAAAATTGGAGAATCTGATTATTTCTGTTTATTTTCTCTCTGATTTTTTGTTAGTTCACAACAATTCAGTACAGCTTTGTTAATGTCTGGCTAAATAAGCAGGCCATAAATATGGAAGGCTATGTCTTGGCCAGGCAATATTCCCCACGTATGAGAGATCTGCTCTGTAGTTGAGTTTCTTGGTTTGCCTTTATCTATACATTTCATATGGAACTGATTCTTGGGTGTCTCGCACGAGTGTGATGAGAATAGCATGCTTTAATTGCTGCTTCAATAACATGGCTAGTGGTTACCCTTGCCAAAGTCACTATTTAAGGTCCTCAGTAAGAATTTTTATCATTCTGAAGGTGAGAGATCAACTTCTGAATGCCTGAGTGAAATTTCTTGCTTTGAGCATGGTGTCTACAGGAGAGTTGCAGACTCTATTGTCTTTACTTTTTAAGTTTTTAAGCTTTTAAAGCTTAAGTAAAGCTTTTAAAACTAAGTAGAAATATTTAGGATTCATTCCAAAGTTGTAGTCCTTATGGATAAAATTAACGTAGCTAAATGCTGATATCAGTGTCCAAGCTAATCAATCATCCCATAATCCCTTTACAGTCAAAAAGTGGAAAATTGTCGTTAGAGTATCTCTTGCTAAAAGGAACATCTGACACAAGTCAAATGACTCACACCTTGGAAAGAAAAAGAAGTATTGGATAAAAAAATGTATCTGCAGATGTCTAGAAGGATCTGCTAATAATAAAAAAAATATTGCACAGACTGCTTGCTTGCAATGAACAATTCAAATATTTTAAATAATGCACAAAGCTACAGAAGGAGTAGGTTTGTTGGAACATACATAGTAAGCACCCAGACAGTGGAACTCCCATGTTAACTTCTTGATTTCTGTCCTGGTCTAAAGCTATCTCCATATTCCCAGGATCCAGAACAGTGTTTGCTCTATTATTTAATTTATTCCTTAAATTGAAAAGAATATTCATGTCTTTGGACTGAGTTTCATAAGGCTAAATTGATCAAGGTCTACAGAAAAGCAGAAATGCTTGAAAAGTGCTATGGAAGGAGAACCATATTGCCTTTTTTTGGTGGACTACCTGTGACAGTACCAGGCCTTGATATCCTCTTAGAACCAGGATTCTGGTGTTTGAAACCCCGCTGTGGGGAGGGCTTCCCTTCCTGATGGTATGTTAAACTCTTCCAGTTGACTTCTGGATGAGAGGTGGGAACTCCTTCAATCCTGTCAGTTTGAACTGGTAGATTTTGACTTGCAAAAGTCTGGTGAGTCTTTGAGAAACAGTTCTTAGACTAAGAATACTCTTTGTTTTCCTATTTTTGTTCTTTGCAAAGAAATCAATTCTTTATTGTTGCTCTCTTAATAAGTGACATATTTTTTTTTCTAATTTCTCCTTCCTTAAGGGCTTGATTTTGTCAAATGCTGCAGTGCTTTGTCTAGGTTGCTTCTTTATCCTCATGTGGGTGTAGGTTTTCACTTACCATAAAAGGCCCATAGAGCCCACCACCATTTCCACGCTTGGAACAAAATGGTTTTTTGTGCTTGTGCTTTTACATTTTACTAGAAGGAGGGGTTTACAAAAAAATCCAGGAATGCATGGAGGTTGCTTTTCATGCCAGAATAATTATATTGGTTATACTGCAGTTGTGAACTGCGCATGGAGGTTGGGATAGGAATTATTTCCTGGTATTTAAGGAATTCTTGGCATCTGGGTAGGTAAATTCTTGCTGACTGGAAGCTCAGGTTAATCAGAAATCAGATCATACAGCAGAATGTACAAAAGGCAAATCAGTCATACTGGTTCACCAAATGTGGAACAGAGAGAGAACTGAGATGTCCAAAGATGTCTGGATATCTTAGAAAACGGATATGCAAAAAATGCACAAAGTGTTATTACCAGGTGAAAGGATGGTTCTTCCCCTCTACTCAGCACTGGTGAGGCAGCACCTGGCACATTGTTCCCAGCTCTGGGCTCCCCAATGCAAGAAAGGCATGGATGCACTGGAGAGAGCCCTTTGCAGGGCCACAAAGATCCTGAAGGCACTGGAGCACCTCTGCTCTGAGATACTGTGGGAGCATGGCTCTTCAGCCTGGAGAAGACTCACTGAGATATTATCAACACCTATAAAATGCCTGAGGGGAGGGAACAGAGAAGAGGCTCTTCTCAGTGGTGCCTGGTGCTGGGACTGGAGGCACTGGGCACGAACTGGAGCACAAGAGAATCCTTCTGAATATCAGGAAACACTTTTTCACTGCAATGTTGACTACATGGCAAATGTTCCTGGGAATATCCAAAAGCTGTATGAATGTGGCTCTGGGTGGCCCTGCTTGAACAGAGGAACAGAGGCTTAGACCAGATGACCTCCAGACATCCTTTCCATCTTAAACTATTCCATGATTCTATTGAAGTAGGAGGTAGCACAAGCTCTGAACAGAAGGTGGTAGACAGAAGCAGAAGTAATCACACTTGCTTGCAACTGGGCAAGAAATATGAAGTATTATAAAAGTAGTATTCTAGGATAAGAGTCATTTAAAATTTTTTTAAGTATTATCTCTTACTGCTCTGGTCATCAGCTTGTGAGAAAAGGGAGAAGAATATCCCTGCCTACTCAGATGTCAGGTGATGTCTGGACAGAGTCCGAATAAAATAAGCCTCAATTTGATTCATGATTGCAAAGCAATTCCAGTTGGTTGTTAGTAGATTAGTGGTATTTCTAGCTCATTGTTCTCTTTTCTAATTACAGAGATAATGACTTTGCTCAAGTCAGACAATAAAACTAACAAATCACTCGTACTGACAGTGCTGAAGACAGAGTTTTGTTTTCACCAGGAAAGAGTTTGCTGTGGTTTGAAGATCAACGAGGCCAAGTGGAACCCCACCTGGGATAGGGCAATCTCAAGCACAGATAAAGGTTAGGTGGAGAATAGCTTGAGAGCAGCCCTGAGGAGAAGGATTTCGGGGTGTTGACTGATGAGAGATTCAACATGAGGCGGCAGTGTGCGCCTGCAGCCCAGAAGGCCACGGGTATCCTGGGTCGCATCAAGAGAAGTGTGACCAGCAGGTGGAGGGAGGGGATTCTGCCCCTCTGCTCTGCTCTGCTCTCGTGAGGCCCCACCTGGAGCACTGCGTCCAGATCTGGGGCCCCCAACACAAGGAGGACGTGGAGCTGTGGGATCAGGTCCAGAGGAGGGCCATGGAGATGATCGGAGGGCTGGAGCACCTCCTCTACGAGGACAGGCTGAGAGAGCTGGGGCTCTGCAGCATGGGGAAGAGAAGGCTCTGAGAAGACCTTAAAGCAACCGCCCAGTACCTGAAGGGTCCTACAGGAAAGCTGGGGAGGAACCTTTTGTAAGGGCAGGTAGTAACAGGACAAGGAAAAATGGTTTTAAACTGGAATAGGGTAGATTTAGACTAGATTTCAGGATGAAATTCTTTACTGTGAGAGAGGTGAGGTGGGTGGTTGCCCAGTGAGGTTGTGGATATGCTCTCCCTGGAAACATTCAAGGTCAGACTGAATGGGGCTGTGAGCAACCTGACCTAGAGGGAGGTGTCCCTGCCTACAGCAGGGGGTTGGAACGAGGTGATCCTAAATATCTCTTCCAATCCAAACCACTCTATGATTTTATGATTCAGAAGGATCTTTGTCACTTTCTGCTAGTCCTGCTGATAGTGAGGTGAGTTGCCTTCATGGGTTCACACAAAAATGTGACGCTCTGGAAGTGGACTGTAGTAGGAGATGTATCAAACAGGTGGGTATGCAGTTTAAAATTAATGTCTTATTCTTTATTTCTTTTTCTTCTCTGAAGTTATTTTCAAGTTAAATCTTTGTTTGCTAGAATAATCTGTTTTTCTTTAGTAAGCTTACATGATGATTAATTTTGTTGTCCCTGACAAAATTTGGGTGCCTCGAGTTTCTTGAAAATGAGTAATGTAAAGAAAGAGATGATAAAGACAAATACTTGAGACCAGAGGATACTTAAATCTCTGAATATACAACTTGTTTCCCAGCTTGAAGTCTGGCATTGTCAATTGTTTAGAGAGCCCTTGCTGAAATAGTAAATGACATCCCTTTGAAGAGAACATCTACAGTTCTTCATTGATCTGCAAGGGTTCAGTCACGATTTATTGCCTCTTTTCAACTATTTCATAATAGGAGATTCTCAAATATTTAATGTAAGAAGTATTCTGCAAGACTTTTGTTTTGGAATTGGTACCAGCTTTAGAAGATTAATGGGACACATCCATCTGGTTATTGATATTTGTTTTCTCAAAAAATGTCTTAGCCAATAGCCAAGCAGCTAGAAAACGCTGTCATTTTCAGAATGCCTGAATGAATGTACACAGATTTGTGAGTTTGAGCCAGCTTAATATATTCCAAGTGTAGGTAGGGATTGGTCTTCTTCAACTGTGCCAAAGATTGGACAAGATTGCTGGTTATGCTCAGCTGACTGAGAGGAGAGCTTATCACTTGCTGAGCTTACACTGCTGAAAGTTAGAGGAAAAAAAACATCTTTAAACAATTAAGCTGTCTACGTTTGATAGGAGATAACTGGTAATTACATGGAATCCTGCTGTAACATATTGACAGAAAATACACATTGTTTTGATCGGAGTTCTGTATCAGACTAGTTTGTTCATTCTTTGGTGAACTGAATCAGGCTCTTACAACCCCCAAGAGCTTTCATGCAAAATTTGATTTTTTTTTTTTTTTTTGAAGCTTTGCGTCACCTAGAATAAAAAATCTTTCTCATGATTATGTAGCATAAAGGGGCGGCAGCTGTGTTGTGCCTTATTTGTAAATGCTTTCCAAATCTTGAATGGAGCTAGTTTTCATTGTGCACGTTTCATACTGAGAAAAAAGGAGCCAAGTCTTTTGTTGTGGTCAGCTCTTTTCATCTGGACTGGCCAAGTCACAGTTTTGGTTGGCCAGATTCTCACTATAACACTGTGTATCAACCTTACTCTCTGGGAATTAGGTGCTTTTTTGAAAAAGGACTTTAGTATGCTTTATTGAAACCGTTCAAATGATTCAACTGAGTACATATTTAGTCCTGTCATAATTTTCTTACGAAATAATGCTAGGAATATTTATAACGAATGCAGTGTAAGAGGAAAAAGAGTTTATTGCACAGAAGATGATTCCAGGAAGGTAGAATGAGCACTGGAATGGCTTAGTGACTTGTGCTTTTTGGGATGGGAGTTGCATGTTTAAGTTGTAAATGCTGTGCATTTGAGAAGGAATATAACAATTCTCTATTGCTGCTGCTACTTTTATGGGAAGCACTAAACCAGAATGACGATTACCCTAATTACAGGATTACCAAAAACATGTCAGAATGAGCATTCCTTCTTTCCATACTCATTCTTTTATTTCTGACGAAATGCGACATTACTAATTTATCTTCTTCCTTTTAGTTTGTTTCTTATGTTAGACTTCAAGGAGCACTTAGCATACTCTGGTATTGCTATTACAGTACAACTTTTTCTTCCTTCTAGCTTCTGGCACCTTATTTTCCTTCCTTGTGCCACTTGCTAATGCCAGCCCTACCTGGCAGCACAGGGACTTGTGCCAAACAAAGGGAAGGAGAACAGGGTAGCTTAGGTAGGAAAACCTTTTCCCTATGGAACTGTTGATGCATATGGCTTCAAGTGGTAATGGACTTCTAACCTGATAGTCTCACTGCCTTATTCTCATTTTCACTCCTTTGGATGTGTCTGAGAAGGACAGATAGGAGACAAAATGGGAGGAAAGAAAGAAGGAAAGGAATTATGGAAGCAGATTCCTTTGTAAGGTAGGCAAATTTATTTATCTTACCAGCCAACGTTAGGACTTGTGAGAGCATGGGATGGTTCAGGAGAAACCCTCTCATTAACAGGAATGGGGACTAAAGATAACAGATAGTACATCTAGAAGCTTGGCAGGCCTGCAGGGTGGACTCATCTGCACAAGGTGGCACTTTCAGAGCAGAAGACCAATGTGCAGAAGTGAATGAAATGAGAGGCGTTGGACGTGATAAGAGAGTGAAGAGCAAAAATGAACTTTGGAAGTGCTGTTCAGTACATTTTCCTGGTTTCTCAGCTTTCAAAAAGCAGAGGGTAACCTCTTGCTTGAGTGTTTGGTTTGTTTCAAGATGCAATTGAAAAATGTCACAAAACAACAGTTCCAGGATGAGTGTCTGGAGGCCCATCACTTCATCTTCCCTAAAAAGAACTGCAAATCAGTGAAGAAACTTTCTAATAATCTCCATCTGCACCTGCCCTCCCCTGTTTTTCTGTAAGGAGATAGAATAAGTTCTGTTTCTTGTATAATATCTCTGTATCATGTTTTCATATTAATTATTTTGAATCTCTCTGTTGTGAGATGACAAAATTGAAATCTTGTCCTGATTTCACATGAGATAACTTTCTTCATAGTGGCTGGCATGGTGTCATGTTTTGGATTTAGGAGAATCCATAGTGTTAGAGTGTTGATAATACAGCAATGTTTTAGGTGTTGCTGAGAAGTGCTTGCACAGTCAAGAACTTCACTGCTTCTCTTGCTGCCCTGCCTACAAGGAGGTTGAGCATGCCCAAGGAGCTGGGAGGAACAGAACCATGACAGCTGACTCAGACTTGCCAAAGAGATATCGCACACCATATGGCGACAGGCTGAGCAGCAGCAGTGGGGGAGTTGGCTGGGGGCTGCTGCTGGGGACTGACTGGGCATTGGTCAGCAAGTGTTGAGTAATTGCATTGTGCATCACTCTTTTCGTGTATCCCTTCATTTTCTGTTCTGTTAAGCTGTCTTTGTCTCAGTCTTTGTCTCAGATTTTTGCCTTTTTTCCAATTCTTTCCCCTGTCACACTGTGATGGGAATTAGCAAACGTGTGGTGCTGAGCTGAGGTAGAGATGAGGTTCACCTGAAGCCTTGTCTTCTTCTGTCTCAACAAGTCCAGGTCCATCAGTGTCCCCATATAGCCCAGGTGCCCCAGTGTACTGAGCATCTTTGGTGGCCCTCTGCTAAGCTCCAGTTTGTCCATATCTGACTTATACTGTGGATCCCATGTCTGTCTTGGTATTCTGCATGCAGTCCAATGAGTTTTGATTTGTGTGAGAACAAAAGGGAGTATTGGAAGGAGATGATTGCTTCCTTCTGTCTCCTGGCTGTTCTCCTCGTTCATACATCCCAGGCTGTCTTTCTCCTTTGCTATCAAGCTGTCTTGCTCACGTTCAGCTTTCTGTCTGCCAACAACTTGAAGGCTCTTCCAGCAATGCTGTTACTCAGCTAGTCAGTGCCCAGCCTGCGTCACTGCAAAGGACTATTCCTTCCCCAGCACAAAACTTTGCATTTTTCTGTGCCAAATTTCACAGGGTTCTTCTCCACTTTTCCTGTGTGTCTAGATCTCTGGAGGGCACTGTGTGTCCTTTAGGGTATTGTCATCTGCAACAACTGTTCTGTTGCTTCCTCCGAGTCACTGATAAAGGCTCCATAAGAGGCTCCTGCAGTACCCCACTTGTTATTGGCCTTCAACTGGAGCACGTCGTAGTGGAAATGCTAACTCATGGCTTGATTGAGCACCTGGTAGGAAGACAGGGCCAACTGAAAGGAGCTCAGGTACAAGCAATGTACCTGAATCATCAGAAGGGTTGGAGCCAAGATCCACCCCTTCCCAGACCTCATTTATGGGTTGGTAGTGCTGGTGTGGTGTTTTTTTTGTTTTTTTTTTTAAGTTGGAGATCCTTGCCTACCAGAGAACCTTACAGGCCTTCTGAGGGTAAGCAGTTTCTTTCCCTTAATTCTGCATTCACTGCTGTTGTGTCTGAGCAGATCCTCACTTGCTGTGGCTTGGGACCTTGCTGCTCCACTGTCTTGTGCTTTCCATCATGTTACAGTGCCATAGAATCACCAAGGTTGGGAAAGATCTCCGAGGTAATTCATTCCAACTGTCTGCCAACTACCAATATTTCCCTATTAAACTGTGCCCCTCAGTCCACTATCTAAACATTTCTTGAACACTTCCAGGGGTGGTTACTCCACAACCTCCCTGGGCAGCCTGTTCCAGCTCCTGACCTCTTTTGGAGGAGAAATTTTTCCTGATGTCCAACTTGAGATGTCTCACTGAGTTCTACCCAGCTATTCCATCTTTCCAGAAGCCAGATCATAATGTCCTAATGAATACTGTGGTAGAAAGCATTCCCTGCTCTTGTCATCCACAAAAATGAACCTCCCGAGTGTACGTAGAGAAGATAAGCCTTTGTGCTGTGATAGGCTTTGGCTGTTTAAAGGCATCAGTAATAGTGCATGTGCTCATGGCTTTTGCTAGAAATACTGAGTTTTGAAATCATTCCCTCTTTACAAAGGTAAGGTGGAAGTCCACAGATCAGTAGTAAAATTAATCTTGTGGCTCTAGATGATGCTCAACTAGGTGGAGTGCTAGCAAACGGATCTTAGTGCACTTGCTAGTGTACCTTCCATGCGGGGGGAAGAAAGCTTACAAATTCCTGTTGTGGTTTAAGTTTATTTGCTCAGCAAATGCACAGATTGTTGTCCCTCCTCAACAAAATTCAAGCTAAATAAATGACCATATGTTTCTGGGTCCATTGTATTGGGATCCTCTTTTACTGACCTCTCTCTAGATGGAGCTAACAAAAGCAGTTTGGCCAAGGAAGCTCATCAAAATACATTTTTCAGTTTGTTTTGGTCATAGTTATTCTGTTTAGAAGTGTAATTTGCACTCATATTGGCCCAATCTCCTCCCTTTGAAGCTGAGATTTATAACACTGGTATCAAGGAGACCTACCTGTACCAAAAAGTGCTAGAGAAAATATAGAGAAATCATCTCTCTCACTCAGCCCAGCCACAGCAGAGCATGCGGAGCTCTGCACTAACAGCAGCATGTGCAGAGAAGCTTTCCTGCTGGTACAGCAGTGCTCTTGGTTGTGCATACAGACCAAACAGGAACGCTGCCTCCTAATGAGTCTCATGGGGCCTTCGCCATCTCCTTTGTGCTTGGGAATTAAATCATGCTGCTGGGACATGTACAAATAAGATGATGTATCTGAGAATTGTTCTGGCTTTGTCTCTGCTTCTGTAGTCTCTACCACTTCATGGAAAACGTGACTTATTCAAGTACAGCATAATAAAAGAAGGGGGATTAGGAAAAACAATCAGAAGTGGTAAATATGGATTTCAAGTTGGTGAGAGCAGAAAGTTGATCCCCTGCTCTCATCTTTTAAATAATCTTTGCTTTGGCCTCTAGAGACCATGCGACCCCTGGGATTGCACAGCACATCCTCTTACAAAGCTTGGGAAGAGCAAAGACGTGCTCACAGGAGATAAATTCCAGAAGGATGCTTGAAAGAGAAATCTCTAGAGGGAAATAAATGACAAAAAACACCTGAACTTGGGTGTGAGATTCAAGTGTTTTTGTATTTGAATGTGTGTGGCTTTGAAAACGGAAAGGAAGAAACAGAGCTTGGGTTCTGGCAAATTTTTATGAGATGCCTAATAAAGAAGGGATTTCACGATTGTCTACAGAACAGCCAACATTGGTTTTTATGACTCAGTGAAGTTAGTAATGCTTCCATAATAGTCTGTAAAAAGGTGACAGTTTTCTGAATCAGTTATTGGACTCTTCACTGACTTACAGTGAGCACAAAGAGTCTCAGACACACTGGGATGATAAATATTTGAAATATTAACTCCTTTGGAAGGAAATACAGTTATTACTCAGCATTTCTCAGATTGCATGAGCTCAAATCTTAAGAGTCCAAAGCAAATGCAGTGACATAAAAAGTAAATATTGGCAGATATTTCCTTGACTTTCTTCCAGCAGATATGTATTTCTGTATCACTGCAAAGACAGGGCTGGCTCGCCGTATTAACAATTTCTTTCTTGTTTGCATAAACAAAGCTATTACTACATGGAATAGTGGTTTGGTTTTAAGTCTAAATGTTCAGGATCATCATTTGCAAAAACAGCGATTTGACAGATTCAGATTTTTCTGAATATCCAACAGCCATCTGAATATTAGTAAGTAGTAAACATCATTTGCAAATTGCAGCAAACTTACAATGCCACAACTCTTCACTAAGCATCTATCATGGATTTGTCCAAGAAAGATTAACAAAATAGTATGCAAAAGATGAAAGCATTAATGAAAATGTTATGTACTATGTAGACTTTTGGTTAAAACAAATGTAAATCCCTCTGTTTTGTGCAGGAAATTCCCACTGACCACAGGGTGTTTGAATAGTACTGATTTAAGCATTCTTTATTTTGAGTACTTTGTCTGTCCCATCTTCAATGGAAATAATAGGAATAGGGGGAAAGAATGAATCAACTCTGTACCTAAAGTAAAGCATGACTTATTTTTAATAAAATTTTGAAAAAGAGATAAGAATATACAGTCTACCTTAAAAAGTTAAAACTCAAGATAGTGGTCTGCAAGAAAAAAATCTGACTCCTGTTCAATTTGCCTGAGCTTGGATTCAAATAAAAGTCTTCTACAGCTTTAATGGCTTACTTACAAGAAAGAGAAGCTCAAGGTGTTTTAAACATGCACTGTTAAAGTTGATTATTGGTAATAATTTTAGAGAAAACTTAACCTCTCTCTCAGTTTTGTAGTAAAATTCCATGCTAAGCAGGGGGAACAAATAGAGGCCTGTGAAACATGAGTTGAAGGAGAAATAAGTTATGGTTCTCTGTTTCTCCTCAAAGATAGAAACACACAAAACTGAAAAAGAAATAAATCAGCTCTTTGAAACTCAAAGATACTGCTTGAACAGACTTTTGCTAAAGGCAAAATGTTCGCAGGCTACAGGATGAAGAGAAACAGCTGCTTGTGGATGACAGCTGAGAACAGAACATGTCACAGTAGGACAACATCTGGAAGTGACACAGTACAGCCTTTCCCTGTGGGGGAAAAAAACCCAAACCCAAAAGCTTAAAATTTTACATGATCCATGTGAGGAATGTACCATTTGGGAACTGCATTCAGTGTCATGATTATGGAGCAACCAGCTTTGCTTTAGCAGTGCCGTCTTTGTTAGCATGTGTACCTGTAAGCAAGCAAACCTGAGGTCTTTGACATTTTCCAGTAGTTACTCCACTGCAAAGTCTCTGTTGAGGAGGATGAGTAAAGTGTATACAGTTTGAGAAGATTTCTGTCTCAAAGCAGAAAGCTGAAATGACCCTGGTTTGTTACTCCTTAGAAAACTCTCTTCTGGCGTGGGGGAAGCATGTTTAGATGAAGCTCATGAGACCTGTTGGAAAGAAATACTGGCAGCTGAAATGTCTGGGACTTGTCCACACATCACTGGTAACTCTATGAGCCATGCTGCAGCTCAATCCTAACAAACTGCTCTTACTGACCTGCAGAAAGCACTGCTGCTTCTTTCAAAGCCATGTTCCAAGGGTACTAAGATTTGGTTCATCCTTGCATTGCTTTGATAACTTAAGGCCTCTCAGCATCACCCATGGGGCAACTTATTATGAATGGTCAATTCCCTTTGACTCCAGCACAAACAAGATGTGACCATTCCATAAATAGCTTGTTGATGATGGCAGGAAGAGTTACGGATGAACAGGGTTATCAGGAGCAGGTTCTTGTACATTAGCAATGTTTCCACCAGGGAATGGAAGCAGAAAGCTGCCCTGGCCTTTATTTTAGTGGGAAATACTGGTGGTAGGTGGATGGTTGGATTATCTTAGAGGTCTACCCCAACCTTGGTGATTCTGTGATTCCCTGCCTGACCCACGCTCATTACTCTCTGAAGCATTTTGAGTTTTGATCCCAAAGTGAGGATTTAGTTAGCGGAATTTTCCAGCTTTGTGGCTACTTGGCAACATATAGCTCAATTATTATTTATCAAGGTGAAGCATTTTAAATTATAGTGAGTTTTTGTATTTTTTAAAAAATTTTCTCTGAAGTTGATATATGAAATGGGTTTTACAGGGATAAGAGAAATTTGTGCACAAATTCACTTGTCAGGAGGAAATTTGCTTTCCATTCCAGTTAAAGATCATTCTGATGCTGACTGGCATGTGCTGAAATGCTTGCAGTTAAGAGAACTGCAAGATAAGTCAAAATCAAACTTCATGATGGCAGAAGAGGCACGTAAGAAGGAAGCCCTCTATTGTATTCTGCCTTTTAGACTCTTGAGAGCTGTTTTGAGCAGTAGCACGGATCACTGCTCTCGAAGCATCCTGTTGTAGATCGCTTGCAGTCATTTACATGTTGAGGAATCCTTGCTTGGTGTCACAGCACGTAGTCTAGTCATCCTGTGAGCAATGCAAGCCAACCTCGTGCATAATGCAGTGAAGCAGTTATTCTTCCTCCTTCAGACAAAAATGGGTCTGGTTTTGGTGCTTTTTGAAGTAGAACAAAAGCTGTGTATGTCTGAAAATGACTTTGAGATAAAAAGGTTAAAGTTTTGTTTCAGAGCAATTCAGGTATCTTGTATTTGAAGGTTACTGAGGAAACAGCTGTTCTTTTTTTTTTTTTTTTGAAAATAAGTGGGAGAGACCACTTGCACACTTTAAAGTCCCTTTCACCAGCTTTTATGTTTGTGGGTGGTATATACTAGCATACCCAACTCTGTCTGACTGATATGGCAAGTTCAGTTGTCTTTCCTTCTTGTAAGAACCCACAGCTTAACATTCCAAATTAGATGCCCAAGAGGGATTATATTCCAACTATCTGCACTGAACATTATCTGGTGTTCTAGAGCAGGGATGTCATAGCTCTAGATTGATCTAGCATGACCTGAAAGTTTTTGTAGTAGATTAGATCTTCACAATGTGTAACTCAGCATTAAGACATGGGATGAGGTGCATCAGCACTCCACATTGCATTCTTGTGGTCTGTAGATGTTTTACATAACTGTTGTGGAGCTTAGGTGCCTGTGGTGTGGATAAAAGAACCAACAGCTGGTCTTCTGACATCTGTGGCTAAGAACACTGCCACAGGAGAGGAACATCAGGAAAGACTGTGGGTTGTTTTTTTTGCTTTTTTGGCATTGTACCTAAACTATTAAATGTCACTGCAAACTCCTTACTGTGTTATAGGATTGCCCTGAATTCTTTGATGCCAGGTAGCTGAACAAATAATATCTCCTTCATAACCTTTAGAAGAAGAAAATTGCTCTTCTTCCTTCGTCTTCCTTCAGACCAGCTATAGCAGCAGCAGAAGTGTGCTGCGATTGGTATTTCTGGCATCCAGAGATTGTCTGATTGTGAGATAGAAAACCGTCTTTTTCCATCTAGTCAGAACTCTAGGGCTTCCTGAAAGTAGCATGTTTTTAGGCAAGAAACAATTTAATTGTCACTAAATGCTTAGGTCAAAATGAATTAGTGTTTAGAGAAGTTGCTGGGGATGGCCAGTGGAGACAATTGGCTAGTACTGGTTTTGTGACATAGCTATAGGCAAATAAAGAACATCTTTATTGCATTGCCATGTCTTTTGTGACTTTTGTTAAAGACACAACACATGGCTCAGCATGAGGGCATGGAAAACTTGGCATATGGTGCTGAAAAGAAAGGATGAGCTTGCCAGGAGTAGAGCAAAGGAATATGTGGGCAGTCGTTCAACAAAATTTTGACATTTGTGAAATGACAATACATTCCTTGACCCATGCACAGAAGAGAAAAGCATTGTTCTATCTGACTGTAATTTCCCCCTTAATAATTATTAATAATTTTTATTTAAGGTTTCTGAGTACAATCAGAGCAAGGCATGCCAATGCATGCCCTTCTAAAATTCTCTTCAGAAGCTGGATATGTCTCTTGCATGAACTAGTATATTATCTTTTCCTAAATGTTTGCCATAATATTTAACTTATAATTCTAAGAAGGATGAAAGCATTTGAAATCCCTGAACTCTTCTCCTGCAGTAAGTCACAGTGATTCAAGATCTGAATGAATCTGTGGTAAATTCCCTTATCTCCCGTATGTGAAGGAAATAAAGAATTTGTTCAACAACTTGTAGTTTCTTGCTATGACTTCAATTTGATGGGTACCCTGTATTCAGCATGATTTTAAGTTTACAAAAAGAAAGAGCTCTTTTTTAGGGGAATATTTTACAAGGAATGCAGAGGAATCTCTGCAGTTGATTCTGCAGTAAAGTTCTTTGTAAGAACTGGGGAGCTGCTCTTGACTTCAAGATCCTGGTCCAATTTTAATGAACTTGCGTTTTTAAAAGTTGAGTGGCTTGAGATATTAATGACTACACTGATGTGTTAGAACTAGAGTGAGGTTAGATCTGGGGTCTGTTACTTGAATAATGTTACCCAGAAAGATGTAACGTCATCAATTTGCTTAATCCTTAGCTTGAAATAAGTTTAGTACATTTCCTCTTCTTTTTTTCACTTCCTATCTTCTCTACCCGTACTTTGCTTTGGCAGTGAATATCAGCAAGGAAAGCGGGCAGTGCACCTATAGATGCAGTACAGCTCGCAGCCCCCCCATGGACAGCAGGATAGGGCAAAGTATCTTTATAGGGCAAAGAGCCAACCCCTCCTAACTAATGGACAGGTGAAAAGGGCTGGCACCCCTTCTTTCCAAACCCTGGTTTGCCCTCACTGAGCCTCAAGGAGTGGGAATCTACAGAAAGCTGCACTACTTGTCTTGACCAAGAAGCCTTGTAAATTTCCATTCTAAAATACGTATTCTGTTTCCTAGATCTGCTGAAATGCTTTCACAGTGAATCAATGTGAATCTAGGCATTTTCTTCACTACTGATAGGTGTTTAGTTTGGACAGTGTTTTGCTTCTATAACCATCATAAAGTCACAAGGAAGGATGCTCAGTTCCTACAGAGTCAGCTAAACTAGATTTAGAACAATATTTCCGAAGGACAAAGTGAGTGTAAGAGCATGCTGTTGCTCAGTTTCACATCCCAAGTTCCAGAGGAGTTGCTGTGAAATATTGTTAGATTGGAAGTAACAACAGAGCTGGTTAATGTGAAGGTGCTGTTGTTTCTATGGAAGTTGTTTGGATTAATGTGAAACCTACAATGCAGACAGAATTGAAATTCACTCAGCCACATGCGTAACTGTTCATTTCCAAATAATGATTACTGTGGCATCAACGAGCACAACATTTATAGTTTAAGGAGCAGAATTCTTGAAGCTTAAATCTCAGTGAGTTCTGAGTATTCTTGGCTGTTGCTTTTCATGACCAAATTAAAACTTCAGTAGTAGAATCATCACTGAATCATAGAATGGCTTGGGTTGAAAGGGACCTCAAGGATCATCAAGCTCCAACACCCCTGCCTCATGCAGGGCCACCAACCTCCACATCTATATGTATCTAGTATAGTGAAGGAACTTTTTCTATTTTTTTTTTTTTCAGCTCTCTAGCCAGTGAGCACTGAAATGATAGCAGGAATATAAGGAGCTGTCATTAAAGTGGTACTTGCACAGTTTTAACTGTCAGAGTTTTGTGGGTTTTTTTTTTTTTTAATGAATGATAGGAAAACAATTTGTAACTACACTATTGTATAAAAAATGCACATGCAGTTGGAAGCATGTTCTGGAGATTATTGGTTTCTTTTTTCATTTTTTGATTAAAAATTTGAATAATTCAAAAGATTTGTTTAAGCCTGCGTGATATTTATGCATGATTATTATTGCATAAGCAGTAAGAATTTGAGATGAGTTGCTCAATCTTAGGTGCTGCTGAGTTCCTCCATGAAGACAATATCGCTTCCAAAACTTTAAGTTATCCTGCTGAAAGATTTGACCTTTGTAGTCACTGGATGCAGTACTTTTATGAAAGTAGGGTGTTATTTAATACTTTCTTTCAGCCCAAGTTACTTTTTTCTCTATAGCTTCATAAATGTAAATGCTGGGATCTCCTTCTCCATAAGCCACAACATGTATTTCCAATGTTGCTGTCGTGTTGCTGTTAACCATCTGCTTCTGAAAATGCCACAGTGTCTTCCAAGACTGAACCCCTCTGGGTTTCCTTCTTTAGCATCTTTGACCTCAATTTTATCTGAATATTACATAACTAAAATCATTATCCATGGTCCCCTATAGAAATATCATTAGTCATCATAGAAATCAAGCTTCTAAAGTATCATAATAGTTGAAAGATGCTGTATTACCTTATTCTAGATTCTGATCCTCTAGTGTATATTGAAGTTTTGTTTTTTAGGCTTTTCTGCTTAGCTGCTGTTTGAAAAAACTTTTTTTTTTTTTTTTTTTTTTTTATGAAGAGAAGGAAAAGATAATATTTGAATTTGACTTCTTCACGCAAGTCAAACAGGTGTAACTTAAGGAATTAGCATGTCTGTGAAGATCTGCTAACAAAACCAGCTATTCATTACGGCCTGCAACTCATTCTGCTTGTTGGCAGATCAGAGATCTCTCTGTGGCCACTTCCACGTCTCATAGTTGTTTGCTCATCACTTTGTTGTAATGCATTTTTTAAGGCTTCAAGCATTCAATAATTTATTACATGTCTGAGAAAGTAGTTCCTCTCCAAAAAAATGCTTTTTTTTTACTTAGTGGACCATCTTCAACTTATGGACCTCGCATCCTACTTTTGCAAAAATTAAACAGAAACTTATCATTCTGAAGATAAGCTTTCTAAGGTTTTCTTGTTGATAACAGTGAATTTGGCCTTATTTTGAAGCCCAGTTTACTACAGAAAGGATCTAACAGAGCATCAATGTGTAAGTGTGGGGCACACACTTGTCTGTGCTTTTGCAGTGTCGGGCTCATTCTGCCATGGGGATGTAGTTACGAGCTTTGGGTTCATTGCATATGTCACTTGTTAGCATCTTTGGCAGTTTCAGAGAAACCACTTTTACATTGTTTGAACACATGTGACAAAGAAAGTGGGTGCTGAGAATTCAATAATCTAAGAAGTTAAAGGCAACCTTCAGCTCTGAGAGCAAGATGTATAAATTGTTTTGCACCCTTTTAACTGCAAACACTTGTGTGATGTGTGCTTTGCATGTCAGTTGGCACCTCTCAGAATGTACTGGTGTTCATGAGCATGGGGAGGAGGAAGCTGGATATTGGCTACATTGTTCAGTATGCAGAGATTGCATCCAGCTGTTTGGAAATCAGTCCCTGATTCTTAAATTCTGTCCATATTTCTGACCGCTGATTTCTTTGCTATTTTCTCTTTGTGCTAACATTGCAAATGTAAGGAAATGAGAAAATCTTCCCAGGTAGCCTGACTTATGGCATTGAAGTGCCTGTAGTTCTGAGATGAAAATCAGATAAAAGTGGTGGAGGAGGCAGAAAAACTGTGATAACTGCTATGGAGAGAAAGAGTTCGGGGAATGAGAACTGGGGACTAAGATGATCCTAATAGTGATCATCTTAATATAATCATCAGTTTGCAAGGACTAAGGAGAATAAAGAAGAAGCAGCTCAAAAATCACAACAAAAATAAATTTTCCTGGACATTGGTTCAGCAGCAAGAGTTTGCACCTAGAAACCATCTTACAGCAGTGGTAGGGGAAGGATAAGTTTCTTCAGGAAAAAAATTATTATTTAGGTATTTAAGTGCTACCAAATGGACATGCAATTTTTTTTGAAACTGTATAAAACTTTATTTCTGCTTCCTGAATCACAAATGCCATCTTTTGTTGTTGGGATCCTCATGTTTTATTTTCCATTGAGGATAGTGAGTGACGAAGTAATGAGTCAGTGGAACTGGTCAGTCTAGTCTTTTATTCTTTTGACCGGAGGATAGTGATTTTGCTTCTTGGGTTTTTTGGTTGGTTTGTTTTATTTTATTTATTTATTTATTTATTTATTTTGGAAGCTCAATAAGAAACAGTGCTTACTGGCATGCAGCCTGCATGTCCTCTCCTCATGGTAATTGATGAGCAATCCAGATAGAATATAGCCAATCAAGTTCTCTACATAACTAACAGTGATTAGTGACAGTCGTTTTTCACTGAAACAAACCATTAAGAAACATAATATTGACTAAAACTGAAATATAAGAGTATGGATCTAGTGAAGGCAAGGCAGTTGTGCCAGAAACTACTTCTATATGTTCAGTGAATGAGCACAGCAAAGCAGACACCTGCATTAGTTCTGCCAGCTCCATTCCAAGTAACGGTGCACCCAGAGATGCGCTCCAGGAGCCACCCAATGCTCTCATGCTCCAACCTCCAGGTGGAAGTCAGGCCATGGCACTAGAGCTGGGTGAACATACAAACCTCTGAAATGGGGGCATTGTGGATGCTGGCTTCTCAGACATTCTCTGTGCTGACCCCTGGGGGTTATGTGCTGCTAGCAAGTCGCATGGTAGCTGCTAGCTGTTGAAATTCCACCAAGAGCTTCCACCTGAGCTTGATCGTGGAGTTCTGCCAAATTTGAGTTCACCTTGAAGCAAGGCCACAGCATCACCGCTATCTGGAGCTGAGCAAGCTATTGGTAGAGCTGCGTATGTGATTGTTACTCATGTGGATGACTGATTTTTTCCAAATCTGAGCATGTTTTGCTGTTGCTCATCCCCTGAATACAATTGTAATTAAATAAAAAAGCCTTGTACAAATTTTCTTTACTTCTGTCTTCACTTTTTTTTACAAGCTCTGCTAACTGTTACAGTCTGTTCCCTATGCTCTTGGAAGGGCTCTTGTATTCTTCCACTATTGTTTTGCTTTATTTATGCAGTCTTTCCATTTTCATTTGTTTCATTTCTCCTTACCAATTAAAACAGCCTAGGGAGGCCTATGTGGGAGAGCAACTCATTGCAACACCTGGATTTCATGTGGACTAGCAGCTCCTATAAGGATGGGTTAAAAGGTATGGAGAAAAGAGTGGCCTTCCTACTAATGGAAGAAAGGCAACTTATAAGTGGGGAAAAAAGAAGAAAGTATTGAGAGTACTCAAATCCAGAAGATACAAAACCATTAATAGAGCAAACAGCATTTGTTCCAGCCTCAGAGAGCACTCTAATAGCATCATTAATGGCCTGATTCTACCTCTCCGGTCAAATAAAACCACATGCTTTTCATTTCTCTTTAAATGTGGTTACAGGAGTAATTGCTGCTTTCTCTGTCAGGTAAATGGAATGCACAAATGCCCTTTGATATGTAAATTGCACCGTCTAATAAGCTATTAAGCATTTCTGTGCTTCGGTGGGAGGTGGCACTCTTTGTTTCTTTGGGAAACGCTGGCACTCAGATCTTTGTGAATAAGATTCACTTGTTTTTGTTTGGAAACAAAAACTTGTCATTTATGGCTTTGCATGCTCTGAATAGAAATCTGAAACATGTGGATAGGCTGTGCTCACCAGGCAGTTCTCCATGCATTGGTGTTGCAGTGCTGAAGGAATATTGCACAACGTGGCAAAACTAGTGGATGTTGTATGCAAAGGCTTCTTCCTGAATCTCCCTGTCCTAAAGATCTCACAGGAGTAAGTGGGGTGTTTTCTGAGAGGTTCTTCTGTATCCTGCACCTACGCAGAGCTGATATGAAGGAATTTATGTGAACATTGGTCCTTCTGGCTGGAGGGATCACCCAAATTCTTCTTTCACTCTCCCCTGACTAGTGCAGGACTTCTCCCAGCCTCACCTGCCTCCTGCAAGGCTCTCTGCTTGTGAGTTTTCCATACACCTTGCCAGCTCGGGAACATTTTGGACAGCAGTATGTGAAACATCTGTGTTAGTTTTAAATTACCATGTGCTAAACTGAAGAATTCCTCACCAGCAGAGCTAGCTATGGGCCAATAACTTTGCCTGATGGCCACTTCCCACATCCAAACTAGAGGGTCTACTGCAAGAGGGCAGCTGTAATATGTGTGTTGATGTTTCCTTCAAAAGTCAAGGCTGTGTCTGCGTTCAGCTGTGCCCACCATTACCTGACGCAAGATCAGGGAAAGGTGCAATGAGGAGCAATCTCTAGGTAGGAACCATCCTTACTCTGCCATTGCCTGCTGGGAAGCTCATCCCTTGGGGGCACATTGGAAGTGTGCAGTGAACAGCAGTGTGCACTTCCAGGAATAAGCTAAGCTGTCCAGGAAGAAGGAAAGAGTAGCTCCACCACTTTATTCTAGTGTGGGATCAGTTTTCCTCTTCCCATACCCAACTGACTGCTCTGGTGAACATACATCCTCTGAGTTTAAAATTGCAAAGGATGGAGCAGTAAGAGTAGGTCTATTTGAAGAAGTTATGCTATTAGCATGCCTTTCCACTCTTTTTTTTTTTTTTGTCAGGCTCATGAAGGGGGGGGAGAGAAGTACTCTTTAAGAGCAGTTGAAATTGTTGCCCATGATAATCAAAATGTCATTAGTTATTACCCTGCTGAGCTTTTACATAAACAAAATATGATTGGGAAATATTCTTCATCCTGACTGCTCTCAGTCCTTTCTAAAGTTGCTTTCTCAAAACAGGACTCTGACCCGCTTCCTAAGTTTGTCTTGGATGGATCACATTGTCTTTTATTAATTATATCTCCATTTCTCCTACTGATATATAATGAAAAAAAAAAAAAAAAAAAAGAAGGAAAAGAACAGAGGGGGGAAAAAAACAAAAACAAAGCCAAACAAAAGGAACAGAGGGGGGAAAAAAACAAAAACAAAGGAAGCCAACTCTCATCAGTTGCACTAGAAACACGGCTAGTGCAATCACGGCTAGTGCAATTCTTCATTTTTATAATTTCAGTATTGCTCATTTTAAACCCATTTAATACCCCACTATTGGTTTTGTGAGATTTCAGTTTCTTAACCATGACTTTTACCTACCTGAACACTGGTTGTATTGCACCGGCACTGTTATGTTAATAATAATCTCACGTTTATACATAATATAATATTTTGTCCTAACATTGCAGATTTCTCTTCATAAAACATTCAACATTGTTACATTTGGGAAATAGGAGAAAGAAGGTGGTGAGCTGACTTTTATATGTGAAAACACAGTGATGGTAAAAAAACAAAAACATCTACTAATTCCCAACCACTTCCCATTCAGTTGCAGGTTTGAACCATGTGTCTTGTGAAAAGAAATCCTGTATTAAACGCATGCAACCAATCAAAGTCTGAATCTCAAGGTTGCCTGAATGTTCTGGTTTTTCTCTAGTAAATAAAGCAGCTCACATGTTTGAAGTTAACAGTGTAGTCCCTTCCTGAATGCTCTGATGGATCAGAACACAGATTTCAATCTAATTGAATGTGATAAAAAGGGCTGAGGAGAAAAGTGGAAACCTAGTAACTTACCCATTTTATCGTAGCATCCAGCTGGATTATGTACTTTGATTTTCGAGATACATGGTTCCTGTTCTGCATGACAGGATAACAACGCTACAGTTTGTACAAAGAATAAAAATACATTGCTATATCTAGAGGGTAGCCAAAATATGCAGGTTTGTAGTCTTTTTGCATGTGAGTTTCAAATTAAAATAAATGTAAGCTCCATGTGGTACTGTCCCTTACAGGCAAGTACCAACCTAAATGAATCCAACAGTTTCTGGGGCATCTTCAAAAGCATTGATGCTCTTTCCCACAGAATTCTCCAGGAGAAACTGGCTTGAACAGATGCACAATTTGCTGCACAAAACCTGTCTGGATGGCTGGGCCCAAGGGTAGTTGTGAATGGCATTAAATCCAGTTGGTATCTGTGACAAGTGGTGTTCCTCAGGGCTCAGTATTTTGGCCTTTTTCACATTCTTATCACTAATATTGATGAGGGAACTGAGTGCACCTTTGGTAAATTTTCTGGCAACACCAAGTTGGGCAGGAATGCAGATCTGCTTGGGGATAGAAAGGCTCTGTGGAGGAATCTGGATAGGCTGGATCAATGGGCCATATCCAAATATTTGGCATTCAGCATGGCTAAATGCCAGGTGCTGCACTTGGGTCACAACAACCCTATGCAGTGGTACAGGCTCAGGGAAGAGTGACTGGAAAGCTCAGTAAAGGACCTCAGCGATGTGGTTGTCAGCTGATTGAACATGAGCCTGCAATGTGCCCAGGCAACCAAGAAGGCCAACGGCATCCTGGCTTGTATAAGAAATAGTGAGGCCAGCAGGATCAGGAGAGTGATTGTTTTGGGCCCCTCACTACGAGAATAATGTTGAGTTTCCTGAGATTGTACAGAGAAGAGCAATGAGGCTGGTGAAAGAAATGAAAACAAGACTTGTGAGGAGTGGCTGATGGAACTGAGGCTATTTATCTGGAGAAGAGAAGGCTGAAGGGAGACCTCATTGTCCCTATGATTGCCTGAAGGAAGGCTGCATTGTGGAGGTTTTGGTCTCTTTTCCCCAGTGATAAGAGATATGACATGAGGCAATGGCCTCAAATTGTGCCTGGGAAGGTTATAGTGGATATCAGTAAGAATTTATTCATGGAAAGAGTGGTTAGGCATTGAAATTGCCAAATCCCCTTTTAAGTTGTCTGGAACTGTCTTTTATCTACCATGAGGCAGCTTCTCACAGAGGCCAATTCTGCAGGTCACCCGCTACCAAAACTTTGCCCTGTAAATCAAATACATACATCTAGTAAGAGTTTATTTCCCTACTATGCTAAACTAGCTGCAAATCTACCTGAGATAACTAACAGATCTTTAAGAAAAAAAAAATGCTGTGTGAAAATATGTCATTTTTAATGATGGAGAGGTGCAGAATAGAGCCTTGTTTCTAGGCACTACTGCTTCCATCCCACTTACGTGTTCCCAAACACCTGCTATTTGGGAGTAAAGTTGAGAGGCCACAGCTTCCGTGTTATTTCAACCTCTTTCAGTTTAATTTCATTTTCAAATAATGGTTGTGAAATTGATTCATTTAGGCATCAATTTTACTTTTTGAGTATCTTGGAATCATTTTAACTGCAAACTTCAAATGCTGTAACAACGCCTTTACGCAGGATATGAGACAGATGTGTCAGACTTCATATCAGCTCCTGGTCTATGTACTGTTCCTTTAGAAAGAACAAACCTTTTTTAAAGATGAAAGTGCAAGGTTAGTGACATCATGGTGATGGATAGAACCTGAAAATACATCCTTTTCAACTGAAAAATCAAGAAGCAGAATAGAATAACTTGTGAGATTGCTATGTAAGTTATTACCTTATATCTCATTCTGTTCTCTGGACTCTTTGATACCTAGCTTTTCTATTCTGGCATTTCTTTTTCTGCTCTTGTTCATATGACTTCATGTTCCTTTCATACATTTTTTCCTTTATTTATTCCTTCATTTATGCCTTTTTGTTTGAGTGGTCAATAACTAACGTTCCAGTTAATTTTGGAGTATGCTTCCAGCTCTCCTTTCTGAAAGCATAGATGCATTTTGTAGCTACTCTCTTTCCTTGAGAAACTGGCAGCCATCAAGACTTTTAGCTTTACTTTGCCATGTCTGAATAAGAATACCGCCTGCATCTAGACCCAAATGTTTACTATCAAGACTGGAGTTACCTGAACCGAAACTGCAGCTTATACAGAGTCTCATCAAAGAGGAGTTTCTTAGGGAAGACATCCTGAACAAGACGTCCATTGCAGACAACTTTGCTACTGCACGCAGTGAGCTGTTTGTCGGTGTGCGAGTAGACAGCTGATAAAACCATCCACCCTAAAAGTGTTTGTCATGGTCTTATGATTTTGGGTTATCAGTATTCCACACCATAACATCATGTAATACACTGGGGGTTTGACTGCTGATGCTCAAGTTCAGAGTGCCTATCCAAAGGTGAAGAACTACATTTCCCCAGGAGGCTTTGCGGTCAGCGAGGAGATATAAATCCTGGCAAGGTCACCTGACGCTCTTCTTCTTTGCCTGCTCTTCTTCACCTGCGCTTCTCTGTCTGCTCTTCACCATCTGCTTTTCTTCATCTGCTCAACTGGACTGCACTTCTCACCTCAGCGTTGTGGTGAGGCCTATCCACCTTTCAGACACACTCTCTCTCTCTCATCATATTTTGCTGATACTATATTTACTAAATTAGTTTGTTCCACCTCAGATCGTTGCCACTGTTTTCAATTATTTGGGGATCCTCTGTTTCCCTTTTCTGGAAGCGCGGATCCGCAGATTGCTCCACCCCGCTGGTCACGGAACCGGGCCGAACCAGCCCGTAAACCGTTGACAGCATGCTACTTCAAACTGGAGATTCCCCCACAAGTGCCGGAAGAAGGGGGTTGCAAAGATATCTGCTGGGTTTGCAGAGGTCTCAGCTGGATTTGCAGAGGTCTCTGCTAGCTGCTCCCTTGGCTTCTGCGCTGAGCTCTGCTGGCGGGCGGCAGCCGGCCAGTTCAGCACCACCGCGGCGCCGGACAGCCGCCCCGAAGCGCCGCAGGGATCGGATTGTGCCGAGCGGCGGGAAGCCATCAGTGAGGTGATTGACTGCGAAATCATTCTTTCAAGAAAAGGAAACCAGGGTAGTGCATTCAGTCCCACTGGTTATGGAAACGCAATAATGGGATTGAACGCATAGCAAAGATTCAGGAATGCACTGATTAGTTTCTTCAAGACTTGAATAGTTTATGTCAAGTAAATGGAGTGGCTGAAGCAAAGGTTACAGTACAGGGAAGAACACAGTGCTTTAGTCTAATCCACTTGATTTTGTTTTGAGGTAGAAAGGGGGAATAAGGAGAAAAAGAGCTATCCCTGCGTCTGCATTCAGCAGGCCACAGCTGTTTGTTTTTTATGGAAGGAATCGTTGGTAATTCTAGGCAAGCAGAAGTCTGTTTACTGTCAAAGCACTCTAATACTGGATACATTGAGTCATATGAAACACTACAGCAGCATAGGCTCTTGCAAAACTATTTACAAGTAGCGTTAAGGAAATAGCTGTCTGTAAAAAGCCTTCTGTTCTCAGAATTAAAATGTGACGTATATAGAACAGAAAAAGTTGCTTTCGGTAAGACATTGTAATCACTGCAATCCAAGTCAGCTGTGAAAGATGCTGAAGAGAGTGTTGTTGCTATTGTCAAGATCTATCCAGAAAAGGCTATTCTTAGTCATCTTCGTGATGACGTACTGATGATGAGCAGAGCTGTGTCTACTAATATCCATGGAGTTTAACATAGTGAAGATGCCTTTTACTGCAATAGCCTTCTCCTCTTGACTTACAAGCACCCTTTGTGCTGCCTGAGGTGATGATCTTATAGTGTTTAATACATTCAACAGAATTTTCTCATTAAAAAATAAATAATGTGTCATTTCATCAGCACTCTGCTCTGAAAAGATGTATAGCCAGTGCAAAATAAACTGTTGTTTGGATCATGCTGGGAATATGGAACCTTTCTAAATAAACTTGAAAGCACTTACAGGCTGTATCCTGGCTGTGTGCTGCCGGTATAGCCAGACTGAACCTCAATCATGATGAAACTCTATGTCACACTATGCAGGTGTTCCTGAGTAGGCACAGACTTCAGCAGTTCCAGAGCTTAAACAGGCCCAGATGAAAGACTGGAATGAATTTCATTCCTAGTTGTGCTTTGAGTACAGAGCCATTACTTTAGAGAACTTTATTTTGCCGTGGGAAAAATGGTGTGCATCCACAACTCTAAACAGAAGAATATCAGTTAAAAAGCTCAAACATTTGTCCTGTTTTATCTTATATTGCTTACAGCAATATGTGCCAATGCCTTTGGACATAAGATATTAGTATGTCCACCCAAAAGACAACACTGAAAAGGATACAGTATTGAATCAAAACACTTACAGAGAAGGGAAGAAAATGCTGAAAAAGATTTTGCTGGGACTATAGAAAAGTGAGGAACTGACCATGGGAATCTTAAACAGGGTACATGTAGAACAAAAAAGACTCTGATCACTAAGGTTGTCATTTGCTCAGCGGTGAGTAGGAACATTCATTTTTTTAATGATATGAAGTACATGCCAGGAGCTGAAAATGTCATGGCTGACTACTGCCATGATTGATGGTTTTTTCACTGGCTATGACAGTTGAGCTAACAATTGTTTGTACATTTCTAAAACTTGTTCTACTGCAGCTCAGTGGAAGTATTTCCAGAAGTTCTAATTGTCTGTAGTGGTTCAGATTTTGACATTAGTTTTTCCTACGTAAATAAGTATTTGTCTTAAAAACAAAAAACAAAAAAACAAAAAACAAAACAAAACAAAACAAAAAAAACCAAAAGAACAAAAGATCAATTTAATGACGCATCCCCACAGTGCAGATTGGGTTATCTAGATAAAATAAGCTCTTGCATGGGATGTATGACTAACATTTTTATCACTGTTCTTTGTTCTAGTGCCAGACTAGAAAGAAGGTATTTTTCCAAATCTCGTTCTGGATATGAGAAAACTAAATCACAGTTATTTCATAAGAACTGTGGTAATATGTCAAAATTTTCATCAAGTAAATTATTTTATTCTTTGGAAATCAACGGTGTTGTTTGTCAAAGGCACTGATGACTTATTTATTTTATGTATCTTTCAATGAACCACTTGTCTGATAATGTAGTTGAATTCTTCAACTATAACTGAACAGACGTCTCCTTTCTGTATTGCTGGCTGTGGCTTAGCTTTCCACATGCACATTCCTCAGCCATCTCTTCTGAGAACCAGTGTCATATTGTTTTATTTAGATGGGAAGTGATTCCCCAGGTCTCATCTTCTTTTTATTTTTTTATTTTTAAACCTCTCTGTGGACTTTTTTGATGTTTACAACTGCATACAGAGTTCCAATATGGCTGCGTTTTACGTTTTACGCAGTCAGTTTTTCTTTACCTGTCTAATTTTCTTTCCTAATCTGATAATTAATTTCTTTTGATGCTAAGAATTAATTTAGAAAGTCACTGTTGTAACTCCATGAACTCTTTCTGGACTCAGCCTTCACCTTCTGTTTTTATTTCTTCTCACTGTTGAAATTTTGTTGACCTTTTCGGCAAGATTTCCTGTTTTTTGCAGTTGCTCTGAATAACTTTCAACACACTTTGTTTTGCCCAGAGAGTTGATGGATGCCCCATCTGTGAAGATACTCAAGATCAGGCTGGACCAGGCTCTGAGCAGTCTGGTCTGCTGTAGATGTCTCTGTTCATTGCATGGGAGTTGGATGAGATGACCTTTAAATGTCCCTTCCAACTCATATAACTCTATGGTTCTGTGATTTTAAGTAACCTGGAAAAGGACGAAGCATTTTGTGGCAACTATCCATAATCTGAACTTCTATTTTACTGAAAAGAAACTGTTGTTTCCTGCCTTTTAAAGAGTTGATACAAAGGTGATGTAAAGTCTTGCAGCCAATTCTTGTCCCAGGACAGCATGGTTTCTTTAAATGCCTTCATAAAGGCACTGTTTAAAAAGATACATATTTTAAAAAATATCATATATCAACAGCTCATATTTATATCTGCCTTTTAATACCTGAACATTTTTAGATTTCTGGGCAAGATTTCTCTCTGCAAAATCTATATTGGCTCTTTTCTCTTTTTGGAGTCTGTCTCAACTCAGTTTTTTTTATGAGTGCACTGCAGTATATATTTTGTTCCATAATGGCACCACTTTCCCCTTTATTTTGCTCTACAGGAATCCCAACTTCTGCATATACCTTGCTGCAATAGGCTTGCTATGCAGAAGTGATGGGCTGAACTGCTGCACACAGCTTAGTGTGAAATACAGAGCAGTGTCTTCACCAGTTTTCTGCTGCCTGTCTGAGCCAGCTAGTAGCTGTTTATAATATCCGAAAAGTGATGCCTCTGCATCATGTAGAAATCCAACTCCCACCGTGCATTAGAGAGAGCTGACATCTGTTCTTAAGGTGAGTGGGAAGACAGAAATCCAGGCTCTCATCCATAAGGCATCAATCACTGTAGATTTGTTTTTGATTGAAAAGTTTGCTCTTAATAAATGCTTGAAAATGGTTTGTCCAGCTGTGAAACATTTTGTCAACGCTACTTTGACCTTTTTTTTGTTTGTTTCCTACAAATAATAAAAGGGACAGTTTCTTTCGAGTTGCAAAAGAGTGCCTCTCACTGCATTGGTCTTGAAGATATATTCTTAACATTTGACCTATGTCCAATATGGACAGCCTCTTTTGCTGCTAGAAGTTTTGCTGCAATTATAGCCAAAGTAGCTCTAATCCTGTTCAGATCAATCTATTTTTTGCAATTATATACTATATATTATATACTGTTATATACTAGAGACAGTATGTATTTTCTCCAGTAGGAATAATCAAGGTCACAGGTATCCCAGTGAAACTTTATGTGTGTTAAGAGATTGTGTTTGCATCCCCATGGTGCAACATCCAAGGGCTGCTCTGAAAGTAATGCTGCTGGAGGTGAATGTTGATGAGATGGCAGTGGAAGTTGAACCTTCCCATCAATATTCTGTTCCATTGTGTTACAGTGTGACAGATGACAGCAGAAGGGCAGTCTGGCAGAATGGCATCTGCCATGGAAGTGAGTATGAAGCAAAGATGTGTGCTTGAAGAAAAAGTGGCACCCACTGACATTCATTGGCACTTGCTGAATGTTTATGGAGGCCAAATAGTGGAGATGAGCACAATGAGGCTGAGTGATGCATTTCAGCAGTGGTGAGAGTGCTGTGGAAGATAAGCTAAGTTCTGGACAGCTGTGCAGATTTTTATGAGCACAGCATGCAGGCTTTTGCTCATTACTGGCAAAAATGCATAGCTAATGCATTTTGTTGACTATGTTAAAAAAAATAGTTTAATAGCTGAGAATTTGCTCTATCAGACAGTGTGATTGTGCTCCTATTCACTGTTGTGAATAGGGTTTGCCTGTTGACATGCACTAGCAGAACTCTAAGTTCACTTCTCAAGTACTGATCTGAAACAACACCAAAACCCCAAACTTGAAGCCAAACATTTGCCATGGCTGATAGCATGTAGATGGAGGCAGAGTGTGGGAGGGAGGACAGGCATGGGAGACACAAGTTGGGCTCCTGTCTACAGAATGACTGTTTTGTTGTATGGTGGACAAGATTTGATCCTACAAAAATGTTTTTACTTATTTTAAATATCTTTAACGTGCAATATATGCTATAACTACTAATTATGGCAAAAATACAAATTTAAACGCTGTACAATGCTTAATGAAGCCAGTTATCCCACCTGGAACGTGTAGAGTTAAGCAACTATATTAGATTTTGCAAGACATGGACTAGTTTTATTTACAGTTTGGACTTCTACATCTGTGGTCCCACATGTAAAACACTTTGGAAAGCTTCTTTGCCACACAGTCCTACTGGGGAAGATTCTCCATGTTTCAGTGAAAAGCTGAACGATTTATGGGTTTCAGTGGCTTTGAAAGTGGGATTTGGAAGTTTCCAAATATTATAACAATCTGTTACATCACATAGCAGATTAAAACCATGACTGAGAAAGATGACTGTGGTGAACATATTAGAGTTTAATTCTAAGTAGAGGTTATGAAAAAGCAATTTTTACTTAAGATCCTTCCTGACTTGGATATCTTAAAATATCACATTTCTTGACAGGGAAATGAGACTGCTTCTGTCAGTACTTAATTATACATCAAGGTTTGAGATGCTGTAGATCAGTAAAATCTGTTCTGATTGTTTGTGAACCTGGATAGTATTTGAAGTTTTTGTTGGTGGTGTTGCTGCTCCTTGAGGAGAAACAGCTTTTTGTAAGAGTAAAGGTTCTGTTTCTACAGTTTTATGGAAAGTCTGGGCGAGTCTGCCAACATTTGTCCCTGTAGGTCTGTTTTTGCAAGACTTATTATTCTGAACAGATACATGCTTACTTCTTTCATGAACTAATTGAGTGTTTCAGATTTGACTGCATTTTTCAAAATAAGACTCAGCCCTACCAAAAAAAAGAAACACCAAAACCCAAACATTTTCAACAGTTGCATAAGGCTTAGACTGTTTTTGTGCACACAAAAATGGCTGTGTCATAACACAGCTTCAACTTTCCCACTAAGAAAAGGCATAAACTTGTAGCTTGCATTTCTTCAACATGAAGATTGTTTAAACGTGCTACGCAAAGTTGGGATCATCTACTAAATGGGAAGAAATGCGGCATTTTGAAAGGCAAATTTAATCTGATCACATAAAACTTTTGTGATCATTTTGGGAATGAAAGCAAGAACAAATAAGAAAAATTCTATTAGATTTGTATGAGTAAAGAAAGAATTACCCATGCTTGGTCACAGACTTTAAAATATCTCAGAAAGTGTCAAACGAAATAGAAAAATTGGGTAAATTTCACCTTTGTTCCTGTTTAAGAGGTTTCCAGCAAGTATTTTAGACCACAATGTTAAAATTAGCATAGTAAGTTCAGAGTCACTGTAATAACTTTAAGCTTTCTGTGAATGCACGGCTAGAATGTATCCCTCACAACATTTGTCAAATCACAAACGTTACGCATCAAGCTTGCTGTAACTGTACATTCCAATTGAAACACTCATGCACATTCTTAGAGTATTGTTATGTTTTAAGAATAACAAGAATCATAATCACAGGCTTTGTTCTGATAGCACTTGCATGTTTAATAATATTTAATATTATTATTTAATAACATTCTGGATCCAGGTAATTTGTTTGCAAGTCAGCATCATCACAGAAGCCCATGCCACTGGAATGCCACAAATCAAATCAGAATAGGCAGCACCTACAGCAGACATTGTAGGTAAGTACACAGAAACACAGTTAAAGGAACACTTGAAAGACTATCAGTGGATTTTAGCTGAAACACTAAAACAATCTGTGGTTATGGATATGTGTTTTCATTGCCTTGCAGATACCTTCAGTTCACTGAGAATGCAAAGTCACCAAGTAAGTTCTTTCAAGAGCTCTGTAAATTGACTTTGTGACATTGCTGTGGTTCTCAGAGGTGCATCATTACCAGAAGGCAGCTTTCAGGAAACTCAGATTGTAACACAGAGTAACTTTAAGAAATGAACTGCATCACCTTCTGTCATCTTTTGACACATTCTCAGTTAATGTCAACTAAGAAAATGAAGAAAAAAGAAAGCCAAAGCAAAAGATGGAAAACATCTTCATTAGTTTTAATCAGGTGCTGCTTGTGTTTCACAGTTGCTTCGATACATCTAATACAAATTGATGGTTGCCATTTTATCTATGTTTCAATACTGAAAATATGAAATGAACAAGGGATGATCCGTATATATTGCACGTTGGAAACACTTTGTTTGCACTGACAATTAAGATAACACAGTAAATGATGATTTGATCAAATCATTTCCCCAGCATCCTTACAAAACTGCAAGTTACAAAGGGAGTTCAAGCACTGGCAAAAAAACACTGCTCTCTGTATCTACTCTGATAGTTCAAGCAATGCCATAAATCCAAGTGTGTCCAAAAATCAGCACATTGTGTTTTAAAGCAGTAAAAAATCCTGCACGTTCTACTCAGACTTTAAAAAAGTGATTATTGTCAGCTTAATAGATGATTCTAAAGGTAAAAAAGACGGAATATGCTACAAACACAAGCATATGTTTTAAATTAAAAGCTATTAAGCATAAATGCAGCATTGGTCAGTTTTGTGCAACAGTGTATGCATAGCACTGAAATCTATGTCTCTTCTGATTGATGTTACCTATAATAATCACATGCAAATTTGATACATTAAGCATCAAAAATTAGTTAGATTATGCTAGCTGGAAAAAAAAAAATCGAACCCAGGAAGATATAATCCTTACAAACAGAATCCATAATACTGAGGTGTGCAGATACAGAGCATCGTACCTGGAGATTAGTATATTTTAGCACCGTTTGAAGGTTTTCTGAGATTTCTAATAGGCAAATGGATTCGCAGGTACTGAAAGAAAATTTTGGTGCTTTCAGCACCAACTCAGAATATGAAGCGATCCTGTCGTGTTTGCTTACAGACTTCTCAGAATAATAAAGCTGACGTTTGTCCACCTGCAAAGCAAGTTAATGTTTTGGTCCTTGTAAATGACAGATGTTATCAGCAACTTACTCAGAGGACCAGTTAGCCATTCAAATAGCCAGTTTGAATTTGCAACGTTGCCTTTGCAAGTGATAGCATGAATTGGTTCTTCTAACCACATGGTAGCCATTAACCTCCCCAGAAATTCCTCACACGCCTACAGATGAAAACACAGAAAAGCACATGAAAATTTCCTGAACAACTGAGAGATTCCATCTTCCACTAAAAGCTGTAATGTTTCTAAAGGATTTTGAGAGGAAGAGACTGTTAGGAACAGAAAAGAGAGGGGTAGGATTTGTTATACGCTTGAAAAACACCTCAGCTGCCTCCTTTCCTACCTGCTTGGGGAGCAACTCCAGCCTTTCATCTCAGTGACTCAGGATTCTCTCTGGCAAAACTGGAACAGCCTTCATCTTTAAGAAGCTGTAGCCTCTCAGCCAGGTGGGGAATCTGGCCCCATTTTCCCCCCCCAAAAAGGCACACACACATGTGAATATTAAAAAGAAAAAAAAAAATCAACCCCAAAACAGTCAACAAAGGACCAAAAGACAGACGCTGCCACAAATCCATCACTTCTCCAATTCCCTTTCTGGGAAGTTTTTATTGCTGCTTTCAAAATATAACTCATCTGAGAAAGAAATACAGCAGCATAGTGTCATCTTCCTGTTTCTTTTGTTTCTTTTCCAGATGTAGTCACTGATTGCAGTGTTGTTTAAGATCTCTTTCCTGGGTCTAATTTTCAGTGAAATTCATGGACCAACTTGATTCATTTCCCATCCCCTGAAAACCATCGCACAGATATACTCTCTAGAAAATAAACCTATTCCGTTGTTTTTTGGAGCAGGAAGACAGCATTCTTTATTCCTCTCAATGCTAACCTGGCTGACGTGCTCTTTTAGAGCTTTAAGGTTCTTTGTTGGAGTGTTTTGTTTGTTTGCTTAATCCTCTAGCTACCAGGCAGTGTCTGATATCCTCCCTATGAGTTCAGTCATTTGGTAGGCATTAGTGTCCCACAAATGGAATCTGGGTTTGTAAAAATATAGCAAGTCTAGAGTTGATATCAAAGGGGTATAACTAACTTCTGCACACTTGCTTCAGCTCTTTGACTTGAGCTCAGGGACCAGATAGCTGTTGTGCTTTCAAGTTAAAGCAATGAATTGGGCAATGAATCAGAGGCATGGTGGGGTTTCACGATACTTTTGTCATTTTTACATATTGCTTACGCCAGTTTAGGTAGAAAGAAAATTGATCCTTTTGTAACGGTTTCTCAAGGACATTTAGAAAGACCCTGTGCCACTGGACCTGCTCGGCTTCCTCTTCCTCCCATTTGATTGCATAACTCATGATGCAAATGTTAACAATTAATATGATTTTTTATGTATTTTAAGGCTATTTTCCTAGCTGCATTGTGTGAAAGGAGGCACTCCTGGTATGTGAAGTCCCTTTCACTCTGCTTATCTTAACAAAAGGTCTTCGTGAATTTGTACCTACCTGATACTGTGCAGTTATAATACAAGAAATACAGATAAGTAATATAAGAACCATCACAGGCAATCAAATTTTCCTTTGTGTAAACAAAATAACATGGAAGAGGATGGAGTACAAAGAATGATTTGTTTCTGCTTGTGGTCTCAACCTCATTTACATTAGGGTCAATATCACCATGGCTGCTAAGGCTTAATGGCTGCAGAGCACTTGGAGCACTCAGAATTCCACTTTTGCTGTAGAGGAAACAAACGATGCCCTGAAATGAAAAAAAAAGGTCTGATTTTTTTTTATGTTGCACTATTTGTATTGTTTCTGATGAATTCTGTCTTGTGTCTTGCAGATCAGAATCTCGCTTTTAGTAATTAAGACAAAAAGATGTTTTCGTTTTCGCCACAGATATTTTGTGAAGAATCAGTAAAGGTGGAATAAACTAGAAGCTTTGCTAATGCTAGTAAATGCTAGTAATGCTAGTAAGTCATTCCTTTGTTTTTACCATGCAGAAGACTTGAAGATGAGAATGAATGTAGTACTGGAAACAGAAGAGCTGTAGGACGTATCTGGCAATACGTCAATGATATCTTCAGAAATAGTTGCCAGAAACTTATCTCAGATCCATACGAAGCCTTTTAAAAAGTGTTTTAAAACACAATCACCCTTTGAGCATAGGTTAAAAACTTTTTTTTTCCATGAGATTGCCGAGATAAAAGCTAATTTCACATCATTTCCATGTGATGTTTTCATTTGTCCAATTTGATGATTATTTTATTCATGTTTTATTGTTTAGCCATTCCCTAGTTAGCTTAGCATGATTTTGCTGGGGAAGTGCTTGGGAGTTTTTTTCCTCTTCCGGAAGTCTAAAATGGATAGAAACAAAACTCGTGCCTGTGTTTTCTTTTGGAAGATGTCTGGACCTTCTGAGGTCTTCTATTCTCATTCACACTTTGAGGCCACTGCAATGGATGCACTTTACACTTTTAGTGAAGACTTGAGCTGTAAACCTGTTGGCTTCTTTTTGTTACCTATTACTTTCTTGGGAACTCCTCATCCTAAGTCTCTTTTTAAACATCTCATGTGTCCCTTTGCTCTGAGATGAATTTTTGCATTGATACTACATATATTTTACAGTCAACAGTGCTTCTGCTCAGATTGCCTCCCTGACTCTTGTCTTGGTCTATCAAGCTATCAGTGTCCTTTGATTTTCACTAATACACCATTTTTTCCACTGGCCACATAACTTCTCCTATATTTCTGGAAAAAAGCTGTCTTCAGAAACCATTCTTTTTATAGGAATTACCTTTTCCTTTCTAAAAAGAAAGGTCATAATGATGTGGCTCCATATCCTTTCCTCCTTCTTCCATCATTATTTCACAGGAAAGCATCCCATTATATTCACAATCACACAAAACATGACCTGCTGATATTTATTTAAGAATCTTATTTATATTCACTTACTTTTTTTCGTGAAGTCTGATACTATGAAAACAAAAAAAAAAAACACTCATATTTTCCTCCAGTTTTGTTATATATGCTAAAGATTTTACTTTCCTTTACACAACTAATCTTGCTAAGGTCAATGCATGATGTCAGTTTATGCAATGCATATTCTTAGCTAATCTGCATGTTTGCAAGCAACTAATTTTTGTCCTAAGAGAACTAACCCATGGATATCAAAGGCAGGAGACTGAGCTGTTTGAGCTGTTCTAGTCTTAGATGCAGATGTTGGGGATCTCAGGGTAAAAAACGATAATGGCTGTAAGTGGAGCAGCTGCCTGTTCTTTCTTGTGCCACCTACACTAACCTGCCCCTCTTCCAGCCTTCAGTAGTGGAGTCCAGAAGCAGCAGTCAGACATGCTGCAAAAGTAGCTGCAGCAATCGAAGGTATTGTGGTCTCCAAGCTCTCTGACTGCTCCTGTGCTGGATTAGTACCCATCCCCAGAGCCGAGCTTGGAGAATCACCAGTCATCTGATCCAAACCATCTCTGCCTGTGATTTCTTTCTACTGGCTTGCCTGCCTAAGATAGATGAGAAGTGCTGGTGAAGTCTTTCCCTCTTCCACGTGGGGAGAAGGAAGAGGAGCCCTGCGTGGAGAGGCACCAGCTGTACACGGTGGGCAGCTGCAGTACTTGACTAAAAGAAGAGTCTACAAAGAACATTTTTTCCAAATGTGAAACAGATTATTTGATTACATAAAGTGAAAGTGGTGAAGATAATGAAGTAATGGCATTAAAAAATTACAGAGGGCAACTCTGTTATGTCCTGAGAACAAAACGTTTATGTTGAGTTTTTGATGTGACCGATAAGCAAAGACAGGTATTACAAAGGGGTTGAGGTATGAAAATACATTTAAAAAAAATATATATGTAAGGTTGCATGATAAGAGAAAAGGCAGTTGGCCCCATACTAGGGTAGAATTGCAGGCTGCGTAGAATGGATGCTAAATAAGGAGGAAGAAAGGTGTCTGCATACATAAAGATCAACGGATACGACTTAGAAAATACAAAAATTATTGAAGACCACTGAGATAAAATGCAGTATCAGTCTCAGAAAAATGTTCTTCCATAAAATAACTTTTTAAAAGTGAAGTGATTAAGCTCAGCTCTATGCCATTATACTTACAGTCCTAAAACACTCTACCTGTGGTATTTAGTTGCTTTCCATGTAATTAGGAATTAACACATTTTTCCATTCAGCTTTAAAAAATTTTTAATATTTTTAACATTACTATTAGTTAATTCATAATTGATTTTTTAACATTACTGCACTTTGCGTTTTCAGCTACATCATTTAAATTTCAGTGTGCTTGACAAGTTACACCAAGTCTGAATGTTGCAATGCTTAATCAAATAAAGACAGGCAATGCACTGAATACCATCTAACAGCAGCAGCAAATGCCATAGGCCAATGTTCGGTGGCCAGGAAAACAGTAACCACATGCTGTGGGAAATCTGCAATAGACAGTTGTTATTTCTGGTGCTAAGAATGTGACTTAGTCACTCTATATCCCTCTGATGCTCACTCCTTCTTCAGCGGCCCTCAGAGAGCTTGCAAACTTTGTAAGTCAGCTATACCTTCTGTCACATGTGCCAGGACTCAAAAACAGGTTAGGATTGATGCTCTGCTGAAACCCTGTGTTCCTACATCAATGTAAGTGAGAACAAAACAAGCCTCTTTGTTAAAGCTTAGTATTTGACTTAGTTGGGCAAATTTTAAAAGTAATTGAGGTTTTCTGGGAGAAAGCCAGTGAGAATCTGTCTCCACTTAATTCATCACAAATGTTATATAAAATAACCTTGACTGTACGTAAAGCATTCCTTTGTGTGCAATGCGAATCCCAGAATTGTTGGTTCTCATCTTTGGCCTTTCAGTGGTGTAGCTAAAAAGAAGCTGCAGACTTGGATGCTTTGACCCAAAGGTTCTAAGTTTCCTTTACTGAGAGGCATCATGAAAAGAGACTATTAGAGGGTGTTTAATTTTTTCAATTCAGAAACCATGAGTATGTCAAAATACTTGTTCTGCTTTCCTTTTCAAAGCTTGTTTGGACATTGCAGTGCATCCATGTTCAAGGCCAGGTTGGATGGGGTCCTGGGCAGCCTAATCTGGTGGGTTAGAGCCCAAGGAAGCAGGCTGGAACAGGATGGTGCCTTCCAAGCCAAGATATTCTATGATTCTTGGGCTACTTTGTTTTGTTTATACTGCAGGATACATAAGAGGCATTTAGAAATTCAGCAAATGAAGATTTAAGCGATTTGCTGTTGCCATTGGATATTGCAACAGATGCAGGCATGAGAAGTGAGAGCCTAGGATACATCAGGGTTATGTGCAGCAGTTGGCTGCTTGGTGAATGGCACACAGACCCACAGATGGACATGCCTGCTTTGCTTGACACATGCTTCTATGATGTGTATCGCTCGCTGCAAGGATGAAGCTGCTATGCTCTCCTCACTGCAGAACATCTGTGTTGGAGCAGGATCCAGTGAAGTTGAAATGTGCCCTTGAAGGCTGCTGTAAAATAACTTCTCAAGACATTTATTGAGACTACATTGTAAAGAGAACATCTGCAACTATGCAAAAGTAGACAGAGAAGATGGATATGTTAACATAGGAATGTAACTCCAACCAGAACACGAGCGTTGAGATGAATCTGAGACTTCAGGCTTCCAAAGATTGCATGTCCAAGTTCCAGTCTTAAATTATTAACTGGGGAGACCGTGGTTACTGAAGGACAAATATTTTGACTTCCAGGAGTTGCAGAATGATAAACTAAAATTATTAATCCTGAGGAAGAACGATAGAAGAAGTATAAAAGCATTTATTAAAACAAAATTTCAGTTTTAGTTTCTATTTAACACCTGTGAGTCTGCTTTCCAGAATCAGAATGCTGATGGAGGAAAAATGTTGATGGAAAATGTTACTTCATGGAATTTTATTGACTTGAAATTAGCAAATGTGTAATCTACAGATTTCATGGACATTTATTCTGAAAAATTTAGAAAACATCATGACAGATACAAAGAGTTTTCCCTGTAGTAGAAGCTCTCTAAATGTAGTTTGTGGACCAAAACTTTTCACCAAAACCTCCCCACTGAGTAAAATTCAGTCCTTTAAAGAAGGTGTAAGTGTGCTTATGCTGAATGCCACCCTATTAAATGGTTCTATAAATATTCAGCATTTCATGCACAAGTTTTATCTTTCACTCATTTACTGTGCCATTTCTGAGAGCAGAAGAGCTCTTTGATACGCCACTACAGGAAAACAAACAGAAGAAGGAGGAACTCAGCATGGCTTAGCAAGGAGCTGCTGGTCTGCTGCTGCTCAAAGCGAGGGGTAAGAAGGAAAAGCACAGGCAGTGGGAGCAGAGATGTATGGCCTGGGCAGGGTGCTGACTGGACATGCAGAGTTGGGATCAGGAAAAACGAGGCACAGATGGAACTGAACTTATTAAGGGATGTGAACAATAACAAGAAGGGATTCTACAGGTACACTGGTCAGAAGAGAGAGGCCAAGGAGGGTGATCTTCTGGTAAACGAGAAGGGAGAATTGGGTCACCTCTGTGCCTGGGAAAATCATGGAGCAGATCCTCCTGGAAGCTATGTCAAGGCACATGTGAGAAGTGACCTCACATGTGATGAGATCTGAGACAGCCAGCATGGCTTCACCAAGGTCAGATCATGCCTTAACAATTTGATGGCCTTCTATGATGGAGTGACATGAGTGGAGAAAAGAAGGGAATTGATGTCTGCCTGGATTTGTGCAAGCTCCTTTGCCATGGTCCTGCACCACATCCTTATCGCTAACTTGGACAGAGACAGATTTGAAGGCTGGACTAGAGGGTGGATAAAGAAATGGCTGGATGATTGCAGCCAGAAGGTTGTGATCAACAGCTCTATATCCAGCTCTATATGTGTGATGAGCAGCATTCCTCAAAGGTCTGTCCTGGGACCAGTGCTTCTCCACATCTTTATCAATGACCCAGGCCAGGTATGTGCAATCTGTGGCCCAGCACAGTTTGTACTGTGTCCACAGCCTGCCCTGCACCAGCATGTTTGTTTCCTTTGGAAAGTTTTTGTCTGGAGAAATTAAATCCAAAGAAGTCAGGCCTGATTAGATACAGGTGTGACCTTTCCACATAGAAAGTAGATATCTTGAATTGCTGAAACTGAAAATCTGTGGGGTTTTCAGCATGAGAAGAAATATTTTGCACCTCTAGTTCCAGAATCAATTTTTAATTCTTGTCTGTTGCTGGAGGTCTATTACCTGTGCTCTTGGTAGCATGTGACAGGGAAGGCAGAGGACACAGTTACCAGTGTATTTATGAGAAAGAGGAAAGGGAGCAAGCCATCATCAATACTAACCTTTATCTTGTTTCTAAATTTAAATAGTTTTATAATAGTTTCATACATAGATACTAGGTGTATTGACATTAAGGCAAACAGGAGAAATTGGAGTACAAACTGAAAATGATGGCAAGTATCACTCTGGTAGGGCTAAGATTTTATTCTGTGACTGACTTTGTGTTAAATTATCTTTTGCAGCATGAAAGGATGATAATGTTAGAATACCCTGTGTAACTTGAACTTGTGCATTTACTCTGTACTTTTAAGCACCAGGTAACATCTCTCACCCTTAGAGAGGAGGTGTGAGCAGTACAGTCTCCTTGGGATCAAAGACTCCACAAACAAGCAAGGAGAAATCACTACCGATTGGTCCTCAGACAGCTCTTCTTTGGGGTCTGCCTGCTCTGGCCTATGTTATTCAGTAACTCATCTACACACAGCTGCTTTGGCTGCAGATGAATGGTGACTCATCTTTTCACATTTCTGCTTCTTGGGTCTTCATTCCAAGAATACTGGCACCAAATGTGAATCTGTGAGCTACAGACCCTTGTGCTTGTGTTGACTATTGTGATATATAGCTTATTCTACTAAAGCCATATACAAAATGCCTTCAGGGACCCAGCTCCCATATCCTGCATCTATAAGATTTCTCTCTCTCTGGTTAGATGTAGTTTAACTTTCCTTAGTCCAGGATAGGGATGGAGCCATCCACTTTGGAAGATCAGCTTCAGAAACAAATCATCAGTCACATGAAACAAAGCAGTGCTTGTGATCAGCAAACTATCTTGGCAGCTCAACAAGGATTGTTCTTTGGCTTGAATACTGGAACAGCAATCCTGCACTTGGGTCATATCTTTGCATCAGAACTATAAGAAAAGATGAGCAAGTCTGTCAGTACATGGGTGTGTTGAAGGAGAATGATGCTGAGAGAGGAACAATGCTTCACCCATCCCTGAATATCTTTCTCCTGGGACTGCGGAATATTCAGTGAATGCATTCCTTCTGGGCACTGACAGGGCTGCAAATGGGAACTAGAATGGACGTGGTAAAGGAATGTTTGGATCCAACAGTGTGGTCTAGCATAGCAACTTGGGACTTCTTGGCAAAGTGATGTGTTTTCTTCTCAAATTGGGTGTTCTTGTAAGGGAACTATCTAAAGCATCTCTTTGGTTGTGCTGGTGCTCTCCCAGGAGCTGGGATCAGCGCTGTCCATTGGCTCCATGCAGATCACCAAGCCATCTTGCAAAGACAAAAAGTTGGAAGAAATCACAAATCAGGACTGCTTGGAAAACTTGTACCAATAAATCAACTAATAAATCTGACTTAGTAATACCAGATGTGAAACTGCATGTAGAAAGAAAGCATGTAGAACATACCTAAAGAATAAAAATTAAAACAAACAAATGAAAAAACAACCAACCTGGGAAGCAATAATAGCACAAAGCATCTAGCAGCTGAAGCAGCATCCTAGGGCCTCTGCTGCAGGTGACATAACGAGGTGTTTGAGAGTCTTCTTTGGAATCACATCTGATACAAATTGTGTTAAGCTTGATTAGGATAACTAGAAGAATTTTAAAAATTAATAATAATATATATATATTTTATAACTGGGGGCTGTGAAGCATAGATTTTTTTTTTCTTGTTTTCTTAACCAACACTGGTAGAAAAGCAGCTACAAAGAGAGTTGACTGGTTGCAGATATTGAACTGGCTGCACTGAGACCTACTCCTTTGTGCAACACAGCTATGGCCGGAGGCCTTGGCACATGTATTTTTCCCCAGCCTCTGCACTGATGCCAGAGTTTTGGGAGGACCAATAAATTGAGCTCCTCCAGATACTCGTGCTGAAGAGCATTACTACAGTTCCTCCATTTTACCTAGCACAGCTACCTTGTGGCTCACTTCTTCTGGTGATCTGCAAAGCACTGATGTATTTTTCATCTTCTACTTGTAAGTGGATTGTCTGCAGTCTTTATAGTGGAAAATATCAAATCCCTGTTTTTCAGCAAAAGGTTTTCACAGTGCTACGCTTCTGGTGAGTTCGGATGTTTTTGATCCCATATTGCCTCCTGGGATCAGTGGTACACCGATTGTCCAAATGTCCTTTCAATGGATGAGGTTAGTACTGAGATTTTACAGCTCAAGCAGCAAAAACCATAAAAATGGGAGGTAAAGCAAACCTGTTCAAACCAGGCCTCTCCACCCAGCACCTAGCAGAGCACCTGCACCCGGCAGCAACCAGGCTCCTAACTGGGTGCTCTGAATTTCACCCTGGAGAAGCTGCTCTCACCAGACTGTCCAGGGAACCTTGGGAATGACAGAAGCATCAAAGCTAGAAGCTTAAGTACTACTGCTGGGTCTATGATAGTTGATTGCTAGATAGGCTGAAATACTGTAGATTGTTATATTCCTTGTCTCCTTTTTTCCATGGCTTAAAAAAGAAGAAATACTCAGAAGACTGCTGTTTTTAGGTCAGTGTGCCATGGAGCAACTCAATATACACACGAATCAATGATCAGTCCTATTGCTCCAGGTTTGTTAGCGCTAATACTGTCTGCAGGGCTCTGCTGTTCTTCTAAGGATGAAGCTGTTTCAAATAAAAGGTACAAATGACATTTTTGCAAGGCTTTGAACTCAGAGCTAGGGATCTCAGGCCCTCCCAAGTGCAGACACAGTGATCTCCAGCTGTGCACCAGATGGAGACAAAAGGATAGCGGATGTTGACCTGCGATCTTGAGGTTATTGGAGCCAGCTGTATTAGTTGCTTGTGGAGTTAGGTGTCCCTGCTTGGGATTTGTCTCCATGACTGGAAACCACTGGCTTGCCCAGCTCAGTAGGTAGAGCCCACCTGGGCTGTAATTGGCACTGTGTTGGGCCACTTGTCTGCTCTGATTCAGGCTGTGCTTATTGGTTCTTTCTTGATTGACATATTCAGTCCCAGTAGATTGTGCAAAACTTTGGCTGGCCCTTTCCACCTTCTGTAAGAATTCACTTTTAGCCGATACCTTCGTTTAATAAATTGCCAACAACAGGGCCTGTTAGTTGCTCCACATCACATTACAGAGAAAGGGGAGAGATCCCAGTTATAAGACACTGGAAAAGTTCTAACAATGCATGTTCTGCTAATGAGACCAGGCTGAAGGTATATGTGGCAGAGGAGAAGATGACTAATGCAGAATTTAATAGGTGGGGACCCACAGTGGAACAACCCCTATAGCACTGAATGCACAGATTTCCTTATGTAAATACAGCATGACCAACATGTCACATCCTGTGGTTCAGAACTCCCATGTCAAAAGACAACCTGAGTGAGAATATACCTTGGACCTTCACGAACAGTGGGACTGTTTTAACAGCTAAGCCTGGAAATCACACATTAGCTACTGAGGCTAGGATGGTGGTGTAGCTACATTGCGATATTCAAGAGAATTGCTGCATTTCAGGTGGGAACTTGTTCAAGGACTCCTGAAATGAGTCCTGAAAGGACTCCTCCTGTTTCTACAGCACGGTGTTAGAGGCAGAGATTACACCATGAGCAGTGATAAAGGGTATGACAAATCTGGGGCAGATCTTTCTCTTCCTAGTGTCCTCCCACTTGTCACCTGAGAAGAGGTGGGCAGCCTCTTTGCTGCAGCTCCTTTCAGGCAGCTGTAAACAATGAGTTCTCCATCAGCCTTCTTTTCTCTGGAGTAAGCAGCCCCATTTCTCTCAGCTGCTCCTCATAATTCTCTTTTTCTAGTTCATTCATTGTTCACAATTAGCTGCAGCTCTTGCAGTAGTGAATGGTCACTATGCTATGCAAACTTCAAAAGCAAAGGGAGTATGAGTCCAGTGAAAGCACACAGACATATCTGGAGCTGAAAGCTTCTGTTTGTGGTGTTTTAAATGAGTGGCTTCAAACTGTAATGTGGTTCCATTTAAAAAAGCTTTAATTTGATGGCTTTGCCTTGCTTTAGGATGTGTGAGCTTGTGAATATGGGATTTGTTGGAAGATCCTGTAAGGCGTAAGCTAGGAAAGAAGGGATATAGCTAACAAACAGTGCTTGTCAGGAACTTGGTCTTTGCTAATGTAACTCCCTGACACCTTTCCCTGGGAATAACACAAAAGGAGGTTTAAAATAATAAAACCCTATGTGAAGCATCAGAACAACAGCACAGGAAATATGAGCTCAAATATGCAACCATGAGGGTTTGGGGATGATACAGGGTAAGTCTCCAGTACGCGGCCTACTGGATCACTGTATAGAGATTAGAAACAAAAAAGGGAAGAGGACTTTTGCATCACAAATTTAGCAACCCAACATCCTGATCCTCTCTCAGAGAAAGTCAAAGTATCCTTGGCCACAATGGAAAGCCTGGAACCAACCCAGAGAGGTCTCTTAGAGCAGGGAATAGTACAGTGAGCATGCCAGCAGGGATCCAGTTTGGTATGCCATGAGAACAGATGGCAAAACTCACAAGCTAACTCAATTTTGTGTACTAATACTTCTTATTTAATTTATTATGTAGCAATTACACTTGTGTTAACGTTTGTATGAATAGGTTTTGGTATTAAATGGCATTATGCACCAAAAAACCCAGCTCTTGTTGCATAAATAAATGCTGGTAGCATTCTGACAGTGTTTGGGGCAGAGTGGTTCATTCAGTAAGTGTAGTGAATGCAAAACTTGCTCCACAACTAAGCAGAGAAGTGTCAGTGTGTACAACCACAGGTCAGCAGTAGTACATTTTTCCAGTTCCCAAGGATTTCACAGTACCCATCTACATCATCCTTCCACCAACAGGAAAACATACTGAAAGTTAACAAAAACCGTGTTTCATGTAGAGATGATCTAATGTTTCAAGCTCAAATAGAAGATAAAATGGCAAAAAATCAAATGTTAGTTGTACTTATGGAAGAGGATACAAAGTGAGTTGGGAAGACATCCAGCTGGTACAGACTAAAATAAAATGCCTGGGACGGGAAGACTTTCTTCAGAGGGGCTCCTCCAGAGACATGCGTGCACCTTCAGAGCAGCAGCAGTGCCTGAGGACTGCCTGAACCAGGTGGATCTGATCCATGTGAGTCTTAAATCCTGCCATCCTTATGTCCTCAAAATTTTTCTCCTTTACAGAAACATCCCCAGTGATGCTTCAGCAATGAGAACAACGCTGCCACTCACCTGAGGCAGCACCAGCTGTGCCAACGTGAACAGTGCATATGTGAACATGGCGAATATGGTTCAAAGCTGTTGCCTCAGCAAAAAGGCTGCAAACAAAGTGAGTTACTGGTTATCTTGCAAGTCCCCATCCAGGCTTCTTTGTCAGGATAGTAGCAAAAAAAAAAAAAAAAAAAAAGAAATAAGTTATTGCAGATATGCTTTGCTTTACTAGATAATTCAATCCCCACCCAGAAAGGTAACACTCAAGGCTATTGCCATGACCCTTGTAGTATGAATAAGAGGAACAGAGAGTATCTGTGTTTAAGTTGTTGCATCATACCCTAAATTTATGTTTACTTCCCTTTACATTATTTATGTTTCTTCAACAGCAACTTAATCCCACGCAGGCAAACAGAGAAGTCCTACCTATTTCCAGGTAAAGATCCATGCTGGTGTCACTCAGTCCTATTTCAAATCCTTCAAATTTAGGAATACAAAAAGTCCTCAAAAGATCAAATATTCCTACCAACCTCAGAAATCACCTAAGAAAAGACTGAAGTGATAATTTAAAGCAGAGATATTAAACTACATAAGATTTTGCATAAATCTTAAAAATATCTTCAAATCAGTTTAGCTTAACGAATTCTTGCAGCCTAAACTATAAGGGTAGGCACACAACTTTCTGAATTCCTCCCCCTTCTCGATTTTGAGTGCATGAAACTGCAGGCACAATGTATTATATTTAAAATGATTTTTTAAAGTTCCTATTGCATACCTCATGCATGAGATTCTTAGATAAAGCCTCAATAAAAGCTGGCCAAAACTTGACTCAGCTCATGCCTTATTACTATCCCAGGGAAAACATACAGGGTCAGTACAAGGCATACCAGGTAGGACCTTAACCATCAGAGCCTCTTCATTGGCTATAAACCCAGAGAGCCCTCGAGTAGCAGTGCATGGCTCCCGTCCTGCTGCCCACCCGAGGTGCCCTGGCTGCATTTTGACTCTGCACTGCACCATGAGTACAGCTCTTGCACGAAGTCTGCTCCTGCTCCACATCCATGCTAAAGAAGGGCGAGGCAGTTTGTTTTTACAACAGACATCTGGGGGAGAGAACTTTCCTTTAGAAGTTTTGAATGTGCCCTGGCTCATTCCTGAGCCTAGACAGGATGGAGCACATGGAAAGCAGGACCGGTGCTGATGAACTACAGTGCCAAGGCACTTCTATAAAATGCTAATGAGCAAAGAGTGCACTGGTCCAGCTTTAGACATTGATTTTTTCAGACTTCTAATGGGACCACAAATCAGGCGGGAAGTAATGCAAATTGGAAACAGAAATATTATTTTCACATCTCACACACATGAAGCAGCCAAGGCAGAGAAGAAACCAGATGGCAGGCTTTAAAAATTAGGTGTGGAGATGGGAAGCCCACAGGAGATTAAGAGAGAAGATAAACCTTTGCAGCTGGACTTCTTTTCCCTGCTTTTGTTCCTGAGGTCCTAGAAATTTTCCCTCTTTCCTCTTCCCTTGCCAAGAATCCGTTATATTCCCTAATATGCCAGGCTTAATGTTTGTTACAGAAAAATGTGTCTGGTCCTCCCTTGTTCTTTTTAGTTCTCTTTCTCTCTTTTTTTCCCCCCCATCCTCCATTTCTTTCTTTGTTTCTGCTTCCCCCTCAGAGAAAAAGTTTTCTCCTTATTTTTCTTTTATGTACAGATTCAGATTTCAGAAGCATGTGCTGATATAATGCAGCAAAATAAACGTTTAAGTACAATGAATACATCCACTCAGAGCCACAGACTCTTCACCTTCCCCAAATGTTCACAAAAGTGTGAATGCTGGGGGTCATTTGCACTACATCACTGACTGGGATTAGCTGTTTTTTCTGATATGATTGTTGGAACTTCTGCCATAGGCACATTTGGCACTGCAGCTAAAGACGTCTCAATGTCTCAACAAACAAAAACGAACTGTTTCACAGAGTCATTGCTGGCTGCTTAATGGTGATGCTCTGGGCCCTTCTTATATTCATCCTGAATGAATAAAAGCGCATGTATTTTGGATCAGCCTTATTTAACTGTGCCAACTGCACTAAAAATGAAACAGGAGGGATATTGTAAAATATTTTGTAAACATGGAGGTAAGGTTACTGCATCCTTTGTAGTTACCATGTCGGATGCACAACATGCTGCCTTAGTTCCTTCCTCAATCCATCAGAAATGCTTATTTTTCATTATTTTGAAGTACGAGATTTAAAGCTGCACTGTGGGCAAACATACTGAATTTTAAGTACATGTGAGCAGTTAACAGCAAACAACTTCCATGTAATGCTTAGGATACATCTTGGGTGGTGCACAGTTCTGGCCCCAGCACGGCTCTGCGTGGTGTAGTGCTGTGGACCTGGTGTCCTGCCTCTTTCACGTTGCCGATGTCGATATTTAATACACGATTCTGTTCTCAGTTCACTGACCACAACACCAGGGACAGAAAAAAATGTCATTTTCTTTGCAGCCCCTAGAAGTAATTGACAGGACTTGCTATTGAGCGTCACCTAATTTCCCTTGAAAGACTTGTCCAATGCACCCAGTGGAGCACACAACTACAGCACTTCTCTTGAAAATCCGAGTGTCTGACAGTACCTCTGTGACGGCGACATGGAGCATCCAGGAGACAGCACAGATAGTGACAGTTCCTTATCCACAGGAACTGAGAAGCACATAAGAGTTGGCAGGATGTAATTTGTGGCTACACAAAATACATCCAGCCCGGCACTGGGCTACTGACTGCCCAGCTCAGGCACCCACCGGGTCGGAGCGCCAGGAGGGCTGTGTTCGTGGGGCAGCCCTTTCTGGGACATGCAGATGTTCTGGTTACTCGTTTATGTCTCCAGGCCTTCTCTGGATCCTCTTAAGCTCTCAACTATGATTTCATGACTACAGATTTCAAATTTAGCTCATTGAATAGTAAAGCACTTTTCTCTTCCTTTTCAAATCTGTTGCCTTTCACATTTTTCTACCTCCCCTTGCTGTTTAATAGATGTATCCATACCAGTTTTCACAATAACAGTCATGAGACCTCATATATATTTTCTTCATGTTTCCACCTGTTCTTCTACATTGTTTATTGGAATTAAATTACCAGTAGAGCTGTACTCTGACATTTTATGTAATTAACATGTGAAAGACATTTCAGTGCTTGTGGAAAGTTTGTTATTTTCATCTCCTTGTGCATGTGTGTCATTTGCTGAGCTAAATATTTACATTGCTTTGAATAAAGAGAAAGTATTTTTAGTCATATATATATATTTTTATATAGCAAATTGCTCTATTTCCATGAAATCTTAGTAAACAGACCTTTGTTTTAGATTTTCCATTGAAGGAAATAGCCTGATTCAAATTACAGAGAGCAGAATCCAGTTAAACAAGGAATGAAAATTGAAGACATTTGTGGGGGAAGATGTGACTGTGAGCAGTCACCGAAGAGTTTATCAGACTCCTTGATAGACCCGTCACTGTGAAGCCTTGGGAGTCTGGAGTGAGAGACAGAGAGCAAACGGCATTTGTTTGTGTCTAAAGGTATCTGTTTGTATGCACTGTTAGTCTTACCACATTAAGAAACCTTTCATCCCTTATCGCTGTTGTCTGGGAGAAGCTGGGCCAATTAACTGATTAGAGGGACAGGAATTTCTGGCTTGTAAGTGAATGGTACATAAGATGTATGTTGAACACAATGAAGAGGACGATTCTGAGAATGATTGTGATGCTACAAGAAACTGTGAGAGCTCTCTAACTCCACTGAGTGCCTGAACAGGGACCTGAAACTCAACCTGACTTGAAGACTGACCGGTCCGGAGCTGAGAGAAGAGTGGGTGCGCTGAGAGAAGTGCCACAACCTGAGGGTTCGGCGAACCTGACAGCTCTGATTGCCTTTCGCTGGACGAAGGCAGGCCATTGCGTTACCATGGGGAACAATATGAGCTCAGAACAAAAGAACGTCCTAGTCACTTTTCAAATTATTCTTAAAAAATGGGAAAAGATGGTGCCCGCTGACGTTTTACAGCAGATGCTTGTATGGGCTGCCAAGAGTGACCCCTCGATCACAAATCAGACTATTTACGATTCTGAAGTACGGGACCGTGCTAGGGTGAAGCCATAGGACTCTGCTACTGAGAGTGATAAGGCAGCGTCCATGTAGCTTCAGACTTGGAGAAAGATCTTGGAAGCACTGAAGAGCCACTTAAGATCGCAATCTGACAGCCCCAGTCTGCCCGAGGGCAAGGGAGCAGCTGGTTGCTCTACAGATCAGCCCGCAATGCCATTGGATGGGGTTCTTGCTGCCTCCCTGCCCGAGGATCCTGGCGGCCCTTTTGATCCTGCGTAGACCCTGTAGAAGAGACGGATTTGTCCCCTCCTGATCCATGCGCAACTGTTAGGAGGGAGGCTAGGAAAGCTGGAAAGACAGATAGGTTGGAAGTTTTCCCTGTTATCGTAGCTGCAGATCAAGAGCCCTGGTGGGAAGCGTTACTGCACGGTGTCCTGCATCCCTGCATTGGGATGCACGGTCACACCCGTGCCCCCATGTGAAGTACTGGCAGGCATTTGTATTGCTCAACTAATTTATTCTCAGGCACAGCCAGTGCCAGTGTCCCCTCCCCCCCCCCCTCTCCCCCCCCCCGCCCCCTTAACATGGGCTGCTGCAGGGTTTGGATCAACGGGGACCCCCACACAGAAGTTTGACGTTTCAGGAATTCTAACATTTGACTTAAAAGACTGTTTTATTTTCCACCATCTCTCTGGACCTCCACGATGCTCCTAGGTTTGCTTTTTCATCCTCTCTGCAAAGCATCAGCACCAGCCCAGCAGCATCATTGGACGGTATTACCTCAGGGCATAAAAAGCAGCCCTACAATCTGTACAGATAATGGCCCGGGATACGTATCCCAGAAAGTATGACAATATTACAAGATTCATACAAGATTCATACTCATAGTTGAGCACACCCATAGCATCATTAAAACTATGCTATTTAAGCAAAACAGAAGGAATGGAGAATGCACTTCCAGCAAGAAGGCTTGCTGAAACTACACATGTATTGAACTTTTTAAATCAGGGATGTTAATACAGAGGAAAACCAGTAGCCCTTATTTCATTTCTGTTAATTAGGAAAGAGTGAATATTAATGGAAAAACTATGATACTAGTAAAGAATCTGGAACCAGGTGAATGGGAAGGCTCATTCCCACTGATAACTTAGGGGAGAGGAAGAATCCTTAGGATAAACTGTACTGTTTATTGTCACTCTCTTTGTGGTTGTTAAATGCTTTTGGCATATGAAAGTGTAAATGTAAATGGCATATGGGAATGTAATTATTAATGGTATATGGAAGTGAAGTTTTTAACAGTATACAGAAGTGTAAACATTAATGCTGTGTGGAAGTGGAATTATGAATGGTACATGGAAGCATAATTGAGGGGACAAATAATGGAATTGTGAAAAATAAACGGGAGGGGAGGCTGGCAGGGTCCAGGAGGGTTCTGCCCTCATTGAACAGAAAAGCAGTTGGTGCAAAAGGTGGCTCTGGATTTGGTAACAGATGCAATAACTGTTTATTAGTTAAGGGTGGAGAAAATTAAGCTAATTAAGCTAAATTAAGCTAAATTACAGCAACGTGTGGAATTTGTAGCAAGCCAATGCAAAATTTGGTGTTCTTACTCCAGTAAGTGATGAATTTGTAACCATAAGGGAAACCACTGGCAAAAGTGAGGAGGTTTACTTTGTTGACCATTTACAGTCTAGTATAGGTAAGCATGTAGGCGTACACAAATTTTTATACATGCCAAATTCATCAAAACTTTACTACCCGTAGATGATTTTTGTAACAGTACTACGAGCTACTGGTCAACAAGAAAAAGCTCATGAATTAAATAAAAAATGAAGCTAATGGTAAAGCAAGAAACAGCAGACTTGTTTACACCTTTTAAAAAGCCTATCAGTTAGAAGAAAATATGTCAATGTCTGAAGAACCATTTGCTTTTGAAATCTTTCATTGCAAACAAATGAAAATTTTTTTCAAATTCAGAAGATGAATTGAGCGTTCTTTTAATCGTAAATGAAAAACTGTCCAGAAACCTGATGGAGTTTTCTGTGATTTTTCAGAGAAGACATCCAAACTTCATAGCTCCTGCTGCAATGTGAAAATGTGGAATGGGCAGACACACTCTGTTGTAATATTCGTGATCAGTTTGACTATTTTATTTGCATATATAAATACTGAAAGGAAAAGTATTCCCCACCGTTGATTTATTTCTTTCCTCCTTGGTAGATAGTCTGAACATTTTTTAGTTCTTCAGTGTAAAAATCTCAATGTGATGAACGTATTTTCAGTGTGGAGTGGCAGACAAAGCTGTTTCTTAGCCCTTCACTTTGAGGACCCAGGGACAGGCATCTGAAAAACAGCACATGGCACTTAGTGAGAAAAATAAACTTTGCTAGAGAGTAACAAGATAATCTCATAAATAAAATTTTGCATGAGTGCTTACAGATGTGGTATGTGACATCAAATAATTTCAAGACAGAGGACTATTTGCCTTCCCAACCTCTGTTTTCTCTGGAATGCTGACAGTCCTATTCCTGACTTTCTCTCACTATAGAGTTCCAAGAGTGCTTTTTTCAATCTTTCTTTGTAAGTCTTCCTTTTGAAGGCTGAAAGAGCCATTATTTGTCAAAGAAAAACAACATTATTTGTCTAGAGTAGATGTGTCATCTTCTACCCCTCTCACCTTTCACCTTACAGGTGACCCTGCTTTTTCTCCTTTAAAACAGTGCTGGAAGTACCACTGTGTGCTAGGAGGTGCTTGATCCTATTTAATATTAGAGATTATAATAATGTATTACAACAAAATCTCTTCTTGTTATGTTCTACTTAAGACGAAATACTGTGGAAGGTCAACTTGGCCAATTTCAGGAAGGAAACGTAGATATGTTGAGAATGCAGCCTTGACCACATTGACCTGGGGAAATGGAAGGTTTGATGAGGAGTTACAGTTGTTGAGGTTTATGGATTAAAGCATTTGGAACAATTCAACAATTCCTCCAGGAACACAGCCTCAGTGGAGCAATATGTGCAAAAGTGGCATGAGGTCAGTAGGAAATCCTACAGAAATTGGATACAGTGGGAGGGAATAGAGCAGGCTCAAGCTGAACCATGCACCTGGGCGAACACTTTGTTGGCTAAAGATCTGTTACTTGTCTCCTGAATTGGGTCAGATTCATTTCCAAAGCCTGTTGTTCACTCCCAGTGCATTTCATGCATGTTTTGCTGCATGTTTTGTCTTCTGATCTTGGAAATAGGTGCCTTGGATTCCCATGGAGGTGGACAGTAGCGGCTAAGAACATTGCAAAACTCAGCAATCCTGGCTTTGTACTGCAGTATTCACATGATAAGTTCGGCATGCAGTGCCCATTGTACTCCAAGCTGTGCAGCCTAGCGTCCCAATCTGAAACTACAGAGAGACTTTTAGTATGAGGGCTGCCCTGAAGGTAGTGCCTCCTGTTTTATGATGTGGGCACATGATGTCAGAGGTGGATGTTGGTGGGATGGCAGTAGAGGTTGACCTTTCCACCAATATTCCATTGCACTTTGTTGCCGTGTGAGAGATGGAAGCAGAGATGCAGTCTGACAAAATGGCTTCCAGCATGGAAGTGTGTATGAAGCAAATGCATGTGATTGAATTCCTCCACGTGGAAAAAATGGCACCCAGTGCAGTGATCTTCATCGATGCTTCCTGAACGTTTCTGGAGACCAAACAGTGGAGGTGGTGGGTCGTGTTTCAACAGTGGCGACAGAAATGTGAAAGATGAGTCACGTTCTGGATGGCTATGCACGAACGTCACATCACCAAATGAAGAGTGTCTCCATCAGCTTACCCACACCAATTGGTGGAGTATGATTTTGGGCTTTGTTCAGTTTATGCACATTTTGAGCTACTGGTTTAGTATATGTCAGTAAGTTAGTTCCTAAACTTTAAGCAATGTTATGATGAAAAGCAGAGACAGAGTTTGATTAGAAGAGAATTTTGCTTCAGCATGTTGGGGGGTTGGACTCGATGATCTCTGGAGGTCCCTTCCAACCCCTACAATTCTGTGATTCTGTGATTCTGTATCTTAGTAGTCTACTGCGCAGTCATGGGAGCTGGACAGTGCTGTCACACCAGGCAAATGGCAGAATTCTAGGTGCCTCGTTTTCCTGAAAGATGTCCCATGTTTTACTTGTTGACAAACACTTGTGACCATCATGCCATTGCGCCTCTGCATGGTAAAGATGACCTAGTTCTTAAAACCTCTGTCCATCAACAGAGTACAGCTCTGAAGAAGCACTGTTATGCTCGTGATAAGCTGTACAGCCAAGAAAGAACACATTTGTAGGGTCAAAGACACGAGCCTTGCTCATGTAACCAATAGTAAATGGACATCTACTTCATCATAACTGTACACACATGTGAGTGTTGTGAATGTATTAATGTAACTAATCCTTAAATAATGAAAGAAGCACTGAGCTAAGGCCTTGTATGAGAAAATCTGTAATAATAAGATGTTCTTTTCTTGTGGAGGGGACATTCTGCCTGGGAGAGGTCTTCTCATCAGCCCGAGAAATAGTAAAAAGCAAAGCCAAAGGCAAAGAAATTTTGTTCTGTTTCTTGCTGTTTTCTTGTTCTCCTTTTGAGATTTGATTTGTGCAGACAGCAGATTGTTATGGAGGGCTCCTGGGTCTGTTGTGGAGTGGCCAGGCATGAGAGCATTGTGATGTCCTCTGTGAAAGGTTAGCTGCAAACCATTGTGAGTAATCTATGTGACTGCATCTCTGTTCCTAGTTCAAACTCCAAGTGAGTAAATTACAGCATTTCTTGAAAAATCAACGAGCTACTTTTTGTTTCCCCATCATTCCTGGCCTACAGGGGACCTCCTGGCAAGGGAGATTGAGAAATTGAGCAACTAAGACTCTCAATTTGAGCTTTGGTTTTGGTTTGCTTTGAGGGAAGGTTGAAGCCGACATCCCGAGAGTGTCTCTGTTTAGTGGGTGTTGAAACTTATTGTTCTGCCCTTGGGTGCATTTCTGGGAAGAATATTGCTGTTGTTTGTTTTGCCGTCTTAAGTGCTTCTTGATAAAAACCATAGCAGAGAAAATCAGTGTCAACGATGGAAACACAAAATGAGAGGAAAAAGTGAACAGACACATGTGGCAAGATGTACAGGTTCCAACTAAATGACAGACTGGGCAAACTATCCTAAAGCTTGAATTTTATTCCTGCACAAGTTCTATGGAAGATGCAACTCTGCAGTGGTCTGCTTTACTCTGACTGCTTAGAGGAAAAAAGATTATTTCAATTCTTAACAGCATGCAGGTTTTTTGGAAGAACCTAGTGAAGAACAGTGTGAAAACATAGCAGAGCTTCTGGAAATGTTGAGTTGCTACCACAGCATTGTAAGGAAACCAGATGAGTTTCATCTCAAAACAAACCACATCCTTCTTGCTCTTCTTCTTTTTTTCTTTTTCTGTGTAGGTGCAGGTCAGTTGCGAGTTGAATTCTTAAATCAGAAAAATGCTGCTTGTTAATAAGTGCAAAATAAATCAGCACTAGAAAATGGTGAAAGGGATTGAGCCCTCATGGTGAGGGCTGAGCTGTGAAGATAAACCAAAGTGGTTCGTGCCTGTCAGGAGCTGGAGTCTGATTTTCTCCACTTCTGTGCACAAACTTGTGGTGAGCAACTGGTTCTTTGACTCCAAATAACCTGAAGAATGGCAAACCCCAAGTCAGAGAAGTGTAAACCAGAAGAAAAATGTTACTCAGTGTTTGCCCAAGAGATAAAGGGGTCATAAAAGGAAGGTAGCAGCGTCCTCTGTCACTGGGAAGGCCACTGTGTATTTCCACACAAGCAGAAAATGTCTCTTGTGTTGGGAAAACAGGTGCCTGAACAGCAGAGGCGGGATGACAACAGCAGAATTGCAGCTGGTTACCAGCTGCTTTCCTGAAAGGCAGACAGCAGGAAAGAGTCTGTAAATCTGCCATCTCTAAGGAGATCAGTTCCCAAATAAAGAGATGCAGAGAGAAAATGGTCAAAAAGAATGGAATCTCTCAAACCGTATTTTCTCCAAGAATAACAGCCTGATCTGATAAGGTGCCCATTTAAAATACTGCAATTCAGGGTATTTCAAAGAGCCCTGAATCAAATGCTGCACCTAGTGAAAGTGGTGGCTAAATTTCATAACTGTGTAACCTACTAACAACTGAGACTAAGGCTTAAAGCAAACGTGGAGATGGAAAATGTTTGGAAAGTTGTAGATGTTGCTTTAGTAGCAGTAAGCATCCTTTGTGTATTTGTTTGTTTTGTTTTTGGTCTCAGGACTTGGTTTCCCTGCAGAGTTGGTTGAACTAGTTAAGTTTGGCAAGCAAGCTATCCCAAAGTGTTCATCACCCCATCTCAGTGACTGACATGTGCATGCTCTTTACCCATGGCAAGTGCTGCTTCTCTTTATCCCTCAGCACAGAGAGTCTTGCTGAAGTGTCATTGCGCCTTTATCATTGGTTAAATTAAACACTTAAAGCAGAGAGTCACAACAATTTATACGTGTGGTCTACTGAACAGTAGCTTAGCAGATGTGTCAGCTTGATACCCTACCCAAAATTACCGGTGTCTGGCTTCCCAGTGTAAATGCATTTCTTGTTACGCTGCTATCCACAAAAGCACTCCCTGAAACTTCTGTACATTACAACATCTATTAAGGACACAGACAAAAAAGAGGACATGTTGAGACAGAAAAAGGCAGTGCTTCATTCGTGGTGCAGATAACTACTGATCTTCATGGTTTGCTGGTGACTCTGATTACAGACCATCAGCAGAACTTGTTATTGCAAGCGCCCTGTTTGAATTAACTCAGTCATAGGAAAAGATACAAAGGTGAGCGTTGCACTGATGTGATCCTATTCAAAAACATTGCTTTGGAAATAGGCCAGGTTTCTGCCTTTCACAGGATCACAGAATTGTAGGGGTTGGAGGGGACTTATGGAGATCAAGTCCAGCCCCCTGTTAAAGCAGGTTCCCTACAAGAGGTCGCATCTGATGTCATCAGTAATTTAACAATATTGGAAAAATACTGACCAGTTTTCCTTAGCAGCTTTTTTTGCGTGGCCAAAGATGTTACCAAAATGAAGTGTAAACATTTATTTGACAAAAAAACTAGGTACTGGTTTCTTTACCTGATGATGATTACCACTTGCTGGGAGTTCTCGTGGCCGTCCTGTAGCTACGTAAAAGAATTGCAATTTTTCGCATGGAAGAACTAAAATTGGTGGCAAGTGTGTAGAAAGGAGCTACATTTTTAAGAACAAATGCTATCAGTTTACCTTTTAGAGAGTATTTGTTTCCTGCCTGCAAACTGAAGTTCTCTGGGGAGCTGTGTGATTCAGGACACAACCTCTACTCTCATTTCAGATTCAGGTTTCTTGCAACAAGATGGCCTTCATTAAGAAACCTTCAATTTTGTGATGTCAGAACACTTCTTCCAGACTTTCCAGGAAAAATCACTGTTGCCTGTTCACAGAATGTGACTTGATTCACATCTCCTAGACTTCACAGTACGGTGCAAAAACGCAATTATCTGAACTCTTTTCCTGCTAAGGCCAGGAGGAACAAGCAGACTGCAGGACAGCTTTGGGCTGAACAGGAGCTGGGGTAGCTGCATGCAGAGCCCTGGGAATGGCCGAGGGCTGTATTAGCACAGCGACAGTCTCAGCTTCTGCAAAACTTTCCCTTGAGCTGCGGCTCTGCAATGCTTCTGCAAAAATTCCCTTGAGCTGCGGCTCTGCAATGCACCCGTCAACTCAGCTTACAAACAGCACCTAAGGATTTATGTCTGTGGAGCAGACCTGACAGGTGCACATGGCTGAAAGCACAGAAAGTGTATCCAAAGAGAAAATGGTCAGAACGACACTGCAGCTTTATTCCTCCATCTCTCAGGGCAGGAATTGTATTCCTACATGTTTGCAGAGATCATGCTGTGAAAAAGCCATGATCAAGAGGGAATCGATGCTATGTGTAGCAGCCCTGTATGGGTTGTTACACATGGATGCAGTTTTTTACTGTGGTTTGGTTTGTTCACTGCTGCGGCAATAATAGAAGTCATAAATTTAGTCATGAAACAGAAGAGTGTCAATTTTCTTCTAGAAAAAAGGGAGTTATAACAACGGACAGTGAATTTTCTGCCCTCCTGACAACATTATTACATAACTTTGGGGCAAAAGACTGCTGCCTGCAAAAGCCAATAGCCTCAAGTTAATTTTTTGGTGAGATCTTTCAGCAAGTCAGGGATCCCCAGCTCAGTTACAGAGCTACAGCAAAATCGGTGTTAGCCTCATCCACCTGAACTGTGGTGATAACTGCTACCAAGCTTAGAAGACCATGGAGGCAGGCTCCTGAAGGGAGGCACAAACCCTCCGTGGTGGAGACTCACTGGTGTGTCTGTGAGCAGCAGGGAAGCGTGGAACACCGGGATCCCTGGGCTCTCCAACCTGTGGTTGGGAACAATGTGCAATCAGGGCAGAACAGCGGTTGGAAAAATAATGTCAGTGGTGACAAAACAGTGGTGACAGTGTGTGTGTTCTGCAGTGGAATGAGGCTGAGGAGAAACAGTCCAAGACAGTTTAGTGCACTCTGTACGTTTTGTGGTGGAAAGGGATATCACAGAACCATAGAACATCTTGGGTTGGAAGGGACCTTAAGGATCATCGAGCTCCAAACCCAAAATGGGCTGGTTGCCCCCCATGAAATCAGGTTGCCCACCCATGGCCTCAGGCACCTGCAGGGATGGGGCACCCGCAGCTCTGGACAGAAACACCAGGGCCTCACTGCCTCTGGGTAAAGAATTCCCTCCTTGCATCTAACCTAAATCTCCCCTCTTTTAGTTTAAAGCCATTCCTCCTTGTCTTTTTGCTATCAGACCATGTAGAAAGTCGGTCTCCATCTTTCCCATAGGCCCCTTTAGCTACTGGAAGGCTGCACTGAGGTCCCCCTGTAGCCTTCTCTTCCCTAGGCTGAAGAAGCCCTGCTCCCTCAGCCTTTCTCCATAGGAGAGGTGAAGACGATATAAATGTGAGATAGTTCAAACTGGGCTCCTGCTCCAATTCACTTCAGAGCATTTCAAAAAAAGCACCTTCCTTCTAAAAGCTTCAGTCTGGCTTTGGTCTGCAGTGCTGCACTGTAACTTGGGAACTCAGCATCAGTGGGACTTGCTTCAGAGAGTGTTTATAGAGTGAGAGGCAGTAGTTCAGACAGTGAAACCCTCACTGCCACTTAGTGCAGGTTTTGGTAGCTAAGATGCTTTATCATTTTGAAGACTCAGATGAGAATGAATGGAAAACACTTTTTCCAGTACTTAAATTCTCACGCTAACATGACACTAAAAGATAAAATCTATTGTATGGAGTGGGAAACTTCATAAATCTCCAGGCACATTTTAGGTACTCTCAGATGGGTATAACTCAGAACTGAGGAGATCAGAGAACATTTTTTTCCTATCCTGAAACTTGGGCAATTTCTGTTTTCTTTCTCACTTGGCTCATCATACAGAAATGCGTTTAGTAAAAGTATATCTATTGCTAAGAACTTTGTGGCATGCTATACCATGAAAAAAACACGTGGGAAAATTCAGACATGCTCTTTGGCACTCTGGGCTTTTTCAGACAGCTGCACTGTGAGGACTGCGGTGTTGTTGGCAGATTCAGAAACAGCAGGGCCTGGTTCCCCTTCCCACACAACCTGTTTCTTTTCTGGATCTGCAGCACTGTGCTGAACCCAGTAAGAGCTGAAAACCGCTTTGTATTTAGGTCTGTATTTGTAGCTCTTCTAGTTCCCAGAAGAATATTGCTAATTGTTTTTTTATTTTTACTTGTATTTTTATTGAGTAGTCTCATTTGTGACTGATAATCAGCTTTCTGTTTGGCTATTTGCTGTAATGTGGAGTATTTTCCTAGCAACTGTACCAGGTACTGTAAATCATCTGCAGACACTGCAGAGGAGCACAGCCCAGAGCCATGCTGACTTGCCATGTCAGTTCAGAAGTAGGGTTAGCTTCTGCAGGTCAGCAGGGCTCTGGACTTACACAGGTCAGCGGACTTACACGCATACAATAGCACAGACTGGAGAAAGGGAGCACTTCCGCTTACTGTAGATGGGTTCAGGTTTCCTGCGAATATCCAGAGCTGGGAAGCAGCGCGGGCCTTTACCTTATGTAAAACTGCCTGCTGTTGAGGTGACTGCACAGGACCTGCTGCTCTGAGGGCAGTTGAAGACGAGAAATGTGATACAGGGATGCCTATGGCATTCCACGTTGCAGCATGAAGAAGCAGAATGGCATCTATGAGTCGTGCTATCACCACCACATGATTACAGCTGTAGGAGCACCCCATCATGCACTGGGTTGGAAATCATTACCTCTCAGGTCAAGACAGTAATTTGTAAAAATACAAATGTGCTTAAGTAGCCCAAATACTCCACAAGAGAAGTTCAACTACGCATTCTCAAGTGTATTGGGTGCTGAAATTCGGTTCCGTCAGATGTGTGCTTAACAGAGCAAACACAGCTCTGACTCCTTACAAAGAGTGTTTTGGGAAGTTTTCACTTCCCCCCCCAAAAAAGCACAGGCTCCTGTCAAAATCCCTCCAGTTTTTCAGTTCCTGCAGACATGAATCTCTGGTGATAATAGGCAATCCAATTGCTGTCAGTTTTCCAAAAATTAGCACACTGTCAAAGCACTGGGTTTGGCAACTTGGCCATGCCTGGATCTCATCAAGTCTTGTTTCTCTTACGCCAAATTGTAACTGTAGCTACGACCTGCATGCTCAGAGTGTAAACAGTCTTTGTACATTCTTTTGGAGTCTCTTCTAAGGAGGAGGCAGTGTTCTGGGTCCAACATATCTTTTTTTTTTTTTTTTTTTTTTTTTTTTTTTTTTGTCTTCTTTAGGAAAAATCAATCATTTAAAAATGTGTGTAACAGCAAAGCAAGTTGCTGTTTCGGTGACGTAGGTGCATCCACATGCATCTGTAGCCATGCAACAACTTAGAACTGGATCTAACTGCTTTCTTCTTTTTCCAAGGCTATCGTCTGAGTGTCAGAATCAAGATGCTCCTTGATTCTGTCAATTACCGCTAATACGTGTGTGTCAACTTTCAGCTTAGGGGTTATGAGAAAATAATTGAAACCATATGCTCCTGTACATTCATTTCCCTCTGTTATTTGCATGATGAAAACCTGTGACAGAAGGTGGCATTTCCAACAGATCCAGAAAAGGTTGTTCATAGTCTTAGATCCATCCTTTTGTACCCTGGACATTTTTATCCACATACAACTTTTTGAAATGTAGACGTGGAACAGAACCTTCTCTGGCAGTCGTTAGGATTTACTCTTTGTTTATACAGATGCAGTTTAAAGTGTGTGTTCACATCATGCTATGCGTGATAATTCTATAAGCTGACTGCTTTTCCAGAGTCAGATGCTACTCAAGAATAATAACAATGACACTTTAAATGCTTTTGCTCCAAATTAGCCCTCAAGTGCAGGAAAATCTTTGGTCAAAATAGTGACAGCTTGGCAAATGTGTCTGCCTTCCAGGCAGATTCTGTTAAGAGGAAGAAAAGCTGATGGAGACAGGTAGTACTGATGCAATTTTGCAGATGTACAAAGAAAGGTGCTGAGTCCTCCGCTGTGAATACAGAAGGAATCCAACATGACCCATATTCCTGGCTGAGAGGACCAAGCCTTGCTTGCTTGCTCTTTCTCAGCCATGCGTCAGGCTTGTCAAGGCTCTCTGTTCAATTTCCTCGCTGCCTTTTTTAAGTCTAGAGATTTCCACATGTACCCTCTTTATTTTGTTAGCAGCACCCAACAAAACCTCTGTCTCCATATTACTTCATTCCAGAGTGGATTTATTCATGACTTTTCTTAATGCAAAACAATAGTAGGGACTATAGCACGTGCCTCAGGGTTTGGAGGAGCTGAAGGCGAGGCTGGGCAGCCTGATCTTTTGTGGGACAGCCAGGCCATGGCAGGGTTGGGACTGTGAGGTCTCTCCCAACTCAATCACGCTGTGGTTCCATGGCTCTATCAGCCTCTGGTTCACGGGTCGCTCAGGAGCTCTCAGACAGGCTCTGCACAGGAGCTGGAGACAAGCAAGTGAGGGAGGCTTTGCCTCGCTCCCTCTTTTAACCCAGAACGGTGTGGTTAAACCTACCCGTGCCTTTCAAGAGTACACCGCTGTGTTATCAGCCTCCCGAGGGGAACAGACCCCCGCTCCAACAGGTCCCTCCGCCGCAGCGCTGCGCATGCGCACCACGGCCCGCCGCCTCCTCGCCACGGCCGCGGCTCTGGCGCCCCCTGGCGGCGCAGCATGGCGACGGGAGCCGGCGGGGAGGGGCGGACGGTGCCTGCGCAGCGTCTGAGGCGGTCTTGCGCGGCGTCCTGGCCGTGGGTGGAGGGGTGTGAGTGGGACGGATGGAAGGAGTTGGGTGGGCTGTTGTCCTCAAAGAATTGTGGCGGATAGGGCGATAAGTGGTGTTCCGAAGGATTCAGGAGGGGACCAGGGTTATTTAATATTCGTGTCGGCGATGTGGACACGGGTTGGAGCCGAGCAGGCTGTCTGCAGGAGAAAGTTGGATGTTCGGAGGGGATTTCTCAGCCCTTCTTGAGGTTGAAGGGAGATATAATTAGTTGCATTTCCTGGCTCACAAGTGATTTGGGATCGGATATTGGGAAAGGTTAGATAACAGCCCAGTCCAGGAAGGAACCAACACCCGTGGGGTGGCAGTCACCTTCCTCCCATTGCTCTGCCCTGCAGAGACGGCTGACAGCACCGCAAAAAGCACCACGATGGGAAGAAATGGTTCACATCACTGAGGTCCCATGTGCCAGAGTAAGGCCCTGTTTTAGGAACAGCACCTTTCCTGCAGGAAAACACTTTCACCAAGGCGCCTGTAAGACCTCAGCCTTTGGCTTATTGTTGTGCTGAGTCTGTCAGTTACCACCAACTTAAACTTTGGACAATAACTTTCACCCTCTTTAGTCTGCTGCCTGTGTCTCTGCCCAAAACTGTCCAAAACCACGTGTCTAATCTAAAACCACTGTTTAAAATTCTGCCATGAGTCTCAGACCTCTGACTCTGTGTGAACTCTCATATGGCTGTAGTCCAGCATAATATTCCCTTCACTGCTTAGATAGATTGAGAGTGATTCTGCTCTTTACTCCAGTTGGCAACAATGCAGAGTCATTTCTGGAATCTAAAGCAGATTTTTATTCAGGCCAATTATGGCACTTGTCACTGCCTTGTGAAGAATTTAACCATGCTTTGGAAGTTATTTTCAATTTTATTTTTTTTTTTCCCAAACCAGTGGTGAAATATGTATGGCTCTGGTATGTGACACAGGTCTCTGTCCTCAGCCTCAGGCTCTGATTAAGTTCTGCAGGCTTCCCCTGTCTGATGTTTTCACGGAGAGGTCTTCTGTGCTGCTTTGCCAGAAAGCCTTCATTTTCCATATGACTATTTGCTCCCCTAATCCTTCTTCATCCATTCTCCAGGCTTATCCTGAGGGCAAAACCTGTTTGCTCTAGATTTCCCTCTTTGATGCTGTTGTGCATCAGAGTATCTGAAATCCCAGGAACCCCTCATGTTCCACTCTTTGGGGTGGAAATAGGAATACAGTCCTATCTTGTAGACAGCTTACATGAAAGGCAGTAGTTAAACCTGTGTCAGTGAGCTTAAGCCTAGTGGTTAACAATATTCACTCTATGGTTGTCTTTAGTCTAGGCATTTTAAAATGAAGTTATTTACTGATAGCAGAATTTAGTGTTAGGCACAAACTCTGAAAAAATGGACTTACCCAAAATGTAAATCTACTTTAAATTCAGTTTTCATGTAAGCCTTAAATCGTGCAACACTTAACTTCACTCTGTGCAGAAAGTGATCTTTAACTATCACCTAACCATGTCCAGAACAACATTGTTCCTTTTTGCTCCACCAGAAAGCATGCAAACACTGCTAAGATTGAAACAGCCATGTGCAATCCAATGACCTTCATTTCTGTACTAGATAATAGTTTTTGGCACTGTATAAAAGCATGGCTTTAACACCACAGGGAGCTTTAATGGTCAGGATTTAATATGTCTTTTTGTGGGGTGTGTAGGGACAACGTTCACAGCCTCTAAAAGTGTATTTCACGTGACTGTGATTTACGCTGTGCCATCCTCTCAGATCAGGGTCACATATGAAGTTCAGTCATCCCAGACTGACTGCCCATCACTTCTGGACTACAACTGTAAAGGTGTAACACTTCCAGTGCACTCTGAGTTTTAAGTATCTGAATTTAGTTGGTGAAGTTAAAATTGCATTTGACACACTGCATCACGCAGCTCGTTCTTAAAATTTCATGATTGCTTCTTATCAACAAAATAAGAAAGAGGGGAAAAAATCTTTTTACCTGGGTGTTTCCACAATCTTTTGAACTCAGAGTGTGCTTTTCTCATCAAAACTCATGTAGACTTTTTTTTTTTTTTTTTTTTTTTTTTTTTTAATCCCCTCCAGTATTAGATCAAAGACACTAGTTCCAGCCGTTCCTGGGCAACTGTTGATGCTGGTAACAACTAATTACAACTGATGTAGCCTTCATTTTCTCAAACCTATTTATTTCACAAAGAAAGCGAAAAACAGTGGAACAGGAAAGCACTCCTTCCTGAATGGTCTTTCAGTGAAGGAGGAGAAAAAAAAAATCATTTAAGGCTATCTCCCAGGTATGCCTCTGGTGTTACAGTGTCTGCAGCCATGAGCTTCAAAGACAGCATCTCCCTCATAGGCTCCTATCTGAAGATCCTATCTGAAGTAGCTCCAGCACAGCACTTCTAGCAGTTGCTACTAGCTTTTCCTCTGGCATTTCCCAAATATTAGATATACTGTATGTACTCAACACTATGTCATATATTACTCATAAGGCAGCCCAGCCAGAGGAAACCTTTGGGTTACAATTGCTCATCAAGTATTATTGACAAAGAAAAAAGTGAACTTTATGCTGGGATGTATTAATTGGGAGTAATTATCCTGCCCTATTTCATACTGCCAAGGAGCCAGACACAAGTACTATGTCCAGTTCTGGGAGTAAGAAATATGTACATATGTAAGGTGCAGCACTGTAAGCACTGTATAAGCGAAAATGAGGGGGGAGAAAAAAAAATGACCTCAGAAAAAGGGCTGGAGGGGCTGGTTGTGTAGCTTTCAGAAAAGAAGACTGTTGGGACAAGAAAGGAAAGGGCACAGCAGTATTCCTAAGGACTGTAGGCTGTCCCATGGAGAACAGTGACCCTCAGTGTCCTCGGGGGACACTGCAACAGGCATCCCGTTAACTGGCAGCAGCCAGGATGAGATTTGTCAGGCACTCGAACCGGCTGCAGGGAGAACCTCTGTCCCTTGTGGTTTTTAGAGCAGCTTAGACAAATATGATTCGAGATGACATCAGATATAGCTACCCTGTCTTGGAATAAGTGTAAAACCCACACTGTCCCTGACACATGATGAGAAGTGACAATGACACAAGTGCTGCGAATTCCCAGAGAGGTGGTAGCAGGAAAGAAAAGTCATCTTTTCAAGTTGGCTTTTAGGAATTTCTTAGAAAAAAAATACATATATATTTTTAGTTATGCTGGGAAAAGCTAAAATTCCTGTTCCGGTAGTGTCTCCGGATGGATGGCTTTGCTGTGTGTTACCATGTCCAAGTGAGGCCAGCAGAAAATTGGGTGAAAGGAAGGATGAAGGTATGCAATGGCCACCTGTCTTTTCTTGTAGCTGATAAAAAAGTTAAATGATGCAGCCTGTGTAATCTGCAGCTAATGTAAAAAGGAAAAGTGCAAGTTTACACCGTGTAATGGGAAGTTATGGGAGGGGAGAAAGTAAACGGTCTGGAAACATTGAGATGTAAAACATCCTGTAATAATGTTTGTGCTGATGGCTCCGTTTGCTTTAGCACCAAATCTGGCATGAAATCGATGACCTTTTAATTTCAGAGCTGGTTGGGAAACAGAACACTGAGGCTTACTTTGTGGTGTCGTGTGTGGACAGCAAATCCTTCCATTAGGGGGAAAATGGAACAGGGTAGAAGTGAGGGGCTGGGGAGCACCTCATGTGAGGTGAAGCCGTGAGCTGGGATTGCTAAACCCAGAAGGCTGAGGACGACCTCAGAGCGTGTAAACGACACGCATTGATAGAGGGTCGATGAGCCAGCGCCGCTCTTCCAGGCGGGGCCCCGCAGGCAGGCCGGGCCGGAAGCTCTCCAGAGGCGCCGGGCGGCCTCACAGCCCCGCGCGCGAACCGACGGCGCACGCGCAGCTCCCGGCAGGCTCCGCGGCGGGGCGCGCACGCGCGCTGCGGGGGAGGGGAGCGCTGATGCAAGAGGCGAGCGCGGCGGTCGTGGGCAACGGCCAGCAGCGTCCCTGAGCCCCGCCGCTCCTCATCCGATTGCCCGTTCCGTGCCCGGCCGCAGCCATGTCGGGTGACGAGGTGAGGCTCGACGCCGTCGGGGAGGGAGCCGAGCCCCAGGGCTGTGCCGTTTCGCGGCCGGGGCCGCCGCCATGTGGGAGTGTGGGCCCGAGGCCTGCGGCGGCCACGGCGCGGCCTCCGCCCCGGGGCTGGGCCGGGGTTGGGCGGTGGGGTCTCGGCCTCTCGCGGGGTCCTCGGGGCCTTTCTCGGGGTCCTCACGGCCTCTCCTCGCGGTGCGGCCCCGCGGCTCCCGGAGCCGTGCTGTATCCCGCACGGCGGGGCCGGGGGAGAAGGAGACGTGCCGGCATCGCGTCCCTAGGGCGCCTCGTGCTCCTTGGGAGATAGCGCTTGACTTCGGTGTTTACCTCTTTTTGCAGCTTTAATATCTCGTCTTTCATCCCTGACAGCTCAGTGGGTCACTTAGCAGGTGATACCAGGCAGTTGTCCAAATGCAGTGGGTTCTGCTTTCAGAGGAGCGTGTGCAGTCGTCTTTGAAAAGTCTTTCAAATGTTGTGGCCGGAGCCATTGGTAACCTCGTTTCAGTCTTTCTCATGGGAAAAGGAAAGCTTTCCATGTATGAAGCTGTGAGCACCCTGATGGAAGACGTGGCCGGTGGGAAACTGCGCTGACAGAATCCATGAGACAGCTGCTTTTGGTCATTTTTCTTTGGTGTTGGTTCAGATACGTCTGTGGCTTATTTCTGAGCAAAGTATGCTCACTCTAACCTTGGAGACAAGCAACTCACAACTTCTCTGACATAATAAACAGCAAGCAGTGTAATTACAAGTTACTTTAATGGTAGCCGAGACTCGTTATTCAGCTGATGTGAATGAACATCCGGCATTTTTATGTCTAATTGCGTGGTGATTTGAAGACAGTGCTTTGATTCCAGAAATTAAGACCTCAGCTGCTTTCTGTCTCAGGTGCATTTGTTCTGACACTAAGGTGAGATCAGTGTAGTTAAGTTGCATCTGTGGTTTGCTTCATCTTGCAGACTGACAGAATGAAAGTGGTAGTAGCTAGCTGAGCTGTCAATGTAGATCTTCTGGATAGTGTGTTTGAGGGTGAGTGCACCCATAACTTCTCTGTATGTGGCTGCAAGGAGCCAAGTCACCCGTTATTGCTGAGCTTTTAAGGTGATGGTTGTGTTTTGTTTTTTAAAGCTACTGAGGAAGAGGATACGTGAATCTCAGAAGGCAGATCTGTAAGTGTTAGACTTCTTTGTCTGGTTTGCATCACAGACTTCTTCCAAGTATGGGCAGTTGCACTGCACCATAGCTTGAAATTTTCAGACCATTACAGCCGGGAAACTGCCTGGTAGAACCAGCTCTTGTCTGAGTGCTGCCCAGGAGTGGCACAGGAGGGACAGCACACATCCTGCTTGTGAGGAGCAGAATTCTAAACCTGCAAGTGATGAGCAGTATGTTAACCTCTAATTATCTGATTAGAAGTCTTATTATGTATCTAAAATCCTACTAGGTGATGACTGAAAGGTTTTCTTGCCCTTTTTGTGAAGCTCCAAAGAAATAATGCTGGAGAATGCTTTGTTCTGAGCAACTGGAGGCTTTAGGTGTTGATTAGTTATAAAGAATTTAGAATTCTATTGCAGAGAGCAGTGCAGTGTAGGGATACCTGTACTGCCTTGGTCTGTGTGTGGTGGACATGCCTATGTTTATTCAGACTGATGAAATGGGATTGTGACCTCTGTAGAATCCCCAGCAAGTGCCACTATTGCAGCAATTTGACGTGGGTTTCTGTCTTGGGAACTGGACTTGAAGCTGTAATTTTATATATATTTTTCCTCATCTTTTACTCACTTGATTTCTGTAAAGTGTGGCCTACAGAAGATGAAAATCCATATGGGAATTTGGCTCTGAGAGCTGAAATAGGATGGCAGTTTCTCATTTCTGTGTAGTAAAAGCATAGGCTTTGCTGGAGGCTGCAGACTCTTCGGTGGGCCCACAGCTTTTCCAGTACTTTTCATGCTTAGATGGTATCGTAATGCTTTGATTAATCAAATGTACTGAACAGAGAGAAAGTACGAAGAAATTCCTGAAGTTTCTAGCCAAGGAAGGCAGAAAGCCTGGTTAGCAGGTTGGTTACTTCAAATCATGGCTTGTTGTTGTTTGTTTTTTTTTTTTTTAAGTCATGTGTGACTTACATAAGATCTAAGCAGGACTCTTAAGTTCTTGATGATCAAAAATAGTTCAGGCATGGATGTCCTTCTCAGGATGTCCAGCTCCTGTATTCAGTTTCCTCAGAGCAGTTAGCCTGGTGTGACCAGGCTGAAGGGTGCAGGAGTTGGGTACAGTGTCCCTGTAGAGCCACGTGGGCTGTTGGAGCCATGCACCTCTGTAGAAGGCCAGCTGAAGAGCCACACACCTCTGCTGAACAGATTTTTTTCACCATTGGAACGGTCTCCAGAGTCTAAAAGCTGTCCTTAGTTCAGTGTGCTACTGAGGATGTACTCAGTCTCTTGTGGAGACAAGATATACCCTACAGCAGTTCAGGATGAGAGGGCTCTATTTTTTTCATTAGGAAGAGTGATTTGCTCTATGTGGAGTGATTCCTGCTTTGCAATTACACTCAATTTAATCATCTTATTCCTGCAGCTTCGTGCAAGAGATCTAGAAGACAAGTCTGGAGTCTCTGAAAGTTGCAGCATTCAGAAGAGTCTTGATCTTGAAAGTGGTGTTGGCTTGGTTGTTCCTAAGGCTGTACACCCTTTCCTGTGTCAGCATCCTGAGAAGTTCCAAGAGGAAGGCAGCAAACAGTGCAAGCAGTTGTGCACGCTGGGTGCTCCGCCCTGTGGGAGCATGATTCATGCGTGTGCCTGAGAGGGAAGGCAACCAACAGGACCTTTTAGAAAGCCATTCTAAGCATGCTGTGTACAACTAAAGGCTCACTGCAGCAGCCTGAAAGCCTCAGGCTTCTGTGGGCATTAACATGGTGCTGTGTACTGCATCTGAGTATCAGTTCAGAGCCTTTATAAGATGTATCTTCAATCAGAAGAACATCACAAGAGCGTCACCTGTACGAGAATGAAAAGTACGAGGAAAAGATTGCTTTATGGAAAGAAAACCTTTGAGGACGTAATGAACAAGAAGTAGGAGAATTTCTCATTTGAAATGGTTGTTATTCTGAAAGAGGGGTATTCATGATCCTGAATTTTACCTAAGTTAAGAAACAGCAGGAAGCAATCCCGTGTTGGGGAAGTTAAGAACTTGTGCTGATTGTCTGAGGTATCCAGATGATGAGTAGGTTAAAAGTCATTCCTGGGTTAGTGACTAGCTGAAGCAAGCTGCTCTGTTGGCTGAGGGACTCTTCAACAGCTTGGAGGTGAGACCTTTGCTTTTTCATAGTACTGAGCTGACACAGGCTGTAGCATCAGCTTCTTGTAGGGTTCTCCCAAGGCCAGAACGTTCTTGTCAAGAGAGTTGTTGGTAAGTTTTGCCTTTTAATCTATCTGGAAATTACTGTGCTCAGTGTGATGGGTGTTCTTAATCCTGTGAGTGTGTAGTGCTGAATGGCACAGCAGTTGCTTCATGTGGCCTTACTTCAGTATCAGAGTTCATAATGACATTGAAATGGAGAAGTTTCTGATCTGAAAGGTTCACAGCTGCAATATATTTTCAACTGAACTGGTACATAGGTAACAGGAAACTTGAGTAATCTTAGCTGTGTGGGGAAGAGCGGCAGAAGTGGAAGCTGGTGAGTGATCTTCTGACCTTTTCTTTCTCTCATCTTTTAAATCCTCTTTTTAGTTATGCCTGGGAAGAAGATCAGCTATTTTTTTACAGCAGCTCCATTTTTGAGGCAGTGAACTTGTATTACATTGTTGCAGGTACAGAAAAATTCCGGATTGAGAAGGGAGCTGAAGGACAGATGAGTTAACATAAGGAACGCGGAGGGAAGCTTGAAGATTTTAGAAATGGTAAATGCCAGGTGATGCCAGGTCATTATATTGCTAATGAACTCTTGATTTTTATAGATGATTTTCGATCCTACTATGAGCAAGAAGAAGAAGAGGAAGAAGAAGCCGTTTATGTTGGATGAGGAAGGAGCAGATACACAAACAGAAGAGACTCAGCAGTCAGAAACAAAAGAAGTTGAACCAGAGCCAACAGAAGACAAAGATGTTGAAGCAGATGAAGAAGACAGCAGGAAGAAAGGTAAAATGAATCTCTAGGGGGCCTCTGTATTTTGAGACTGGAAACCCCATTTCGAGAGCATGGTATCTTAACAAATAATGCTGAGTTTCTAGTTTAGGAGCTTGTCAATAGTAATAATCTCCTGCTTATTTGAGAAACCTGATTTGCTTCTCCTGCCTAAAACCATGTCCACAAACATACAGCTCATGTTAATTCTGCTTTTTTTGACTCAAATAGAATCACTGTGTGAGACCATGGAAAAAGAAGCCCTAAAACAGTTGTAAATGATTCTGGATGCAGTTGTTGCAATATTTCTCCAATTAAGCTGTAATGTGAATAATAGAGATATGGTTAAAAGGCTTTCTAGTTTTTGGGCAGCTGTGAATGCAACAGCAAGGCTGTTACTCATAATCTTTTTTGGAAATAAGCTTATGTGTGTACATGTGACTTGGCCTTTAAGTTGAGACCAATGCCATTTCAAGATGACTTGAGTAAAGGAATGCTATTAACTTAAATCCATTTTTTTTTCTTGTTAAGATTGGTTCCAACCATCAACCAAAGAAACTGTGCTTTTCTCCTGCAGTTTTCTTTTAGCTTTTCAGTGTTTCCAAAATAATTTCAGAAGTAACTAATTCCTCTTGTGTAACAGAAAGATTCAACACTTGAAAATAAGAAAATGCAGTTATAAGATAGGGAAATTGTAAAACAGCTCTTGCAGTGTCTAGGGATAGATGAGGATGACTTCCAAAACGTGAAGGATATCTGTAGGAGCTGCAGATTACTGTTTGTGTCTTACTGTCATGTTTTGAAGACTTTGGGTGTGAATTGGAAACTGTGAAGTCTGAACTGTTGCTGTGGTTGTTAACATCTGTACCTTTGCCAATCATTTGTTGTTAGATGCAACAGATGACTTGGATGATTTGAACTTCTTCAATCAAAAGAAAAAGAAGAAGAAGCCAAAGAAGATATTTGATATAGATGAAGTAGAAGAAGGTGTAAAGGTTTGTTTTCATAACCAGGCCATCTTGTCTGTTGCCAGAAACTTTCTTGCTTTCATTTTTCTGGGGATTGTCTGGAGAGGAGCTGTTTCCTATCTGACATCTTGTCTTGGTGCAGTTAACAGGAGTCTCAGTGTGTCCTTCCTGTGTGGTAGTTCTGCTGAATATGTTAGTGCACAGAGACATTTGTCTGGAAAGGAGAAAATGTAACAGATATTTGCAGTAAGCCAGTAATTCTGTGACTTGCAGGAAGGGCAGATTATCACCTAGGTTAGCTCCCTGATGAGGTGAGAGGAAGATAGATGATGTCAGACTGCACACAACAATCCTCTGAAGGCCACTCTTCAAATAAAGGGTATTTATCTGCTTTGATCTGTTTTTACTCTCATGTTTTCTTTAGAAATGGTTGGCTACCGTTCTGTGTTCCAGAAATTGTGCGAGGTATTTTTACTCTTCTCAAGTTTTATTCCAAGTCATCATTTAGTATCGCATGTCGGTGTCACTGGAAAACCCAGAGAGCAAGAGAGCAGATAAATGTTATGTTACACGTAAATCTGCTATTGGATTTTGCCTTCTGCAGAGGAAAAGCCCCTCTGATCTGACCCAGATAGCCTAAATGCTTGCTGTGTGTGTTCTCTGTGGTGCAGGAACATGCCTGCATCCGGGAAAGGATTGTGGTATCAAAGCTAGGAAAGGAATGTGATAAATTAGACTAGCACAGCTTTGCTTCTCAGTAGTGTCCATGGCTCGTAGGGGGTTTTGTTCCCCTGCACGCTGATGTGCTGCTGCCTTTAGTGAAATACAGTGTTACTTTGTTTCTGACCAGCCAATGTTAACTTGAAGTTTCTTGATTGCATTCATTATCTACAAGGGAGCAGTGAGTTCCAAAGGAAGTAGCATAGACTAGATACAGTTTCAATGCAGAACTGTGGCATGTGGTAGGTGCGTGTTCCTCGTAGCTCAGCTTGGCATTTGAAAAATGTGTCCCTGTTTAGTGCAGGGCTCTCCTCAACAAACTTTAGTTTCTGTTCTTTTCTATATGTTTCAGGACTCTGGTAAGTAATGCTAATCCTTATACTGGTAGCACACTATACTAGATGGTTTCTAATGCTGTATAGTGAAGATTTTTATGTTTAATACTGGATGCTGCAGTCTTAATTTTATTTTTTTTTTTGGTAGGAATTAAAAATTGAGGGAGATGTGCCAGAGGTGGTAGAACCTGAAGATGACCTTGACATCATGCTGGGCAATAAGAAGAAGAAGAAAAAGTTTGTGAAGTTTCCAGATGAAGATGAAATATTGGAAAAGGATGAAGGTAAAAGTATAATGTAGTTAATCCAGTTTTGAAACTGAAAAGGCCATTTTGAGGGTGAATAACTTGCTTGGGTATCTTTTATTCTAAAAATTAATTTTGTTACTCTTATCACTGTCATGTTTATCAGAAAAATCTTCTATGGAAGGAGCCTAAATCCCCAGTAAATGCTGGTAGCCCTTCTGGCCAGATGAAGAGAGATTTCACATCTCAGTAAAATCTTCTGTTGATGTACCTTTGAGAAATGCTGTGCACTCAAGGCTAAGTAAATGTTTTTTTTCTTGATGAATCCCATACAACTTTCTTTCCAGCTTTTGAGGATGAAGATAGCAAAAAAGATGACGGGATTTCTTTTAGCCTTCAGTCAGGACCTGCGTGGGCAGGCTCAGAAAGGGACTACACATATGATGAGGTAATGTTAAAAGGCTTTCAAGGTATCTTTCATGTTAATGTGCTACGTCAGAGCAGAGCCTTACGTTCATATGTCTTCCTTCCAACTTAAAATTAAAGGCTTCTACTCAGAAGCTCGTGAGCACAAAAATAACAAAAGAGCATCTTTTGTCACAGTTGACTTCCGTATGGGGCACGTTAATGATATTTAAAGTGACTTCTGCAAGCAGGCTGGGGTACCTGGAGGTTATAAAGTAAACTCCTGTGAAAGCATCTTTCAGTCTTTGCGTTTATCAGGACATTTTAACTGTATTCAGAAGCTTTCAGGAAGATGGGCTCATGCGCAAATTTGGTCTAATACTCATTGATGAATGCTATCTCAGGATTTTAGAATGATGTACTGCAGTGGGAATGTCTCGTGTCGCTTGAATGATGATTTGCTTGTTTTTGCAGTTGCTCAATAGAGTATTTAACATCATGCGGGAGAAAAACCCAGATATGGTAGCTGGAGAAAAGAGGAAATTTGTCATGAAGCCTCCGCAGGTGGTGAGAGTAGGGACCAAGAAAACATCCTTTGTCAACTTTACAGATATCTGCAAATTGTAAGTGTTGCTCTTAAGGTTTGTCAAGCATAGTGGAACTTTCTGTGCTGTTAGCTATTGAATATGTGCTTTTTGACAGAAGACAGACCAAAGTGGAAGCTATCTTGGCACACTGTTCATTTCCTGGATTTTTTTTTTCTTGGTACAGCGTTTATGAAGACGATGGAATTTCTTACTTTGTACTTTATCACAGAAATCACAGAATCACCAAGGTTGGAAAAGACCTTCAGGATCATCCAGTCCAACCATCAAGTTGGACTTCAGTTACCAGTAGGATAGGCTTCATGGATCTTGTGGGCTGAAACACTTGTAGCAAGTTTGTAGTTGGGTCTCCAGTGGTGTTTATTTGCAAGGCTTTGGATACAGGAGGAGGGATGAATATTCCTTCTAATTTTGAGATAAGCTGCAAGTGCTGTTCTCTTGATAAATCCATGGAGTTCAGTATTGTTATTCTTATGCTTGTCCTAATTACTTCTGTTCATCGTGGGCACTTCCTGGAGCACACATCTGGTTTGTTTTGTAGGTGTCCAGACGAGCATACTGAGTATCTGCATGATAGGCTACAGTAGAATTTGAGGGGTTGCTATCAGTGCTTTTGCAGAGCACAGAGGATAGCAAAGGGGTTGAATGGCAAATCTGAGATACACAAAATTTGCTTTCAACTTAATTTCAGTATTTCCTCTCTAATTATGGTGTGTGTGTGTGTGTATGTGTGCATGTGTGTGGACTGTTCAACTTTCCTGTGTCCTCAGTTCATTGTCTGCCTCTGCTGCTTGGTACAGGCCCTCTGGCACTGCCCTTTTAAATTGGATAATTTAAGATCATTTTTGCCTGCCATTTCTATATAGGTATCAAATTTCTCTGGAGGACAGAGGTTAAAGATATCCTTACTTTTATTTTTAGATTACATCGTCAGCCAAAACATCTCCTGGCATTTTTGTTGGCAGAATTGGGTACAAGGTAAGGCTATGGGGCTGTAAGTCGTGTATGCAGGAAGCAATGGCAGGGTAGTTGTCATTGATCGAGTGTAAGATTCCTCATTTTAGATCTGTTTATATGTGCTTGAACATCAGGCTCTCCTTTCCTACACCCAGATGCTGTGCTGGGTGATTGAAGAAAGGGCAGCTCATGGAAGAGGCAAGCTCTCAGTCCTGGGGACAGTTAGGATAACACTTTGGATTTGTTAACCAGGACTTCTCTCAAAAAATGATCCAGTCACAGAGCTGATTGACTCAGTTGGTGAGGATGGCTCATAATTACCTTAAGGCATGTAATTGCTAAGAAAGAGAGAATATCTGCCCATCTGATAGAAGTTTTGAGGGCCTGTAGCTAGTTACTCTAATGCCACGTGTAAAATTCTCTTGTCTTAGCATAAAAAATGCTTGTGCTTTTAGAGGCCTTTGATATAAAGGATCTCATGCTGTGATAATGTACTTTCTTGTTGTCTATTCCTTTCTGTCTTGCAGATTCAAACATTGTTATGTAGACATACAGAATCAAGCCATCTAATTGCAGTGTGGATGTAACAAAGTCTCACTTCAGTTTCAGATGATTTGGAAAAAAAAAACTTGCAAACTGTAGTCTGGAAGTGTGTTCAGTTTATTGTGTCAGGGTGGCTAGGAGAGGGTCTTAGTAAGGCAGAATAGCAGAGTTGTCTTGGTCACTTCTGTGAGACAAGCAGGTACTGATTCTCAGTTCTTGATTTGGCAGCTTCACTACAAAACTGATCTCTCAGTTGATCTTGTTTTTATTGCAGTTAGCATTGTGTTTGTGTGACCTTTGTGTAGATTTTAAAGTGCTGTCAGAATTTTACATGCTATTTTCCCCATGAAGTAATTCTGGCTTACTCTTATCTTGAATGCATCACTTATCTCGCTTCACATTCCTGACTTCATACACTTTTTAACATTTGATGTCTTTTGTAAATCAATTACTTCACATTCCTTTTTCTTTTAACCTAGTGGCTCAATAGATGGTAACAACCAGCTTGTAATCAAAGGAAGATTCCAGCAAAAACAGATAGAAAATGTCTTGAGAAGATATATCAGTAAGTGTGACTTCCTTTTCCCCTACAGCTTTCTCCCAGACCCCATTTGGTGACTAGAGGTCTGTGTATAGCTCACAGTCTCCTGCATATTTGCATGTTGTGGAGAGTCTGTGCTAACAAGTGGTGGTTTTGCTGTTACTTTATAATGGGATAATGCAAGTGAAGGTTGATGTACTGTATTATAGCAAGTACCTGGGCAGTAATCTGTCCTGGCACTGAAATGTGCCGAGGAAAACAGTGCAAGTGATTGAGAATTTCTTACCTTCATCTGATTTTTCACTTCTGGTTTTGATGAGGACTACAAAAATTAAACAGTAGCTCTTACTGTTCAATGTTAATTAACAAATAAAGCATGTGTGCTGTGAGGTAAGGGGCTTGCAGATTATTTGCAGCAAAAAAAAAAGCTTTTTTAGACAGTGCTGTATCTTCACAAGGTTTGCTGATGACTGGGAATGTATTTTCAGCAAAGAAAGTCATGGGGAGCCAGAGAGAAGCTTGAACTGACGGTCATTTTTAAAGCACTGGTGCCTGTGCACGATGTACCAGATGAAACCCTCTCTTTGTTAACCTGGGAGCTGGGAGGAATTTTTAGGTTATCTCAACCTCTGTGATTTTCACAGTAAGCCCTTCTAATTCAGTAGATCAATTTAAACAGCCTTTGAGAACAACTGTTAAACTAAAGGCTGAAGAACTGGTGGAGTGTGTCTGTTTGTTTGTTTCCTGCTGGTGATTCATGACCTTTTAACTGGAACTCAATTCCTTTCCTGCAGAGGAGTATGTCACCTGTCACACGTGTCGGTCACCAGACACGATTCTACAGAAGGACACCAGGTTATATTTCTTGCAGTGTGAGACTTGTCACTCCCGCTGCTCCGTCGCCAGCATCAAAACTGGTTTCCAGGCTGTCACAGGCAAGAGAGCACAGCTCCGTGCCAAAGCTAACTAGTTTGCTAATCAACACTGGATTTTGCAAAGTGTTCTGGGGAGATATGACTGGACAGGTTCGCAATCGGAATGGATTTAGTTACCATTGTATTAAAACAAAGATTGTAAAAACTACAAGAAATTTGGCTTTTGATTGATTGGTCTGTGAAATCCTTGCAAGTTGCAGATCCTCAAGCTGTTCACATACATTTGCTCATTGAATATATTTTACCTACTGTAAGGAACGCGATGGGAAAGGAGGTGCTTTTTAATCCATTCAGACTTCTGTAAAACACGAGATAAATTAAAGATACTCTAACAGTGAGCGTCTTTGATTTGGGTTTTTCCTTTAGTTTCTGCTCTAAACAGTTCCTGGGAATGGTGTTCTGTTCTGCAGATCATGTCACTGAGCTGTGCCCGAGACTTAGATGGAAGGTTAGCATTATTTCAGTTTTGTGTAAGGAGTCGATCTTTAGGTAGGCTGTCGTTAAGCAGAGATGAGTCGCAGAACAGAAGTGATGTACCACCATAAGAACTGCTTGTGCTTTTGTAGCCACATTAGAATGGGAACATGTTGGCCACAGGCAGTGACATCAGGACAGGTTGATGCTGCTTTATTAGCAGACTGTAGCTTGAGCTAGTTCAGACACCGTATGGATGCTGAGTCTTAACACAGAATTGATAAGCTATTACAAGCTTTCATAGTATCACAGTACTAAATTTTGCAATTTCCAATAGAGAAATGTTTATATAAGTCCTGCACTCTTCATCACTTTAAAAATATATATTTAAATGCAGCAAAAATAGAAAAGTAGGTGACATCATTGATTGATGGCTGCGACACACTAATGGGTAAATCTAGAATTTATGGAACGTACTGCCAAGGAGTTTGTATTCCAGAATAAGCAGTGTCACCTCTTGGTTGTAAGTCAGGTACCTCTCTCCACTAGCAGCCAGTATCAGTAATTGTGGGGGGATGCACACAGTGCTGCCCTAACTTGTTCTCTCTAGTGCTGCAGAACTTTTCTTACAGTTGCCAAGTACAAAGATGCAAATGCAGGGTGAGCCCTTTGTGAGTACTGTACTGGGGGGGCTGGGAAATAGGTAGAAGTTGTTTTCATTTAACCCATCTATAAAATGGTGCAGTCAGGTTGAGGTGCAGTAGCTCAGGACTGTTGGCTTGCATCCCTGTGGCTTTGTGGAGTTGCTTCCTCCTTTGGGAAAACTGTGGTGATTGTGAACACGAAGTATCCGAAACTGAAGGGTTTCTACGAAGTTTTAATCTTTGTACGTATGTTAATGCACAGCACAGTTTTGCTGGGAAGTCACTGCTATTTGAAAACTTGACAGCACTGTAAGGCAAATATCAAGATTTTTATAGTTGGTTTCTTAAAAGCATTATGAGTTCCAAGTGAGCTATAACAAATGTTGGATGTATCTTAAAGTGAATAAAGCCAGGATCAGTGCCTCTTGTAACATTATTGTTGTATTCTTGTTTTTTTCTCTAGCAAATAGGCATTCTCCTGTTGGCAGTAAAACTGGGGAAGTGCTGGTTGCCTTCTTTCAGTGACCTACTAAAATAACTAAGAAACAATTCACTGCTCTTTGCATGCATGCTTTCCTGACTCAAGTAATTTTATTGTCTGTAAAAATTCATCATCCATCTTAAAAATGCAAGCTGGGGCTGATTTAGTGGGTTAAATGTAGAGTTTAATTTCACTAGATTTGGATCAAAACGTTTGTTAACATTGAAGTAAATCAAACCCATCGTATGTGAGGTCTGATGACTATGGACACTAAATAGGTGTATTTTGTCTCTCAACATGAAAGCCCCCTGGTGTTGGTGTTGATGGCTAATGGAGTGGAAAACCTCTTGATGTGGACTTTGCTGGCACGTAAGTCTGCTGTGTCCAGGAGCAGATACTTGTTTATTGAAAGCAAACATAAGAACCTCCACTTTCTTACCAGTGTACCTTCAAAAACAAATGTCATCCACTGTCTGTGTTTTGTGCCTATTGTTGCTTGCCAGGCTGATGGGTTTGAAGTACAGTCCTGTGTTCAGAGGGAAAAAAAAAAATAAAATTGGGTTTGTTGTACTGCTGAATGTAAGTAAGCAGCTTAGAAATGGATTTCCTAACAGAGCAAGGTGCAGCTTTGCCACGGGCCTGTGTGCAGGCATGGATAACTGGGAGGCAAACAGTTCTGTTTCTACATGCTTTCCTCAGTGAGATGCAACTTGGCTGCATGGTGCTGGTGGAGATGTGGGAGCTGGATTTTCATTTGGCACTGAAGGCAATCCCTATTTGAGTGGGCTGGGTAAGAGCTGAGCAGTTAAGAGCACAGTGATGCAGTTGGGTTGCTCTTCTCCACGTCTTCTGTATTTGTGAGCTTTTATGCTTTGTTTAAGTGATCTCAGCTATTGTAGGCCTGTTCCTTTCAGTAGTGAAGATGCAACACCTCCTCCAGCCCTGACCATGAAAGTCTGAAAGCCATCATTGAAGGTCCTAGGAGAGCTATAGAGTCATTCTGTGGTTAATCAGCCTGAAATTTACTGATATCCTTGCAAGAAGAACAATGTCTTTTTAACGTATTTGCCAGGTAAACACTTCTGTTGTGTGTACAGGGAGCTGAAACTCAAGGACTTGCTTCTGTCAGCACATAATGGGTAAAATGGAAACAGACCTGATTCCCTGATTTGCTGTGGTGGCAGTGGGATCAGCTACTGATGTCATGTGGCTCTGAATTAACAATACTATTAAAGTAAAATGGGTGGACCTAAGCACACCTTATGGGAGCATCTGTCTGGAGCAAGGATTTAAAGCAGCAGTGTTTATTATGACCTGAAATGATGTGAAGAAGAACGAAGGAGAGGCGCTTGTGAGAAGTTCCTATGGTCTGTGAGGCTTCTGGTCACAGCTGTGTGTGGTTCATCAAGGATTGTGTTCTCCAGTCATACACCCTGTACCCTGGAATCCCTGGTTTGTGTCAGTTTTGTGCCCATTTGACAAGGAAATGGTCATCTGAGGTGAGCAAGGGGAAAAAACATGGGCTTAAAGGGTGCTGAAGAGAGAAGGAGGTTTATCACAAGTTGCAGGGGGTGCTCTGTGGTCAATAGGGTGAAACCACATCTGCTGGTAATCTGGCAGAGGGTGGATGAAGTAGAAACTGCAGGGAGGTTCTGCAAGTCAGGAGAATGAAGTTGTGTGTGATGCTGACAGCTAGATTTGTAATAATTTATCTGTAGTGTTTTGAATAATGTTTTCCATGTATCTGTGCTGCCCCTCTGATCCATGCTTTTTCCAGTGATGTATTCCAGATTACCAGAAGAGGATCCAAGAAGCTGAAGGCTGAGCTTTGAGAAGGAATTGAAGGCAGATGTTTAGCAGCAAACACAAGAGTTACCAGTTCAACATCAGTTTGCTCAGACAACAAACTGCAAAGTCACTTGAGTTTGCTAGATAATTGCTTGCTATTTTTTTTTTTTACACAGAGGTCAGACACAACACAAGATGCTCTGCTTTTCCAATGCAGCACAGGAGGCCCGAAGCTGAAGTCTGTAGTTTCTTGGGCTGCTATGTGTTGGTGGAGGTTGGGTTGGACACATGCAGCTCTATCCCATGTTCTTTCTGCATGCACAGGGCATAGTGGCAGTTAACACAGCTTGTTCCTGTCCCATGTACCTTTCTGTCTGCCTTGGAAAAACTAACCTCAAATCCCTTTACCAGGAGAGTGGTGAGGTGCTGGAACAGCTGCCCAGAGAGGCTGTGGATGCCCCATCCATCCCTGGAGGTGTCCAAGGCCAGGTTGGATGGGGCCCTGGGCAGCCTGGGCTGCTATGAAATGGGGAGGTTGGTGGCCCTGCATGTGGCAGGGGGTTGGGGATTCATGATCCTTGAGGTCCCTTCCAACCCTGGCCATCCTATAATTTTATGGAATGCTTGTTATTTGAGTTGATAGCTGAAAGTGCTTAAGATAAACCATAGAATGAGGCAGAGAAGTGGCAGTGCTGCTTTAGACAGAGGAAGTGAAGCTACACATGGAAACATTGCTGCTGGTAGACCTGAGGCTTTTCTCTGCAGGAAGAAAAATGCTCTCTCCTTTCCCTACTGCTGTGACCACTCCGTTCCTCACTGTGCAGCTGTTCATCTTTCTTTTTGTGCACTGAGAACCACTTCATATTTCTGAAATGCAGCAGTAAGAACTCGACATCTGTGCCATTAATAGTTTTCCTGCTGAACACTCAGCAGAAATGTGTGGATAACTCCCCTGGTCCATTCCATTTCTGTGGTGAACCTGTGTCCTCTGAGAGATGGGGGTTTCTCTGATGTTCTGCTTCTATAAGCAGCTTCTATGTGTGATGAGGGGGTTGGTGTTTTTTAGATTTTTCCTGCACTAGAATTAAAGCAAAACTTCATAGTGACTCCCAAGACTGAACTATGGAGCTCTCTGTGTCAGGCCCTGCTGAAACTGCTGCCAGCTGGGATGCTGGAAAGAAGGAAAATGTGTCTGTAACCATGAGCAAAATTTAGCCTGGTGTGTGGATTTTTACAGGCATCCACGTAGTTTGTGTGTCAGGTTGGAAGCAAGGGAAAATCTGCAACGAATGCTTTCAAAATCTTTTTGAGGATTTTCTAAATTCTGTATCAAAGCAAATGAGTTTTAAATCTTTTTTTTTTTTTTTTTTTCCCCTCCCCAAGCCTTGCTTGCTGCTCTGGGTAATTGTCCCAGAGGTTTCCTTTGATTTCTTTCCTCCATGCAGAAACGTTGCTCTGCAGCATGGATGGAGCGTATTTACACAGGTAGGGGGTGGGGCTGGATCTTGGGGCTCCTAAGGTGGTCTCACAGTCCTCCTCTGGCAAAGCTCATTTCTTTAAAAGAGGAAAAGAAAAAGAAGTCTTACTACTTTCACTACAAGGAGAAAAGCTGGATGTGCTCCTTTTTGAAAGCAAGGCACAAAAGGAGAGTGAAAAACACGTCTGTGATCCTTTTCAGTTCTGTGCACTGAAATGCCTTTCCCTGCTGCTCGTGGTCTCGCTGCCTGCTGCAGGCCTTGCCTGATGCTGTTGGGCCAGCACCAAAATAGCCCTTTTGCAGTGATCCATCGTTCTGGGGAATGAGAGTTCATTCTTGTGCCGCTTTCCCTCCCTGCTTTGTCCCCATGCTTTCTGATGCTCTCAAACAATGCGGTTCTAAACCTGCAAGTCTCAGCCAAAAGAGGATGGGAATTTTCCCTTTTCCTACTTAAAAGAACTTTGTGAAGATCTCTCAGGTCCTCTTGAAGTGGTTGTTTGGGTCCAAGGCTGTGATTGCCTTTGAGGGGTTACCTAAAGGCTGACAGGATGCTTGGGGCTGGCTTTCTCAGCACATGCAGGCTCTTTTTTTTTCTTTTTTTTTTTTTTGTCTCTGAGCATTTGTTTGTAATGCAGGCATCCCCCTCTCAGAGGGAACTGGAGCGCATTGTTCATCCAGACCAATGCATGGACACTGGGGATGTGGCTGTTAAATCTCAACTCTGACAAAGGACATATTTGGGCTTGAAGAGTGGTGTGGACTGTGGGGTGGGAGAGAAAACTAGAAAACAGGTAGAACCTGTGGGTTGAGATAATGAATGTTAAATCGGATAGAAAATGAAGAGATCATAACAGAATGCACATTGCAGTTGCATCATTGGCCAGCTCCCTCCATTTCATATTCCTGTGTGACATCATGTGGTGTGGGACATCCCTTGGGCTGCTTTGTGGCAGCAGTCCTGGTCCTGTCCTCCCCGGCTCCTTGTGCCCCCCAGCTCCTCACTGGCAGGGCAGTATGAGAGGCTCAGCACTGCTCAGCAGTGGCTACATTAAAAAAGCAATGCCTCCTCTTTATTTCCATGGAAAAGACAACAAATACAAGGAGGATAATAACGCTATTTGGTAGAATAGATTCTCAGCTACAAATCACTATTTCCCAACAGTCACCGCCATTCGCTCTACATTTTCACCAGTAATGAATAAGAGTGCTCATGCTATTCTTGTAAATGAGTCTTGTTGATGAATGTCAGGGGTGCCAGTTCTTCTATGTGGAGGAATGCAGCTCCACACCCTTGCTCCATAAGCACTTCCATGTCAGGTGCCATTCTGTCAGACTGCAACAGGATGGGATGGGATATCGGTGGCAAGGATCATGCTCTACTGCCATCCCACCACCATCTGCCTCTGATGTCATCACAGGATGGCCAGGGTTGGAAGGGACCTCAAGAATCATAAAGCTCCAACCCCTCTGCCGCACGCAGGGCCACCAACCACCACATTTAATACCAGCCCAGGCTGCCCAGGGCCCCATCCAACCTGGCCTTGAACACCTCCAGGGATGGATGGGGCATCCGCAGCCTCTCTGGGCATGTCATGGACCAACACCATAAAACAGACTTTACTTTCAGAGCAGCCCTCATAACAGTAGGAAGTGAGGACTGGGCAAGTGAGGAAATGCTAATAAGGAAAAAAAACAAAAAAAAAAAACAAAAAAAAAAAACAACCAAGAAATGCAGTGAATTGCTTTGTGAATGCAGAGCTGGTTCTGGTTTGGGATGTGGAACAGTGCTGTCTGAGCACAGCTCTCTGGTTGCTGTGTATCACTCAGCTGCCTCCATTGGGTGGGAACAGCCAGGGCTCCGTGCTGCACCTGCAGGGCGCTGAGTGTGTCAGTGTGACACCCAGAGTGTTTTCTATGCTCCCAGCCTTGTGGTTGGAGATGAGCTCTTCCATCTGTAAGGTGGGTTGCTTTTCTCGTACCCTCTGCGCTGCCGTCTTCTTACTGCTTCTTTGGTGACCCAATTGGATTCAACAGACCGTGTGCTGTCCCAGTGCGTATCTGGGGGCTTGGTCTTCTCTGTACACCACCAGCGAGTGCCTAAATTGGGTATCTGCCAACACGAGTTGCATCCAGCTTGGGAAGTGCCTGGCTGTTTTCCAGGAGGAAGGCCTTGAGCTCATCTGACAACACAGGTTTCTTTTGTGGAAAGAAAAGAATGGGGATATCTTGAACGGGAAAATGATCCCCCAGCAAAAATTTGAGCATGGGAAGAAGCATCTGTATTTTGCTGTATAAAGATGGCATTTCCAACAGGTTTTCTGAAAGCTCCTTGCTGCCAGGAGAACAGCTGAAACAACTGCAACAAAAGCAGATCTGATGCTCCTCACCATGATGGAGCTGTTGGTATGACTGAACCCAAAGGAGCACGGCTGCCGTGTGCTTCTCATAGCTGGTGCCCCATTCTTTGCTGTGCTCAGGGCTCACTCGTGGAGAGCAGTGTGAGTTCTGTATATCCTGCTGCTGAGGGAACATTTCTGCTGGGGGTAAACCAGACCTGGTTGGGCATCAGATGAATGCTATGAAGAGCAGTTGCAAAGGCAGCACGCAGTACTTGTGCTGGGTGGGTGTGCATTGTTCTGCCCTGCTGGAATCCCTCCTCAAATGAGCTATTAAGGTTTTCTGCAGATGAGAACAATTCCCAGTGGATCACTGCTTTGGTTCATTTAGGACCAGATTTCTCATAGCGCAGCTCTGAGTGTCACCATCTGCAGCTGGTATCTGTTTTTCAGAAAAAAATCCCATGCAGCAAGCGGGTTTGACAGGAGGATCTGGAATGAATTAGAGGAGCTGAACACATCTTCTATTGTTGTTTTTGCTGGTGGGGCTCTGGAGCATTTGACTTCTGGTGTTGTTCTTGTAGTGTTGGCATTGTTCATCTCCTGTGTGCTTTGGGTTGCTGCCCACTGGGGCTCAGTCCTTGCAGGTTTCTGAGCACCCAAACCACGCTGATGGGCTCAGCACACCTGGTGGTACGTGGAAAGGAGAGAAATTCCAAGGTAGCCACGTTGGGAAAACACACACAGGGGTGTGAATGCAATGGGTAACACCGGGACCAGAGCATGCTGCATCGCTCCACCATCAGCTGGGTGACCCCTCAGGCACCTGGCACTGCCACTTTTCTTAATACCTCCCACTCTTTTTGTGCTTTTGGTTTCAATTCACCTTCCCACGCTTTCATTAACGTATCTTTGCATCTTCTCCCTCTCTCTTGAAATTCTGGTTTCTGAATGCAAATGCACATCCCAGTGCCCATGTTGGCCTGATCTGCCCCCCACGCATGGAAGCTGTGCTGATTCTGTGTTCACACCCAATCAGTGAAGGCTATGTGAGTTGTCTTAGAACTTTTAGGCACAAAGACAGTCCCTTATGATCAATTTATGATTATTCTAGTTCTGTCCTTACCCCTCCTGCTGCTCGCCTCCCACCTGATCTCATCTTTTCACATCAGTTCCTAATGCAGTTATTCAAATACTACATCAGATCCTGATGTGGAAACAAGCTCGCAATTGCTTGTGGTTCTGGCCTGTGAACCCACTCTGGAGGTCCTGAAATCTCCCAGGACTCAGTCCTGGTGCTCACGGTGGAAGCTGCCTGCCTTGTCCCCCAGGAGCTGCTCACACTGAGCTCAGAGTGGGGCACTCTGCTCTGCAGGGCTGTTCCAGTGTCCCCATCCTGCTGCCATGGCCAACCAAGAGCCATGTCCCTGACTGCAAGCAATGTGAATCCTCTGTGAGTGGGGTGAGCTGGGCTGTGTTGGCTGAGGAAGAACCAGCAGCTCCCCAAAATTACTTCAAAGGATGTTTCAGTTGGAGGGACAGCACCAGGGAAGAAGCACTGTGATGTGGAGCAAACCCAAGAAGAGACTTCAGAGGAGCCATTGCTCTGCTACATTGGTCCCTGGGCTCTTCCAGGGCTTTTCAGGCAGACCCTGAAGACCATCAGATACTTTCTAAGCACACACCTCATTTTTACACTTCCTTGAATGTTTCCAGATTGCTAATCAAGATTCTGATTTGCTTCTCAACATCTAATCCATGGTTGGGCAGTGCTTTCCTGGAGGATAATGGCTGGTACCCACTGGGAGCCATTGGAGATACTTGAACACATCTCTCAATGTTTCCACAACTTTATTAAGACCGAGAAAAATTATGGAATTATCCCACAGATAATGGGAAGGTGTTGCAAGAAGGCTATGACATAGAGGCAGTGTCTGGCATGGTTATTACTACCACTGCAATAACATAAAGATTTCCAAAGCAATGAATGGGCTTCAACCATGTGATAGGATTTATTAAAGTCAGCAGGGGCTTTTGTTGTATCTCCTGACAGAAACTCAATGCAAGGCTACAGGCATCTTGGCCTGACAGGTTGTCTTTCCATGTCCAGAAGCTCATTGATGTTGCATTGGCACAGGCTGCTGATGGAGGTGGTGGAGTCAGTCTCTGAAGGTGCTCAGCAAAAGGTTAAATGTGGTAATGAGGGACATGGTGTCATGGTTTTATGGTTTTTGTTATCATATTTTGTTAGTAGGGATGCGTCATGGCTGGACTTGATGATCTTAGTGATCTTTCCAACCTTAATGATTTGGTGACCAAAGGAGTGTTAGGGACTGGAGTAACCCTGCTCTGTTGCTCTAACATCCACTGCTCTGATTTTGGTGCTCAGAGCACCAAAAAAGCCTTGCACATTGTCTTTTCCCATCCAGACCAGCACATTCAAGCCCAAAGCTTAAACCTCACACGTTTCACATTTCCTGTGATGCCTGCCTTCAGTGCAGGCATCACAATAGGAGATGGAAACATCTGGGTTTGTCTCCAGCAAAGACAATGTTGCTGTCACCATGATGACAAATGGAGTAGCAAATGTAAGGCAAGTGATGTCCACAGGTCTCAGAAGTGCAGTCTTGCATTTGTGGGTGGTGGGAAAAAGTTTTAACAACTTCCAGTTCACAAGATGGGAACTGGATGTGCACTTACTTCAGTTGTCACTCTATAGTGGTGGCTTCTCTTCAAAGAGTGCAGATGGTGAATTAAATGTTCCTCCTGGGGAAACGCCCAACCCTTGTCTTGGCACATCCCAGCAGGGCAGCATTGAGCGACAGGGACCGACTCCATGGGGACATCGTGATGGGGACATCATGGGAAAGCTGTTCCCACGTGGCTGGGTGCGCACAGGATGGGACAACATCACAGCCATTCAAGAGCTAACAAGATGTGACAGATGAGACAGAAGGACCACAAGTCCACCACAGCAAAGCCAGTAATGGGGTTCTGCTCTTCCCTGCAGTCTGTTCCCATGTGACAGCAGAGCGTGTTTCAGAGGCAGTACTGTGGTTCAGGAGCCGAGCTGTGACCTAAGCATGCAGCCTCCACCCCACATTTGTGGGTGTGCGTGCATGGAAAAATGGGGTGGGAGGGGAAGGCTGGGGACAGGAGCAGTGTGCAGGAAGAGGTGAGGAGGCTCCTCTTTTGGTAGCGATCCTCCCCAGCAAAACCCGCAGGGTGCTTCTCAGCTGCCCTCTGGCCTGAAGAGTGAAAGGAATGTTCCTTTTCCCACCCCACTGCTCTGTTTTTGCCTCTTTGTGAGATGTGCTGCACGGTCCCATACAGAACTCACTTTGCGAGGATGGATCTATGGCTAAAAGCAAAGATAACTGCCGTGCAAGGCCCTGCCTAACAGTTCCCAAAGTCCCTCATCCTCTGCAAAAATTTATCAGAATCAGAACAGCTGTGTGTCAAGGGACCGTGGCCACGCTCTAATGGCCTAAAACCAACTGCTGCACCAAGCTGGAGCAGTGCTGGGCTGGGCATGGGGCTCGGGGTGGGCATGGAGAGGAGAGTGCTCTCAAAGCTCAGCCCTTACACCCTGAGCAAAAGAAACCCAATCCTGCTGGCAGAGCTGAAGTTCAGGGAGGGAAAGAAGATCTGCTCAGGTGAAATATAGCAGAAAAGCATGTGTGTCTGTGTAGGACAGAGCAGACAACAAAAGCAAATTAGATTTCTTTAGATTTCTTTCTTTTATTATACAGGATCTTATGTACAAGGTCACCTTTCTCCCAGACAGCAGCATCACAGCCAGTTCATAGCAAAAACCGCAGCTCATCTCTCAAAGCCTAGAAAACAGCTCTACAACGGCTCAGTACAACACAATGGATAAATTGTACAGGAACCAGAAAAAGGTAGGGGAAAGCACGGTGATCCCTTAATTCCCTCATGACTTATTCAAAACTAAGAAATGCAAATAAAACGTTGTGCTTCAAGAGCCATGCTTGCTCCAGGATGGTCCTCCGGGCAGGGAAGCGGTGCCCCCATGACCTGTTCTCCCCTCCACCCTTCAGGGAGAGATGCTGTAGAAGAGGTCTGGCTTTGAGCGCTGGAGCAGAAAGCAGGAATCCCCTTTCAGAGCACCCTGTGCAGTGCGGACTGAGGAGAAGGTGTGGACAGCATTCTGGATTCAAAGCACTGATTGTGTGTGTGTTTTGGAGGGGGAGTGGGAAACAGAAGGGAGATGGGCAGGACACAACTGATCTGAATAAAGTGCTGTGTGAGTCTCAGTCCCATCTGCCTCTGAACCCAGAAAAACTGCATAAGCACATGGAAGAGGAAGGAACAAGATGAGAAAGGCTGAGAGACTTCTTGGGCATTGCAGTGAGAAAGGGCTGCTTCAGCCTCCTACTTGCAGGACGTGGCACGGGTCAAAAGCAGGAGAAAGAGATGCTTGCACACCCACACACGTGCTGGGGTCACTGTAATTGGCCTCAGCATGCTCAGGAGCTGCACTGCAGAGCTGCTGGATGATAGAGCACAACTGTGGTGGTGCTGCACAGCACTGTCCTGGTGCCCCAGAGACCCAGGGGAGCTGGCTGAGGAACAGATGTGAGCAGCAGGGCAGGGGCTGACTGCTCTGGCTGCAGATGGGCCACAGCCCTTCCAGGGAGCTGCTGCATCCACCTGCTTGATGCATGCTGGCACCCCTTCTCTGCTGTACGGCTGAAGATGACGCGTGCCTCGTTTCTCCTGCTTGGGATCACTTGCTTTCCTGCAGGCAGCATCTCCTTACCTTCTCCTCTCTTCAAGCAGATGCAAAGAGCACAGCACATGCACAGCCACCAGCTCCTGTCTGCCTGGAAGCAGCCACGTACCTGCAGCAGTGCATGGGACGAGAGCCACAGCAGGAGGTGACCGCTCTGGCAGAAGAGCTCATCCTGCACCCTGTTCCTCAAAGTGACCTTGAGTGTGAGAACACAAATTGTCCAAACTGAGACAGTACTTTTCCCCCAGTTACCAAATGCTCTGGCTCTCACCTAGCATGGGAAAAAAAGTCTTTATTGAGATGGGCTCGGTTGTCCTTCCTCTCCTGCCAACAGCCCCGTGTCATCTCTGACTCACTGGGTCCATACCCAGCCAGGGGTGATTATGGATCACGCAGGGTTTGGCTGCTGCCTGTGCTCGCTGCAGAGCTCTGAATCCATTGCACGGGGTCGTGGGGATCTGCTGGGATGAGTTTTCTTTGTCTCTGCTTTACAGATGGGTGGAAGATGTTGGGCCATGTTTCTCCTTTTGAATGCCAGGTAGAGATGACAGCAGCACTTCAATTTAGCTTGTCTTGCTCAACGTGCCAGGGCAGGGTTTAGCCTCGTGCTTTCCTCACACCATCACTCACTGCTGTTCTAAAAGGGCTGCAAGGAGAGACAAAGGCAGCGGGGATAAAAGGGTACATCATTTTCCTGGAACCTCACAGATTCACTGTGTGATGTAGGAAAGGAAATGAGGGGCTGATCAGTGACCCAGCTGAATCAGCCTCTAAAAAGCAGTGTGAACTGTACCTGGTTACTGTAGTCTGGCATCCTCCACGTCTGTGTAATGGCTGTTCTCCTGGAGGGGAAAGGGAAGAAGAAACAGATCACCATGTGCCCATCCTGCCTTGCCTGAGGCACCGTGCTGTGTTGCATGCAGAGACCAGCTGGTTCCATGGTGGACAGTCAGCCCAGAATGTGTGATTCCCTGCTTGGTGCTGAGATCTGGCTTCTGCTGAACCTCAAAGAGACTAGGATGAAATCAAGCCCACCTTCCTGTAGTGGTGTGAAATCTGCTGTCTGATCTATGCTGCTCCAGAGCCAGACCTCCAGTGGGAAAGCTGCATGTCCTGGGGAAGGTTTTAAGCCCAGGGTGTAAGCTGCAAGTGGTGAGCGCTGATTGCTAAGTGTGCGCTTGGACAGACCCCTGACTTTCACATGGCCTGAGAATTAAGTAGCCACAGCATTTGTACAAGCTGGGCTTCACCATATGTGTTTGCACAGCTCTTGCCTTGTTTTAGCACTGTGAGAAGTTTATTTGGGACCTGGGAATGGCCACACCTGTAAGCACAGACCTTGCAGTTCCAGGAACTGTACAAAGATGCTCAGGGGTAGCTGATCTGCAATGGCAAATGGGGAACATCACCAGGACTGCTGGTGAACAGAGACAGTCTGCAGTACAGCTCATCCTCCAGGGTAGTACTCAGGATATTCACCACTCCAAAGGCTGCAACGGCAGTGCAGTGTGCTGAACTGCTCCCCATACGAGAGCGGATTTGAAAATAAGGCATGTGAAAATTGCCCTCCTGGAGCAATTCTGCAATACGGCATCATTAAATGAATTAGGTGCTCAGCACTGAAAATGAACAGATGGAAATGGAGCCAGGAGATGTCTGCAAGTGATAACAGGTGATCCAGAAAGCAAGCAAGAGAGACCAGTCACAACCTGGTAAGCAGAAAGCACTGGAGGAGGGAAATAGCCTTGTGCAATCAGGGAACTCACGTGGGTGTTTGCAGAGCCCCTGTGGGGGCAAAACTCTGAAGAGTGCAATGCATGAACAAGGAACAGCTGGAGACTGCGCCCAGAAGAGCTACAGATGGCGACTCCCAAGATGGGAAGCCTGGAGGCTTGTGAGTTCTGGCAGCAGAACAAAGGTTCCTTCTTCATCTGCAGAGTTGCAGTTACAAAGCAGGTGTAGTGCCCTGGAAACAGGCTCTTCAGGAAAACCAAGTCAGGTGGCACGTACTGTGGGCAAAGGAAGGGCTCAAATGCTTGGGGATTTGCCTTGGAACAGGCAGTGAGTCAGCTGAGAGCATGTGGCTGAGGATCAGGAGACAGAACAACTTCTGTGACATTGTGGTGGGCACCTGGTGCATGCCACATGATACAAAACCTACTGGGGATGGCTGGAGGAAACCTCCTGGCTTGCAGGCATTTGTACTCTTGGATCTGACCAACCTGCTATCTTCTGGAAAGTCAACAGGGCTGAGTGCAAGCAACCACACAGATTTCTGATGAACATTGAGAAAGCTTTCCTGATGCAGCTGGCTGACAAGGGGTCAGCCTGATGCTCTTCTGGACGCGCGGCCCATGAACAAGGCAGATCTGTGTGAAGGTGGAAAGAAGTCTGGGCTGCAGTGGCAATAAGACAGCGAAGTTGAAAGAGAGAAATGACTAAGACAAACAGCAGAATTGGGGTCTTTTGGGCAGAATCTCACAGGTGACCTTTCTGTTGGCCCACAGAGCACAGAGGAGCTGGGTCTCCTTCAAGACCACCTGCCTCAAAGCATGAGAACAGCCTGTACTGCTGTGTGGTTGGGCAAGCGTGACAAGAGACCAGCGAGAATGCACAGCAAAGGCCAAACCAAGCTTCTTCCTACAGAAAGAACAGAACCCAGAAGTGAAAGCAAGGCTGGAAGGAATACAGTTGTCACTCCAGCTGAGCTGACAGTGTTAGGAAAGCCAAAAGCCAGGAGTTGGAACTGGTGAGGGATGTGAAGGGCAAGAAGAAGAGTTTCTGTAGGTACACCAGCAGTAAAAGGAAAGCTAAGGAAGAATTAAGCCCTCTGCTCAGTGAAGCAGACGACCCAATGACCTGGTGACAAAACTGATGGAAAAGGTGGATGTATTCAAGGGTCGTTTTTTTTCCCAGTTAACTGGTTAGGTCTGTCTTGTGCACTCTCAGACCCCTGAGCCCAGTGGCAGTCTGTAAGCTGATGGCTGTAAGCCAAAGACACGGGATGAGGAACTCACTCCCCAGGAAATGGAAGGACTTCAAAACTGCTCAGTGCTCTAAGGTCAGGAGCAAAACTTAAAGGATGGCCCTTGTGATTTGCCTTGCAGTGTTTAAGAAAACACCCCTGCAGACAAGTTCCACACATTAACCTGCTTCATGCTGAGCTCATCTGAGCCTGTCTGAAGTTGGCAGTAAAATATTTCTGAACTCAATGTCACTTTCAAATCAGAGAATAACAGAAAACAGAAGTGTTAGGGCTTGAAACAGTGCACTTGTTCACCCATCCCCGATAAGCTCTTCTTGAAGGAGATGGAGAGGGACTTCTTACAAAGTTCTGTAGTGACAGGACAAGAGGTAATGGTTTTAAACTGGAAAAGGGTAGATTTAGATTAAAGGAAAAAAATGTTCATGATGAGGGTGGTGAAATGCTGGCACAGGCTGCCCAGAGAAGCTATGGATGCCCCATTTGGGCCAGGCTGGATGGATGGGCAGCCTGATCTGGTGTGAGGTGTCCCTGCCCACAGCAGGGAGTTGGAGTTGGATGATCCTTAAGGTCTCTTTCAGCCCATGCCAATCTGTCATTCTGTGACACTTAAATCATTTCCAGTCTGTATTCTTATGCCACGAATGGCAGCAAAGTCCATATTTTCTGTCGACTGCGTGCCTTTTATCATCATTACCATCAGTGAGTTTTCCCTAATTTCTATCACCTAATTTCTACCTGTTTCCTTTGATGTAAACCTGGCCTTCCTTATTCTGATGCAGAGCAGGAGGCCATCTTTTGCCTTTTTTCCTTCTAGCAGTCTCTTGTGATGTCTCCCTTAATCACCTCTTCTCAGATTTAGCAGGGGTCACAGATTTCAGCAATGAGGCCTCAGATACTGAAACAGTTGAAACACCCCATTCAGATCCCAGATCCCATCACGATTCCAGCAGTAGAGTATAAGAGTGCAAACAGCTGGTCAGTGTCCTAAGATTTTTGGCCATAGGTAGAACAAAATGCTATGTGATCAGCCCAGTGATGGGGTGAGGCAGAAGAAAGGGATGGTGAGCTCCATCCTCACTTCTAGTGCCACCAGAAGTGCTGTGTAGTGAGAAAGGCCCACAAAAATCTGCTCCCTAAGTTCACCAGTCCTTATTCAGGGCAGGAGTAAAGCTGACGTGCACAAAATCAGGCTAGCCATGCTCAAAGGAAACTGCAGCATCACGCACAGCAGCCTGCTGAGACTTTATAACCACACTTCTGCTCTTTGGTGTCCAGTGGACAAAAGGGCACTGCAAATTCATGCTGTTAGGAAAGTGCAGTTAACACAATATGGTCTGTCTTTAACATGTTTTTCCATTCATCTGAGATCCACTTCCTTTGGAGCAAAGCAATTTCATTAAACCGTTCATTAATTATTTTGAAATCAAAGATAAAAGTAGTCTGAATTTCAGAACCCAGCAGTGTTTCTGCAGCATTTACGAGGTCACCGCTTTCGCAAGCCATGGAGCAGCTAGGAAGAACAAGCTGTGAACAGTCATGGGATTAAATACAACAATTTCCTTCTGGGAGGAGAAAACTACTGTCCTGGGGGGGGTTTAACCAGCTCTGGTAAAATTGTGGTCCTTTGCTGAATTCTCTTGGCTGGAGGGACACAGTAGCCAGCCTCTCTTACCAGTTCATCTTCACACTCATCCCGTGCAAGGCCCTCCTCCTCTCCCTCATCTCCATTCAGTGGCTCCTCCGTGTTGACCTCTGCCTCTGATGCTGTGTCCTCTTGCGAGACTTCGCTTTTGCTGCCGTCCACCTTCTTCCGTACCTCTGTGAGAGCAAGAGCCAAGGCATCAGGATCAGGGGGTGATGGCTGCAGCCTGATCAGACTGATCCACAGGGCCCCCGGATTGAGTTGCAGTGTAAATAATGGATTTAGGGTTTATTCTGCAATGAGAAGTTTTGCTAATTTTGAAGGAGCTGCTAGAAAACAGCAGAGCTGGCCGCCCTTCCGCATCCCTCTGAGTGAGTGTGGGAGGCAGAAGTAACCCACACAATAAGGCAAATGAAACAAAATCAAACTGCTGTAGAAGAAAAAAAACCTCCCATTCCATAATTGGAGGGGGTTGGGTGCGTGATTTTGGCAGCCCCTAATAATTGGCGGCACAGAAGGTTTTTTTTGACCACTTATTTTGCAGAGATGCTTCAACTCCGTCTGGTACTTCTGTGCTGTTTTCTCCTTCTTCTGAACGCTGAGAGGAACAAATCAGTGTTTCCACTGAAACACAGTCCACGCTCCAGCTCTGAACTTCAATTCTGAGAGAAGAATGAAGTACCTTTGCAAAGCAGCACCTTCTCCAACAAACTGCTCAGGGCCTGGAGCTGAGAACTTACTGACAAATAGAATTTTAAACTCCTCATGGCAGGGACTTCTGTCTTGTTTGTTAGCATAGCACCCAATGTGCCTGGGGGCTACAGAAACCTCTTGTTCTGTGTCTGAGGGACCTCCCCACCTGGAACCCAGGGGAGATACTTCAATGTCAGTGCTCAGAACATGTTACAAGCCACGATGGCTTTGCAGAGCAGCTCTAACATGGTCTTTGCCCATGCGTGAGCAGCACCCCAGGCTCCAGCACACACCCAACTGACCTGTGGACTGCTTCTGTTCTTCAGCAATCTGCTCCAGCCGGCCCAGCAGAGCATCGATGTTGGATTTGATCTGTGTCAGCTCAGTTTTGATGGTTTGAAGCTCACTGCACTTCACTTGGGAGGAAAAGACAGAGAGGTGTCAGCCAACATGGGCTTGGCTGAAATGGGAGCACAGCCTTTGTTGAGAGCTGCAATGAGCTCCCCTGCACTGGGGCCTCTCACAGAATCAGAATCGTTAAGGTTGGAAAAGACCCCTAAGGTCTTCTAGTCCAACCCCACTCCATCCCCACTGTGCCCACTGACAATGGTCCTCAGTGCCACATCAAATCTCTTCTTGAACATCTCCAGGGACGGTGACTCCACCACCTCCCTGGGCAGCCTGTGCCAGTGCATTATCTGTCTTTCCGAGAATTATTTCCTAATATCCAACCTGAACCTCCCCTGGTGCAAGTGAAGGTCATTCCCTCTCATCCTATTGCTGTTACCTGAGAGCAGAAGCTGACTCCCACCTCACCACAACCTCCTGTCAGGGAGCTGTAGGGAACTATCGTGTCTCCCCTGAGCCTCTTTCCGACTGAACAATTCCAGTTCTCTCAGCCATTCCCACAAGACTTGTGCTCCAGACCCCTCACAGCTCCACTGCCCCTCTCTGGTCACACTCCATGACCTCAGTTTCTCTCTTGTCATGAGGAGCTGCCTTAGTTTCAGTTGGAACAGATTTGCTTTTCTCCACAATGTCTGGAACGATGCTGTGTTTTGGTTTTAGAAGAAAAGCAATGTTGATAATGCATCCAGTTATTGCTGAGCAGTGCTATACATAGCCAAGGACATTTCAGTTTTCTCAGTCTCTCCTACTGTCCTATCAACGAGGGAGGGCACGAGGAGCTGGGAGGGGATAGAAACAGGACAGCTGGCTTAAACTGGCCAAAGGGATAATCCCATACCATTTAACATCCTGCACGGGGCAGCACCTGGCACTTGGACGTGCCATCATTCCCATTGTGGCATTGGTGGGGAGCCAAGGATAAGCCCTTGTGTTACACCTTCCCCTGCCGCATCTGCAGCTCGTGGGCTCCTGAAAAGCCCTCCCTGTGCTGCTGGTTGCAGGCATTTTGGGGTTTTGCAGGTTTTGCCCTGGGAGCACCCAGCCGTGTGGGTGCCCAGCTGAAGGCTGGGGGCCGTGTTGTAGATGGCAGGAGCAGGCCCCGCTCTACACACACATACTCACATTTCAGCTTGGCCGAGCTGTTGGCAATGGCAGCCGATCTAGCGAAGAGCTTGACAGGGAGAGTTGCCTTCACACGCCGGACGAGGGGAATGGTGACCCGCGGCCGCTTCACTGGAACCACCCTGGGCACCGGAGACACCCGGCCCCGGTACTCAAAGAGCCTGCAGGGATACGGGGGAAGCGGGAGCTGAAGCACCACAGCCCGGGCCCTGGCAGGTCAGACCGTCGGGTGCTGCTGCCAGGACCCATGCCTGCCCCTCACAACTCACAGAAAAGCCCCTTCGGCTGCAGCCTCCCCGGCTCACCTGTCGTAGAAATCGTCTCTGTAATAGTCATAGTCGAAGTCATAGCCGCTGCAGGAAGAAGCAGGATGACACAGGTTAATTACTACTGATGAGCTATTCCTACAGCCACCACCCATCCCACCTTCATGGTCCAGATGGCCACGGGGTTGGTGCAGCGCACAGGGGGTGATGTTGGGTGAAGCTTGGGGCTGCCTGAGGGAGAAGCAAGAAGTGCAGATGGGTTAACATCTACAGAGAGGGGCTGGGGGCAATTATCCACGCACACGCTGTGAGGATGCCCATGTTCCAAACAAAGACCAAATCCCAGAGCAGGGATCCTGCTCCAAATCCCAGAGCAGGGATCATGCAGCACCAGCCCACCTGGCAGATGAGCTCCAAACATGGCTGAAGGGCTGTGTCTGTACTGCACTGGTTTACCTGCTCCCAGGGCACTGCTGACATCCCTCCCTCCTGCATTTTGTATGCTGGGACTGCACCCACATCAAGAGGACACAGCCCTACCTGCCCTGCTGCCACTCTGCTACGATTCTTGTTCTTATCATATAGAATTGGTAGGGAAGAAGTCAGTAAGAAGGTGATTTTTATTCATTTAACATCGCTGCTGAGGATGTTTTAAGCTCCCCCCTCCCAGCGACATCCTCCTCACATCTGTGCGCTGCTGCCTGGATTAGTGCTGGTTGTATGGGAAGCTGTGCTGCTGTGAAGAGAATGGTTACTGCAGCACTTGAAAGCAAAATGTGTGTAGTGAAACCATAAAGTACTAAAAGGAACAAGGAGATGATGATGGGAAGGGTGAGCACTCAAGTATGTAGCCTGGGAGTAAATGCGGTGTCCTGCATTGCAAGGAAGCAGTGACAAAAAGGATGGGTGGCTGGCCACAGTGACAGCGTGGTTCATCCTTAATCCGGGGCATCTGTGCTGGCATTGGCCATTCTACCTTGTACTTTGGTTTGGCACCCTCCCCTTCTGACCTGTCTTGAAGACACCACGCCTGCTGGCTGCACAGCAGCCTCCCATCCGAAACCCTGAGTGGTCTGTATTTATTCTCTGTTATGCTTTTCACAGCTGAAAGGCAAAGGTAATTCCTGCCGCATCAACTCTTGCTGGAATATAACCAGCCTGTTCGTATGGAAAGAGAAGATGTATTTTTTCAAGACCAGTAACTTTATTTCCATTCGGCCCTGGGATGAAGCCTGGAAATACAGAAAATCTCCAAGAACAACGGCTGCCCTCGGCTCTCCAGTCTATTTTGATCGCTAGGCATGTTTGACTCCCATTCTGTTTGAATCCAATAAACACAGAATAGAATCAAAATAGGATGTCATTTGAAAGGAAAATTGAATGAGGATTCTTCTATGCTGTCAGACTCCCACGCTTCCTTTCTTTTTCTTTCTTTAGCTGCAACTTAAATGACATTGCTACAATTCTGTGACATTCATCAGACCTGACAGGTTCAGGTGAGATGCTCCTGACTAGCCCCAGTGGTGGCCCAATAAGGCCACCAATGTTCTCTGTATCCATGGGCAGAAGAGGACACTGGGGACCTCTCTGTGCAGCTTAAGGTCTCTGGGGGGGCGGAGGAATCAGGACCATCTCTTTTTGGGAAGCTCACCAGGGCTCGGAGGTCATGAAGCAGCTTGAGACCATTTCCTGAGGAGCAACTCAAATGGGGGCATTTGGCACAACTCAGAAATACCCTCACTGCTTTCTTCTCAGCCATATCATATGTGAGGTGCTGGATCTGAGCTGGATTTTCCTCCAGACCTTTTCTCCCCACCAGCAGACCCATGGGCTCAGAGCAGGGTTTGCTTGCAGCACGCTCTACGTGCAGGACGTGGGGTCCAGGTCTACCTACTAATTTTTTGGGGGTGGAAAGCCAGGACGAGGGGAATCATCCTGCTCCGACCCCAAATATTCTTTCATAAATTTCCAAAAGGAAGTAGATGCTTAATTATCCTGGAGAGCTGGTTCCGACTTCCTCCCAAAAACAGTGGGATGTACCTTGTTTAGCTTCAACCAGCAGGAACGTAAACATATCCCAACACATCCAAGCAAGAGGCAATTCCAGGCCATGGCTCATCACAGCCAAAGGCAGACATCTGAAGTAATGTCAAGCAAACTGCACTGAATGAAGTTTTTTTTTAATCCAGCAAGCACAAAGGGAGACCAGACAACCAGACCCCATGAAAGCCCCGACAGAGTGGAGGGCTGAATGTGTGTGAGAGGAGTCTGCCTCCGAGTCAGTGCGGTGAGGGATGGCTAACACTCTGACCTCAGCTTCTTTCATCACCTGGAAACCACAATACAGCCCTCCAGGAATGCAGAGGGCTCAAATGAGGGTTTTTCTCTGAAGTCTGAACCCTGTTGTAACACGCCATACAGGTCATGGCCAGTCCTGCAGGAGGCTGTGGGAGGAGGGAGGCAGTGTTGGATGCTCTTACTGGCAGCCTTAGAAGTCAGGCGTGGAGCAAAGAGCAACTCTTCCAACATGAGAATAGAAAAATGACAGTAAAAAAGTCTTAGCTTCAGTGATTTATCTGAAATGTGCACACCTGATAATTTCCCTGCATGTAGGATAAACCTTCCTGCAGTAGATGAACCATTACTCAGTGACCTGACAGGGCTTCCTTTATGTACAAGAATAATTTTTGCCATTTTTCAATCAGTTGGTGACACTGTGCCCTTTAAAATGAAAGCAGGGACAATCAGAGAGAGAGGCAGCAGAATCCTGTAAGGCCATGTCAAGCAGCACGACTCCTGATGCATTCCTTCTGCATTGCTATTCTTGAGCAATTAAATAACATTCAGTAATGACTCACAAAGGTGCAGGACCCACACATTTCTAATTGAAGGGCAATTGTTTTTAGGTGCTGAATTTACATTACATTTGAGGTGCCGTTTCTGAGCATGGACCTGAATAGCAACGTGAAGCTGAGTGGCTGTGCTTTTAATTACCTGGGTCGATCGTCACAGGCAACACGTGCTCAGCTCGCATCCTTCTACTAACAACTGCACAACCTTAATTAGTGCAGCAGTAGAAATAATATCTACTGGAAAGCTACTTGGAAAATCTGGCCGTGGTTAAATAGAGAGTTTTTACAGCCCTGCACATCTGGTGTGAGGTTCTTTCCTCCTGCGACTACCTGGGAAGCTGGGAGTGAAATGCTGGAAGTGAGCCCAGCACTTCTGAGACACTGGGGCTGCAGAAGGGCTGCACAAATCCTCACCAGTGCTGGACCCCCTGGGTACCGTTGTCCACCTCTACTCTTCCCTGGGGCTGTTTTGCAGTGAGCTGTGGTTATAGCATTTCCTACCCATTGTAAATTTTTCTGAATGTTAGACTTCAAAAATCGCAGCACAGTAATTTGTAGAAACGCTGTGTTAAACACACAAGATTATTTTTTCAGTGGTTGGGTTTTACTTTGCCTAGCTCCAAGTGTGCATGAGAGAGGCAAGTATTAGAGAAGGCAAGACAAAGGATATCTCATTCTGGACTAACAGAAGCAAATCTGGCACCACAGGGCATAGGGTGTCACTGCTCTGCTGATTGGAGGCAGTATGACTGAAGCTTTTGGACTGCAATGAGTACAATAAGGGATGTGGATGCCAGCTGGGCTGAAGGACATTGTCCACCTGTGACCACAGGCTGCGGAAATGTCAGTGGAGGTCTGTGCCCATCATGCTGAGTGGCACTTGGTTGCTCCTGCAGGGCTTAGGTTGTCCCAAGGCTGCCTGTCATTTTAGCACCAACATCACTAGGAAGGACAGAGGTCTGTGGTCAGTACAGCTCTGTCTGCTTCACTGCCCTGCAGCAGGGACCTGGGCAGAACAGTGATGGCAGCAAAGTTTTCCACTATCTGTCTGGCTTTTGTGAAGCCACCTCCAAAAACCGATGATGATGTGAACCTCGGGTTACGTTCTACCTTCTGGAGGTAGATGGGAAGATACCTCCCAAGAGATTTCAATTAAACACCCAAGCATACCCTGGGGCTGATGGATCAAATAAAACTGTCAAGATTTTTGCTTCTGTTAGTCCAGAATGAGATATCCTTTGTCTTGCCTTCTCTAATACTTGCCTCTCTCATGCACACTTGGAGCTAGGCAAAGTAAAACCCAACCACTGAAAAAATAATCTTGTGTGTTTAACACAGCGTTTCTACAAATTACTGTGCTGCGATTTTTGAAGTCTAACATTCAGAAAAATTTACCATGGGTAGGAAATGCTATAACCACACCTCACTGCAAACCTGGGTTCCAGGCTTTCCATGAGATAGCATAAGCACTGCTTGTCCAGATGGCAAAGTTTAAGTCTGTCATCAATCTGGAATGAAATACTGCTGAAGCTCAGAGCAGTCTATGGCCCATATTTTAACACATCCGTATCTGTGGGAGGAAGCAAGTATCTCTGTCTTCAGCTACATGCAGCCTGGAAGGCTCAAACACTGACCATTTCAACAGAGGATTAGTGGTCAAGGCAGAGACGAAGAGTAAATGCTGACAAAGAGATGCTCTATCATCTAATATATGGAACGAATTGATTTGCATTATGGCACCATGCAAGTTGTATGTGTACAACTACATAGAAGGATTTGTGTCATCTCCATTTCCATACAACAGTGGAGATGATGCACAGATGTGCATTTTCTCCCTGCAAAACCAGAAGGCCAAATTCTGGCAAAGGGCCATGCTGGGTTAAATCTACACTAAGACTCTTGGAGCAATTTGCAAGCAGTTTGCTCCCCTGGTGCAACCTGAGGCCATTCCCTCTCGTCCTATTGCTGTTACCTGGGAGCAGAGACTGACCCCCACTTTGCCACAACTTCCTTTCTGGGAGTTACAGAGGGTGATGAGGTCTCCCTTGAAGCTCCTCTTCTTCAGACTGAACAATCCCAGTTCCCTCAGCTGCTTCCCATAACACTTGTGCTCTGGATCTCTCACAGCTTCATTGCCCTTCTCTGGACATGCTCCAGGGTCTTAATGTCTTTCTTGTAGCAAGGGGCCCAACACTGAACACAGCACTTGAAGTGAAGCCTTACCAGTGCTGGGTGCAGGGGGACGATCACCTCCTGCTCCTGCTGGCTGTGCTATTTCTGACACAAACCAGGATGCCGTTGGCCTTCTTGGTCACCTGGGCACTCTGCTCTCTCATGTTTAGCCAGTTGTCAGCTAACACCCCCAGGTCCTTTTCCTCTGCACAGCTTTCCACCCACTCTGCCCCATGCCTGTAGTGTTGCCTGGGGTTGTTGTGACCACAATGCAGGACTCAGCACTTGTTCTCACTGAACTTCATCCCATTGGCCTCAGCCCATCCATCAGCCTGTCCGGATCCCTCTGTGGGGCCTTCCTATTGGCAGGCACTTTTCCCCACCTTGGTGTCATCTGCAGACTTACTGAGAGGACACTCAATTCGCACATCCAAATCATCAATAAAGATACTGAACATCACAGGCACCACAGCTGACCCTTGGGGAACAACATTTGTGACCGGTCACCAGCTGGATGTAACTCAATTCACCACCACTCTCTGGACCAGCAATCCAGACAGTGTTTTACCCAGAAAGAGTGTAACTGTCTGAGCCACAGACTGCCAGCTTCTCCAAAAGGCAGTGGGAGACAGTGACAAATGGCTTTGCTGCAGTCTAGGCAGGCTACACGCACAGCCTTTCTCTCAGCCACCAGGCAGGTCGCCTGGTCACGGAAGGAGATCAGGCTGGTCAAACAGGACCTGCCTTTTGTGAACTTATACTGCCTGGGGCTGATCCCCCAGTTGTCCTGCACATGTTGTGTGATCTCACTATTCTATAACCGTGCCTGGAATTGAGGTCAGGCTGACGGGCCTGTAGTTCCCCAGATCCTCCTTACAACCCTTCTTACAGCTGAGTGTCACATTAGCAAGTCTCCAGTCAGCTGGGACCTTTCCAGGTCTGCTGATAGATGGTGAAACACAGCTTGGCAATCACCTCTGCCAGCTCCCTCCTCACCTGGGATGGTGATGTGGACCCCATCTGGCCCCGTGGACTTGTGACAGTCCATGTGGAGCAGCAGGTCTACACCGGTGATGCTGCTCCCTTTCCCAGCATCACTTTCCTGGCCAGACCTATGAGCCAAAGCAGGGGGAAAAGCAGGGAAGAACATGCTGGCTGGGGAAGGGAGGGAGAATTTGTCTTGTGAATGCTGCAAGGAACTGAGCTGAGAGGCTCAGGGAAGGTCTTGGCAGATGCCTTGGGGGTGGTGGTGGGTGGGTTTCTGAAGCTCTGGTGGGTTTAGCTATGTCAGCAGCACACCGCACTGCTAAGTTTTGCCATTTACTAGCACTGTGCTATTGGACTGAGTTCAGATCGTAGTTTTTTCACTTCTCTTCATCCCTCACTTCTTCTCACAGAAAAACCCACAGTTCTCTCATGATTTTCTCTTGTTGCAACATCCTATAACACTGATACTCATTTCATTCTTGCATTCCCAAATCACACTTTCTAAATATTGACTTAGTGCCCTAGTCTCCATGTGAATACAATCACTTAAACTTATAAATAAAACACATTTTGGGATCTTGTTATTTGTTTTTGGGTTCTTAAACCTTCAAGGTGCTTTCAAAATACCTTTTCAGATTTTTCTTTCTGCAACGTCAGGAGCAGGAACATGAGCTTCTCCCACACTCCCACAACTTCAGACTGTGGGGCTTCAGTGAAAATCATCATTTATCACGAGAATCATGATGAAGTCTCTGCAGTTGGCACTGAAGACTCACTCTGACATCTGTAACAGCTCACATCTCCCATTGACCTATCCCATGTCCCACTTGTTCCTTATGCCCCCATGCTCAGCATCTTCTTCACTGCTCTGAAGCACTGGCTCCTTTGCGACTTCCCCTGACCATCTCCTTGGTCACCTCCAATTACTGATCTGATGACTTCCCACACCGTTTTTGGGTCAGGCCATTCTCAGGTGGAGTCACACAACAAAGGCCTTGGCCAGCCCTGGGTCTGCCATTGATTCGTCCCTTAAGCCCAGCCCTGAGTGGGGTTGCAAAGGCCAGGCTCAGGAAAGGCCATGGAGGAGAAAGCCCCAGGGAGATCAGGACAGCAGCTTCAGGGAAATACCAGCCCAGAGAGCTTGGGCCAGGAGGTGACCTACCTGTATAATGTGGAGGCTGCTCTCTTCAGCCCTTTAGGTCTGTTAGGTTTAGGTTCCCCAGCCATGTTGATATCTGCAACAAACAAAGCCACAACATTACCTTGTGTGCCCATGAGAACTGCGAGTGAGGCACAGCCCCACTGCACTCTGCTGCGATAGACCTGCTGCACTCCTGCCTTCCTTCAGCTGGTCCCTGTTGGACCTTCACAGGAAGGCAAATGTTTTCCTCTTGCTCTACACAGATACAAAACACTCATTTTCAAAGTCAGTGACTCTGGACACGCTCAAACCCATGTACACAAATTCAGGGCAGGCTTCCCAGAGGAGCACGGTGCTGTTATGATAAGGCACAGAATACAGAAAACTGCCCGTAGTTCCAATTTATTCCTTGCTCCTTCAGAATAAAAATGAGTGTTAAGCACAAGCCACACGGTGCTTTGGACTGGGATGCATTAAGAAGTGCATGAAGTGTAGGGGCATGCACCCAGTTGATCTCTCAGGTACATCTTTGATGAAGGGCAGGGAGAATGGGTTGCTCTAATCTGTGGAGGAAATTTCTCTCCTCAGCCTCACTGCCAAGCATGTTTTTGATGTGGGAATAAAGTGATAGAGCCAATTTCAAGAGCCAAGAGCCTGGCAAGCCAGCACCAAGAGTGACCATAAGTCTGTCCATATGCTTCTGGGCATGCAAATCATAGGGTCTTTTGAGTTGGAAGGCACACTTAAAGATCATCTGGTCCAACTCCCATGCAATGAACAATGACATCTACATCTATATCAGGCTGCTCAGAGCCCCCAGCTTGACACTAAATGTCTCCAGGGATGGGCCATCCACCACCTCCCTGGGCAGCCTGTGACAGTGCCTTACCACCATCTTTTTCCTTATATCCGATCTAAATCTTCCCTCTTTTAGTCTGAAATCCTAGTATCTTGTCCTAATCACAACAGCCTGAGTCACTGGAGGTTTCTTCTGGCAGGGGTAGGAAAGGACAACTGCAGTCATCTGGGTGTGCATTACTATCTTGCTTGTGTAGTTGGAAATGAATTGCAGTTATTTGCTTAATGGCTGTACCTCCCTTCATCAGCTAGGCACAAGACTTGTGCTCAACATCACATGCATGCCCTAGAACTGTGTGCCTTGCAAGCAAAGGGACCATGGTGGCTATGCCGTGTGCTGCTGTTCTGGCACAGGGGCATGGAGGCATCAAAATGCCTCCTTTCATTGCTGCCTTTCACTCTCCACCCTTCCATATTCAGCTGCTAACGGAAATGTAGAAGAATGCTGAGCCTGAACAAGGATGTGAACAGGACAGCTCTGTGGATGGCTGCTGCCAACATGGATGTCTTTCTGTTTTGGAACAGTACAATGCCTTTGGCAATGCTATAGAGGAAGGGAGGAATAAATTCTTCCATGGTGCATCCCAGAGCACATCCCTGCTCAGCTCCAGTACTCCTGCTGTGAACCCATTCTGCTGTCAAGGTGCATCTTGCAAGCTGCCAGTCACTTTTCTTGCAAAATGGAGAGCAACTGACAGCACCATACTGATTGACACCCTTCCAGGGAGTTGCAATGAAAGCCGAAAGGTGGATAATGTGGATAATGACAACAATTAGCTCAATTTGCTGGTATGCACTGCTAGAAATAGCATCACAGAGCCTTCACTGGGGTTGTACAGTCACAGTAGGAAATTTGTACTTTTGACCTGCAGCAGTGATGAGCCGTCAGAACCCCCAGGACTCCCTTGTCAATGAACACAGAAAGACAAGAGCTCAGCATGCACATCAGCCTGGACACATTCTGTATCCCATTTCCATTCTGGCTCACTACTCCTTATCACTGAATCCATTTGCTCAGACCATGATATATATCCCTCCCTACCCATAAGCAGGTGTCTCTTCCTGCACTAAATGAGGAGGTTGTTCTCTGTCTAGCACAGATGTCAGGGACAGGTTACTGGTATGGAGCCAGCCTGAAGTGCAGAGCTCCTGCACTGAAATGGTGATGGCCTCCTGCAATGACTGGATTTGCTAAGAGCCTCTACAGAAAGCACAGTGGTAACCAGGACGTGCCTGGCAGAGCAGTCCATGACCCAGTGAGGGATGGGCTGCAGACACGGCTCCCAAACACCTCAATTTATGGATGCATTCAGTATCTGGCTGATCAGTTAAAATGCAAGTCTGACAGTCTGCACGTCCGCTGATAAAAAAAGACAGAATAAAATGCTATTAGGACATCCAGATAGAGAACTGATCTTATGAAGAAGATGCCAGATAGAAAGATGAGCTGCCTTGCTCAAGCTAAGGCCTGGCATGCAGTAGTGGCTCTGGATTTGGATGTCCTGCTACATGACTCCTGCTGACACTGGGGACATGCAGCCCTGCACTACTGCAAGCTGCTGCCCCCTCAGCAGGTTGGAGGTGCTTTCCCCCTCCACCAGGTGCTGTCCACAGTGCATGGGTGGTAATTTCCCAGGAGCTCCTGTCATCCAGAATGCAGCTGTAGGCCTGAAGAGCACTGTTTTACTGCTCTTCTGCAGGATCAGGTGCTTGCATGTGCAACCAGCTGAAGTTACTGCATGGAGCTGGGAAGGGACACTGGCTCCAGCCACCACGCTCCAGGTGCTTGGAGGACTGGACATTACAGTCTGAGACTTACATTCAAAATGCTGCTTTTGAAGCCTGACAGTACTGGTTGTACCTGCAGGTTTTGGTTTGAAGATGATAGCATGTTCCCTTCAAGTCCTGCGCATACACTGAGGCAGGGACAGCCTCACCAGCAACACACCTACCATGCCCATACCTGTCCCATCTTTCTTTTCCTCCACATTAGTACAGCCCACGTGGCTGTGAAGCCATGTTTTTGTAGGGGCCTTCTACTTTTCCTGTGCAGACTAATCACACTGTACAGTGTCTTTACCTCTTTCTTTCTGCTGGGTTCCACTGAAAGAGGAGCAAATCCACATTTATACTGGGCCACGAGTATTAATAGGAAAGCATGCTGAACTCTTCTGTTGTGAGACTTGATCATGAAGAGAAGGCAAATGAAAGGGAACTGAACACCTCCTCCAGTGTGTGTGCAGTTCTCACAGCTGTAGCATGGTTATTTTGCCTTGCTGGCATGGCAGACCTCTGGGACCAGCACCAATAGTGAACAGTTCCAATCACAATACATATTATACATACATACAATACAATTATATAAATACATACAATTATAGGCATCTCAAGCAAAGTGGCTGTGTGGCCTTCTCTTAGCTGCACCTCTGACAGCAGTGCCAGCATGAGCTCCTCTGCTCCCCAGCACCTTGCTCATCATTTCTACAAATGATGCAAACATGTGGGCAACATCTGGGCTGCAGCAACCCTGGCACACTGCACTTCAGCTCTGCTTTGTGTTGACAGCAAGAGAAATGAAGAAAAGTTTCTGTACTGAATAAAGCATGGATGGAAACAGCACAGTGCCTTAAAGACATGACCTAGCACACAACTTCCTATTTCTGACTGCTGTGCTGGCAGCAGAGTGGGAATGGGTTGCAAATCGCTTCCCTGTGTGTCCAATAGCCGCTGCTTGCAGCAGACTTGGAGATAACAATTTTTCATTAAAAACACTGCCTTTGGTTCCAATTCTCAGCTTAGAGCTGGTGACAAAGGCTTCTCAGCATGTGACACTTCAGAGCAATCTGCAAAACAAGGATGCAGCTGGGAGCAGCTGGGGTGGTTTTGTTTGTTATTTCTTATCACACAGCAGTGCAGACAAGAGACTTTCACATATCTGGTGGGGGGAGAGTTATCTCACTGAACATCAGCTGGCTGAAGCCAGTCTGAGACAGTTCAAGTTAGATTATCACCTCTCTTGAAAGGCAAGGCTAAGGCTGGTAGCTTGCTACCTCCATCCCGACCTCAACTAGGTGTCTCAGACTCAAACACAGAGAAGCTCATCTCAGCTGATCACAGAGGATGTCCATGTGATCAGAAATGGTGAGACAACTGACTTCTGGATGGTGAAAAAAATAGGAGATCAAGTCCTCTGGTAGTGCTGAGGGAAGCCATTCAGGTGACGAGCTGCTCTTATTTCAGTCCAATCCTTCATTTCAGGATGCCACTTTTTCTATCCAGAGTCCCCTCTGCCTCTACGAAGTCCAAGCAGTGCTGTGGCCACAGTCCTGAGTGCACTAATACATCTGGATGGCTGTGCTTAGCCTCACTGCTGATCTGCAGGACAGCTCTGATGCTGGTCCCCAGCACTGTCACAGCCATGCCTGTGCCTGGATAGGGACCCTGCTGTTCCTGCCCCATGGACCAATATGCCCCCAGGCCTGTCTCATCACTACGGCCCTGCTGGCTCATCAGTGGGCTGTGTAATCCATTCACCATCCCTAAACCTGACCCTGACTTACAGATCATTGCTGCAGCCTGATCTTGGCCCAGCCATGCCTTGACTACCCTTCAGGGGGCTGTTGCACCTGGGCACCTAGAGCACCTGCACAAAAGACTTACCCAGTGTCTGGCCTGCAAGCACGCGTCCGTTCTCACCCAGCACGGCGGCACGTGCGTGCCTTTCATTGGAGTACTGTACGAAGGCATAGCCCTTGTGAACGGAGCAGCCCACCACGCGGCCGTACTTGGAGAAAATGGTCTCCACGTCTGACTTCTTGACCACAGCTGTGTTGAGATTGCCAATGAAGACTCTGGAGTTGATGGACTTGGGGTCATTCTTGTTCGTTATGTTGCTCGTCTGCACCTTCAATGACATCTTGAACACCTGAATGAACAAAGCAGGAGTCAGGAAGGCGTGCAAGGGAATTACCTAAGTCTTACAAAAAGGAGAGGGGGAAAAGGGTACCAGCAAGGCTGGAGCAAGAGGACCAGCTCCCCAACTACAGCTAGCCTCTGGAGACCCCTCTGTGCTGGGCAGGGACTGCTGCCACCAGCACAAAGCTCAGCAGAAATGCATTTATCAGGTTGACTCTGAGTGTATGCTGGCTGCTTCCCAGGCAAAAAATAGTATTTAAATAGATTTTACATCCAAATAAGCTTTAATGCAATTAAAATAAAGTTTTTACCTGTCTATACTTAATTAGAGTTCGAGGACTGCTCTTTTATGAGCAGTTTGCATTCAGCACTTTTGCTCATGCCCACCTCCTGGGCTTCCAGGTCCCCCTGGCACAGGCTGGCTCTCCCCATGCACAAGGACAACCTGGACCCTGCAGATCTGCATCTGTAGATAGAAGAAGGCTTCATTTTTCTGGAAGCAAGCAATGAAATTTACATGGTGAAGGAAACACTGTGCTCCTAGCTGATATCTGCTCTCTAGCATTGCTGGGCTTTGAGCTGCATTCTGAGCTAACAGGAGATGTCACTGTTTGCTTGGGAATCATAAGCAGGCACTGCAGCCCGCCAGCACAGCTCCAAGGCACAATCCTCCCGGGTCCTTACCTGGGCTATCTCATGGGCAGTTGCTACGAAGGATCAGGGCTGGGAACTATTAAATAAATCTAGTCTTGCTGCCTATCAGGCAGCTTCCTTTTGTTTATGCAACAAAAACTGCAACTGTCCGAAGATATTGGTTTGATTTTCATCTTCCAAAAAAAAGACTGTCTGCTGGACACATACGATGTGATATTTACCCGGTAGCAGTCAGTGCAGAGCTGTGGGAGCTGTTTTACAATGCACATGGTTGGTGCTGCTCTTCCCTACGTCTTCTCCCTGGCCCCTGCCAGGCACTCCAACATCTGCCTGAGCACTGCTGGGATGAAGTGCAGCCAGCTTTGGGGCTCCACCTCTCCATCTCTGTCTGGGCAGTCTGGCCTGGGATGGCTGGCAGCTCCCTGGCTGCATGGGGCAGCTCCCTGTGATCCCAAGTCCTGGGGGTTCTGCCCACCTGCAGCCCAGCCTCAAAAAAGTCTGTCCTCACTGGCAGAATCATTTCCCGACATGCTTTTTGGGGTTGTGCCAAGACTTTCATCCCTTTTCCCCTTCTTGTTATCCAGGGGTGGTGAGGCCCTGGCACTGCTCCCAAGAGCCGTGGGTGCTCCATCTCTAGAGGTGACCGAGGCCATGGAGGAGCCCTGGGCAGCCTGAGCTGCGGGGCAGCCAGCCCACAGCAGGGGATGGGGCTGAATGTATTTCTGTGCACAGAGGCAAGCATCAGCACCTCAGAGCTTGTCACCATGAGCTGTCTATTTCCAGGGTTTGCAACAGCCCCATAGCAGGGGCTTGAGCCTGATCCATGCAAACAGGAGATATTTAACACTGATTGCAATCAATGAGCTCTATATGGACAAGTCATGACTGCCAGCCTTCAGCCTTTTTAATTTTCAGGGCATGAAGATCAGGGCACTCAGCTCCTTCATGGTTTGAAGTCTGTCTGTGTGTAGCGGTGGAGTTAGGCCTGAGTGGGCTTCCTGGTGCCGCAGTGTCTTACCCAGCACCCAGCCCTGAGTTCCCATCCATGTGAACCCCCACCCATGACACAACATGCTGGCACAGCACCTGGGGCACCTGCTTGAAAAACCCTCAGAAACTTACGGTGCCTTTAGGACCCACTGTCCAAATCGGGTCTCTCTGTCTCTGCATGATTTCCCTGCGGCAGCATCCCCAGAGCTGCCCTCATCTGGGCTGTGCTGCCATGAATGGATGTTTCTACTTCCCAGCTTTCGCGCTGAACAAATTAAAATATAATCCTGTTGCTCAACACCCACTTCTTGTCACATTCTGATCAATTTTATGCTGCTGCCCCATACCTCAGCTTAGGGAAAACCCTAAAGCTGCTGTTAGCCCAAACACTTCCCAAACTGTAGCATGCCCAGGAGAGTATTATTTATACTGCTCTGATTTCTGACCAGCTGTTTGCAGCTGTAAATACCAATTACATCAGTGTGCTGAGCTCCTTAAGCCTGTGTGGGAGGGATGTGGGTTAAGCTGTTTCCATGCTATGTGCAGAACATCAAGGTCTGGCTGGAAGACTCGGGTAAATCAAGGGCTTTTCCCCCAAATTTAAAGGGCTGCCTGCTCTCAGCAGCTGCATCATGACCCAGCTCTGCTGCTGCCAAGGGATCTGGTTCACTTTGTGTGTTTTCTTTAAAAGAGCTGGACGAGGATGCTCCCCAGGTGAGCACTCAGGTACCAGATGAATTTTCAGTTTGAGAATACATTACCAGCAGTAATCCCTCCACACCCCCTCCTTCTCCACTTCACCTTCATTCATCATTAGGACAGACAAGTTATGAGGAATGACACCCCACTGACAACACCCTAATGAAGGTGGGACACAAATTCCCTGTTTTACAGATGGGTTACCAAGGGGCTTGCCAGCTAACACAGTGACTTGAGAAGAGGCCCCTGAAGTCCTGGCAGGAGTTCACCCTGCACAAAGCTACTACCTCCCTGCTCTGCGCAGACCTGTCTGAGGTGGGGGTAGGATTCCTGCTCCCAAGCTACGACCTGAAGCCTTCAGCCTGAATTCCTTGAGCTCCTTCTGCACCCTGCCTAATGGCAACCACTCCCCAGAGGGTGCTGGTGGGGAGCAGGACACCTCCCACGGCATCCCCAAGGTACCATCTGAGAGGTAGGCTCCATGTGGAACGCTGCCTGCCCTAGGTTCCATCTCCCACCTCACATCTTTCTTGTCCAGCTCCATGCTCCAGATATGGCACCTGCAGGTGCTTCCCTTATGGTTTCTGCTGCAGAAGGAACTGTGCCTGGTGGCTGGTCAGTGATGGGATGGTGGCTCTGGGTGACAAACTCCAGGTCAGGCCACATCACTGGGCAAGACTTGGGAGGAAGCCATTGAGGACCAGTGGTCCTAAGTGCCATCTGCCCACTGACTGCTGCCCCTGTCCCTGTTGTGACAGAGATGGGAGCCACTGCCTCGACCACAAGATCTGTGAGTGCTTGTCCAGGCTGAGATTTCAGCCCCACCAGCAACATCCTTCATCTAACAGGCCAGTGCCAAGCACTTTTCTGCTGTCCTCACACACTGCTGGCTTTCCTGGAGAAAACAACCCCCTTTCCACCCAATTAATTTCCGCTGTCTTCTTGCACACAATTCTCATTCTGCATCACTTCTTGCTATCCTCACTGTAACAATCAAACTTTAATCACCAGTTGCTCCCCAAATGCTGATCAGCACATGCTAACAGCACCTATCCTAACCACACATCAGCAGAGCACTCTGCATCACACCCAGGTGAAATCCAGCACTGGCTCAACCCCAACTTCCATGAGAAACATCACAGCTCTCCCTCGTGGTCAGCAGAGCACAGGATCTCTTTGAGCTACCATCCCTTTGATAACATCACATAAAAACCAGTGGGAGCCCTTGGCAGAGCATCCTGGCGATTCTCCGATTATGCATATATATATAAAAATACACACAGCAGAGACAGGTACCAGTGGTGATACACTGATATTCTAATAACTACAGATGTCTAGAGGATGCATTCTCACATCTATTATTTTGCCTTTCTCCCTCAAGCAAGTACTGCAACAAGGCAGGCTTGAGTCACAAAAGAGAGTAAGAAAGAAAAAATGCAACTAGTAAAGAATGATTCTTATCAATTGGACATGGACAAATGGATGTATAAAGGGGTCATTGCAGACCTCAAAGAACACAAAGCACACATGAGTATGATTATTTCTGCTTTCTGGAAGGGAAACCGAGACAGAAAGCTTACTTCCAGTTTCTGAGGAAGGCTGTCAGTCCTGCTAAATCTCGCAATTCTGTTGGGAATTCCCTGATATTTGCTGTTTTGCTTAAAGCTTCAGCTGCTGTGTTCATGCAATCGTGTGAAGTGACACACGTTCCTGTTCCACAAAACCAATGAACTGCTAACAACAACCCTATAAAATAAAATACAGTAGGATAGGATAGAATAAAACAAAGTAAAAACCTTATAAAGCCCCAGAAGCCCTGTGCTGGGGCTCAGCACGATGAGGCCTCCATGGGGCCGCAGTCTGGATGCTCTGTGCACGCAGCATCCATCTCCCACTTCTCCTCCCTACCCAGGGCAGCGTGGCTGGAAACGATGTCATGGCCCCTGCTGTCACTCATGTTCAGGGATCCCTTAAAGATATTGATATTCAATCTGGTAGCAGCCCAAGGCCAGAGCTGGTTTACTTGATAAGCTATTTTTCCTTCCCGCTTTAAGTGCCTTGCTTCACAGATTAGCTGTTTAATTGAGAGCCAGGTGTCTAAAAACCCCAGAGGCTCCGTCTTAGTGATGAACTGTCACAGAAGAAGAAGGCAAAGAAAAACCACCCAACCCCGCCACTCTCTCTTTGCAGAAAGCTCTTTATTTGTGTGACGGCCACACACAGCCGGGTTGTTATTTTCCTCTTATCACACTTGTTCACAAAATGAGAAACACGGTTTTTGATCCTGTCCTGGTCCCTGCCCAACTTTCCCCAGGTTGGTGGCCCTGCGCTGAGACAGATGACAAAACGGTCCTGCAGAGACCTCAGGGGACAAAGCTGCTCCTTGCCACGGCTCAAGAACACTGTGGCCCTTTGGGGTGCCCCATCTGGCAGACTGCTCCCCAGCGTCCCCTGGGGCTGGAGGCTGCGTGGCCCCAATGCCTCCTGCTCGCTTGCTGGGGTAAGCCCCAGCTACATGGGCTCACTTTTTTCTGCATCTGCTATGTGCTCACTCAGGTCAAAATCTGATTCTGCCGCAGCCAGGCACTTGGCTCGGAGCGATTTCTAAATGGAGCAGCTCCTCCTTTATCCATAGATGTAGCTTTAAATAAACACAATGCATTACAAGACCCTGCCTGCCTTGCCCTGCCCCAGCAATAGCACAGAAAGGCAGATGCATCTACAACTGAACTCCTCGCCACCTCTGGTGCCAATCACTCCTCCTCGGGAGCTGGCAGTAATTTGCTGGTGAGTCCCCAGGCACCGGAGCTAAGCTCTGAAGCACTGCTTTAATAACCAACACGAACCCTGCAATCTTTTTAATAGCTTTTGAGTTCCCAGCACCTCCTCCACAGCAACCTCGGGGGGTCTCAGCCTTTCTCCCAGAGAGCAGAAATACCCTCTGCAATGCTGTGTGGTTCAGTTAGTAGAATAAACTGGAAAGGAACGAGTCCTTGGGTCTTCTGGAGAAAATGGCTCTGACTTTCCTAAATGTGATTGTTAGGGGACCAGGAAGCTATTAAAAGAAAGGAGTAAATAAAGACATTGCAGGTATTGCACTTGTTATGCAGGAGCAGAGATGCGGTGTGAGGATGTCTGCAGTCTCCATCTGACCCCAAATGGACCAGAAATTGGGGGTGTTCTCCAAAATGGTCAGTGTTTACTTCACTGAGTTGGTTTCCTCAACCTCTCTGCTTTAAGCGCTAACTCCCCAAAGCTGGGGCTCAGTGCAGATGGAAGCACGGTGCTCCTGCAGACAGGTGGATGCTGAGTGCACAACAGTGTGTACAGAATTAGCTGCTTCACAGCACTCCTCCAGCTCTCTGTCTTGCTACGCAAAGAGCCTGCTTTTATAATTTTTAATTAAAACGAGTCATTTTGAACTGCAGAAATCCTGCCAATCCTTTGAAAACCTGGTCGTGATTTAGATTTCAGTGCATCTGGCAAATCCCTCGTAAAGGAGCAATAAATAATCAGTAGCTGTTTTAATAAGTATTTAATCAGTTGTTAAAGGTACAATAGTTACAAAGTCTATCAGGTCAGCACACAGTTTATAGCTGTGGCTCGTAACCATCTGTCCTACATATTATTCATGCCTATAGAAAGCTTAAAAATCTATTTGTCAAGGTCTTAAATCCTAGTGAGTGTGATAAAGGGATGACCTATGGCTGGAAACCCTGAGATAAAGCCAAGTACAACTGCACCAGCCCTGCCTGCCTGCCTGTCTCCTGCTGAAGCCAGACGCTGACAGCTCCTTCCACCTGACAGCATACAGGGCCAATTAAACCATCATGTAAAAGTCATCTCACCATCCGTGCTCCGCTAGCAGCAAGAATTTGGGCATTTTCTGAAGCCTGTGTGTATCAACGGCATGGGTTTCAAGGTGTGAGACAACACTCCTCTTTACCTGCTGGAACTTGAACTGTCCCAGTCACACAAAACTTCTCCGGACTCTACTTCCTCCATGAAAATAATTCTTAAATGAAGGCATTTTTTTTCCCCCCTAAAAATAGAGTTTGTATCATCATTTGATTGCAGAATATGCAACAAGTCGACTTTTCAGGAGTCTCTGCTTCTAATTGTCTTGGGAATCTCCTGTGAACAGACTCACATTCTTTTTGACAGTAGCAAAATAAATTTTAAAGGTCAATTGACTCAGATAAGCCCAGCCTGGCAGCACTTTCAGATGCAGAATTCCAGGCATAACATTTAGGTTGTGCTCCAGAACAGAAACAAAATTCTTTGGAGGAAAGAATCTTTAAAAGGAAAAAAAAAAAAAAAAAAAAAAGAGAAGAAGAAAATGAAAAGGAAACAGCAATTAAATAGAATGTCATCTGTAATCCCACTGGTGCAAAACCTGATGATTACCTACTGGGCTGTGGACAATGCTACATGTATTAATCTAATTAAAGTCCTTTTTTTACAGGCATCTGAAGCCAGCTCATTAGTGTGTTACTGAGATGCTCATTAATGGCTGGCCATGACTAATTTCTTGAGAATTATTCTTTAATTCTTTATCATTCACTGCCTAATGGGAAAACACAATGTTTCCATCCCCCACTCTCCCACTTGTACACAGTGAAAACCGGTTCTCATCAGCTGCCTATTGACTTGATGTTACTTAATGAACAGTCCCCCCACCTGCCCAACTGTTGTTTTAACAGCAAATGATTTATTCATGAGGAAAGTGAGATCTTCAGCAAGTGAACTTTCTGGGAACTTTCTGAGCAGCTTAATGAACCGGCATCTTTGTGCTGCTTCTTGTGTCTCCCTGAGATGTGCAGAGAGGAGATGGAGAGCTGAAGAAGCCCTCTGACAAAGGCTCGTGGGTGAGTGGAGCACCGCCAAGGGGGAAATCTGGGACCCCACAGCAATCATTTAACCACCTGACAGGGCTACAGCTCCTGAAGAACAGCTGCCAAAGGGTGTAATTCTCCTTGTTCATCCTCTGGAGACTTTCAACTTGAGACTGGATCAGGCCCGGGGCAACCTGATCTTGCTGTGGATGTCCCTGATCAGTTCAGGGCAGTTGGACCAGATAACCTTTAAAGTTCCCTTCTAACTCTAAGGACTCTATAAGATCTCTGCCTGCCTTTTGGCAGAGGTGAGTGTGGCAATGCCATCAGTTCCTCAACACACTGCTGGACTCCCAGTGGGACCGTCCTCATGCTCAGCCTCTCACCACCCCTCTCTGCCAGCAGCCCCTATGAGCCAGAAGAGCTGGGGGAATGTTTTTCTGTAGGACCAAGCACAAGTTGAGCATTCCCACAACGCCACGTGCTTCCTGCCACTGGGGATTTCAGCAAAGCCCCACATGCCATGAGAGTTGGCAAAGCCACGTGGTGAGGAGGACTCCTGTGTTAGAGGGGCAGCCTGAGGCCCCAGTGGGACCCAGGAATGTTTTGCTTTGAAGGTCAACAGCCAATCATCCTCATTCCTCAAGGGAATTAACATCGGGGGGTACCAGTGATGCCCAGTGCCTGCTCCTCACAGTGTTTTCAGAGTGGGGAGCAGAGCATGGGATGGAGCCTCAGGAGGCACAGAGCCAGAGGAAAGTGCAGCCCTTGGCACGCTGATCCTGTGCTTTCTAGCAGCTGAAGTTCTTGACATTCTTGTCCTCTCCTGGAGTTAATTATCAGCTGACTGCCTTTGAAAATTATTTCAGACAGTCTAAATACTCAGAATGACACCAGTGATTAAGACATATATCTCTGTAAAGCCAACTGGTTGTGGGCTCCCACTCCACCTGCTGTGTGATCTGCTCAAAACTGAATGCTGTGCTCACGGCTCTGCATGGGGCAGAGAGGCAGCAGCAGCACCCTCAGCCCAAGGCAAGCACCCTACAGAGGAGGGTTTTGTGCCAGTGGTGAGGACAGGGAGACCTGGAGAGCAGCTGGGCTGCTTGGAGTGGTTGCTGTGGTATCACCTACATCAGTTGCCATTATCTTTTCTCTCGCTCCACACCTACTGGTCTTTGCCTTCCTTGGTTTACATGGACACATAGATTAAGACACAGCCTGGCTCAATGCGAGCACATCTGTTCCTATGATGTCCTCCGAATCTGCTCCCACCTGCCCAGTGGTACTCTGCCCATCTTGCCCCTGACGTGAGCCAAAACTGGGAGTGAAGGTGCACCACCTGCTCCAACTCCCCATCAGTGACATCACGCCAGCGATGGATTCCTTTCTGTACAATGTGGCTGTGAGTGATGGATCAGGATGGCGCAGCTGATGCTGCTTTCATCTCCTCACACCTTCCAGGACAGCATCACCCTTTCCTTTGCAGCATTAAGCTCTTGTAACAGGGGTTAAAAAAGCAAGCCCCTTTTTAAAAATAATACAGAAAGATTAGTAAGCCATCATTGTTTGTTGATTATGGTCATCCTTTCCTGTAAATGAAGTTCAAAAGTCATTAAAAGATTTGTCAGCTGTGACTTATGAGCCTTTCCTGCTGCAGGGGAGTGAAGCAATGACAAATGCCCTCCACTGCTGTCATCTGTTATGTGTTAGAAGTTGCCACGTTCCAATTACCGGGAACCCACCGAATCTGTAAACGAAAAGCAACTCAAATATCCCACACAGCCATTGGGACCATTAGTCAGAGCTGGAGAGTTCCAGTGGCACAGCATCGGCTGGGGGGGAGTCAGCAATAAATAAATAACACTTTGCACGCGTGCAGGGACTGCTGGCTACTGCATGCAGCTTTATCAGCGCCAATTACATTTTGTGCCTGCTTTGGGGAGGTAGAAACTCCCAGTTTCCCAAGCAGAAGGCAGGGCTGACGGGCTGCAGGATCTCAGGCCACTGGGACCCGATCAGCATCAGATCAGGACCAGGAACTCCACAGCCCAGCCAAAAGCTAAATAGAAAAAAAAAACCAGGACGCTCATTTTTCTTGCTTGCAGCACAGTGGCAAAGACTACACACAGCCAGAGCCCAGCCCTGCCTGCCACTTGCAGAGGAGCGTTTCACCCTGGAGCAGCCACAGAAGCCATGCAGGGCTCAGTGCTCACTGTGGGTGCCTCCAGCCACACCAGGGAACTCTTCCACACTCAGTGCAGTGGGAAACTCCACAGTTTCCCAGTGTCCTCCTGCTACCCCTTGCCCTGGGGCCCAGCACTTGTGTGTGCTTTACATGCTAAGCTGGGGCCTACCAAGATAGAACAATCCTGGGTCAAGAAGGGCACACATTAGATGTCACCGACTCATCTGTGTGATGGAGGTGGAACGGCGTCGAGTCTCTTGTTAACACAACAGCTTATAAAATCAATTAGATCCCATTAAATGCCAATTTGGCCCTCATCACACTTAACCTCCTCCATGAGAGGGGTAATGGCCCATAGCACTTTATTGCCTCTTTGGCTTTAATTTGTTGGGCATGGTGGAAGGAGCACTTGCAATGGCTGACCTTGCTCCCCCCATCAGCAAAGCCTCTCCCTGCCTTTGAGAAAAGGGGGAGCACAGCCTGGACTCTGTGCCAGCAGGCAGCTATGGATGCCTGGCTCCTGAGTCAAGGCTAAGCTGTCCCACATGGCTCCCTCCACACCTGCATGGAAGTGGTTGGTGGGGAGGGAGGTGAGGGAACACCAAAATGGTGAGCAAATGGCTTGATTCCTGGCATCAGTACTGAGTATATGGGGCAGCAAGCTTCTCCAGCCTGGCATCACTCAAAGCAATACCACCCAAATCTTTGGACAAGATTGACCCCAAGCTTTTCTCTATCCAAGCCCACGTCCCGGAGGAGTCACACCAGAGCAGGGATGCGGTACTATGGCTGTGACTTGGTCACAGGGCTGTCATGAAGGACAGGAGCTCTGTGGCCTGCATATGGCAGCAGCCATCACCTACCTGCCTCCCACAAATCCAGCAGGAGGACCAATGCTCCCCTTCATTTGGGCACCAAGTTGTCTTTGAGACCCTCAAAGGAACTGGTTGATGTCCTCATGCACAGAGGTCGGTTATTTTCCATTCACTTTCCTGATATCTGTACAGCAGCAAGCAGGCATTTATCCTGCCTTTGGGAATACCCCACCCAACCCCATCCTGTGAGTAAAGTCAGCTGCATGGGGCTGCATTTACCAGCCCTGCCCATGGATTTTTGGAGGCTTAAATGAGCCAGCAAGACTTTCAACTGCTGTTTGCTTTCCTTGCTGCACAGGGCATCTTTGCCTATCGCCAAGAACTGCGAGCAGAAACAGATCTGTCTGGACATGGCCACTCCACAATTACTCATTTTAACAGTAGCAGTCATTGGAAAAGCAAAAGAAGAATGATTTCATTTTCATAACCTTGAGCTCCCCATGCACTGCTTGGACGAGTTTGTCTGCATTATTTTCAGCTCTCAGGAGGCAGGCACTGCATTGCTTTACAGCAGAACGCACCCGGCTGCGCACGCACCGAAGCACCCATGGAAAGGGCAAACCCTTGTGATACACCAAATGGTTTTGTGAGAGCCTGGTTCTGGGAAGGGCAAGGAAAAGGCTTTGTATTTCTATGCATTTATCTTTTATAGAAGAGTCTGAATCACACCAAGACCTCTTCACACCACACAGTTATTACTCAGGAGCTCACTACTGCAAGATACCACCGGTGTTCTCACTAGACATGGGAAAATCAAGGAAATTTCATTTTTAAGTGTTTTCCAATCTTCCATTCACCCCAAGACTTTAATTTTGATAGGTCAAACTGACAGCCGAGTGTGCAATGGCAAAGGGGCAGCACCTGGCATTCACATTTAATGCCAAGTGCTTTAATGTATTGAGCAGCCACTGCTAACTGGCCTTTTCTCCTGGCACTTGGTGATATTGTAAGACCTTCTGTTTGGATTTTGCTAAAACAACGCCCACTGTGCGTCTGCAGGGGAGAGCAGCAAATGCACCCTAAACACTTTGGTAGGAATAATGAGAACAGAGCATTCACTTCAAAATGAATTCTCATCATTATGAAGCCAAAGTAAGGAAGAGGGTGAGGAAAGAAAGAACAACTCCTTGCTCCATAGGGTTGACAAGAACTCTCATCATCATCAGGTGGGAGGTGGGAGATCTCCATGAGCTCTGGGTTTCTGGAAGAGGCTGGTGGGCTCAGGGCTGCCCTAAGGGCAGTGTCCCCACATGGTGGCAGTTTGTGCTTTGCAACAACAGGGGATGTCCCTGCCCTGGCTGTGTTCTTCAGCTCCATGAGAGCAGCGCCCCAGGGAAACCTTTGGGATTCATTGTGGATACCAGAGGACCAGAGATATGGGAAAAAAGACGCTTCGCTTTCTGATACCTGCAGCTTATGGGGCTCCATGCCAGTTTTTATCACATCAGGCTATTTTAAACATTTATTTTTTTCGCAAAGAAAGAATTCATAAACAGTGCTGTTTATCTCCCTGGCTTTGCTGCAGATCTCTTTATGGCCAGCTGACCTCTGGCTCCTGAGCACAGTGGAGTAAATAAATATAACTGCAGTCAAGTTACTTCATTTCTTAACTTCTAACTGAAGCCCAGGTGTGCTTTGTCTCTGCAAGGCCAGCTGAAACTGGGAGGCAGCCATGAAAGGTGGTGATGGGTGGCTTCACCCTTTGGAGCACCCATGAAAACCCCTTACCTGGGAAAGCTGGCAGAAATTCTCTTTCTTTCTCTTTTAACCTAAGCCACAGTCCACATCCACATAAAGAGTTGTTTTATTTATTCAATATGAAGTCATGAAGATTTGCTCATGGTTGTGCATCACTTTGATGAACAGAAACCCACAGAAGCAAATGCTGACAGTGATAGCTGCAATATATAATGTCTGTAAGATAATTAATGCCAATCAAGGAATGCATATGGAAAATTGATCTTGTCAAAGTACAGCAAGATCACTTTAAAATAAGATGCTGAGTTGTGAGTATAGAGTTAATAATACTATCAATGAGATAAATGTAGCCTTCTTTATTATGTCCGAGCTGTGGATATGTTTTCATTAAGACATGTGAACTTCATAATATCAGCTTGGATTAAAATCTGGCTAAACTAAGAAACGTCCAGGCCAGAGGAAACCAACAGCTCCTGGTGTGCCACACAACTGGTGCTGCTTTGAGAGGGCATCAATAATTCTGCTGTTGGTGCTGGCAGAACTATTCCTAGGAGGAATCCATGTCTGACAAGAAAAACACAGACAGATGAGAGCCAGCTCAGGCATAAGAATTACTTAAGGACTGGAAAACGTTGGGTTTGTTTTTTGTTTTTTTGTTTTTCACTGAGATATCCCTGGAACAAAATCTTTGCAGCTCAACAAAGAAGTTCCATGATGACTTGACGGGGGGCTCTAAGTGCCATTACAGAGATCACAAATAGAATTTATCAATCAAGTGGACAAAAACGCAACACTATCCAACAACTGGGAGTTGAAGCCAGAAAAACTCAAGACAACAAAACAAAACAGGAATGCTTACCATTACTGGCAATCATCCTGAGAGACTAGTTATTTCAAATGCTTCTCTCACGTTCTTAAAGCAAGATGGATGGTTCTCCTACAAATCCTGTTACCATTTACGTGTTAGGTTAGCAGGGAATTCAGGGCAGTCCCATTGCCTGAATTCTAAAGGCAGTCAGACATAGAGGTAATGTGACAACAAATTTATTCAGCTCCTTACATACACATGACTGCTCATGCACATGCTGCATTAGTTCCCCTCCAATACTTTGCTGCCAGGGGAATTCTCCTGCCATCACCATCACCAGGATGCACTGACAGAAGCAGGAGCTGATCCCATTGCCTTGCTATGGCTAGTGTTGGTGCTACCACCTTCAATGTCCCTCTGGCTGCCAAATTATACTTTAAAGCCAAGCTTCTCCATTTAAAGAATGTTCAGGTCCTGCTTCAAACTGTCTTAGAAGCTAAATCCACATTTTCATTCATCTTTTGACCATTACTACTACAGATGGACCTTCATTTCAATCCAGCATCAATGATGCTGTTGTCATCATTAAAACTCAGCAGGGAAGAGATACTTCTGTCTTGTTAGGGGTTTAATTCTCATTGAGTGGGAGCAAAAAACTCAAAGTTTTAACTTCAGGAGGCCAGCAAGGCAAATAGTGCCTTGAGCTGCTCCTTGCCTATGTGCACACCTAGAGATTATTTCTTCACACAATTAAGTATCACTGCTCTGCTAAGATCACTAGCGGTGATCTGCAGTAGGAACATGTGATTTATCATTATGAGCATGATTTTTTGCTGCCTGAAACCTTGCATGAGGCCACTTCTTTCTACATTCTACAATCCTGCATTGAGATCAATTTTGCTGCGGCTTCTCCTGGCTCTGCTGAGACTGCAAAGCAGGAGATAAGTGCTGAGCATGTAGCAATATCTAACTGCATGAGGTCAGCCACATGCTTAGAAGGTGGCATGTGGAGCACAATGGCATCAGTGTGGGTGACAGCCCCTGAGAACACCCTGCTGGGGACGGAGGCCCCCACTGGCCAACATGGTTGTTGCTTGCCTGGGGGTCTGCACAGGGACACTGTGCAGGGACTCAACTGGCAGAAAATGGGAGACATTCTCCTGAACTTGCTACTGTGAACATGGAGCAGCTGGCACAGACAGGAAGAATAAAGGAGATCTTGGTGGCAGTGACCGTGAACCAGTGAAGTTGAACATACCATGATAAATGAAGGAAATTGTCACATTCTGGAATTATGAGAGTAGGCTTTGGTTTATTCAGAGATCTGCTTGGCAAAATCCCATTGGAGACTGCTCTGGAGGCCCACAGAAGCCAAGGGGCCACAGTCAAGAACACCTCCAACAGCCCATCCTGCTGTGCAGACAGCTGGGCACGCAGCATGAGAACAGCACAGATTCACAGCCAAGCCCAAACTGAGCTTTCTGTTATACAGAAAGGCAGAAGCCAGGAGATTGAAGCAGAGCTGGGCCACCCAGGAATATGATGGCAACCTGCTGGATCACTGTGTGGGCATGGAATGTTGAGCTATTGAAGATGTTGCCAAAGGATAGAGAGCCATGGGGGACAGAAACCATATCGTAGCAAGCTTTTGCAGGGTAAGCTGGGAGGAAGATCTTAAGCTCAGAGTGAGCATGACTAACCTTAGGAGCAGACATATGTGGAATATGATGTACCTAAGCTAGACAGTGAGCATGGTGCACCTTCCCTCTGCCAGAGAGCCCAAAGCTGCAGAGGACAGCTATCAAAGCTGTCCTTTCTGGCTAGTTCTTGGTGGAAGAGCTTGGCTGCCTAAGGAAGTTCCTACTGCACAGCAGGACCTTAGAGTGGGTCTTCCTGCATTGCCACCAGGGCATGGCTCCTAACTCCAGGAGAGAAGAAAGGCAGGTGGCAACTCGTAACCTGCCTAGCAGCTTACAGATGACCACGTCCACGTTATGGCAACCATTTCTCATGCCCTTACTGGCACTTCTGTGTTTCCTTGTCGTCCCTGTGCTCCCTTGACACACTACCTGCAACCTGTCTGAGCATGGACAGTCAGTCAGGTCTGGCTCCGTTCTGCTTGGTGTAGTCTGAACAGTGCTACTGGGAGTCAGATTGCTGAATTTGTGATCCTTGCTCAGACAAATTTCCCAGAAAGCTAGAACTGATTTTTTCCAAAACAAAAATCCAATCCAAGTCAAGCCAAGAGGCTGAGAGGACTACACAACAGATACACCGTTAAGCCCCAGACTAGATAGTTTATGCTTCCAGCATGTTTCTGGTCTGTCCTTTTGAGTTTAGTTGCCCGTTGCCCAGCATTTCTGGAAATTCCACTATATACCTTTTAATGAACCTGTTCAAATCTCAGGGAAATGCACTGTAGCCGAATGAAGTGGAGATGGACAAACACGTACATTAAATAGGTGTGCATGTAACACCTGTAGCCAACACCAAATTTGGCCATGGTGCCTTGCACAGGTTGTGCCTTGAGCAATTTGGACATGATGTGGTGTGTACTATGGGATGCACAGCAGTACCATCCTTGGTTCCCATGCTTGGTGCTGTACAATGAAGGAGACGGGTGGTCCATCCCCAACTCTCTGTGATGGAAATGGGTAAAAATCCCAGAAGATGGCAGAGGAAAGGGACTCACTGGGTGGGTGAGTGATCTGTACAATATTATACAGCAACACGCTAGCAGCGGCTTTAGAAAGAGCTCCTTTTCTTCCTAATTTGCTTTCAACCCACTAAATCATTCTCTCATGCTTTTGGCATTGCCCTTCATTCATCTGCCCGCAGCAGCTGGGTAATGTGTTACCACAGAGCTGCTAGGAGCACGGTGCAGGAGGACATCACACAGGAATCCAGTGTGATCAACCTTTACACAGCTCCCTGTTGCTTGGACACCTCCTGACGAGAAAGATTAAAGGGATTAGAAGCTTACAAATTACGAGGGAAGTGAAGGGCTTTGGAAAATACTGAAGTCTTAATTTACAAGTGATGTTTGAAAAATGAATGGACTGAGGATTTTCTTCTGCGGGAAAGTGGGAGAATTTATTATGAAGCAAGGTTATTTGACCAATGAAACGGTTTGCTCATCCCATGTAAAAGTACCAGTGTGTATCTTACACAGTGTTCTCGTGGCCCATAAAGCCTACCAGAACGTGGGCTGCACTCAAAGCAGCATGGGCAGCGGGGTGAGAGGGGAGATGGGGCCCCTCTGCTCTGAGACCCCATCTGCAGCAATGCATCCATATGTGGAGTCCTCAGTGCAGGAGGGACGTGGAACAGCTGGATCAGAGGAGGGCAACAGAAATGATCTGTGGGATGGAATGCCTCCCATACAAGGAGAGGCTGAGAGAGCTGGGGCTGTGCAGCCTGGAGAAGAGAAGGCTCTGGGGAGAACTGAGAGCAGCCTTTCAATATCCAAAGGGGCTGTAAGAAAGAAGGGGACAGGCTCTTGAGCAGGGTCTGTTGTGACACGATAAGGAGAAATGGCTTCAAACTAAAAGAGGGGAGGCTTAGATTGGATATAAGGAAAAAAATTTCAGAATGAGGGTGGTGATGCACTGGCGTAGGTTGCCCAGAGAGGTGATGAATGTTCCATCCCTGGAGACATTCAAGGTCAGACTGGATGGGGCTTTAATGGTCCCTTCCAACTGAAACTACTCTATGATTACATGAAATTAGGTGAATGGTATGAATGGAGTCAGTAGGTTGGGTAGAGAATACAGTTTCATGAACACAGTGAATAAAGAAGGCACTGCTAGAGTAAAGCTGGGGAACAAATTTCCAGATGAGTAGTTCATCGACTGAAAATCAGATTTTGGGGTAGGCTGCCAACTACTCCAAAAGCATGTGAAAAATCACACTAGGAAATGAGCACTTGCAGAAGGGATAAAGTGCACCCATTTTATTTTCCCCTTTCCATTCTTCGTAGGCACAAATTTGGCAGAAGGGAATGGGTGGGAGTCAAAAAGGCTTGGAGAAAATCCTTCCAAAGCTTATAGAGTCATAATTTAGGATAGAAAAGACCTATAAGATCATCAAGACAAATAATCTACCTAACAGTACAAGTCCACTGCTAAACCATGTCCCAAAGTGCCACACCTACATGTTTCTGGACAGATGGTCCCAGAGTGGTGACACCAAGACCACCAACAAGCCCCGGAGCTCCTCTGGATTACTCCAAGGGCTGATTCAGGAGAAGTGGTGTGTTACAGCAAATTCTTGTGTGATTTCTGATATGTGTCCAGCTGTAATCAACTTCCTGCAGAGAACAGATCTGAAGTCACATATTACTTCTGCCAGTAAAAAGCTCCCAGTGTTCAGATATTTTGGTACAAGGAAACCCTAAAGCCAACACAAAATGGTGGGCACAGTGGTGAAGGTCAGCAAGTGGGAAAGATCCATCTCTCTATTACTAATCTGGTGATGCTTCGAAATGGCTGACCCTGAGATGTTAGTAAGTGCTGCTTAACCAATGCAGGATTTTTGTTGTAATGCAGGTATAGACAGACTTTTCCCTCAAGAAATCTCCACATCCTCAATGTGGTTGATCCAAGCAGCCCACGTGGCTAACTAAGCATTTCTCCCTGTGCAAATCATGTGTTTATCATATGTGATCTCATCAAGGAACCGCAATAGCACCAACACTAATGGCAGCAGAACGGCTACTGGCTGCACCCTGATAGCCCAAGACTGTGTGTCATATAAAATGGGACATAAAAAGAAATGTCTCCACAATTTCATGGCTGTGCCTACTAATTTGATGTAATTCAGCCTCCCCTGACGTGTCATAAACCATAATGAAAATAGGCCTGTGATGGAGGGTATGAACTGGAGCACTAACCCTATTAACCTGTTTATGCTTCAAAAACTCCACTGAGCTGAAAGAAATTGAGACAGATTTGGGTTGTTAACAGAATTTAATGCTTTCAAGTAGTTTGGTTAAGACTCCAAGTGCCAGCAGTGCCAGCAAACATGTCCTAGGGTCTCCAGTTCCCCAATGCACGCCTCTGGCCATAGCATTGCAGTAAGCTTGTTCCTTGGTTCTCCTGCACTGCACTGCTCACAAAGAGGTCTTATTTCCTAATCTGGCCTGTGGTTCTCTCCTGCAGAAAAATCAGTAATTACTGTAATCACATCCTAGCACTGAGAGTAGATTTCTCTTGTCATTGCTTCTGGTCTTGTTCTCTCCCTACCCTAACTTCTAACTACCCTAACAATAGCTGATTTCCAGGGCTCGCTCCTGATTTATGCCCTGGGTTGTCACTTAGGGCTTTCGCAGTGGCCTCCAGCTTTCCCAGCTTACTCCATTCTTGGATACCAGGTCCTGTGGTTCCAGGGAGAACCATCCTTGACCCCATAACATGTGAAACCAAGATGGGTGGCTGTGTCTCAGGAGCTGGGCGAGAAGGGGACCAAATGCCACCGGTTGAGTGCAGAGTCCTCTTCTTCAAGGGTCTTTTGGTGGCTCTTGTGCCCACCTGGACACAAGCGGGGACAGTGTTCCCTGCCAGCAGTGCTCAGCCCTGCTGTGTGCTGAAGCCCCAGCAGAGAAATGCTTCTGGTGCAAACAGAAGCTTTTTTTTTACTGGCTTTTCCCAGTTTAGCCTGGAAGAGCTGCAAGAACAAGGCTGCAAAAATCAACCTGAGGATCTGCTTCACAAAAGGAGCACTACAGAATGAGAAGGGCCGAGCTGTGCAGCTGCTGGGGCTTCACCATTACCTCCCTTCCTGGGGCCAACCTACAAGAGACTGTGAGCAAAGATACCCATAGCAGCATCTCCCTCCTCGCCAGCAGCCTGCAGCACAGCCACAATGGGCTGTCACATCCTCCATGCTCACCCAAAAGCTCAGTGCTCCTGCATTATTCCTGTTGTTGCCTTTTCCACTTACTCGCAAAAGCCACATAAAAGGCTGAAATGCTCACTCTTAGGGCATCATCTCTGCTGGCTCTCATAGCAACCACGGTGCGACTTGACAGAGTGCTTTTAAAACTTTCCAGGCCTCGGGAGAGATCTACAAAACACTGGGCGAAGGAAAGTATTTATTGTGGAGCAGAGGCGACAGTGAATCCAGAGAGCATGCGATGTGAAAGGGAAAGCAGTGTGATTCATCAGCCAGGAAGAGCAAGACAACTTATCTGTTTTCTGCAATTCCACTTACAGCTAAGAAAAATGAGCCATCGTAACAGAAATTATGTGTGACAGGGAAGGACAAACCACTCTAATCAAAACAACAGCAGTTCAGATAACTCCTGGAAGAACCCAGCCACGAGCACCTGACTCCATTTGGGGATGCGGGGCTGGGAGGATGCACCTGGTAGGACAGACAGTGACAGTGCACAGCCTCACCTCCTCCTGGTGGATAAATTAGTACTCAGAAAGCAAGCAGGCAGGGCAGCACTGCGGCATTCCCAGAGCCCAGTGCTAATGCTTTCTGGCTCTTTGCTACAAAGCCAAGGCAACTGGAGCTAAACCAAAGCATAATAAGTAAATGAGAACCTCCCAAATGTGGAGGCTGAAAAGGAGGATGGGGACTAAAAAAGGACGCAATGAAAACAAAAGACAGTAGTGCAAGTGATTGAGAACATCTGGCTCCCAAAAACGCTTGAAATGGTTCCTGAGGGCACAGCTTTCATTCGGGTCCTCAATCTATTGCTGTTTATTTATTTAATTATTTATTTGTTCTGAACCATACAATCACAAAAGCTGGAAAAGACCACTAAGATCATCCAGTCCAACCGCTGAGCCATCCCTACCATACCCAGTACCTATGTCCCTCAGTGCCACATCTGCCCTCCAGGGACAGTGACTGCACCACCTCACTGGGCAGACTGAAATGTGAAACCCAGAGCCCACAGCATCACCACGAGGGTCCTCTCCAGTCAGCTGACACTCAAGCAGCAGAGAAGCACTTTCTGCCACTGATAACCATGATCAGATCCCTGACCCAGAGAGGTTTCTGTCTCCTTGTGGTGAAAGGAGATGGCTTGGGCAGTCGAGGATACACTCGGAGTGCAACTCAGCCTGAGCTACATATGCTGTTATGTCTTAACCCCTATCTGGATGCCAGTTAGTAGCCCCTGCTATTAAGACTTGACTGGATTCAGAGAAGAGCCAAAACGAAGGAGACAACTATCTAGAGGGGAGTCCAGAACTCTGTTCAGATCATGGAACAAATATCCAGGCACCACTTAAGACAAAATCAGACCAGACAGGTCTGAATTTGGATGCTAAAATTTGACCTTACGTTTTGAGTGTCTCTGTTTGCAGGTGACACAAGCTGAGTGGTGCGGTCACATGCTGCAGGGAAAGGATGGTGTCCAGAGGGACCTAAACAGGCTTGAGAGGTGGACCTGTGTACATTGTGGAGTACAACGAGGCCAAGTGCCAGCATCTAGGCTGGGGCAATCCCAAGCACAAATACAGGCTGGGCAGAGAATGAATTGAGAGCAGCCCTGAGAAGGACTTGGAAGTGCTGGTGGATGAGAAACTCAGCATAAGCTGGCAGTGCCCACCTGCAGTCCAGAAAGGCAACCATGTCCTGGGCCGCACCAAAAGCAGCATGGACAGCAGGACACGGACTGTCCCCTTCTGCTCTGCCCTTGTGAGGCCCCACCTGCAGTACTGCACTCAGCTCTGGGGCCCACAGCACAAGAAAGACATGGAGCTGTTGGTCCAGAGGAGGGCCATGAAGATGCTCAGAGGGCTGGAGCACCTCTGCTATGGAGGCTGAGGGAGCTGGGGGTGTTCAGAGAAGGCTCCGGAGAGACCTTACAGCAGCCTTGCAGTACCTGAAGGGGCCTAGGCAGGAAAAGTGGAAGTACAGGCTGGATGGGGCCCTGGGCAGCCTGGCTTGCTGGGGGCGTACATCATACATCTGATTTGCCATGATGCACAGCACAAAGCTGAACACCCATCCCATCTGTGCAATGCGGATGATTTACCATCTCATCCATCCCACCTTACATCCTCTACACGCCAAAGTCCTGCAATTAATTTTGATTCTTGATATTCTTAAAAACCGCCTTTGAGTTGTTTTCATTTGCCTTCTGGGTGGTTTTTTTTTGTTTTGCTTTTACATTTGCAAGACCAAGCCAAGTTTTTAAGTCTTCACCATTATAGGCCAGAAATACACCACTACTTTCTGAAAGTGAGAAATTTTGCAACTGACATACCTATAGGAACTGAGGTTTTAAGAAAACAGACTTCATGCCCGTGCTAAAACCACACGAGTTGGCAAACCTGCAGGAGCCTGAGGCTGCAGCAAGATATGCTTCCTCCTTGTGGGTAATTTATGTGAGAACTGCTATCACTTATTCAGAAAACAAACACTACTTCTAGTAGTACTTTATTATTAAAAATCTCCCTCGACACAATTTGCCTAATTACAACTCCGATAAAAATATGAAAACATTAATGAAATAGAAGTCTACTGGCAATCTGAGCAGCGAGAACTCTGGATCAGATGCTTCACTGATGCAAACTGATGGGTCAGCGGTGACTTCAGTAGCACTGTACCAGTTTATACTGGCAGAAGATTTGGCCATGGCTGGTGACTTGTGTAATTTTAGAACTGGATGGGCAAAGACACTTCCAGCATTGTAAGATGAAGGGAGCAGAGCATGGTGACTTGCCTTAGTCAAGAAGCATATCAGATGCTTTCCAAGAAGTGGAGTCCCGGTGATTAAACTTTATCTTGGATAATTCCTTCCAAATTTGGAAAGCCAAGAAAGAGTTCTTAGAATTCAATGCAGAGATGAGGTAAGCTCTGGATCCTGTGGTACTCCTCTTGCGGAGCAGACACAGCCCTGTTGCGCTGGGAGTCCAGTGCCAGCCTGGGGTGAGCTATGGCAGCAGGAAGGTCTAGCTTTACAGGGCATGGGAAGCTGAGCTCAAGCGCTGTTACCACCGGTATCACAAAAGCATGCTTTATTTCACCATTCACTTCACTGTATCATGGCTCATTACCCAATTCAGCGCGGTCTTTCTCTGCCCTTAACACAGCTTTGTTTTCCCTTATACACAGAGCCAGTGCTAATGAGAGCAGTCATGGCTCTGAGATGCCCTGGGAAGCACTTGTCTCCTCCTGGGCTTACAGGAGAGGATTCCCAGCACTGTTCAGCTGCATAAAGACCCCAAGGCTTCCAAAGCCCACAGGACAGAGGATACAGACCAGGCCCACCTGTCAGTTATGCCCAAATAACCCCCTGAAGTCACCTAAATGCCACTGGGGGAACTTGAGACTGAGATGAACAATCAGCAGAGCTCCTCTGGGGCCCATGGCCAAGTGGTCAGTTTATTTACAGAACTGCCACGAAGAAGACAATGAATTCATCCTCCTTACCTTTCATACATCTCTTCAGATGCTATGGACCCTTTACTTTTCATACTAAGAGAGACTTGCCATCCATTTTGAACTCAGTGAAGTTTTCTTCATTAACTTAACTTTTGAAATGAAAACTTTTCATTTTCATAACACTTGCTGCCTGTAAAGAAGTCCTGGTGCTCTTCCTCCTGCACAGAGGATTAGCCCAACCACAGCCCTGCTTTGGCTGCCTGTCTCTGTGCACATCCTGGGCTCTGCTGGGGCTTCTGTGGTTTCACAGGGCTGGAATGGGAACTGCATCCTTCATGCTACTGTTGACACTGCATCACCTCATCCCCTGGTAACCTCCTCTGGTTACGCAGCTGGCACAGCTGGTTACCTCACCCTTGCTTCCTCCATGCCCCCCCAGCAGGTTCTCCCTGCTCCCCGACGCACCACAACGCTGCATGTCCAGTGGGCAGCCTCACTGATACAGTGGCTGAAAAATAGATGGTGTATGAAGTGCAATTTGGTGTTGTAGCAGAGCTCTGTCCCCCTTGGGGTCTCATGGCGCTTGATTAAAACCCTTTTATGGGAAATCAATATTTTACTCATTCTAACTTTCATTCTCAGACCTAAAAAGCACCAAGATGCACTTGTTAGACGCTGCACTACACGCATGCACACACAGGTCTATTCATTAGCAGAGGAATCCCCTAGCACTTATTTTTCTTTTGAAGCACACACAGAGGTAAGCAAGGTGAGGCTGCTTCCCCAGCAGGATATTACAGGCTGCAGCAGGATGTTAAGGGCTGCCACACAGGAGCACTGCCCCAGGTCACCTCGAGCTCCAGCCAAAGTGACAAGTGGTCGTGGTGGCACTGCACAAAGCTATTCCAGAGCCCGAACAGCCTGAAGCTTTGCCTTGCACGACTGAGATGCTCGTTTTGATGAGATGAACACAGCACTGGCTTGAGACAGAACAGACCCACAGCTGATTTCTGCTTCTCTCTGTGGGGACTGCAGCTCTGTGCTTTGGTCTTCCCATCTGGAAAATGGGCTGAGACCCTGATCTTCTGCGGGGTGACAGGTGAGGGTATGCTGACGCCAGCTGATGGAGGATGGGACTGATGCTGGGATGTGGCCATAGGGGCTGGCATCACTCCTTGCTGGGTTTCTCCCAGGGGTAGCCACAGGGCACAAGCAGCCCACACACCAGGCCCTGCTAATCACCAGCCCTGCTAACACTTGGAGGCTGAAGGAATGAAACAAGCAGCAATAATAACAACAAAATAGTACTTAATAATCCCTTCCCAAAGCAGCACTGGTTTATTTCCTCTCAGGGGTTGCTTCGCCTCCTACAGCTTGATCTGTTAGTGCTGAAACCATAGCAACAGCCCAGATTGTACCATTAAAAGTAAGGATGCACGACCACTGTCATCCACACCAGCACCAGCAACCTGCCTGGGTTTTACAAAGATGAAAGATATTCGGGTTTCACATGTGTAAGAGAAAAGTCAACACTCCAGGGCACTGAAGGCAGGTGGAGAGCTGGCTCCCTCTGTTCTTTTCACCTCACACCACAGCCTATAGCATGGGCTTTGGGACAAATCCCCACACTCACTCATTTTTCATGTTGCAATCAGCCTGGCTGGAAACCAACCTCTGCCCTCCTCCTGCCCCACAGCAACCCTGCAGCTGCATGCACCAGGACAGGGATGTATGCACTTATTTCTGAGCAAAAGTAGTCTCCTTCCAGGTAAACAGAGTTCAGCATCAAGAAGGAGGCAGGTGGATGTGTCCAGCATCGCCTTCGTTGTGTTGCTCTTATTTATATTTAATTAAAAGCAGCACACTCCAGTCTTTTGTTGGGTACTGTTTTGTTGGGTACTTTGCTCTCCATAGCCAGACTAATGGTTGTGGCTGCTCCTGGCACATGAATCTCGGTGACACAAGAGATGAGAGGTCCTGTCCTAGAGGGCAGGTGGTCTCCAGTGCTGTGCTGACCTGTGCTCCTCACTGCTCCTCCCTCATGCATCCCCTCTGCAGAATGGCACTGCTCTGTTGGACTGGAACAAACTTTATTTCGCCTTGTTGAAAGCAGCTCAGCTACTCAACCTGCAGCAACTGTGCTGTGTGACATAAGGATGAACTTCTCAACGAGACCAAGGGAACACAGCGGCTAGAGATGGGAGAACACAGGGACAGCATCACACAGTGATTTGTGGGTATTGTCTGTCTAGTTGTTTTTTTTTTTTCCTTTTCAAAACACAAAATGTCATTAACATTTGAAAGCACTGAGTATTTTCCACTTGCTCTCTGGAGGTTAGGAAGTGGGAAGGAAAGGTCTGTGAAGTTTCAGAACCAGTCCGTTGTTTGTTCTTGAAAAAACATCACATGCTGCAAACACATCTGAGAGGTTTGTGCATGAGCTACACGGCAATAATTCTTTGTAGTGAGATGAATGTATATATATGAGAAATGCTTCCAGTCAGAGAAAATGTAGATGAGTTTCTATAGGATGACTGGGATCTGGTGAAGGAGTTTCTGAAGGGGATCTGTTTGGTTATCTTGGGGTATTCTCCCTCCTGGTGAGGCAGGCTGCTATCAACGGCTGAAGATACCAACACCAGGCTGGGCCTGACACAATCTTCATCTGTGCTCTGCTATCTCCCATGGCTCCTTTGCAGTCTTGCAAGACAGAAAAATGAACACATCCAGACAAGTAATCAAATCAAAATCAGGCATCACCTTTCCAAGGGAAAGCAAATGACTTCTCCAAAACATTACTCCTGGGTGCTGTATGCCTGACAATAACTCATCCCCTCCTTTTTCTGTGATGCTGGGGAGCAGGTTAAGACCATCAGTAAATTCCCCCCACCAGACAGAATAAACCCCTGATTCCTCCTTATTCCTTGTGCTGCGATACGAATCTGACCAGCCATCCCCCTGTAATGCCAGGATTTGCCAAGGAGGGATTTTTGTCATTTTGAGAAGCTTAGAAAGCAGAGGGGAGCCCTGCTGCTTCCCGGCACAGGCAGGATTTACGGGCAGGGGCAGCGGAAAGAAACACTGGGAGACTTATCCATTTTTACTTAGAAAAGTGTCACTTTCTATTTAGTGACCTGGTTTCCAGCCTCACGTCTGCATGTGCACTTGCAGATGCCCAGCCTGTGGATTAACAGTGGGTAGTCTGAGTATGGAGCACAAAAGCAGGACCTCTGCTGTGCACTCCCATGAAAGGTGCCATGCAGGGTCCCCACTCTGTCTGGGACCAGATACATAGCTGGGACTTCCACAGGAGTGGCTGCAGGATGCAGGAGGCACCTTGGTGGGATGCCCATGGAGCTGCCAGGAGTTGCATGCTGCCAGAGCAGAGTCATGAGTGTATGAGACAGCAAGGCAGGAGTGGGAGCTGTGGTGGTGCCAGAGTTAAGCCAAGCGTAGGCTGGAGGTGACCGAGTGCTGGGGCTGGGATGGGGCCATATCTCTCACAGGGCAGGCTGGCTTCCCTGCACCATCCTCCTTCTCATCTCTCCCAGGTGTGCAGTGTGGTGGTTCACAGGACCTTCCAAGAAGCTGCTCATATTACTGCACCTTAGAGCCGAGTTCCTCCCAGTAGAGAAGACCACTAAGAAGATCTTAGAGACCTTCTTGGGTAAGACCCCAACAAAAGTACAACCCTCTTTACACATCAGAGAACACTTTTAGATGCACCAATAGAAAAAGTTCAGCTTACACTGACATTTTGGTTCAACTCAGTCAAGAAGTCCTGTAAGTCCAAAGGCTGCTCTGCATGAGCCCCAGCAGCACCAGCTGCTCATGGCTGCATGTTAGGAAATACTACTTCTCCAAAAGAGTGGTTGGGCACTGAAATGGGCTGCCCAGGGGGGCGGTGGAGTCACCAATCCTGGAGGTGTTCAAGAAACATTTAGACGCTGTGTAGAAGGATATGGGTTAGTGAGACATGGTTGGTTTAGTGACTGGATGGTTGGACTGGATGATCTTGGAGGTCTTTTCCAACCTTGGTGACTCTATGATTCTATGGACCTCCTAGATGTGCTCTGCACTCCAGAAGCCAATTATCTGTACCATTAACACCAGCATCTCACCTAATGAAAGCCCAGGAAGACTTCATTTGGCACCACTCACTTGATGGAAAACGCTGCCAGGTGACAATACTCAGTTAAATGATTGACACAGGATCATTGCCAAACTGGAGTATTTACAACCCCTTCCACCTGAGGCATTTTAATCCCCTTCTCCACAGCACCTTGCCAGCTCAGGGTGAGCACACAGCAGCACTGTTTGGGGCCAAACGACACACACTGTGACATGCAGATAGCTTGACTCAAAGTGGAAAGGTGTCTTTATGGTACAGCTCAGCAAGTGTCACAGCTGCACCAGACAGCCCTGGAGCAGAAGGACACTCCAAACCCAAGCCTCCTTACAAAGGAGGTTTTTCAAGGGCTGGTTGATAGCAAGTATATTTTTTTTTCCTGAAATTTTATCTCCTTGAGGGGCTTCCCAAGAGAAAACATCTCTTTCACTGAAATGTCTTGAGCTAAATGCCAGGAAAAATAAACTGAGAGTAAACCTTGCTCTGGGAATGGGCCCCTCAATGCCAGTAGCTCAACCAGCTGTTCCTATGTCATTCTTTACCGAATTGTTTCACCTTTTCCAAAGGTGAAAAAGCCTCGATCCTACTGAAAGATAAAAGGACAGCAGAGAGCAGGCACAGCAGTGACCCCAAAGAAGAGCCAGAATGCCCACAAGCTGCACAGTGGCACACAGTGGGGCCGCGCTGCTGCTGAGCTGCACATGTCTCTACTGTCTTATCTCCCACTTCCTAAAAAAGCCTCCCCAGATGCAAAGTTGCACACCAGTCTGCGTCCAAAAGAAGATGCTGAAATAGTTGATCCTCATTGTGGAATCTTCCTGAGAGGTGCTCGGTGCCTGCAACCAACAGAGCTAATAAACACCTTCCACTCCTACACGCACTTTGGAGTAGATACATTCCCAGCAACATTAAATTAAGTTCGTTAGAAAGATCATTAAATTTCTTTTGATTAAGTGTCAAGAATAAACTGCGGATGAATGATGGAGTTTTTTAATGAGTTCAAAAGTCTATGAAATAGTTTTCTTCCCTGGGTCAATTATAATTTCAAAGCAAAATTCCCGTGGGACCAATTTATTGGGACTGCAAAGAGGCTTTTGTTCTACAGCTCCCAGCTGCTCTGCATGCTGCCTGGCCCTGCCCGTGTGTGCTCAGCTGCAATTTTGCTTACTCAGATAAGATGCTGAATGCCCCAGCAGAAAGCTCAGGGGAGCAGCTTTCTCTTTCTGGTTTATAATACATATTTTGGCGTATTGCAGAAGAAAAAAACCTCCTGCACAATGAACAATTCCCACTGATTTCTGAAACTATCCAGGGATTTGTGTAGTCCCATTAAGCAAACAGAGCTGTTCAGTGCATCCTGAGTAAAAAGAGACCTTGCTCAGACAAGGAGGGTACAGGATCGTTGATGGGATATCAACAGAGAGGTCCTGCTGACACAGCTCACAGAACCTGCTCTTCTGGTGTGACAGTGTCACACCAAGTGAGAAAAGCACTGAACCCAAAGCACAGGGAAGAGTATGCCCATGTTTACTGCCAGTAATCTGTGTAAGCCAAATATCCAGACTCAGGACGATGAGAGAAGGTAGCCAGTGAAAGAGTCCATGTGTATACCCATGTCATTGGCCTTGAACAGGACTCTGAAGGTGCTGATGGATGCCCGTTGTGAGACAGCTTTCAGCTGCCCCAAATCCCAGCCCAAGGTACTCAGCCAGTTTCAAAACCACTTAGAGAAACATGACATCTCCTGCTCATACCAACCACATAGGGACATCCAAACTATTGAACTCAGGCCAACCAGTTCTGTTTGTCTGTCCATCTGTCTATCCATCCATCCATGCATTCTTCCATCCATCCATCCATGCATTCTTCCATCCATCCATCCATCCATCCATCCATCCATCCACAGGTTGCAGAGGAGTGCAGAGATGTCATGTGTGCAGGGTGCTATGGAGCTTATTGGTTAATTTAACAGAGAAACATGGCAGAGAAGGCAGAATATGTGACTGCACTCCTACAGAGACGGCCACAGCAGTAACAGACGAGGCTCAGCTGCAGCTGTGTGCAGCATCACCAACTTCTTGCAAACTTGGCTACAGCACCTAACAAACACAACCCGGACACTGCAGTAACATGCTTGTCCCACAGGAATGCCCTAGTTTTGTTTTGTTTTTTTTAATGGACAAAGAGCAGAGCAGTTGCAGATTGTTCCCTCTCCTCCTCCCCTTTCTGCTCCCTTTTCCAACCACCATTAGACCACCATGTGCAGAGAAGGTGGGGAACACCTGGCACCCAGACTGTGATGGTAGGCTGCACTGCCTTTAGACTACAAACCACCACTTTACAGACAGTGGACCATCAATTTATGGACCATGGACAATCACTTTATACACCACGGATGATCACTTTAACCATATACAGAGCCAGGTGCCATTCTGGCATATAACACCTCAAGCAATCCAAAGTAACACAGTGCCATTTCTACTAAATCCTCCCCTTGCTCAGTAGGACACACCAAAAAAAACAGGACATCTATTCTTCAAAACCTTCCCAGCACTTCACCTTCTGCAAATTATACAGCAGAACACAGTACAAATGTTTATGATTGTACAAATCATAAAGCAGAACAAAAGTGCCTCCATTACGCAAATGAGAGACATGGGCTCAAGCACTGCTTGGTCTCAGTTCACATTCCTGATTTCTCACCTAAGCAGCTTCTCCTGCTCCTGATGGTCCTGCTCTGCTCTCTGCTAAAGGATGGAGCCAAACACAACCTACTCCTCAGCAATTGCCATTCGCAGCCCACAGTATTCGGATAAATTGCCATTGATTTCCACTTCCACCAGCATAGCTGGCAGGGCACAGCCTTCAGAACAGGCTGCATCTTAATTCTGGCTTCAGATTAGCCTGTGATTAATTATCTCCCTGCATCCAGAGCCTCTTACTGCTCTCTGTTCCTTCATTGGAAGCAATATGTGGGATAGGACCATAACTCCACCTAAATCTGTTATAAGCTGATATCCCCAGAATAATCCTGATGGTCCCCATGTCAATGTGTTCTCCTCTGGGCTCGCTCCCTCTGCTGCCTTTTGTTGCAGAAAGGAAATTACAGAGTCCTGTACCCTGCTAGGTTTACATGCATAAAGCAAAGGCTCAGCTCAACCCACGCGAAATACTCTGCCCTGAAACATGAGGCAGGAGCAGCTTGCAAGGTGCTCAGCACCCTGATGCTGACCCAGGAAATCAGTAAATTATTTGTTCCAATCCACGCAGATGAGCAAACTAATTACATGCAACAGGACATCCCTTCAGCCTAAGTGTTTTGCTGGACCAGGTCCCCGATATAAAATGCATAAAGCCATGAACCAACACCCTGAAACCTTGGGCAGGCAGAACTCATTCCCTGCTGCCTTACAGTGACACAACAACCACTTCTCCCTTCAGGCTGCAGAACAGCAAAGATTCCAGCAGCTGCAGGAACCCAGTGAGCACCAGCAGTTAGCAGGGCTGCAAACCAAGCCCAGCTGAGCTCTGTGCCTGCTCAGTGTGCTGCCCCACCACCCTCTCTGATGCTGATGTGTCTCCACCATCCCATGAAGAAAGGTTGAGGTAACTGGGCTTGTTTAGCTTGGAAAAGAGCTCTGGAGAGACCTCATTGTGGCGTTCCAATTCTTGGAGTATATAAATAAGAGGGGGAATGGCTGTTTGTGAGGGTGAACAGTGATAGGACAAGGGGGAATGGTTTTAAACTGAGACAGGGGAGGTTTATGTTGGATATTAGGAGGAAGTTTTTCCCCCAGAGGGTGGTGAGGCACTGGAACAGGCTGCCCAAGGAGGCTGTGGATGCCCCATCCCTGCAGGCATTCAAGGCCAGGCTGGATGTGGCTCTGGGCAGCCTGGGCTGCTGGTTGGTGACCCTGCACACAGCAGGGGGTTGGAACTGGATGAGCACTGTGCTCCTTTTCAACCCAGGCCATTCTAGGATCCTATAATCCCCAGTGGCACATTTCACGAAAGAGCACTGCACAGCTCCCAAAACCTGGGCTCTGCTGTGCCAAAAGAAAAACATCAGTCTCAAATTAGCACTTGAAAATACCCCAAACAGATGAGAACCAAACACCCCCAAGGCAGACAGAGAAGGGAGGTCAGCATCCTCTGAGCTGCTGCCCCACAGTGCTGTGGATTGGGGTGCACCTGTACAGCCTTCAGTGAGACATGGGCCATCAGCTCTGCTGGATTCCATCAGCCATTCATCTTTTGCAAGATGACAGCTTTCCCCTGTGTGTTGCCACCAACACTTCAGTACTCGGTTTTTGTTTTTAATTTTTTTTACAAACAAGACACTGCCACTTTGCAAAGTTATGCTCTTGTACGGTTTGAACACACCATGGGTGATGGGCGCAAAACCTGACACCATGCTCGCACACACAAATACCACCATCTTCCACCTAATTTTGCTACACTGAACTCCTTTCTTTCCAAGCTCCCCCTTGATGGCAAGGCACTTTCTGCACCTCCACTAATGTCCCTGTACCAGCAGCAACAGAGGGGCTTCCAGGGCTATCAGAGGAGAATGTGAAGATCTGCATTCAGGTCCTTATGTGCAACCCTAACCAGCTACTCAGCCTTTCCTTGGGCCCTGATTCCATCTGTAAATGGAGCTAATACAGCTCATGTGCTAACTGCATTCGGTGTTTATGATAGCATGTCATTGCCACCCATGTGCAAATGTTAACACCTGAAAAGATGTTTACAAAGATCAATAGGTGAACAAGCAAACCACCTGGAGGGGGGGAGGGGGGGGGGGTGTTGATTTGGACACAGTTCTGTGCAGCCTTGTACTCTCCAACACATTGATATCACTGCCCATTTGAATGCACTTCAAAAAGATGAGTTGGGCAGTAAAGAGCCCATTATGTTCAGAAAACAAAAATGCTACGTCTGCATGGAGAAGGAGTAACATCCTTCACCTACAAACCTATTTCTCAATCTTTCTCGGTGGGCTCACTTGCACAGAGCTGCTGGGAGGCAGCTGTGGGTCTCATCTGTACCTGCAAAGAGAGGTCAGAAATATCCACCAGGAGGAGAGAGAGTAATGCATGAGTGAAGTCGAGAGATGCTGAGCAGAACAAGAAGCTAAAAACAACCTCTCACAAGTGACCAAGGCCACTGTCTGTGACTCAGAGGCAAGATTAAGCTTTAGGATTATCCCACTTAAAGCTTCAGAAGAAAATTAAATTAAATTACTGTCTACCTTGATTGCCACTTTTGTCAGGATAAAATGGGCACAGGAAGGCTCGCCTGGGCCAGCTAATTGAATTGCAACAGTATGAGCTGTTGGGAGAAGGGGGAAGGAAAATGGGTCTGTCTGAGGCATTGGAGGTAGGAGATGTACAAATTTGGGCAGATGCTGGAACAGCTGGCTCCCACCAGGAATGGGAGACAGTTCCAGGGAGGGTAATATGAGACAGACATATCTAATATCTTTGGAAAATATCCTGATATCTCTCAGGGAGCCCACAACAGCAATAATCAGAAAGTTGTTCCTTTCACAAGTAGAGTTTGAGCCAGGTCAAGCAGCAAGTGGTACGAAGGAAGGTAAGCAAGGCCTGATAACATGCAGGGATATTGCAGCTTGGTTTGAGTGGCACAGGGATGCAGAACATTGGAGAGTTAATGGCTACAGCTGCACCTGAGATGGCACATCCTTATGGAATGGGTCACTGATAGGAAAGCTGGGTGATGTTGGCGGAGAGAGAAATTAGGGGGCACACACTATCCCAGACAAGTGACCCAACTGCGAAAATCCCACCAAGATACACTGCCTGGCAAGTCTCTTCTTACCGCTTCTAACTCAGCATCTTCTTGACTCCAGTCCCAGCTGTGCAGCCAGGAAGCTCACTCTGGTGGCACTCCCCTGCCCCCATCTCTGCCCTCACTCCCCTCCATCAGCTTTCTCTCTGGCTGCCCTCTGCCTGTGCTCAATGCAGAAGCAATGCAGGGTGGAGGAGTAGCACAGAGCCAGGCTGTATTTGCTCATCCCATAACTGCTTGGACAGAGGAGCATCAGTGATCTGCAGGGCAGGTCCATCACATCAGGCACCTGCCTTCCACCTGCACATCTGTGTCCATGGGAAGAGTGGCTCTGTACAGCTCCATATCCATTGAATGGAAATGCTGAAGCCTAAATTGCAGGCAAGAAAGGCAGGCTGGCATTTGACAAGGGGCTCCTTGCTTGTTATACGACTATCCAAAAAACTACTTAAAAAAAAAAGGCCCCCACTAGGCTAGGAGAGCATTCAAGACACAATTCCTGCTGGTCATTAAGTGCTGCCTGCTAAATGAACAGGCCGTCTTTATTAAGCATCATCTTTATTAACAACTGTAGCAGAAAACTCAAGTAACAATGGAGCTCAAGAGCTAAAATAAATCTTTGAGACACTCCAGCCGATGCAGTGGAAACATGAAGGCTTTGCAGCAATCTGTGGTGCCTGTTTAATAGCAGGGTGAAGGACGTTAAGAAAAGAAATTGGCTGGGCAAGCTTTAACTACACTGAACAGATCACCTTAGGTTAGCAAAGCTGTAGTCAATACCCAAGCCTTCAGATTTAGACTTTCAATCAAGTGTCTAATTAATGGAGCCTACGAAAGCAGGGCTCTGAAATTTAATGAAGCGCTCAACACGGAGCTAAGCGCTTCAGATATCTCAGCTTTCAAAAATCATGAGAGGGTGATAAAAAAAAAGAAAAGTCAAGATTATGCAAATATAACCCCTCTCCGGGTCTGCTGAAAGGTTTGCTGAAAAGAAATGAGGATGCACCATCCCTGGAACGCCTCTGAAGCTGTGATGGGAGTGATTACCACAGGAGCTGATCCCAGAGCTCGCAGCTGCTTTGATTTCAGGAGGGCAGCCCTGATTTGGGCAGCAGGCTGGCTGTGCTCATCACCACAGCTTTAGATGAGATTTGATGGGGAAGGGGTGTGCTGCTGGGAGACACAGAGCCAGGGAATACTCACCTTAGGAAGCTGCACGAGGAAACTTCTGGGCATGGCTGCAGGAGCCAGCAGCACCAATTCAGCTTGTGGTTTTAAAGCCCTGGAGCTGAACTTGATCAAAAGTCTTACATCAGTTATGGTGAGCTATGAGTTACTTACTGCACGAGTTATGGTGAGTAACTCATATAATTAGTTCAAGAGCTCAGCTTAAAATAATACAGTCAAAACTGAGCTGGGTATTGACCCACAGTCTTCTCAAGGGGCTGATTTTCTTTTATTTCTCTTTATAAACAGGAAGGGGATGCAGCGTGTTGAGCCCACAGTCCTCACTCAAAGCATGTCCACAACACTTTGGTGTTACCATACAGCAAACAACCTACTTACAGCACGGACCATCACCAGCATCTGTCCCTGCTTGTTGGTGGATTCTGTGACGGAGTGCAGGATGGGCACATCTCCACCTGTAGGGCTCTGGTGTGTCTGATTTCCAAACTTGAATGCCCAATATCCTCTTTTTACAGATTAAAATAAAGAGAGAATGTGGAGAATGCAGCCACAAAAAGAAGATCGCAGTGCTGGAGGAATTGCTTGACAAAAAGAAAACTGGAAGAGGGCAGATTTAGATTAGATATTAGGAAGAAATTATTTACTGTGAGGGTGGTGAGACATTGGAACAGGTTGTCCAGAGGAGTTGTGGTTGCCTGCACCCTTGAGGCATTCCAGGCCAGGCTGGATGGGCTGTGAGCAACCTGGTGTATAGGGGGTGTCCCTGCCTACAGCGGGGGGTTGGAAGGAGGTGATCTCAAGGGTCCCTTCCAACCCAAACCATTTTATGATTGTATGAGAATTAGACACTTTGCTCTACTTAGCTTATCAAAAAAGGGGACTGGAAAGTGATTCCATTACACTGGCTGAGAGCATCCATGTGTGGCAGTGCTGGGTACGAGAGTTTAGTCAAGAGGGTAAAGGCAGAACAGGCATAGACAGCTGGAACTCAAAGCTGGACAAACCCAAATGAGATAAAGTGCACAAATTGTAACAGAGACACAACTAAAGGCCACCACAAGTTACAGGGGGAGGTAGGGAAGCTTCTGCTGACATCTTAGCACAGGTTCTGGGCTCAGTGTTCTCCACGGCCATGTGAGATGCACAGCGAGCACATGGCAGGCGGTGGGACGCCCTGCATGCTGTGAGCGCTCACAGAATCACAGGATGGTTTGGGTTGGAAGGAACCCCAAGGATATCTAGTTCTAAACCCCCCGCCATGTGCAAGGACACCCCCCACTACAGCAGCCTGCTGCTGATGCAATGCCACGGCACCAGGCAGAACATTTTATTCGCTTCCCTCAGTCACAGCCCTGCCTCCTTCACACCGCTCTAACCACCAATGCCTTCCCCTCACTCCATTATTTCCAGCATTTCACACACACCAAGGATATATTCTGGCAATTTTTCCCCTTTCTGGCTTTTAAATACAGTGAACAATTACACTCAACTGCACTCATAAGCCGGCGTTAATGAGGCTCGTCGGCGCACTTTACTGATAGCAGCTGCTGTGCATCACGTTATCGATCTGCACACTGCAGTTATGCAAACCCTCCTGCTAAAATCCGAGCTGCCTGCGTTGCAGGAGAGAGATGTTTGCCGTCCCTTCCCTGCTACTCCTCCTGTCACCGCTGCCAGAAGAGCTGCTGGGCCATCCCCAGGGTGAGGCTCTGCATTCCATGGGAGCCCGGCAGCTTGCAGTGGAGTGCTGAGCTTCCTGGGATCTCCTCTACATCGTGCTTGCTGCCAGGAGCAGTGCCAAGCTGATGTGGTTATTTTTCTAGGAAACAAAGCTGTTTTCTGGGTGTCTCCTCTCAGCTGGACGCCTCCAGCACCAGCTCTCCATCAGCATTAAGTGCAGTGAGCACGTTTGTAAGTGCATCTGGATCGCACTGACACCACCTGCTGCGATTACTCCTTGCACCTGGCAGCTGGCACCAAGGGATACGTGCTCTGAGCTGCTCCTGCCACCTCACCAACACAGCCATTGGTCCTCATGGCTCTAAGAGCCAAGGTTTGTGTGTCACATCCCCAACTATCTCGCTAACCACGAAGAGCATCACTGGAATCCTGTGCACTGCATCACCTTGTTGCAGCTTCCTCTGTATGTAAACAACCACCTTCAGAGGTTTTCCTGCTCACTAGGTTTTCTCAGCTGCTTCAAACGTCCCTGGGGTTTATCCTCACCCCTGAGGCTGGAAAATAAAGTCATAACCTGGAGCAATGACATTGCCAAGCACTTGTTTGTGCACTGCTGCTCAAAGAGGTACCATGATAGGGGGACACACCTGGGGCCATCTCAGGGAAGCCTCTGGGGGAGCCCTGGGGCTGCTCCTTACTGCTGCAGGGCTGGTCTCCAAAAAAAGCATGCTGCTGGGCTTCCCAAAAATACACTGCTGAGCAGAAAAGATGTGGCTCGATGCTAACAACCGCCCTCTGGAAAAGCTCAGCTGGAAGCTAGAGGCTCAAAAATCTTTGCAAAGGCATGATGCAAAAATCCTCCTGGGAAAAGTCAGCGTCAGTAGGCAGATGGGTTTAGAGAGGACTGCACCAGAGCAAGCTGCTCCCCCCACCACGAGATGCTGGTGGTAATGGGATAGAGCCCTTCCAGATGGCTTCCAGCATCACTGCCCATCCCTGCCCTTGGAGGGCATCAGATTGGACATCACCATCTGCAACAAGGAGCTGCACGCACTGGGACTTCTAGAGGAGAAAGGCTGTGGGGGCACAAACCTGCACGACTTCAAGCATGTGCACGAAGGAAACAAGGCAAGAGCACCTCAAGGAGAGTGTCCATTAAGCTGTGGTCTGCAAAAGCACTGTGCCCCTGCCTGCGTGAGACATGAGCAGCAGCCGTGCTATGGTGCTGGAGCTCAAGGACCCAACTTTGTCCCCCGTGTGCCGATTTGCCACTCTTATCTCCTGCTGCCCACACTCTTCTGGCAAAGCTTGAAAGCAAATTTTTGCCCTTGACAAATAAGCTGTGAAAAGGGATCCTCCAAAATGAGATGCACGGGTGCTTGATGGAATGAAGCAGCGGTCGATGGAGACTGAGAGACACTGCCATGGGTTGGGGTAACAGCCACAGCACAGAGACATCTACCCACATCTGACTGACTAACGGAGCTGGAAAGGTCTCCCCAGCAAATACCAGATAAAGCTCATGGAAATGTATACTCCTCCAAACATCCTTTTTTGCAGATTAAAGCCCAAGTGACAATCCACAGTTTCTCAAGTAAACGTTACGGCTCTCTTTCACCTTCATACAAACATGACAGCTTGAACATAAAATATCTTCTGTGACAATCTGCACTGGAAAAGTCACTTCGAAAAAAAATCCTTCAATTAAAACCCACTCTGTTTATTTTTTTGTTGTGTAGAACAAAGCTCCCCAGTGCTACTGCCTACAAAATGTGCATTTCTCAACAAACGCAATGCATCACTGATGGATCACACTCTACAGGACTTCCTGCAAAGACAGTGAAAAATGCTGATTATCTGTAGCATTGGTCAGCAAATTGCAAAATGACAGACAGTTTGCTTTGCTGCTCCCACCACACATAAATAACAGATCTGCTTTGCCCCCCCTTGCACACATCTGGTTAAACAAATAGAAAAAGAATGACAAAGGGAATTTACAGTTGCTCATCAACTACATCTCTGCCTCTGGCAAGGGGCATTACTATTAATTATATTGCTTCATACAGCTGCAGAGGGAAGGCAGAGGTAAGGCTTTCCAGCTGTGGCTCAGTATTGCACTGGGGGAAGCCCATGGCAAAGCCCTTCATGACTGTTGGGGCACAGGAGTCCAAAGAAAATGGAATCCAAAGAGGCAAAGCTACCAGAGCAAACCAGCGAGCAATGGGAAGGCAGGAGAGCCGTGTCCTGGAACAGCACTCCCCATCCATTGCAATGTTCTCCTCCTCCAGGCATGCCTGGATGCTTCTGCCAGGGCTGGTCACGTTCAGCACCATTTGGAAGGCCCTAACATTTGATGTATCTCATTTCAATTGCTCAATGTCCAGGTGGAATGGCTCAGTGTCAGAGCAGCGTCCCTCAGGGCCCATGTTTCTGCTCCAATATGCCTTTGTCTCATTCCTGCTCTCTTCCCAGCACCACCTCAGCTCACTGCCAGGCTCTCACATCCATCCTTTCAAATCTCCCTCCTCCTCCACAGCTGAAAATGATTTCAGAGAACCACCCCAACGCTTTCTCTGCAAAGAAACCCCATGCTAAATATTGTGATTCATCAGATTAGTAAGAGCAGACCCCCTAATCTAAGCATTGGCCTTTTTTAAACTAAAGAGTCATCTGCCACGTGGAATACAAGCTTCACTTCTAATTAATGGTGTTAACAAATCTTTCTGCACTAACAAGCACTCAGTGGTATTTTCCCAAGGGCTCTGTCAGGAGACAGCAGCAGCAGCTCACCTCCTGTGTCCAGTGAGCACTGTCAGGTGAAGCTATTTGGAATGCTGCAGACCCCAGCTCTATACCTTCTCCTTCCCGTGCACTGGGATACTTGGAGCAAGGCAATCCTGCTTCAGAGAACTCTTCTTCCTCCCCTTTGCCTCCTATGGCATCATGGTTTTGCTCTTCGGTGCTAGCTTTACTTTCATGGAATCACAGAATCATGGAATGGCTTGGGTTGGAAGGGACCTCAAGGATCATCAAGCTCCAACCCCCTGCCAAATGCAACCTCCACCTTTAATAGTAGACCAGGTTACCAGGGCCCCATTCAACCTGGCCTTGAACATCTCCAGGGATGGAGCATCCACACCTTCTCTGGGCAGCCTGTTCCAGCACCTCACCACTCTCTTGGTACTGCTTTCCTCCATCCGTGCGGGAAACCAGAGCTGCTGCAGGTAGAAGGGCAGATAAGAAAGGGAATCTCTGCAAGGTGGGAGCAATCCCTGCTTGGAGAAGTTTCTGTTCCTCTGCAGTCCTGAACAAGTAGGTCAGCCTTTGACACTGATTTTTTAGGGGAGATGAATTCCAAACTCCTCTTTGCAGCCACAAACCTACAGCTTCTCCCACTCCGGGGGCTCAGACCACATCACAGCAGGTGCTAAAGCTCGGATCACCTCAGCTGGGAGCTGCTCTGCTTCTTCTTTTGGAGGTTCCAAGGCCCACGTGCTGCACTTTCTTCTCTTCATCTCCTCAGCAGCAGCATCTCACTGCCAGAGCAGCCCCTCGGACAGAGCTCCTTGTCAGCCCAGGTTTGACAGGGTATGGATCTGCTTCCCTCCCTGCTCGCAGCTCTGCTGACTCAAAGGAAAGCAATCTGTAACGGGCCCCTCGATAGCTGTATTTTTCTTACTTAAGTGCACACAAATTGCAACATGCAACCAATTAGACAGACAGTTTATCTTTTTTTTTTTTTTCCACAACAAACATAATTTGTAATTCCAAAATGTCAATAAGAGCCCTTCACTTCCATATTCGGCGGCATTTGAAAACTCAGCCTAGCCGTTTTGGAGTCAATAATTAAAAGAAAAAAAGGCAATTAGGGTATTAATTGAGACTCACCAAGTCACTTCACAGAACGTACTGCGTATTTTTTGACTGCACGCTTTGCCCTGACTGCTACTGCTGGATGCTCCTGAATGTGTGACTGCAGCTGCAGTTTTCAGGGAGTTTTCAAGGGGCAACCTCTGAGTGAACCTCAGTTCTGCAGCTCAACCAAATGGGAACAGCCACCCCAGAGGAGCCCCCTCCTACCTCTGGAGATGGCAAATTATTCTTTTTTTTTTTTCCACGCTAATATCCAAATTCATAGGAGGCATCACTGATGTGGCAGGTTCTTTGCACATTCAAACACTGAGCCAGGAAAGCAGTGTGCACAGGAATAAAGGCACTGAACTCTGCTTTCCAGAGCTCCCTGCTGGAGGGATATTTCTGCTAGCAGAGCTCTAATGCTGTGCAGCATTAAAGGGATTGGCAGCACACCACCTGCAGTATTAAGACTTCCATCAGCTGTCTCCTCACACAAAAAGCAGCGCCTCTCCAAAAATTTAATACCTTGCAATTTTAAAAGTTTGATATTAATACCGAGGCTTAAGAAGAAAGTACAAGTCAGCGGAGTGCGGATGGATGCTCTTCCAGTTTGGCCAGCAGAACGCCCTCGGGTGAGCTCAGTGCACTAATGAAGCAGCTCTGGCATTGTCCTGGTAGAAACAGATGCTATAAAAGATGAAGAAAAGAAAAACTAAAACCTGTCGGAGGGACTGATGCGCTATTGTAGTAGGTGCTACAGAAATAAGTGGAATTAGCTCAGGCAGATCACAAAGGAATGGAGAAAGGAAGGATGGCGTGGGAAGGCCTCACTGCCTCAACCAGCAGCTGCTTTGTGATGCAGGAGGAAGCAGCCAGCTCCTGCAGCACTGAGGTGATGCTGGGTCACACACCTTCTCCACCCTGTCACCCTGGGGCTGCTTTGGCACTGATCCCCGTGGAGGATTGCAGGGCAGAAGGACTTGGGGATGAGCTTTAAAGCGCTCCCATATGGCTCAGCCAGTCCTTCTGCAGTGAACACTGGGGCCAGAGGAAGGAGCTTACCTCCCTGCTCCCCGCCTCAGCTACAACAGGCTGCTCCCTCAAGGAGATGCTGGCAGGTTGGCAGGTATGTGTGACACAGGTCCCCACCTGCGGCAGCTGGGTGTCCCATTTCCCTCCTCTGGATGTGCAAAGGCAGCACTGGAAGGACAGAAGAAGGACAAGCAGGACAGGCTGAGCTGCCAGCAGAGCCCATCCCGTGGCTTTGTTTTTTCTTGCAGTTGAATCAGATTCTGATAAGAGATGGTGAAGGATTTCCTTGCCACATGCAGCGCTGCGATGCAGGCTCTGATCTATGGATTACAGTTTACCAAGGAGACAGCTCTGTGGAAAAACACTTATGAGGAAGAAATGTCACTGTTGTAAAAAAAAAAAAAAAAAAGCTCAGGGAACCATTTTTCTACAGCTGTTTCCCTTGGAAAAACCCAATAAAGTCACATCCACTCCCCTGCTGAGCATGGAAAGAGTCTCTTATGGAAGCACCTCCATGAGGTTCGGCTCTCAAACCTCACAGCATTCCCCATCACCTGCCTGCAAGCACTTCTCCAAAGGAACAAAACCATCGCTGTCACTACAGCAATTTTACTGCTGAGGTCTGTTATGAGTAGGTGGGAGGCCCCAATACTTCTGACCTTCAGGCTTTGAATTCACCCAGGCTAATGCTCATCTGAATAGAAAGCTACGTGCCAGACACCCAGGCTGGCAGAGGATCAGCCTCCCTCTCTGATTAAAATATTTAGCGCTGACTTATCCATAGCCACAAGCATCTCGTATTCAAAATCTGTGACTGCAGTGCAAAATGAGTAATGCTCTTGAGAAGTCAAGCAGGTAACTGTAAAGTAGCTTACAAACATTGTCTGAGCCTGATTTGAAAAATCCCAGTGGAAAAGCTGCGGGTTACGTGTTCAAACAGGTCCTTCTCACACCAAATTCAGCACACGGGCTGGGAAATCCTTTTAAAGAAGGTGGGAACTGCAGCACCAGGGCTGCAAGCACTGCCAGCTGCCCTCGTCCCCGTCGGTCCCCAAACCTCATGTTGTCCATCGAGTTCCAAACCTCCACTCCCGTCTGTGGGCTCAGAAAGGTAGAGCTCACTGCATGGTCAGCTGTTCCTCCACACACTTCAAGGCTTTTTCCTCGAACTACAAAATAATATGAAGTGCTTTTCTAATATTGTAGGTTTTACGTGCCATAAAGCAGCATTTGGGTGCATTCCCGACTTCTGCACAGCTCTCCCTTACAGTGTTGCCCTAATTGTCCATTTCTGTTTGCAACGTGCAAAGGAAAAGCTCAAATGCAGCTTTCTACCCCCTGCAAATACAGATATTGTTGTTTATTTATAGCTCCTTATTTGCAGAGGACCTACGGAGACAAGCAGAAGGCAGATGTATTGAATCAATCCCCACGCCGAGGGGCCCGGGGTATCTCGTAAAAGAACCACAATTCACAACAGAAGATAAATTGCCGAAGCCTTTATGCATCCCTTCCTGTCAGTTGCTTTCTCAGTACAAACTTGGAGGAAAAAAAAGCAAAGGCCCTTCTCCTGGCTCTAACAGGATGCTATAGATCTGCTCCTCACCCTTCTGCACGACGGAGCTGCAAACACAGAAGGAGTTGTCTCTGCATCTGCACAGCTGTTCACATGAAGCTGATGCTCTGATCCAGAGTGTCACCTAATGGAGTGATGTGAGGTGGGTATAGCATGCTGACCACCCGAGTGGTCTCAGTCATCTCTAGAAGGTTCCTTTGGCAGGGAGGGAAACAAATCTGCTGGCTTAAATGAGGTGCAGGCTGCTTCTACTGGGAGGGCAGGGGCTCTCCCTACATTAAAAAAGGGGAATTCCTGCATCTGTAGATGTAAAGTGAGGGAGGGAACAGGCAGCTGGTCTGCTTTCCCTAGGTAACAAGAAAAATTCCGGCCAGGCTGATGGAGAGGTCTGAATTTGGAAAAGAAGCCAGTGCTTCACGGCTGCTAAATGCAGTGGGAAATGATCTGGTCTCAGAGTACATAGGATGACTCTATCTATCATTTAAACTTGGACAAAGAGGGGAGAGTAGAAATTAGGAAAATAGCAGCGTACAGAAAAGGGAAGAATAAAACGATGCAAGAAAGCTGTGGCACCAAAGTTCAGAGCACATCTGGGGCAGGAAGGCCTGCCGGGGTCGCTGCTCTCAGCACCCAGCCACAGCCCTCTGCTGAAGCCAGCAGCCACCTCCCCATCTGATCTCTGGGGTCCCCTCCAACCTCAGCCATTCCATCAGTCTACGATTCCTCCTGGGGCTCCCATGGATTTTTCAGTGATGTAAGTCCTGTATTTTATTTCCTAGTCAAACAATGCTCAGCCCTTAGGGATCACGCTATATGTATATATATATACTTATAATCCACCTAGCTAAGCGCAAGGTGCACCTGCGTCAGGGCAATCTCAAGCACAGATACAGGTTGGGTGAAGAATGGCTTGAGAGAAGCTTTCAGGAGAAGGATTTGGGAATGTCGGTTGATGAAAGATTCAACACAAGGCAGCAACGTGCACCTGCAGCCCAGAAAGCCAAATGAATCCTGGGTTGCATCCTGGGATGCCCCATCCCCAGAAGCACTGAAGGCCAGGCTGGATGGGGCTGTGAGCAACCTGTTCTAGAGGGAGGTGTCCCTGCCTACAGCAGGGGGTTGGAACGAGGTGATCTTAGAGGTCCCTTCCAACCCAAACCATTCTGTGATTCTGTGATTCTAACAATTCAACCAGCAACGCTTGATTAGTCTCCCATGGTACAGACCTTCCTGGGGACCCTCCTTTGCTGGGGCACCACTCTCAGGGGGCTGACGTGTCCAGGCCCACTGCTGTCCAGAGCTATTTCACTTCCTTAGACTCATCTATCTCCACAGTTATTTCTGTTTCAAGTTTTCTTAACAGCAAACAAAGCTTTGGAAAATGTGGGTGGATCATCATATTTTTGAGCCACAGCACACTCGTATCTTACACCTGTCCTAGATCTTGTATGGTTCCTGCCACTGACCCTCTCCAGCTGTTGGGCTCTGACTGCAAATCACACAGTTGCAGATGACAAAATTACCTGCCTATCTGCAGTAATGTGTTTTCCAAACCCATTGTGGTAATGGCAGGAGCTGGTCTGTAAGTTAATGGACCATTTATTTATGGATCATACATAAGAGCGTACAGTATTTTGTAACCAGAGAGTGAAGCTAAAATTTCCCTCTTTGTCTGAGCCCACAGACACCCACCTGCTGTGATTTGGGCTGTGCTTGGCAGGGGGCACCTGGAAGACAGAGGAGTCATTTATTTCCATTTAGATGCAGCCTCAGACCAGAGGGACGGTGGGCTGTGGGCAGCCAAAGCTTCCCCAGGAGAGGTACAGGCACACTTTGTCATCTCCAGGATAACAGCAGGAACAAAGAGCCACTGAGAGCACAAACCTCTCCCCTTGGTCAGAGCAGAAACCTGGTGGCATCTGCCCCAGTGGGTCCATCCCTGCCCCAAGACCACTGCTCTGCTCAGCAGAGATGCTGGTGGGTTGTGGCCACCAAACCTCTTCACCTTGGAAGAGGCTCATGGGAAAAAGTCCACTTCCTCCCAATGGCAAACTGGATGGAAATTATGGTTGTGATCATTTTGAGATGCTGGGAGGATGGAGCGGAAAATAAGAGTGAGTAAGGTGGGACCTACCAAGCAGCAATCTCAGCCTTGTTGGGCCAGTGACTGCAATGAAGAAAGGTCACTCAACGGGGGGAGAAATTCAGCCAAGCAATCTTCAGGGGAAGGGAAGACTAGGAGACAACGTTGGCAAGCACAGGGTAAAATCAAACTGGAGAAATCAATAAAGGGAAAGGACAGAGGGGGGCGATGGGACATGGGAAGAGATAAATTAAAGGCTTGCCCAGGGGTTATGATGGCTAGTGAGCAATAAATTAAATAAAAGAGGGCAATAGGGAGTGCAAGGTAGTGTGAAAAATTAATTAAAAGGAAGGGAGGCATAACCAAAGCATAAAACATGGGTGCTGGCGGAAAGATTAGAGAACTCAGGAATGAAGAGATTTTGAAAAGTGTAATAAGAGCCAAAACAGAGGCTGTAAAGGCTGTGACCGCATGTGAGGGTCAGATAAACAAGGCAGATGCATTTCAAGAGAAGGAAATAAACACTGAGGAAGAAAGTAAGCACCTTGCAGAAGGAGATGGCGTTGCTCCTGGTACACCGAGCCTCATTCCTGGTCTGTGTATGCCCCTCACCTGCATCCAACTGGTCTCCATGCACACCTCTGCCTGAAAGGACACTGCACATGGGCTGCTGTGGGATGAGGCATTGAAAGATGGAGTATTTTGGTCAAGATATGCCCGAAATACAGCAATCTCCTCTCCTGCTCCCATCCCTGGTATTTAAACCAGCCTCCATTCTGCTCCTTCAAGCCTCTCCAGCCTCTTCCTGCTCATCACCACAAAGCTCCTTAAATCAGTATTTCATCAGAGGGCTGTTAATTGCCACTGCAGTGCACGTGGTGCTTTGCTTTTGGGGGATTTCTTACGAGCAGTAGGGCTGCATCTTTCAGAAGAGCCTTAGAGTATAAACGTTATGCACAGGGTGAGAAATAATCATGAGGATATTTTCAGGCCCTTCAAATCCCAGAAGAAAAGAAAAAAATTGGGCAAGCTTGGATCTCACCTGCCTTTAATTCAGCATGCTTTGAAATGGACAGTGTGACCAAGAGCCCAGAGAAGGTGGAGGTAAGCAGAAGATACACATGCCAGGTAAGTGAAAATGAGATATTAAAGGCACTCAAAGCCTTATTATTACATTCCAGCAGCAGGAAGGGTAATGCAATAACAAGGCAGTGATGAGGGGCAGGCTGAGCCCAGCACCACAGCTTGGATCCACGTGGCACAGAGGAACCCATGCACATCAGTGGCACCCAGCAGCACGCCGGAGAGCACTCAGAGGGGAAGTAGGACAGAAATCCATGGATAATTAATAACACTGCAGAAAGCTAAGTAAGCTCCCTGACCTCTCTCTGCCCTCACTGGCTTGTCTCTGGCTTCTGTTTAAACTGGATTATAAATAGCGAAGTGATGGTGTGTTTTACCTACAGATAACAGTAGGTAATGTCCCAGGGAGGCTGCAACGCAGGCAGAACAGGCAAAGGTTAAATTCCCAGTCCTTTCTAATGCACCAGAGCAGAGCCACAATGGGGTATTAAGGCCTGGTACAAGGAAATATCAGAGCAGGGCTGAGCCGAGCACCGTGGAATGCTGAGGTTTCAAACTTTGGTCCCTTGACACTTTTAAAGCAATAATCTGTTTAATCACCAACCTTCCCAGCTACAAAGCCACTGTTCAGTGGTGTGGTGTGACACTCAGACTTTGCACATTGTTTCCCCTTGCCTGTGAACCCCAAAACCAAACAGGATTCAGCAAAGATGAATGGCATGTGCTCAATCTTCAGTCACAGTCTGCAAGTGAGGCTTCCTCCTCCTCTGGAGGGGATGACACAAGGGAAGTCAATGGGATGCAGTGTGAGACCCGTGGCTTGTCGTGCTCTGATTCCCAGACAGCAAACCCAAGGTTTTAGGGAGAAATGCAGAGCGACAAACTGGGATTTGATTATACACCTCTCTCCTAGCATGCAGAAAAGAATGAGCAAGCTGAAAATCATGGGCTGCTGCAATTGCTGTTTGTTCCTCTGCTTTGAAGGGAGTAGGAAGACTTGTCCCTACACAGCTTGTCCACCAAAGGACACTGTTGGTCCTCCAAGGTTAGACATGCTGTCCTGAAGTCATCCTTATAGTCCCTGTGTTTTTCAGTGCCACTTCCATTCTCAAAAATAAATTCAAAAAAAATTAATAGTTCAGAGAAGAGAAAGACCCTACCCCACACATTCAGCATAAACACGGAGATGTGTGGCACGCAGCATCCCCTGGATGTCACAGCATGCAGGGGAAAGCAGTCCATCCTCAGCTCCAGGCAGAACCAGCTCCCTCCCATCAGTGCCACTTCCCCGTGTCACACCACAGCCTGCAAAAGGTCACTGCCTCACAGGGGAAATGTGTGTGAAGATGAAATGCTACAGAAGGGGGATGGTAAGATAAGCAATTTTGAGGCTAATTTCCTAAAGTTCCCAAATCAAATCTAGCTAGAAAGCAATCTCAGACCTGGATTTCTGTTGATGAAGGATGCAGCCCTGTTCATTCTACTCTTCTTGCTAACTCCCATTTCTCTCCTTACAAAAAAGTCCACAAGTCATATTTGATACAGCTGACAAGGGCAGAGCCATCACATCCCATCAAGCACACGCCTCTACAGCCTTGCAAGGGGAAGCTGAGAAAAGATGTGCAAAAAGAGATTTACTTTCAGGTTTTCATTTTAAGGCATCCCCTTGCCTTCTGCTTGCTGACTCACCTTCCAGCTCTGGAGTACATAGGGGCAGCCAGAAAGCTGCATCTGGTCAGCAGAGGGCACTGAGTGAGCAGCATGGGATGCTCTCTTGTCCCCTGTCCCCAGTGCCTAAGCAGTGCATGGGGCAATGACTATTCCCTTTTAATGTCTTAACGTTGAGAAAGTGAGGCCCAGATCCCCAAAGGAAACTAGAAACCTTTGAGGGATGAAGCTCATGGGCTGAGCTCATGGCCTGTGCTGAATGCAATGTGTCAGGGCTGGGCTCCCAATGGAAAACCTGACCTGTGAACAGGACTGCTCGGGTTCCTGCTCAGAAGAGGACAAGAGCAGAAAAGGAGAAGAGCAGATACAGGTAAGAGACAGGATCAGAAGAGAAGAACAGAAGAGAAGGAAATGAGAGGATGCAGGTAAGAAAGAAGGGAAGGGGAAGGGGGACAGGAGAGGAAATGAGAGGATGCCACTAAGACAGAATCACAGAAGAGAAGTGCAGGAGGAAATGAGAGGGTACAGTTAAGACAGAAGTGGAGAAGAGGAAAAGAGCACACATGGAGAAGAGAGGATACGACAGAGCAGAAGTAGAGGTGCTGAGGAGTAAGGACAGAGGTTAAGTGAGAACAGCAGTAGAGGAGAAAAAAGCATATAGGTCCGTGCAGGTAGGATACATATGTGGGCACAGGGAAAGCTTTTCTCTGTCCTGCAGAACTTCAGAGCTGGCTGTGAACAGGACCGATCAGGAGCTTTGCAGAGAGCACTCCTGGTGCTTGCAGCCACTAAATAACTCCTTATCATCAACCAAAACCAGCCCGAGGAGCTCTTCTTCCACGTTAGCCAAAGATGGCCTCAGTGCCAAGAACGTGGCTTTTCTAGCTGAAAACTTGTTTGGTTCCCCATGCGAGAGAGCCCCGAGCTCCTCTCACAGAGGATGGGCTCAGCACTGGCTGCCTAAGAGCATCTTCCAAATAACACAGCACAGATAAGAGGGCAATCATTCCTAGCTGGATCTTCACATTCTCCTGTTGCAGATGAAAACGTGAGAACGTCGGCCCTTGAGGGGATTTGAATTCTGTCTCCTCAGCCCAGGCTGCCATCACCCCCAGCCATGGCTCACAGCCCCATCTCACCAGACAACAATCACAAGCTTATCTCAAAGGGCAAAGAAAGATTTGCACTCTTCGACTGATCTCAACGCCATCTCCGCTGTCACAAGCTGGGAGCATTTGGGGACAGGTCTGAAGCCCTTCCTCCCTTTCAAATAAAACCACACACTTTGTCTTATCTCCTGGAAATGGCCTGAGAGTGCTTCTAATCACTTGGGTTTCTTCTCCCTCCGAGGTTTTCAAGCACACCCAGACCACTGCAGACAGCCAGAGGTTCCTGCACTCCTGCAGACACTTGGGCTTCAGAGAGCAGATTGTTTGTCCACTGTCACAAACACATAATGCTGCTAAGAGGGCTCCAGCAGCCAAGCAAGCATCCTGCTCTGAAGAGCTCAGTGCTGCATCTCCACCTGCACAGCTCCACCGGAGCAATCTCTGTGCTGCAAAGGAATCCTGCTGATGAGGCAATTGCTTGCAAAATAAAGACAAAAAAGAACGTGTGCATGCACACCTCAGAACCCACACTGCAGAAGTCACATAATCTCCTCGTTTACTGAGGAAGTGCTTAGAAAGAAAGGAAACAACCCACGAGTGGCAAAGCTGTCTGTGCTGGTACAAAGCACTTGCCAGTGCCTGTTGTAAGATGTTAGCGTGGCAAAGTCTGTGCTGCAAATAACATCCAGCTGCAGTGATGCCCAGCAGCTGATGGACGAAACTCTCCATGCTTTGCACATTGCTGCTGCTCCCAAAGCACTGATGTTGTCTTCTCATGGTTCACAGCACTTGTAGAGGCTCTGGAAAGAACTACAACTTTAGAGCCTCTTGAGGTTCATCAGTTGTCCCAAAGTCCATACTTTTCTTTGATAAAAGTATCTTAGGCATGGAGGGTAAGCTGGTCCTACAAGCAGGATGTTTTAAACTCATTTACAACTTCTGTGCCCCACCAACAGCTGCTCTTCACCCATGCATCCCGAGCACTGGCACCTGCATGTCCCTCCTGACCCACACCATCTCTGCTAAATTAAGCAATCTGTTACAACCCTTCCTTCCTCGGCCCACAGGGTGCTAAGAAGGTCACTGCCAGATCGTAGCTTAAAGGGTGAGCGAGCACCGTCCTAATCCTGAGAGGACAGGAACTGCCAGAGCTGATAAACAGCCTGAACGAGTGATTACAGTCTGGATTTATTTGCCATCAGATGCTGTGATGGACCTCTCCAATGCAGGCTGCTTCTAATGCAGCAGAAAACTTCAACCATCCCCAAACCCTTACAGGATGCTTCCCGTCCTCCCATGATGGGACACTTCCAACCCTTTAAGGGTCAGCTCAATAACAGGTATTTCTGTGACCTCCTCGGCATTGCTGAAATAACAGGCATTTGTATCAGCCTTCCCCATTCTCCAGTTGCTCTCAGCGATCTCGAATCAGGTGAATAACAGACATTTTCACAGCTTTCCCTACATCCCCCAACAAATAGGTGGTTATACACCTCTTTTCAGAATCAACCTTTATTCCACGAGCTCCTCATAAACTGGAGGGAGAAGTAAAAATGGAAAAGCAAATAATGATGCAGCAGGGTTGAAGGGTTCAGAAGCACTGTGGAAGGAATGAGCTCGCCAGCTGAAGGAGGTGCTTGCAGCCCAAGCAACATGTTCAAAAACTGAGGCATTTCTTCCAGGCTGCTGAATCTCACCGTTTCATTTGCTGAGCTAAATCCTGGTCTCTGGAATCAGAGCACAATGTTTCACTTGCTCATGGAGAAGGCAGCTTTTAGTCCATTCGTTTGCTTAACAAATCTGTATGTCAGAATTCCTTAGGCCTACTCTGTGGCAAGATACTTTCACTGCTACTAAACTGAGGTTATACGAAGCAAGGAAATGGTTGTAGACAAATCATAAACAAGCTCAAATTCCATTTGTCCTTCACCTTCTTGAAGGTGAATCAGGGCTAACCCTGTTATTTTGGAGTGTCACAGATCAGATTTCCAAATAAGATAAAAAGGACTGGATCTTTATTTTCTGAGTATGATGCCTACCAAGCAACAGCAGAGCCCCAACCTGTATGGAGAGAGGTTTCACCTGATTTCTTTCCTCTCCTATTTAAGATCCCAAGGAAAATCTCAACCACAGTTCCAATTAATACAAATGTGTTGCACCAGGACTGCAAACCTAGCAGAACTGGAAAGTGAAGAGCTACTTCTTTTCATTCGTCTGGGAACGGGAGGGGAAAGTCCACTGCTGAATTCAGATCACTGTGCCATGCTACTATTGTGCACTGTGCACCCAGTAAGTCCTGGCATCTTCATTTATTCTCTGCTGAAGCAAACTCCATGTTTAGTTCAGCTGGACTCCTTTTCCTGTGTGCTCACCGAACAAAACTCCCACAGAACCAGCAGGACATCTCCCAGCTCAGGACTTTCTCAACTTCATTGCTCAGGGAGCACAGCAAGTTTCTAATGCACCAGTGGTTCCTGGACCAGCATTTCTCAGTACTAGTTGGGGCACACTGTCACTGAGTCCCAAACTCTCTTCCAGCCCTCCACAAACCCACAAATGTGCTGCTTCCAACTTGCTGTCTCCAGGGCTCACCCCCATCCCTCCCCTGTGCTTACCACACTCACGCTCTTCCAGCACAACAAACTGCATGCATGACTTTTAGAATAAATATAAGCAAAGCATCAGAAATTAAAATATGCTGACCCCACCACATCCGAACAGACCGCCATCTGCCCATGCGGGGGTGATTAAGGTACTCCAGACCCTGCTGCCAACAGCATGGCAGGGAACAGCAGGCTCTCAGCACTGCCTTCCCCCTCTGCCTCCCTGAATGCCAGGATGAGAACACACACAGAAGGTGCTAAGGAAAAACCATCAGCCCGAATCAACTGGAAAAAAGCAGCACCTGATGCCAGCTGTCCTCAGTGCCAACAGCAGGGAGCCTCTCCTCACACAGCAGCAGCCAGGATTCATCTCAGGGCTCTCACACCACTCACCACGTCCAAGGGATGTGTTGTTACTCACCGGGAATGGTGTGGGCACTGGGGTTTGTTAGTCCTTCCTGTCTCCGCCCTGGGAGCAGGTGCAGCACCCCTCAATCGTCTCACCTTCGTCCTACAAGAATCAGGACACAGAGTTTTCTATCAGCTGTGGTAATCAGATAATCCAGTACTTTCTAATCCCCAGCAGAGGAGGGTATGCTGCACTGGAAAGAAAAGCCCCTGGCTGTATGTCTGCACGGATCAGACTCAAGACCTTCGGACCTGAGGCTCTGAGCTGCTTAGCCAGGAGCTCAAAGCCGAGGAGACAGAAGCAGTTGTGTTCACAGGGCTGCACGCTTGGGACAGCATACTTCAGATTGGCTCAGGCTCAGGAAATCCCACAGTACCTGCCCTAACATTGTGCTAACATGTGCTAACACTGCAGAAGGGTAACCGATGGAAAGAGGCAGATGGGGATTTTTGGTCTGGGACTTCTAAGGGGAAAGAGGCCTTCTTCAAAATGAAGTATTTCACAGTAAAGAGGAGGGTTTTGTTGATTGAACCAAAGTGCTCTGCTTTACACCAATTCCTCTGGGCCCCCTCTGAACTGTGAGGACTTCAATTCCGCTGCTTTCTGTTCCCTGCCATGGGCTGGGATGCCTGGCTGGTCTATGCAGTGCACTGATGTGTTGCCTTGAGAAGTCCATGAGGCAGCAACTGAACAGTCCCAAGCTTCAGGAACCAAATCCAATCTCCATTCGCCCAATTCTGTCATTAACAAATCCAGCCATTTAAACCTATTCACAGAATCCCAAGTTGGAAGGGACCCACAGGGATCACCGAGCCCAACCCCCAGCTCCACACAGCAGCACCGCAACCCAAACCCTATGGTTCAGAGGGTATCCCAGAGCTCCCTGAGCTCCAGCAGCTCGGGGCTGTGCAGCACCAGAGCACAGCAGTACAATCCCTTCCCTTGCCCAGCTGGCAGCACTGGGCCAGACGCACCCAGGGGACACTGCAGAAGGTCAAACTGGAATGGAGCTTTTAATTAAAATAGAAAAAGTACTAAAGAGACAGAGACTGAAACCAGGTGCCTGTGTAGCCACAGTTGCTGTCACCCAAGAACCAATGGCAATGAACTTGCAAATGGTTCCCCTCCGTTTCAGAGGACCCATCATTTAGGATTACTGGATCTCTCCAGAGATGTATCTCAAGTTAATCTCTGAGTTTACAGATGCCAGGAGAACAGGGTTCATGGACAGATGTAGAGCAGGGGAGCAAACATGACATATTTGAGGTCAGATTTGGGGTGAGAACCCTGAATGTAAGATCTCCTCATGATGCTGGGGATGTGGCAAATGGAGAACTACAAAAGCAAATGCCAACCAGGTAGGAGAAGAGATTTTAGTGGAGATCTGGATGAAGTTCTCAATGTTTTAACTCATTCTTTTTCCAAACTCACCCAGGTCCCCTGATTGAGGTGAAAGTATTAATCTTGTTCCTAAAACTTTCCACTCCTGATAAGAAATGTGTATGGGGTGGGAGGGAGGAACAGAAGTATGAGGGGCAGAGGGGCACTGTGCTTCAATGAGCATCAGAGGATCCTGAGGATGGGAAGTGAGACCCAGATGAGCTCTAAGAAGTTCACCTCCATGGAAGGTATACAGGAGGTGACACAGAAGAACCTCATGACTACTACCAACGTCAAAGGGGCTAAGAAAAGGAAATCCCCTTCTGCTAGTCTGTAACTCCTCATTTCCCAAACCTACGGCTTCTTTAAAGATGAACTTTCCTTGCTCTTACACCAAGTTTATTACTGCATGAATTCTCATGAACTCAGGCAAGAGGAGCAGCAGGCTTCAGCCCTTCTGATTTTTCTAGAATCACTCCAAGCAATGATGGAAAAGTTAAGGAGGAAGGAAGTAAATATCCTGCCAAAACACAAAAACATCTTTCAAACAAAGTAACTGCACTGAAGCGTGCTGTTTTATTTTCACTCTGAGCTTCCAAAGCATCTCCCTTCTCTCCCTGAATGATAACAGGCATAAAAATTAAATATAAATTCTCCAACAAAAAGCAAAATGCACTGAAGAGTAATAAATCACCGGGACTGGATGGCATTCGGAGGAAGCTGGGGGAAGGAATAAAGGATGAAATCGCATAGATTCTGACGAAGATGTATCACAGACCCTTAAAAAAACCCACAAGAGCTCATCTCCAGGGCCGAGGGTTCACCACAGCAGGCTGAATTTTGATAAAGCAGCAAAGGGAACTTGCACAGTGAAGCGGCAGAGATGGTACACAGCGCGGTCCCAAGCAGCACAAAGAGACTCAGTTGGATCACATCCCTGCTTTGTGCGGGGATGAAGTCCAAAGAAAGGCTGAGATCATGTGCCAACCGTGGCCCAATGTGCTGGCAATGAGAGCGGGGTCAGCTGGGGACTCCAGAGGAGGAAAAGTGGGATCGGCCCTGTGCTGCACTGGGGACATGGGACACAGCCATTCCTGAACAGCTGCCATGGGCTGAATGCTTTCTCACCTGATGACCTGAGATTCCTACATCTGCATTCCCAATAACCTGAAATGCTCCCTGGGGCATCATACAGAAGCACAATATTCTGGAAACACAATAGATCAGCACTCATTTTCTTCATATAAACAAGTTCACCTTTAGTTCTGCAGGCACCTCCTGCTTCATCAAGCTTAAAGATCTTGCTCCCCAGGGGTTTCCTCCTCAACTGGGGCAGGAAATGAAAATACAGATTTGCAATTTAATTGGGGATGAAGCTTCATCTTTACGCCACCTATCACCATTACATGTCATTTAAAAACAAGCCATGAAGCAGGTGTGAAATGGCACCAGCTCCGGATGCACATAAAGAAGGTTGACACCACCAGTATGTCTCAGTGAGATTCAGATGGTGCAGCTTGAAAACTCATTTTCCCTTTGGCTTCTTTCTTCCTTTTTCCCAGGGAAAGAAAAAAAAAAAAAGAGAGATGGGACAGAAGAAATGGCAGCTTTACAAAAGCCCAGTGGTGTGAGGAGAAGAGAAGCCAATTCCAGCACTTTGCAAAACCCACCTGGTGCAGGGCTAGCAATGGTGCGCTGCAACGATAACTTGGCACTTGCCTTTACCTGACACAGAGGTGCCAACAGCAAAACTGCTGCTCCTGCTTGTTCCTCTGCAGTAATGACTTTGCCTGCCTGTTCCCTGCTGGATGATGCATCCTGTTGTGCTTGCAGGTGATAGTGCAGCTCACAACTCCAGAAGTGACACAAAGGCACTGAAGGTGTCCTGGGAGTTGAGGTGGATGGGAGAGGGCTCTGCTGTCCCTCTGGTTATCCAAGCCCTTCCTTCATGCTGCAGGAGCAAGGAGCAAAGTGATGAAATGCTTGTTGAAGCACTAATGAGGATTCAGGTGGACCCCAGCGGAGAGCAGAACCAAGGAGGATCAAGGAGAGCTCTGTGCTTCCAGGTTACTGGGTTGTTTGCTGGTTTGGTTTCATGTGACTGCAATTATCTCCTGAAAAAGCGATGACTGCAATGTGAGATCTCCAGCCTTTGTGCCTTTCTGGATGGCACTGGTAACACTTCGGATGTAAATAGTCAATTTCCTTCCTAACAAACGCCATTTCTGTATCTCTGCCTATGGGAGATGGGGAAGACTGTGTTAACTACTGCACTCTAATTAGCAGCTGCCCATCATTTTCATTTTAAGCAATACACCAGTGTGGTTTTATTCTTCCAGTGATCCTTTAATGTCGCATTTTTCCTGTGCTGGATCAATATTCAGATCTCCTCACTGGAGCTCACCTGCTCACCCGGCCCTGGGCCAGGGCTGCACAGCAGCTGAGTGTATCAGATGCTCTCACTGACTGCATTAGTAGAGCCCAGCTTTACACCGTGCCTTCCCTGCAGGAAAGCTGAGCAAGAAGCTGAGCTCTTGCTGTAATTGAGACATGAAATTCTAAACCACGTCCCAGCCACAGCCAGGCTCAGGGACAGGTCAGTTTTCCTGCTCCACTTCAAGGGGCACAGACACAGCTCTTTGCTGCTGCTAATTTTAAATCACGTCTCCATCTTCTGCCTATAAATTCCCTCCTGCTGTCAAAAGGTGACCAGGCCAGTTGGAAAGCTATTTTTCACAACTTTGCTAATCCAGAAGCACCTTGCTGCCTCCTCACAGCACGAAAATGCTGACAACAGAACTAGGAGTGGCTATAGGAGTGCAGGCTGGACATGGGGAGCACTGCCATTCACGGAGCAGCAGGAATGCAGGAGTCCAGGATCAGTTCCCAGACTCTCCTCAACGCCATCTGCTCCCTTGGGCTCCTCAGCCCCACCTCTGCTAATTGTGGCTTAAGGACATCTCCCACAGGTGGTCTTGCAGATAAATTAATGATTGTCTCAGAAGTAATTTGTTATACTGGGTAAGACAGCACTGTTAGAATAAAACTGGGTATTTTTTCCCTTGCTTCACCACTGAAGGAATGAAGTCGGGGATGCCCGTAATCCACTATGTCAAAGGTGAGGGCTGAGTTTTTTACAAGATTTGTGCATGCTCAGCTCCAGGATCTTCTCCCATCACCTGCTGTCAGTTCTTGCCAATAAATAGCTCTAAGGAAGAGCAGCTGCAGGGAGTAGGGTGAGGTGGGTTCCTCAGGATCTGGAAGCTTGCAGGAAAGCAGCCCCCACCCCAAGGAGCCCTCAGATGGGCTGCAGGGCTCAGCCATGGGGATGAGTTTGGGACCAATCCTCCCTGCAGGCAGCAATGTGGAGCTCAACCTTTCTGCAGGGACAGCCCTGGCCTGGAAGCAGCATTCAAACCATCTCCTATCCCTCTCCAAGCGGTGGTTCCCCCACCTCTAAAGCCCCAGCAGACAAAACCCACCAGAGCAGGAGGTGTTGCTGAAGCACAGTGCAGCAAGAGCCCACGGAGACAGGGGTGACAGGAAAGGGAAACCTCAGCCACCTGTCAAAACCCCAGCAGTGGGGATAATTGGCTTACACACATTTATCCCTGCACCCAATTATCAGCTCAGTTTAGTGTTTGATTTTCTACAGGTCCAGTGTGACAGGCCGGCCGTTGTTCTGCTCCATTCTCCATTCCCTCACTCATTTATACGTATATTATCCACTCTCTAAATCATTTTTAATAGCTTCTTTACTCACATGCCCTCCCTTCTCATTCCAGCACCATCGGCACAAGGCAGGCTGCAGATATGAAGAGCCTGACATTTCCCTTTTGAGTAATTTGCAGTGGATTTCTTGCCCGTTTGATGTAGTCGTTTTGTTCTCCGCGCTGATGTGACATTAATTATTTTTAAATATTCTTATCTGTTACACACAGTTCTGTTTAGATAAAGGTCAGTGTGTGAACCCCTGACAGCGCTCGTCGCTGCCATGCTCTACAGCCAATTTGTCATTCTCTACCTTCAATAGCCTCACCTTAGTTGCAGTCCATTTTCCCGTTAATTCAGGCACAGCGGAGAGCCAATAAAAAATGGAAAATAACTCCGCTGCTCAGATTGGCACTTGGGTAGGAAATTATTACCTTGAGCAGTACCAGTTGCACAAGAAGGTCAGGTAAGAGTGCCTATGCAAATCTAGCAGCAGTCTCTTATGAAGGAACCGCACTGCTGCCCAAAGAACTCCCGTGTACTTCTGCAAATGAGAGCCAGCTGAGCCCAGCACAGCAGGGTCAGTCCCTAGGATGGCACACAGTGCCTTCTCCCAGGTTGGTCTGCAGTGTGGTAACTTTATCAGCACAGAGACAGAGCGTGGCTGATTCTGGAAGGAACCTCTGGGTCCACATGGTCCAGCCCCAGCAGTGAACACAGGACCACGTCCAAAAGCTACTGAAGATCTCCAACGAGGAGTCGACCAAACCTCTCTGGTCCCTGTGCCGGTGCTCCATCACCTGCATAGCACAGAAGTGTTTCCTGTTGGAGCTCTGCATCTCCTTGCAAGTATGATGAGCACGAATGGGATGGACCCCTGAACATCCTCTGCCCTGGGCTAAGCAGCTCCAGCTCTCAGCCTCTCCTCCAATCTCTTTACCATCTCCATGATCCTTTTCTGGGCTCTCTCCAGTAGCTCCACGTCCCTTGTACTGGGCAGACCAGCACTGGACCCAGCATTCCAAGTGTGATCACATCAGTTGCAAGAACATGCCTCCTTCATTCAGCAGAAGACGAGCTCAAGCCAGTGCTGCCAGCAGAAGCAGAGGAGTTGTGGTCCCTCTGTACTCAGCCCTGGTGAGGCTGCACCTCGAGTGCTGTGTTCAGTGTTGGGCCCCTCGCTACAGGAAAGACACTGAGGCCATGGAGTGTGTCCAAAGACAGGCAGCAAAGCTGCGAGGAGTCTGGAGCACAAATGTTATGAGCGGCTGAGGGAATGGGATGGTTGGACTGGTGGATCTTAGAGGTCTCTTCCAACCTTGGTGATTCTGTGATTCTATGATCACCACTAACTTGGCAGCCTACGGCAGAACCCAGGCCCCTGGACTCTCACGGAGCATCCTGCCCAGTAAAAGCTACACCTGCATCTGTTCCATCCCGGCCTGCTCCTCATGATGGCACCCATGGGTTTGGGATGGGGATGGAGAGCCAGCCCTCAGGCAGGACACACACACCAGCTGCAGGACACCTGCCCAACCGGAGCAACACTGCAGACATTCCACTTGGAGCAGCAGTGCTGTGGGTCCCAGGAGAACAGCCAGAACGAGCTGTGACCTTGAGTGGCTCCCCCAGGAGATAAGGTGGTCATCCAATCTCACACAGACCCACGTCAGCACAGCGCAAACAACAGCCTGCAGGACACTGAGCCCAGAGCAGTGGGGAGCGTCACAATTCCAGGCTCATCTTACACAGCTCCTGGGATGAGTGGCAGGGCTGGCAGCCCCAGGTGCCCCCATAAAACCTATTTTACTGCTCAGCTGAAATGCATGAGCTTTTACGCCTCCATCCAAAGTGCTTCAGAGCGCGCTTCCCTCCAAGCACACAAATAGCCCTAATTACATCAAGGGAACTGCTCGGATGCTTAAATTGAAATCTGTGCTGAAGTGAGTGTGGGAATGAGGCCTGGGTAGAGAAAAAGGGAAGGGTAAGGAGGGCACTGAGCTGAGCCTTCAGCCTCATGAAGCTGGGGAGCAGGGGGATGCAGGAGGAGGAGTGGGTACATGCAAAGGTGAGTCTGCCCCAGGCGGGGCTGCTCCTGCCCACCCATGGCAGGGGAGCATTGTGACTGAATGCACAGCACAACAAATGCTCACTTCAGCACTTTCCAAAAGGAAAACATTTGATCAGTTATTCAAAGTGACAGTTAATTTTACATTGTGCTAAATCGTCTTCTGCTTTTATTTAAAAGAGAATAAATTCCCTCCCCCAGCCCCCATCTTCTCTGTGTAAAATACAAAGAAACATCACGTTTTGCTGAATGTAAGCAAGCAGCTCTTCTTCTCTATTCCTCTTTATATGAGCAAGACAAAAGACAGAAAGGTAAACTTCTTGGGGCCCTTCAGTTCTAGATTCAAAGAATGAGAGCCCACAGCACCATAGATCTCATGGGTTCTGTGACAGCCCAGGAAGACATTATTCAGCACAGCCACCAACAAGATCAACTCCAAAGCCACAGCCACAGCCTGGGTCCCCAGAGCTCAGTTACAGCGATGCGGGGGGAAGGAGTGTGCTGATCAACACCTGCCCTTCTCTCAGACAGGACGTGATGAAGGCTGAGGGCTGGATCCGTGTGTCCAGAAAGGTATGAGCAACCTCTGGTCCTCGCCAGCTTTGGGGACAGGGTGTCCTGCAGCTAAAAATACAGAGACAAGTCAAAAGTCAAGGCTAGCAAGAGATGGTGGTAGGGTGGCTGAAGACAAAAACAGAACCTGTTTATTTATTTAGCCAGCTAGCTAGACCAGCTAGCAAGAGAGACTGAAACAGCCTCACACATGCTGTTTGCATGACTGACGGGCTCCTGCCAGCTGGAGGAGTCCAATTTCTCAGGCAGACCCAGGGGTTCCCTCTCTGCAGGCTCACAGCCTTTCCTTGGGTTATTTCAAGCTGAGACACCAAGCAGGACGCCAGGCAGGAACCCAGTGAAATGGCAAAGGATGGAAATGAGGTTGTGTTGACAAGATGCCAGAGCACCAGGGACTCATTAGGAGCTGTTGCTGCATTATCCCCATGTGCAGCTGGTAAAATCCAAGCTCCTATATGATCCCTGCCCTGATCTGTTATGAGCTTGGGGCATTCAAGCTGTAAATCCCTCCCAGAAGCTCCATCATAGGTTGGGGTGTGCTGGAACACGTTACAGCCTCATTGTGCAACACATTGCAGCCTGCTGTGCCTTCCTATGGGTCCTGCCCCAGGCCAGGCCTGTGCAGTGCTGCAGGTGCTGCAGGGCCAGAGGCATGGGGTGCAGGTCTGTTGCCAAAAGAAAGGGGACACAACCAGCAGGTTGCAGTCCTGCGGGATGAGGATGGTGTTTGAGCCATGGCTGAAGCAGCCACACTGCTGGCCACAGCTGTACAACCCCAGCGTCAGTCCCAGGGGTTGGGATGTCCCTAAGAGCTGGACCTGGAGAACAGCCAGGCACACAGACCCATCCCAACCAAACTATTACCGAGCCACTTTAACACAATGGATGGATCAACCACCTGTGCCACAGCCACCACCAGCAGCCATCTGTTTGCTGCAAGCAGGAAGCCAGGCTAAAACATGGCCATCTTCACCCATGGCAGGGCTGGGTGTCATGATCCAGGGCAGAATTTTACCTGGGCTCCAGAGCTCAGACTTGCCAAGATGCCGTGAGTACCTCTGTGACAACTATGTGACACCTCATCCAGAAGACACCGCTTACAGTGAGGACTCGTAGGGTTTCTTGTGGCACCACAGCAATGCAGGGCTGGAAGAGGCAAAAATCACACGCTTCCCAGCCCTGTTAAACCACCAAAGATCTGACGTGAGCTCAACGAGTATGCAGACTCAAGGCAACAAGATGGGAGGTGTGCTTACGACTTGATGTGTTCCTGGTTGGAAGTTAAAATGGTTGCATGCATTCAGCTTCTTTCAGCCAGCACAAATGAGGGAAAAGCTGACACCAAGACACAGCCACCAAGCATTGCAAGGCAGCTCTGGAGCAGACTCCACGCCAGCCTGAGCCTTCATACTGTGCTGCTCAATTTAATTTGCGTTACTTCATTAACCTCAATGGATTTACACCCGAGACCAGCGCTGAAAAAAAATCAATTATCTGTCTATTTAACCTCATTGCCCTGATATTATTCCTTCTGTCCCATATATCTGGCTCCCCCCTTCAATAGCCAAGCTCCTGCAGAGCTTCCAGAAACGTGGTTGCTGCTGGAGGACCAAATTCACTCTGCACTCCAGCTAAGCAAAGCACGTTGCTTCTGCAAGAGTGATTCCTGCAATAAGCTGCTGCAGAAACGTTACTAGAAAGCTCCACTCAGGCCTACAAGCGCATCTGTTCCCTGCAACTGGTGCCCGATGGCATGCAGTAAGGCTGGAGGCATGCAAACTGTCCCTTACAGGAACGCTGCTGGAGCTCCTGTGAGCACTGCACTGGAGCTGGTGGCCCTGGGGGGGGGGGGTCTCTTCTCACCCCATCCTATAGCCTCTCTTGGCCCCCACCTGTGGCAAAGGCAGCTCCAACATCCAGCATTGACCTGGTGCCATGCACAGCCAAGGGAGGTGTGCACTAATTCCATGCTAAATTGGATGGTTTGTTGCACACAAGCAATTGCTTTTTTGTCTTTTTTTTTTTTTTTTAATGAAATGGGTGTATCATTATGATTAAGCATAGCCGTTACATGCAGCCTTTAATTAGATTTGTGTAATTAGGAATTCGCCGAATTATTTCACGCAGTGGAAAATATATTGCTTGACAGGGTTTTGTAACACCGCAGCAGCTTTCGCTGCAGCTCCCAGCACTAACCCATAACCTGAAACAAATGACAGCTCTGATTCTGAGCCATCGCATGGGCAGTGTAACTGCAGACTTCGGGCAGATTTTGCACAGCCAAGAGGGTTGCTCCAACTGGTATTTGCTGCTTACATCTTCTCCTGCCCACCTGGGGATGCTGGTGCAGCAGCTGCACAGGAGACACCTGACAGTGCTGGAGGAGCACATGGCTGAATGAATGAAAGCACCCCCAGGGCCAGGATAACCCTAGCGCAACCAGCCCAGCTCAGCTCACAGTACTGCAGAGGCATTGGGCATGGAGCCTGTCTGCAGGCAGCTTCATGCTCCAGAGGCAAAAAGCAAGAATGTCAACAAGTGGCTGCCCAGTTTTGACTTCTTTAGCCCAGCACATGAAGGCTGAGAGGGGTAAGCATCAGGACAGCAATGTTCAGGTGCCCAGGAATGAACTGAGCTTAAAGCAAGGGGCCACTGGGGTGCCACTGATACACAAATAAATTAACCCTGAGGTTTCAAGCAGATGGATTTTACTTACTGTCTCCTGGCATGAGAGTAAATCAGAGTAACCAGAGAAAAAAACTCCAGAAAACAACCAAATCTCTCTTACTCCACTCATTTGCAGGGAAGTACTGTCAGCTCTCCATCAAATCCTACCAGCAAGATGGAAGGAGAGGGCATTTTTCCAACAAATACAATACCTGCTAAAGGCCCAGATTCAGAGCAAACAGCTGCTTTTATCTACATGGATATAAGACAAAAAGATATCTTGGAGCCTCTGTATGTATGTGTGCATGCGCGAGAAACCCTCAAGCCTTCTGTCAGTAAGATGTTTATCTTATTACTCCTCATCTCAGCACTGCCCCGAAACAACTACATCTCAGAGTGATACCCTCATTCTCTCTGGGATCCCTGGGTACCACTGCCTCTATAGCAGAGGAGTTGATTAATTCCAGGACAGCTCAGCCACCACAAAAACCGCCAGCAGAAAACTGGGACAATACACGTTTACCCATCGTTGGACATACCTGCATATAGAGGCTTCTCCCTAAATCCATTCCTGCTTGAAGGAATGTTTCTAAATTTGAAATCAACATCATCTAGCTTTGTGCTGACAGCAATGCTGCTTAACTCACATTATAACCCCACGTCTTCCCACGTGCATTCCTTCCCCTGGATGTGAAGTGCTTCCTGGTGCTTCAGTGTGTGTCCCCTCCCAGTGCCATGGTGAGCAGCACCAATGTACCTCCACACCATCCATCCCATTGGTTCCTGTTTTCCATCAAAGCGCTCCCTGAGACCTTTGGTTGCCCTGGGATGACATCTCCAAGCCCAAGAGGTGCTCCTACCTTTCTGTGCAAACAGCCCCACGCTCTCTGCAGCCCCTGGCATGGCTACAGGCAGGGGCTGAGCTCTCCCTGTTGCATCACAGCTCTGAAAAGCTCCCTGAGTCTCCCTTCAGGAGATGAACTCTGCACGAGCTCAGCTCCAGCCTTGCTCAGATACTGCAGGGCTTGAGAGAAGCTGCATGAGACAGAAGGTGCAGCCCCAGTCTTTGGAGATGATAAAGTTCCATGGCAGCTTTCTCCTTGCAAGGTTTTCCACTGCATTGCCACTCAAGCAGCAGTGCTGTGCTGGCTGGAAAAGGAGGGAGCATTACAAAACCAAGAGGGATACACAGCTAAGATACACGGATAAGAGCATTCGATTAAGGAGCACTTCAAAGTAACTCCTTCACAAACACATGAAGGACCCCTAACAGATGTTTGCAGTCATACCCAGAGCTGATCTACACAAAATGTTTATTCGCACAACGAGGTGAGAGTCAAATTAGGAAGCAAAACCTCTTCCTCTTCCTCTTCTTCTTCCCAAGCCTCCCCCAGGCACACAGCCCCTGCTGCTCCAACTCCTCCCAGCCCTGTCTGCAGGAACTGAACTGCTTCCCACCTGCAAGCTTTCAGCCCACAGGAGCTCGTTTGCTCATTGCAATCACACCGCAGAGTGACTCTCAGAAGCCCTCTAACTTATCAGGCCAATCACAACTAAGCAGCACCGCTTGAATTTCAAACAATTTTATTTTTTTTTTTGAGGTTGAACAACTCCGACAGCTCATTATCCAAACCACTTGGAAAACAAGACTGGGAGAGATGATAAGTTTGGGAAAAACCCATCTCTGGAGCTGTTGTGGGTGCAGCATCCACAGGAGCTGCAGCTCCCGGCTACATGGGGTTGCTGCTTGCCCCAGCATGAGACACAGCACGTGGTGACTCCCTCCTGAAAAGGGGAGAATTGTTTCAAAGCAAAGCACTACGGAAGCACAGAAATCTCAAATTATATGATGAAAATATTCCTCTAATAAGGTAGAAATGCAAAGGGTATTTGTATAGAAAGCTGTGACGTGGGACAGTATGCATGGTGGTGATGGGCTGACTACCTACATTTAGATTAGATAACAGGAAGAAATTCCTTATTGTGAGGGTGGTGAGACACTGGGGCAGGTTGCCCAGTGAGGTTGTGGATGCCCACTTCTTGCAGCATTCAGGGACAGGCTGGATGAGGCTGCAAGCAACCTGGGCTAGAGGGAGGTGTCCCTGCCTACAGCAGGGGGTTGGAACGAGGTGATCTCAAAGGTCCCTTCCAACCCAAACCATTCTGTGATTCTATAAAAAGAAGGAAAATGAAAATGAGCTTGAGGAAAAAAAAAACATAATGAATTTAAAAAAATAAATCAGAGTAGAGCAATCAGCTGTTCCTAGCAGCAATCTGATCCACACCCCTGAGCTGAACCTGGCAGCTCTGTATTACACCTGAGAATGAACACTGGCTATGCAGGCACTCAAGCTCTCAGAACTCCACTCCTGTCTCTCCAGCGCTCAGTTTACAGCCTGGAACCTGAGCCTGCCTGTTCCTCCCCTGTGTCCCAACCCAGCCCTGCTCCTCACTGCCTGCACAGAGCTCAGGGCACTGCAGGACACAGCCAACAACCACTGCTGAGCCCCAGCCCTCCACAACAGGCATTCTATCCTATCTCACCATATCACGTTTCCTGCTTGACTGAAGGATGATCACAATAAAGTGACAAGTGTTTTTCAAACTTCTTGCAAGGCGTGGTTTTGCTATGTTCTATTTGAGAACCCCAAGCTTCTACCAGAGGGCATCTGAAATTGCTTAGAGCCACCACGATGTCCTAGTATGTGAAGTATAAACATGAGAACACCTCTCACACAAAGTGCAGTTTGAAACCAGCTGCATTTACCAAACCCGGGCTTTGGAACGGAACTTTTTGCAGCTCATCATTTTTACTGCAGGACGCTGGCATGGAAGTCACAGAATCATAGGATCCTTAGGGTTGGAAGGGACCCTTAAAGGCCATTTAGTCCAACTGCCCTGCAATGAACAGGGACATGCACAGCTCAATCAGGTTGCTCAGGGCCTGATCCAGCCTGGCCTGGAAAGTCATCTACGCTCTTCCAAAAATTTAATGGAAAAAAATATGTATTTTATGAAAAAGATCTCAATCAGTGTCTCTATTGGAGTGATTACATGAAACAAACCTGTGATTACTAAGTACAAAGCACGAAGAGGGTGGCAATGAACAGAGGGCAGATGGTTATATGCTCAGGAGAACTGCATGTTCTGAACAGCACATCCAGACAGCTCAGACCAAAGCACTTAGGAAACTGCTGTAGTCTCCAGCTTGTTGGTGGCTTCCAGCTGGGTCCCTCTGGCTCAATGCACCAACACACAGAAGCTGTAACCCTACCAGGACAGGCAGAGGCCTCTGTGCAGAGGGAACATCCTGAGGCTCACATCCAATGCTTTGGAGAGGTCTTACTTAGCAGCCCAACATCAGCTTCTCTCCCACATGAGATATCTACCAGAACTCTAAAAGATCTAAATGGGGTCCCGAACTCTTCCCTCTGTCTGAATAGCTCCCAATGCCAGTCTAGCTGCTGCAGCACTTCCTCCTGTCTGCCAGCACTTCAATCCCCCCAAGCCCCTAACTTTTGGCACCCTGGCTTTCCAGGCTCCTCAGCATATAACAGCTCACATCAGTTCTGCACCCCCGTGCACAGACAAGAAGTGGGGTGCTGCACCCCTGTGCACAGACAAGAAGTGGGGTGCTGCACCCCTATGCACAGACAGGAACTGGGGTGCTGAAAACAGCATCACAGTGGGACAGGCAGACCCTTCTGCCATCCTCACAACAACAGTCTTACTGTGTCCTTAAGTGTAGGTGGAGAAAGATTAAAATGAGTTTGTCACCACGTGCTGAGTTCTGTTTCGGCACCCAGCAGATGTGACAGCCCCATTCTGCAGGGGTCCGACACATCATCCCTCCCACCCTCTGCTGGGGACACCAACTGTCCATCACTGTTGTGTCTTTAGGAAGAGAGTAGGATGCCAAAGCCAAGCACACGGCTGCAGAGCCAAACTGAACACTCACAGCAAATCAGGGAGGTGTAACATCATGCCAATGAGCTGACAGGAGCAAGCATGGCTCATTGCTGCTGTGCTTGCTGCCAGCCATAATCTGCTCTGTGAGATGCGCTCACAGCACTGTGCCTTTCAAGGACCATGGTCCCAACCATCTTCCCTGGCGGTCCTGTTCCAAAGAGAGAAAGCAGCAACTTTCCCCATCACCTCTGCTCTAAATACACACGGAGCAGACTGTGTGCGTGAGGCACACAAAAGCAGCTGTAGGACATTTGATCCCTTGATAAAATCTTAGTCATGCTCCTGGAACAAGAGACACCAAGTAGAGGAGGAGGAGCATTTGCATGAAGGAGGTTTTGGTGCCCCTGCAGATGGGAACCGCATTTGTGCACACGAACAGGTGGTTTTAGCTGCCCAAGGAGGAAAAAAATAACAAAATTCAAACCACTGTCACAGAGACTTTTGCTAGTTCCCAATCATTATTTACTCACCAGATCAATACACAGAGCAGGAGCGCTTTGCCCAGTGAGAGGCACTGCTTGAATGAGGGTCTCTGGGGCAACATAAAGGAAAAAATAGCCAAGAAAGATATTGCACTATCAGACTGAAGGATCTGCTGATAGAGACAGCAAGTGAACAGGGAAGAGGAGTTGTAAGCTTGTGTTTGCTCTCAATTTTTCTCCTGGTGATTGATGGACAGAGGGCTGCTGGGGTTAGGCAAGAGGAGGAAAGGCATTTCTTTGCAGCAGCACATCCCTCTCTCTCACCAGCATTCAAAAGGAAGGTCAGGACATAGCCATACAGGCGATTCAGAGGTCTGTGGATATACCCTCTGCTTGGTGGAGCTAAGTCAGTCTGAACAGAGCTCGTAATGCTGCTTCTTCAGCAGGAACTCCCTCCAGGACAACCACCCAGCCCTGCTCTTACCAAAACCCAGCATCCCACTCTGCAATCCTAAATCCCCGTTACGCCTGACAAATAAAGGACATCTGAGAAAGCCTGTTAGCTCCAGAAAGCCTCTTCCTTAGCACAGCAGGTAGCTCACAGCAGCTGAAGACCCATCTTTCTCTAGCACAGATGGTGAGGTATACTTTCTTTACACCCTTACTCACCCTCAGAGCAGCAGCCAATATCATAAAAAGAAGGAACAGAGACAGAGACAGCATCTGACCCAGCAGCTCCTGGCATGTAGGTGTGCAGCCCAGCAGCAGAGGATGCACACATGTATTTCCCCCTTAGCACAAGCAAGGCCTGCATGCACCTCCTCCATGTAATTAGTGACTACAAGCAATTAGACACAGCACAAGCATCCCAGCACCACATCTCTGCGCTGCCCACAGTCCCTGGATCACATCTTCCAGTTGTCACTTGTATGCAGTCACAGGCTCTTCAACCACAGGGTGGTCTTTTGCTGTCACACTGTTCAGACATCAATAATGCAGGCTGGTCACCAATGGAACTCCAAGTGTTTTTCCAAAGGAGACTGCCAAAGCAGCCAAACTTCTCAAAGGCTGTATCTGCACTATAGAAAAACCAGGTCCTGGGATGCTGATGGCATCAGGTCCCACATGTGATCCAACTGGGGCACCAACTGGTGAGCACCACCCCTCCTACCCTGCCCACAGAATCCTTCTGATCTGCATTCAAGACAAAGCTCCAGCACACACTGGAGATTCATAGGCCTGGGTCTCCAGCTGGAGAGTGCCTGTGCCCACCTGGGTACTGCAGGAGATGTCTGCAAAAGGATGAATTCTTGTTTGCTGTCTTCCTTGCAGGAATGTGAGAAAGAAGGAGAAGGGAGGCACGGGCAGAGCTGGCATCACCTTGGTGCTGAGCATCTCCTGCAAGGCAAGACCCCCTGCACTGCACCCCCAGCACAAGGCAACCCAATTCAACAGGGGTCCTCAGCAGCCTGGATTAAACAAGCATTTCCCCATTTCTATAAGCATCATCCACTGTCTCTGATTTCAGAGGCAGGTATTTCTCTGATTCCTGGATTTAGCCTGATTTGTTCAGAATTGATTTGCCATTTCCATTGGCTTAAGGGAAAACAAAAAAAGGTTGGAGGAATATTTCTGATTCGCACAGCTAAGCAGACACATGCAGTTGAGAAAACACAGAAGCCTTGCTGGAGATGCCAGGACAGGGATATCAAAGTGGGATCTCTACTTCTGTGTGCCGGGGGATGCAGCACAGACCCGTCCCCCAGTGCTCCATGCTCTGGGGAGGAAGGCAGGACCACAGCCCTGCTTCAGCAGGAGCCAGTTTCTGTGTGCCTAACCCAGCCAGGACACGGCAGCTTAGCAAAGCACAGCCTCTTGCTGCGCCTGCTACTTTCTGCTTACTGCCCATTCTCCTAGACTGGAATTTACAACAAACTTTACTAAAGCTAGATCACACGCAACACGTTGCATAGTGACAGCCACCTACTTTTGTGTGATAGATATCTACACATAAGGTTTAGTACCTATCTTTACTGCTGGCATTACACGTGGCTATCTTTCTGCCTTCCCTCCTGCTGCTGTTACACTTGGCTTTTCAGAAGTGCCTACAGAAGGCAGATGTGACAAAATACCCTTGAAGTCTAAAACATGCAAGTGTCAAAGTCCTGCCTTTAAACTCAGTGTATTAAATACAATCTCACCTTCACATTATGCCTCACATTTCAAGGGAGCAAAAACATTGTACAAGCATACGCTGCCCTGTCCTCGCTGAGACATGCTTGGACTGAAGAGGGGATGCTGGCAGCATCCCCCACAGCAGTTCAGAGCCAGAGAGATAGTACCAGCACAGCATCCCAGCATCCAGCACTGCTCTCCTGAATCTGCCAGACTGCTGCTCTTCTTTGCACACACACAAAAAAAAACCAACACCCAAAAGCCAAAAAACCCCCACTGCCTTCTTCCAATAACAAAAAGTTTCCGCAACAAATCACACCCAGCCTAATTTCTCAGCACATCAGCTTACTGAGCACAGTCTCTTCCACATGCAACCACTATCGTGGATCAAAGCTGGCTTCCTTCCCAGGGTCTAGGGACAGGAGAAGATGCAATTAAGGATATTCCATTCTTTTCTATTGTGCTAGGTGGCTACACAGCTTAGAAGATGCTGTAATGATTGGCACCACATGGACAAGCACCAGAAATCCGGGGCTCACAGGAGCAGGAAAGCTCAGACACAGGCTGAGATGTTTTCTCTGCCTGCACCACATCTCGTCTGGGATGCAGAGGTTCCCATTATCTTCCTGACACCTGAAGTGGTTTTTTTTTTCTTATCTCTGTCAATTCATAGAAAAACACCTTTCGCTGTCTCTCTTTGCAACAGAGTGGATGGTGCAAAGTTGCCCTGTCCCCTGAAGTTCACCCATTATTTTCAGCCAACCCCTCCCCACAAAAACCTCCTTAAAACAGCCACAGCTGAGCACTTCCTTCAGCGCCAGCCTAATTCAAACCTCCCTGCGACTTTTTATCTCTCCCTCATCACTGATGCAGAAACACTACAGAGATGCCAGACTTATCTGTATCATTGTCACTCCAGTCTATTAGCTCAGCAGTCTCAAATGTGCATTTTTCCACCGTGCCAGAAAGCAAGTTGTGCAGACGAGCACTAACAAGGCATTTCTCTTACACCACGAGCCTGGAAATCTTCTGTGACACAGCAGAAAGGCTTCTACAGAGCTCAGACTGATCATCACCAGATAAAGCAGAGGTGACATGACGACTGTGGATCCCTCACACCCACATCTCAAGTCAGAATACCTGTGACTTGCAAAGCCACCTCTCTCCAGCTGCTTTTATTGGGCTCCTCTCTACTTCAATTAGAGAGGCAGTGCTCCGTGCTTTTGGCTTCTGGATCTGGAGCAGATGTGGCCCCGCTGGATGGACGGCATCCAGCCAGCTCCAACCAACCCACATTGGAGGCAGAGGGCACCGAGCTCACGGCAGCCACATCTCCCAGGGAGAGACAACAACCACAGCAAAATCCAGCTGGTTGCAAAGCCACACCACCCTCTCTATTCAATACCTCTGTCTGTTGCTGGCAGGCTGGAGCGTGACACAGCAATATTTTACAGCGAGACAGCAAAAAACAAACGCCCACCATAAAGCACCAAGACAGTGCTGATTCACCAAGAAACATAAGATTTCAACCAGGGTTGGGTACAGAAAAGCCTGGTAGAGAGAGGTAAAGGAGAGCAGTGCAGAGAATCATAGAATGGCCTGGATTGAAAAGGCGTCCACAATGCTCATCCAGTTCCAACCCCCTGCTGTGTGCAGGTCACCAACCAGCAGCCCAGGCTGCCCAGAGCCACATCCAGCCTGGCCTTGAATGCCTCCAGGGATGGGGCATCCACAGCCTCCTTGGGCAACCTGTTCCAGTGCCTCACCACCCAGTGGGGGAAAAACTTCCTCCTAATATCCAACATAAACCTCCCCTGTCTCCTCCCCAGTTTAAAACTATTCCCCCTTGTCCTATCACCATCCAGCAGCTGGAGGCACAGCAAACATGAGCCCCCCCTTCTACTTGCATCCTAAAGCTCCTGCCACTGCAGAGACAGGGCACTCACCCACAAGACTGTTTGGAATGAACGTTCCACTAAAGCAAACTCTTCAGAAGGTCACAATGAATGGTGATGAGAGGTTTTGCCCAGTGAGCCAGACAGCTCCAAGCAGCTGGACCTGCAGGAGAAGGGCAGCAGCTGACAGCCCAGCAGAAAGCCAGCCCAGGTGCTCCCATGACAGGTGCAGCCTCAGAATTGCAGGCACACATTATTCATGGTATAGATAGGTAGAAATAAGTAGCTGTATTCAAGGGCAACAAGGCTGGTGAAAGGTCTGGAGCACAAGACCCATAAGGAGCAGCTGAGTGAACTGGGATGGTTCAGCCTGGAGAACAGAAGGCTCTGGGGAAACCTTATCGCTTCACAGCTGCCTGAAAGCAGGCTGTGGGGTTTGGCCTCTGTTCCCAGGTAACAGCAGTAGGATCAGAAGTGACAGTATTTAGTTGTGCCAGGGGAGATGCAGGTTAGATATCAGAAAATGCCCAGCTGCCCAGGGAGGTGGTGCAGTCACTGTCCATGGAGACGTTTAAGAAACACAGAGATGTGAGATGTGGCACTGAGGGATGTGGTCAGTGGGCATGGTGGGATGGGCTGCAGTTGGGCTGCATGATCTTAGTGTCTTTTCCAAACTTATTAATTCTATGATTCTAAGATATTCAGGAGAAGTAGGATGAGAACCATGCCCTCATGCAATGCCTCTACTACAAGTCCAGCAGGCTTCTCCCCTCTATCTCCTCACACTCACCTCCATGTTTCAGACCTTTCATTTACTGCTCACCTGCAGGCAGGCAAGGAAAAAGAGATTCACAGGTCTCAAAGCAAAGTTCTGCACCCAAGCACCTGGATTTCCAAGTGCTGGCTGCTTCCACTTAACTGATTCTCACAGGCATGAACCCTTCTGCATTCCTCTATAAAACAAGTTCCTTTGCAGCAGCAACTTTCTAGGCTGAAAAAAATATGTGGAATTGCTCCAGATAGTATTCAGGATGGGACTGTGCTCACCCTCTCCCCTGCTGCGTAGGTCCTGGTCTCAGAGCTATACTGCTCATGGGTCAGGATCAAGCTTCCACATAAACAGCCCCCAAATCTATACAAAAGATAGCTATTAAGTAAGACAGTTTTCATAAATCAGCACATTTGGATGTAACTGCTTTATAGCTACATTTAAAGCCATTACACATTTTTGTTCCAGCCCTTTCACAGACTTCTCAGAGCACAATGAATTAATCAGGGTATGGAATTAGCGAGGTTAGATCCAATTAGCTCAATTTGACCCAGATGCTCTAACCAACATTTTTCTAATGTATTGGAGCTCATCATCATGCAAGTTCACCTCAGCCCCATGTAAAATACATATACATATATAAATGATCCATCTCAGAAAATGTGCTAAGCTTGTCCTGGGGTTTGCCTTGTTTTGTTTTTCCTCCCTTAATCTCTCCAATGGGAAATACAACAGGAAAAAAAAATACACTGTGAGTGGTTTTTTTTTTGTTTGTTTGTTTTTTAAATAATCAGTATTTCAAACCATCAAACTCATCCCCATGTTGATGTGCTGTTTAGGGACACTCAGCAGTGCGTTCCGGAATGGTGCTGCAAAACAACAAACTGCAATGGGAAACACTGGATCTTCTCCACTTATTTTTATGCTGTGATAAATACTTTCACTGGTCTGCGTGTTCTTGTCAAAATGTCAGCTAGCAAAGCATTCACCTCACTTGCAATTCCCATTTCCAGCAATTTCGTGCAGTGGCTGCTGGGCCCTGCTCTCTACCTGTCACAGCAGCTCCGGGTAGGGCTCAACCTGCAGGGTGGTGGTGGGGAAGGCTCTTCCAAGGGACGCAGAAGAGATGAAGGAAAAGCTCCATCTCTATAGAATCACAGAACTGGTCGGGTTGGAAGGGAGCACAAATCTGCCAGTTCCAACCCTCTGTCATGACCAGGGACATCGTTCCCCACAGTTGGGTGGCTCAATCTATCCAACCCAATCCTGAAGATTTCCAAGGCAGGGGAATCCACAGCTTCCTGGGGCTATCTCAAGAAACACACAGCTCAGCCTTTGAATGTCCTGATGGAGTGCCAGCCCACTGCACGTCTTCACAGCCACTTCACCTGTCCGTATTCAGGAGCTGGATGCTTGAGGGCCCTCCCCAGGGCTTCCTTCACCTCCGTGCAGCTGAGCACACTGGCACAGCCTGCAGACATCTCCCCATCTCCTCACATCAACAGCACTCACCATGGGGGACTCCATCAGGGTCTCGCCTCCCTGTGTTCATGAAGGGAACAGTTAGAGCTGAATGACAGCTCTGCAGGGCTGGGATGGCCCTCCTCCCCCCCCCCCCCCCCCCCCCCCAAATATAGATGTGAGATAGATCAAAATAAATGTGTTCATTGAATAAGTGCTCACTACTGCATAACCCAACCATGAACCCTGCCTGCCTGCTTCTGGCTGAAATTGTGGATTTCTTTCTTTATTTGTCTTCCCCTGACATTCCCTTATTATAACCGCCAAGCCTAAGAAACGCAATTAAAGTTAAAAGTCTCTCTTAAAGCCTTTTCCTTCTTTCGAACAGGTTCCATTTTATTGGAACAGCAACTGTAATCAAAACTTTAGCAAATATAATTTGATATGGGGGAACAAAACCCCAGCCTGATCAGCTGTTCCACCAGGATTTCCGAACACACAGCATTAGAGGTCAGGGGAACGGAGGGGCTTTGTGCACAAAGCTACAAAATAAAAATAAACGTTGTGTTGGGTCAAGAAGAGAGCAAATTAACAAAAGGATATTTCTTCAAGTGGCAGTTTCAGCTGACTGAATTACTTGCCACAGGCCTCTAATGCAGTATAATTGGGAAGAGAGGAATGAAATACAGTAGTTGCTTAGCAAATTTCATTATTTTTTAAGAGATCCCAATTTTCACTCAGCACTGAATTCAGTGTGCCTTGCTGCATTTCACTATACTTTGCTCTGTCTTCCCTTCATTCACTCCGTCATGACAGCCAGATCTGGCTACCCAAGAGCCTTCTCAAACCCACCAGGACTGGGCTGGAGGAATTTATTTGCCCAGTTCTGAGCACAGCAGCAGGACAGCACATTGGACCATCTCTGCATGGTAGCAATGCCAAGTGCTTTATGAATGCAGCTGCAGGGCTGGTTGCACCACGACTGGCTGTAAGCAAAGGCTGTGCCAACTGATCAGTGGCAGCCTCGCTCCTCTCTGCACAACCCCATGGAAAAGGTGGCAGCATGTTGCAGGAGGGAGCATCCTACACATGCTTGTGTCTTACAACAAGATTGGATGGTCTAAAGATGGTAGAGGTTGAGTCAAGCAAAAGTTGAAGCCATGAAATAAATGCACTGCTCATCTGTAAGTGCATCAATGCATACAGCGGGCATGGGCCCAGGCACAGACACAGCAGAGATGTGCCGCAGGTGGCACAGCCACCAGTGCAAGTATGAGTGGAAATGACATTCCAGCATGGTCCAACACCCAATGATAAATATCCTGTATGGCTCCTCTTGTTGCAATGTACACAACTTCATTGTTGAGTGAGACAATCTGCCAGGGAGGGGACAGACGGACAGGAATCCCTCTTCTCACAGCTGACAAGACCCAGGCAGCTGCACTCTGGCAATCATCAGCATCCCACCAGCACTCTCTGCAGGGCCCTCTAAGAATGTAACCGAAATGGTACTGGCTGCCAAGCCCCCAGCAAGGACACCAGGCATGTGCTGGAGCCGCCGGAGTCCCTAGCAAGGAGGAAGGAGGACCTGGATCCATCCCGCATTACATTCCCTCCACCACCTATCCTGCTCACAGCCCCCAGCAGCCATCCAGCACACCAAGCATTTTCATCCTCAGCATGACTGACCCACAGTAGGAATGAGAAGTCTGTGACCTGTGTGAGATCGCCAAGGAACCAGAGGTTGGCAGAAAAGGATGACATGAGGGAAAGCCAACAAGAGCAGGGCAGGCAACACCTCCAGCTGTCCAAAAAGGCTTTGAGCTCTCCCCAACCAGGGCCACAACACCAGGTCTGGCAGAAGGCAAGGTGGATATGTTGGTCTTGGTGACACCAACATCCTGAGACCCATCATGACAGTGAGATTCCACGTGAAGTTTGACCACACCTCAGCACGTTGAAGCAGCACCCAGTCCTCAGCTTTGCACTCTGATGGGTCCTTTTCCACATATTGATCATCTCCTAATTAAGCACTATGACACCTACCAGCTGTAGGGCCACCAGCAGACCGCCCACAAAGGAAACCCCCGGCTGGCTCAGCATCAGCTGTGTGTGCCTCTGGACAGTGCTAAGGCTTTATACACTCCATCTTCTGTCATTTTCCACCCTGGAGGAAGCAAGCTTCTAAATTGAATTATCACAAAGAAATCAATTCCAGATCAAACCTCTGTGAAATTATAATTGCTTTAATGATCTGCAGGCTGGAATAGACAGGGCCCAGGGAAAGCGTCACAGACTTTTCCTCCTCAATTCATAAAGCTCCTATAGGAATCAGCCTTTGTTCACAGGGAGCATTAGTGTTTTTTAATTATGTTTTAATTTAATCTACTATTAATTTTCAATTATTGTTATTACACAGGCACTTCCTTTTCCCCAATGTGACTGCAGTGTGGGATACTGAATGCCAACTAGCTCTGTGGCGAGCTGACAGGCAGCAGATTAGCCTTTAAAAAGAAAAAAGGCCTTCAACAACTAATGTTGATGAAGACATTCCAGCCAAACAACTGCAAAAAAAAAATATATAAAAAAGAGAAACAAACTCATCTGAAAAGGCTATCAGCAGCCTGCTTCACCCAGAGGCTCAAATCACTTAGGTAATGAAAGACTTCTGAGGCATGCTGTACAATTGGCATTTGACAACTACTGAAAAAAAAAAACCTACAATCACCCAACTCATAACATCACAGGCAGTTTAAAAATAATTATTAGCCACGGACCAAAGACATGCAGGGAAATGAAGTTTTGCTAACCCCTTTCCTCCCTAAAGATGCTGGTAGATGCCGAATTAAAAAGCAATCGAGGATACTTCCTTGATTAATTGTAACAGTAAAAATAGCTCAGGATTTTCTGCATTACACACTGGGAAGAAGAGAAGGGATGTGGCTGTGATCAGAGCTGGCTGGGACGGAAGACGGGAGCTTCTGCAAGCCATTTAATTCTTGAATTTCACATTCCAGAGATTCTACTCATCAGAAAGCCACTGGCTCCACGGGCAGATGCTCTTTACTATGGAAACTGTCCAAGATGCCAAGGCGGAAGAGGTGGCACCTGGAAAACAGAGGACATTTCAAGCCCCATCGGTTCCCCCTGCCATTGCTGGAGATGCTCTGGGAGAGGCTCACAGGAGGGGATGGACGTGGGCTTCGGGTCAACCTGTGCTGGCTGACAAGGCTGTGCTCCAACTGCCACGTACAGCTAGAATCAATCCAAGAACCAAACTAGCGAGACCTTCCAAAAGCAGCTTTGGATCTGACAGATTCACACACTTCCAGCATGCATTCAAAGCAAGGAATTGGGCAATTCATGGATGATGTGAAACAAAGGCCTGGGAAGCACCTTTGCTCATACAACATCATGCTGGATGAGCCCATCTGAGCGGAGACGGAGCATCGCTGCAGCAAACAAAGCTCTTGCAGCAGCACATACTCACAAACTCTTCTGGGCTGTTCCATGGAAGAGCCTTCCTGCAGCCCTGCTTTCAGGGATTGGATCTCCACCAGAACTGAGCATCTCGCTGTGCTCCCATATGCTGACACTGGGCTAGGATTGACTTCCCACAGCCCAGGGAAGTGACACAGCTGGTTCCCCACAAATTCAGAGCACAGAAATCACTCCACAAGTATTCAGCCATTCCATCCCCTGAAATATAAGCTCTAACTTGTGGACAGCAAAGAGCAGGGAACTTCTGGACAAGCCCAGATGAGAAAGAATAGGAAGCAGCTATTTTTCAATGAATGATAAATTACTAGGGCTACTTCATGAGGTCAGACAGTTCCTTTTGAGTAGTGTGGTCCAAACCTACAAGCAGCTGCTCCTGCTCCACTGGGGCACCATTTATCATACAGCTTAATTCTCTACTACATTATTGCCAAATCAAAGCAGCTGTGGTGAAATCAGAAAAATAACTCCCAATTCATACCAGAACATCAGAAAGCTAAATCGGGCTCATCAGCTGTAAAAGTGTTTTTGGATCAAAAAGGCTACACAGCAAATAAAACATTCCTGAACACCTCCTTTTGTATATCGTATCTGGCTCCCATAATACCATTCCCCTGCAGGTAGCATGAAATGAGCTGCATTTTGGCTTGCCTGCAAGCAGTGCCTGCAGCAGGCAGCCCAGAGGCCTCAGTCTGTCCAGCACCTAACACATACCATGAGCAAGCAAAATAGCAGTGCAGATTAGCACGATCTGCCCACGATGCAGGCAGTAAGGATGGACACAGCTAAGGTTTCTTTCGGGACACCAGCAGGCTTGCCTGGCCAGTTATGTGCTCCAGCACATAAGCAATAAGAGACAAAGGACAAATGTGACCTGGAGACCACACTTCCAGAGCAGTATGGACTGCCACCACAAAGATCAAGAATTCATGCTGGATTCTATGAATTCAGCAAACTTTGAAGGCTAATCGGTCTGTTCAAGAGAGAAAGCCAACAAGTCTGGGTATCTTCAACAAGGAGAAGTACCTCCCCTGCCAGAGTGTTCCCCAGCCATCCACCCTGCTCCATGCAACGTCTGCTCCAATATCCTCCTGACACAGGACCCGTGTTACCAACACTGATCTACACTCACCTGCTGACACGCTGCTCCTACACTGCCAGGCAAAGACCCATGCAAAGAGTCACTTATTACACCCACACCAGCAATGTCACAAATCACGACAAAACACTGCAGTCACAAAAGCCACCTTGCATTGGCAGTGCTGGAGGGGCTTGCTCAGCTGGGGAATTCCATCAGTCTTCTCCAGCACACAGCCAGACCGAGCAGAGAGCAGGACAGGAGCAGAGCCTGTGAAGTGTGGAAAGACATCGTACTGAAGCACTGACACCATTCCTACGTGGAGCAAGGCTGAAGGCACACCTATACTCCCAAGTGCAGTTCATAGAATTATAGTGGCCTGGGTTGAAAAGGACCACAATGCTCATCCAGTTTCAATCCCCCTTGCTACGTGCAGGGTTGCCAACTACCAGACCAGACTGCCCAGAGCCACATCCAGCCTGGCGTGGATCTCCTGGAGTGGGTCCAGGGGTGGAGGAGAATGCACGGAGGCCACAGCACCTCTGTATGGTTATGAAACTTCTCACTATTTGTCACTTTGCCACTATTGCCACTATTTGCCACTTTGCCTTTCCAAGACCACTGCCATCACCTGCATGACAGCTGGTAGCAGCAAGCAGCATAGAAACATTAAAACAATTAAAATGCACTCCAGACAGGAGCTGTAAGGAACTTCAAGGATTTATGCAAGGCATGCAGCATTGCCTATGGGGGCCGTGAACACAGTGCTATTCCTCTTTTAACCTCAAGCCCCTTGCCTTGATCCCGTGCAGAGGGGCAGCACGCACTGTGCAGCAGAGCCTAGAAGCACCCTGTATCTCTCTCCACATACACACAGTACAGGGCAGCAGCCCCCAGCCCCTGCTCAGGGATGTAGCAGGGTTCATCATGGGGGTCTGACACACAGGGCTCCCGCGGTCATACGATATGAAATGCTGAGGGTTTTTTTCCTCTGCTTTGTTGCTGGACCTCATGCTAAAATTACTGCATGAATAAATCTTGCAGAATAAATCTTAGGAAAGGATTCCTGGAGAAGTTCAGGCAGCAAAAAGGAAGAGGGGAAGAAAGTGCTACGCTCAAATAACACGGAATTTCAAGTCATGAGAGCCCTTGTTATGCAGGGGGAAACTGTTGTCTGGGAAGAGAAAAGAGCGCAGAGGTCTCCATGGAGAAACAGAGGTTAATGAAAAGCCTTTTACCCTGGAAAAGTAAAAAAAGAAAAAAAAGCCAAGAGGAAAGCATGGTTTCTGATTCAGCTTCCTACCAGACTATGCCAAATGATCACCCTGATGCACGTGGAGTTTTGTCTATGGGGAACAGTGAATTGTGAGGGGACACACAGACATGCAATACATTTCATGTACAGCTTTGAGCTGCCCACTTACATCACCTGTAAGGACCCCATTCCCCCAGATGGCTTTTGAGACAGTAAGACACACCGGTCCCAAGCAGTCCACATCAATTCTGAAGTCACAGCTCACAGCACTTTGCTGGGCACAGGGCTGACACCAGTGACCAACACAGCCTTGTGAAACCATTCTTTTCCACGTTCCTATGAGACAGAACCCACCTTTCTCACCTCCTACGTGCCTTTCTGAAGAGACAGGGTGGTACACACACAGAAAGCAGCTCTGGAAGTAGCTCCTCACCATCACTGCAGCACAGATAAAGCATGCCAGACCAAACAATTTGACAAAGCTATCTTTAATTCCTTTGAATCAAGTATCTCATGCTAATTTGCAGCTAAATCCCCCAGTACGGGAGGCACTGCTGATATCTGTAAGGGTATGATTCCTCTTACAAGGGACAAAAAAGACCTCACAGATTAGATCTAGTATCATAATTTATGGAGTCTCAGGAGGAGCAGGAGATCCCCTGCTTTGAGCATTGCTTCAGGAGTGGTCAGAACTACAAGCTGACCACGAAGGAACAGGCTGCTTTCTTCAGGGTCATGTTTTATACATGATACAGCACTGCAGCTTCTCTAGCATATCGCTTTGAAGAGTTATTGTTTATGAATTTGTTATTTTAATAAACTGGAGCCAGCAGGGAACACAGCATTTCCGGCTCTAAAAGCATCCTTGTACGATTTAGGTCAAAATAATCCACATGTTCTGAGTTAAATCAAAGCACACCTCTTCTCACACATTCAGGTAGGAACAGAAAGAGTGCCAGCAGCAGGACAGGGCTGGCAAAACGACCCAGCAGCACACTGGAGCTGCTGCTGCTGCAGGCTAATGGGAACAGCCTTGGTGGGGCCCTCAAACCACAGACATTCCTCCCAGCCCTACTAACAGCTTGCACCCACGCTTGGGTGCCAGGGAAATTATGTTAATGGTTCAAGTGCAGGACTTGAGAAGTAGCCTGGGCTTGAATTCCTACCCATCTTGCCATTACAAGCATGCTTGATGCAGAGCCACCTGCCTCCAGATGCCATACAAACACTGTTCTGGTTGCATGGCTTTCCTGACAATGCCCAGACCAGCAGCTGGGAGAGGTTGCAGGTTCCTCCAAACAAGCCACTGTCCAACCTCAGCCCAAGATTCACTGCAGATATGTCCCATACCAGCACTGACAGAGGCACTGAGGGGGGCTCTATGCATACATTGGGAATCCGACTCCCAACAGAGCCAAAAGACAGCTGTGAGCATCACAACAGTAAGGGACAGCTTTCTCAATAACATCAGAACACCAAAAATTCGGTATTTCAGCACGAGACCATCAAATTAGAGGTCCTCATTAGGGAAAAACCAACCCTAGCATCTGTAAAGAATGGACTTGCGTTTCAAACCAGGTACAGCAATGGTCACTTATCCATGACTACATGTCCTGATGAAAGCAACTAGGAACAAACCTGTTCTTCTCCAAACTCTGTGGCTATTAGCAGCGTCTCAGCTCAGCCTTAACCCCTCTCCTCCAATCTAACTCCAAATTTACATGAAAATAGCATAGGCTTGATGGAGCTGCTGGAAGGTTCAGACAGGCTCAGTCCCTTGAAGAGCAAAGCTGCAACACAACAAAATGCACTGACTGCCTTAGAAACATTCAAGTTCTCTCATTTTGATCAAAACCAGCATTTCATTTCTTATGTAGATGCTGGACAGGGAACAGCATTCTTCACCTCCTTTCTTATGCTCAGAAAACAAGGATTTTTATACCCTGCCTTTAGAATCAAGCCAGGAGAAAATTGCAAACCATTTCAGCGTCTCTATTTGCTTTGTAACCAGAATAGCTGAGAGCCACCTGACAGCTCTGGGGACTCCACTTCTGTGCCTGTGCATAAACCAGAGACAGCAGCACAGCAAGATTTCTGCACAGCTCAGATCTCTGCCTTTATTTTTAAACTGCTACTGTCACCACAGCATCTCAGTTCACCTTTTGCCCAAAACAAATTGAACAGATTTCCCAGAGGGTCTCCTGACTCACCAGCACATTCTCCCTTTAAAGGTCAAAAAAATATGTAACAACAATAGGGATTTCATTAGTTTCCTCTTAGTTTCAGTCAGTCAGCAGGGACTTAAAGAGAGATTGGTTGCACTCCGGAGCTTCCCTAACGATGCACACTTCATCTTATTTAGGATGAAGGGAAAGAGCAGCCATAGGAAACATCTCTCCCCTTTTCTTCCAGCTGAGCACAGCCAGGGAGCACTTAGCGAGGTGGTCTCTCCAGCAGAGATGTCTGTCCTGAGCCAACTCCATGTGCTCAGTTCACATATTACACACTAAGATTCCAGCTAGAACGCCTGCAGGATGTGCAGATGTTTTTTTCCTCCAATTTCTCTCCAAGTGCTTCCTTCGTGTCTCTGTTCCAAGCAACTCCATGAAGCCCAGAGCTCACTTCCCTGCACTGGTGCCTGTTACTACCCCTCTCCATCTCCAGGACCAATGCTCCTAAATTGATGACAGCCAAGGCTGCATTAGTGCTCCCCACCTACCTGCATGCACTGCTCACAAGGACCTGCTCACTGCTGAGAGGTCCTCAAGTCCTAACTACTCATCCAGCGGCATAAATGTGCAGAACTTCACACCCGGTTCTGAGACTCTCAGCAAACAGGCAGCGCTTGGGATGCCTCTCACCTGCTGAAGGATGAAATAACAGGTACAGCCCTTCTTTCATCCCAGACGTTTCTTGATAGCCTTGTAGAACAAGCAGATCAGCTTTAATACTAGAGATATCTTCCACCACACTGGATTGTATAAGGACATTCCTACACCCATCTTCACCTGCTCTGATCCTCATCTGCTACCATTTCCATTCATGACTGCTCACAAGGTCGCCTCACCTGGGATAAGAAATTCAGGTTGCAGAGACACTACTTGAAGGCTCCCTGGAGAGGAAGCTTCAAAGTTCCCTCTTCAGTTTTAAAATAAACCACAGATCCTCTATTTATCCATTTTCAATGGATGCTTAGAGTCCCATGGGGTCACATCTCCAAGTTTTTGTTCTGCATCTGAAAGAACCAGTCTTTGCATCCCACACAGCTTCAAGACGTAAGAACTGCAGAACACGTAGAAGCCCAGTGGGCTGGCTTGGGTCACCATCTGCCAGGGCTGGAGGCAAACAAAGCTCAGAGGACACAGCTCCAGTGGGAGATCAGCAGTAGCCCTATCTGTGATCCCCACTGCTTTCACCGTAACACAGCACTTCCCACAGGACAAACGTATCTGTCCCTGGCACCATGTCCATCAAAGCAAAAAGGGAGACTCAGCGCTACATTGCATTCCTGACGTGCTTCTGGGCAAGACAAGTTGTTTGTTTTCAACTCATTTTATCCTCCACCAACAGAACCTAAGCGAGAAAAGGTCACAAAATACCAGAACAAGATTGGCTGGGGGTGGGGAGAGGAGGAGGAGGGAGAGTGATTTGTGTTTTAATAACTCCAGCAGCAGAAGCACAGACACGCTCTTTATTCAGAGCAAAGCAAAAGGCATCTGCTAGACGTGCAGCACAGAAGCGTTCAGTATTTTTGAACCGTAAGGCTAATGTGATGTGACACTCCATCAACCCCTGACACACAGCATACATTCATCTTTCATCAACAAGGCTCCTCGCAGCACGTGGAGAGGAGAACACTTTACCTGCATGCAGGTCCCCCCGGGGCTGTGCCCTCGGCAGGGCTCCAACAGAGGCAGCACGTGGCCGTCCTCCCCATCACTGCAGGAAGGGAACGCTGTCAGCTCGGGTCTTTGTAAAGGGATGAGCACGCATCTGACCTACATAGCACACAGATGTGAGTGGCCTTACGCTGCGCGCCGTGGGTTTGTATGCAAAAAAAGATATTAAGCACCACCTGCTTTGCCTGGAAAAGCATGTGAAGAAAAGGCAACCGTGCATAGGAAGGCTGCGCTGGGTTTTAAATGGGAGCTCAGTATTGCCATTTCTCTCCCTTATTACACCTTTCTCTCTGCAGGTGATTTTGGTACTGCTGTACCTAGGCTGAAAGCATCACGAGCAGCCTCCTAGGGGGATGCTGCACACACCCAGCCACGTGCTCAAGGCAGCTTCAGAACCTTCCAGCGCCCTTCAAGTATTGCAATGACCCCAACTCTCATTCTGGTGTCCCCTCTTTCCCAAAAGAAAGCCCAAGCACAGGTCACCCTGCCAGCAGCAGGTGTTTGTTCCTGCATAAAGAGTTTTATGTTGAGAAAAAAGGTAGGAAAATAAGCAGATACAGCAATATGAGACAAAACTGGTGCTGTCCTGGCAGAGTAGCCGTGCTCCTACACAAGGTAGGCTTCTAGCAGAGCGTCATCTTGCAAGCCAATGCTAAGCCCTGCTAAAATGACTGCTATGCTCCTGTGCTAAATGTCACATGCCACGCATTGCTGAGGCTCCCAGCTCCTCCACGACGAAAGGAACCAGGACAGGGCGAAGCTACAAGGATGGAGAAAGGCAGGGAAAGGCAGGAGAGCTAGAAAGCTGGGCTTGGGCACAGAGAGCTCCCCAGCTTTGCCCATACACCAGGTAGGGTGAAGTGGGGGGAGGAGAGCCGAGAGAGCAGCAGAGCAAACCTCCAGGAGGGTGAGCTGGGAGCAGAGAGAGCTGGCGTCATTCCCAACTCCACTACCACCAAGGTCAGGCGCAGTCATATGCCCTCCTACCTCTTATCTATTTAGAGCCTAAACTCCAGAGCCACAGCTCCTTCTCGCTGGATCTGGACACGGATCCTCAGATACTACTGTACTGCATGCAAAGATAGGAACGTAAGGCCTCCAAGACTGTTGGTACCTGGTCAAATGATAAAGACTGCAAATGGAAATAAAATTAAAGGAATAAACAAGAACAAGCAGATTAATCACTTTGCATTTATTTTACCAGCTACTCTTTAGCCTACTTGCTAGAGACTCCCCTTGCTCACAACACTAAGGCTCTGGAGACTAAATAAATAAATCTGAGGGTCAGAAGAAAAGCCTCATCTCAGCTGGGATTTCAGAAGCCAGCCAGCAGCAGCAGACCTCACTCCCTGCACCAGCATCCACCCAGCACCAGCCCAGTGGCCCAAGCTCCTTAAAGCAGGCTCCTTTCTCAAACATATAACAGATCGGGCTGGAAAGGACCTTTGAGATAATTTAGTTCCAATCCTTTTGCCATGGACAGCGTTGTCTAGTTTTCAGTTGCTGAGCCACAATCCCCTGCACCGCTTCCTCACAACGACCATAAAATATAGATGTTTACACTGCACAAGGCTAGAATCTATCAATTCTGAGGTCATTGTTTTTTCCCCCCCTCTTGCAAAGCAGTACTTGAGCAGACATACATCATCGGCTGGAAGCGCACAAAATGGGTTGGTGGTGTGACACCTGCAAACTGAAATGATAATAAAAGCAGCGGGTGCAGAGCAGAGCCTGCCTCACCTGTGCACATCCCCATGCATCCCGCCATAACCCCCTCAGAGCTGAGGGAAGACAGGCCAGCAGCTCTTAGGTTGCTCTGGAAGCGGACACCCAGATGGGGTGCTCCATTCTCTGGCAGTGCCCACCCCTTCGTTTGGGGAAGGCAGGTAATTTACGATACACTTCATGCAGCGTTTGCTGACAGAACGCAGATGAAGGACTATCCCTGACGATCAGTGTTCAAGCCCATCTTCAAAGTGATTTGAAAATAATCTGCCCAAAATAAACAAGCAGACAGGTCCCAGGAGCTGGGTAAAAGCTGACAGCAATTGCTTTTTTCCCCTAATGCAAACAGAAGGCAGCCAACAGCCCAGCACAGGGGCGCTGAGCCCTTCCTGCTTGGCATGTGAGCGGGGCAAGAGACCCAATTTAATTTCTTCCACAGAACAATGTTAATTAAAACCACCTAAGCCCTTCCTGTTCCCCTCCTGCCACCAAGTGTGATTCTGCTCATAGGAAGCATTCCCAAGCCACGGCTTATTACCAGCACCTCCCTGAAAATACTACGTGCACTGTAGCAAAGCAGCTGGGAGCCCATTTGCAGGTAAGTACTGCCCCTCATTACCAGGAAAGAAGAGCCATGCCCACTTCTAATGCTCATCTGTAGCAGCAGTTGCTCCCCATATGCTGTCAAAGCTGTTCACTGGTGTGGGCTTCTCATGGAATCCTGTAGTAGTTCACCTCCAGCAGCTTCTTCACCATTCCCTGTGCCCCACATAGCTGCTGGAGGGAAGCAATGCACCTGGGTTGCGAGAGTACCTGCACCAGAACTTTCCCAGTAGTTCTATAGACACTGAAGTTTCCAAACTGGTTCCACTCCTGCAGTACGATCTGCAGAAATGGCTCCTGTGCCTGCAGGGAAACACCAGGATGTGGGTAGCTACTGGGGAGCATAAGCACAAGGCAAAGTTTTACTGCTTCACTGAAATGAATAAGCATGATTCAGAGTAAATTCAGTAACGAGAGCGAAAAGAACAAAGCCTAAGTGGCTGGAGAGGCTCAAGAGGATTTCTGTGGTGCTTACAGCCATTACAAACTCCAGAAAGCAGCCCTGCCATGCTGTATCTCCTGCAGCACATTGCCCCAGCTGAGCAAACAGTCCCCACCAGGAGCCAGCAGCAGCACCTGCCCCTCACCTTCACCCACATGTGGGGCTCACACTGGCCCTCCTCCAAGCCAAGGCCCTCCCCTTACATAGGGCAGCCAGCAAAACCAGTGCATCCCACATCCTGAAGGAACACTTTTCTCACAAGTCCTCCCCAGACGGCTTCCCAGAAGAATTTGCTAAATGCAGGAAGAAAGAGGAGATTAAAACTGCCTGAGAAAGGCAGCAGAAGCCACGTGAGGAGTGCAGCAGCCATACACTCCCTGCCTGGTGCCCTTTACCGCTCCAGTCCTGAGCTCAGGAACCCGCTCATAAATCACAGCATCCACCTGCTCCCAGCTTCCAGAGCGAGCCATCATTCACATAGAAGCCACCCACATTTCTGGGTTTCAGTACATCCACAGAAAGGCACAGATCCCCGCATAGAAGGACATCCTCCCCCCCCCCCCAGGGACAGTGGACCCAGCAGGACACAACTGCTCCATCTCAGCACAGCAGGGGATGTGCTCAGCTGTCTCAACCACTGCATCCCACCTGCCCGTCCCTCTGCAGCATGCAGCGGCAACCAGATGAGTTCATGTTCATTCCTACCGTGGCTGCATTTGCCTGAACATGAGCTGCTTGTAAAGGCATCAGATAATGCTCTGCCACCTTCCAGCCCCTACTGCTCCAAACCATGCCACACCATGGAATGGCTGAATTCATGCTAACGCAGCCCATGGGCATCTCTGCTGTTTACCTCAGCCCTCTTCTATGAAAAAACAACTAACACTGTGCTTTCTGTTTTAAAAACAGACTTCTCAGAAATAATAATAATAATATAAAAATAAAAAAGACAACTGCAAGGCAACTGGTTGAGAGTACAAAAGGTTTTGTTAAGAAATAGACTGCTGGAGGAGGAGAAATGCTACTGGACCCAGTGCCTGGCCTCTGCACATGGCCCCTGAAATCAGTGGGGCAACCTTCCCTTCCCTGTAAAGCCAAGGACCAAGCCTCATCTCACATATACCTTACTGCAAGCCAGCATTCTGTTTCAACATATTGAAAAGAGTACTGGCTTAAGAAAATGCTATTTGGTGCCACAGGAGCAGGACCCAAGCCTTCCCAGGGAAGCAGCAGAAACTGCACTCCTGCATTTGGAGTGTCAGCTCCCATGCCTTCCCCTATAGGAAGGTACAGTGACCTCAGTAGGGACTGTGGCAGCACTGGTTATGTCAGAGCTACATGGGAGCCAAAGCTATGACTCACGGTGCCCTTATGGCCTTCCCATGGACATCCAGAGCAGAGGCAGGCATGCAGCACAAGTAGGAGGGCAGAGCTCCCGAGATGCCTCCTCCTCTGCCATACAGCTCTGGACCACGTTAATAGGGCCGATGCTGTTACAAGACTGTGAGGTTTTCCTGAGAGGGAAACTGTTCTCATTTTAAGAAAAAGATGTCATCACCAGCATTCCTCAAACTGAGGACCTCAGCAGGAGCTTACAAAACTGCGGAATGCAGGAACACACTTCTCGTTGCCTGTGCTGAAGCATCCCCGTGGTGTCCTCCACACCCCCAGCTCACGTTGCAGCTCCACAGATGCAGTTTCTGCTGTAGGCTGGCAGCCACAGGATGCTAACTGCCATCGTTCTCAGATGCAGGGAACACCAGAAGCCACAAGAAGAGCTTTAGATTGGCTATTAGCACGCATACTTCTTGTTTCCATGCAAACTGTGGATTCCCTTGGATGTGCAAAGGAAAGCAGTCTTTGCTCATTGTTACAAGCCTGTGCCTTCAGAAGTGCAGTATTTTAGATGCAGAATTGGACGATGTATGCAGCTGTCAATCCCTGCCCTGGTGTCACCTCTCTTCTGCCCCTCGTAAAGTACACACAATTTTGTAACAGAGATGCAGCTAGCAAACACCTGCCCTGCTAATTAAATACACACTCGTGTTAGTGAGAAGCTCTAACGTGACTTACTTGATTCAAACAGAAACAGGTAGGCTAGGACTGGTGGATAAAATAAAAATAAACACAGTTCACACAACTGCAAGGAAGGCAGCAACATCCCCGTGCACAACAGCAGAATCAACTTAATCGCGAATGACAACTTCTGAAAGCCTTTGCTTTGGATTCATCCTTGCTATTTTTCTAGGCCAGCTGGAAAACAAAAGCTTTGTCGTCTTAAAATGCAATCGCCTGAGGCACCTCTAAAAAAAGTGACATAACTCAGGTCTGAAAAATGCCTACTGGGTTTCAGATTCTCCTAAGAGGCTCTTTGCTGTTCAGCTTGATTCAGATTACCCACATCAGCGTGAACTCCGCAGATTCAGCCTCGGCTGCAGGCACAGGTATGAAAAATCATCCTAAACGTGTGCTTTTTAAGCGATACAATTAAAGCTCTGCAGTTATAAAAAGCCAACTTGTTACTGATCTGATGCTTCCTCCCCCTCTGCAGGTGTGTGAATGCCTCACCAATCCCTGGTGTCAGTTATTCCCAAGTTACCCCTGCTCAGTGCACTTTCTTCCAGCATGCTTTTCTGGTGTTTTCAGTCTTTCCAGCACAAACCTCAAGCTGTGACTGAACAAGTGGATGTACAGGAATCATAACTTGAGCCCAAAGCTGGGCTCATGATGCTTCTATCCCTACAAGGCTTCCTCATTGCAGTCGCTCTGGAAGAAATGCCTTCACGCTCTCCAAAAACCACGAACCCCGTACCACACAGAACAGCAACTCAGTGTGAAGGGGATGAGAAAAGAAAAGTCACAATTCACTTCAAGGTAAACACAGCCCTTCCCAATGCATGCAATTAACACACGTAGTCCTGTGTAACCCCACAGCACCTGCAGGATGTCAAATGTTTTATTTCCAGACATTCTCCTTGAGCAGACACAGGTTTGCTTCTAGGTCTGAGAGCTCCTCACACAGCCATCAGACAGGAACACACACCAGAAGTTCTGCTCCCTTCATTAAAGCATTTGAGATGCAGGCAGCTGGCAGCTCTCAGAACTGGAAACACATCAGGTTCTGATCCTTCAGAAAGATCCATTCCCATCGCTTATTCCAGGTAGCTGCTCTTCTCCAAGAGCTTCACTCCTCTCTTTACAACTCCTAAATAAAACCTCCTGCCCGCCCTCACTGCCACACATCTGCCTCTTCTAAAGAAAGCAATGCTTTGGATACTCACCTTCCTCTGCCGAGCCGTTCCCCAAAGGCCACGGCAGCACTGCCCCACCAGCAGTGAGTGCTCCCTCCTGCCACCCCTCTTACCACCTGCACCCAGCAAAGCACAGCCAAGCCAAACCCAGAGCAGGGAACCCCACGAGATGCCATCACAACAGATGCTGTGGGTCAGCCCGAGGGTCTGCCATGCCGTGGGCTCCTCACTCTGGGATAACCGGATAAAGGCAGCCCTCCGCGTTACACATCCACGGCATCCCCGTCCGTTTTGCTTAGAAAGACTCTTACTCCCCTCCCAACCCCTCGACTTAGAGAACGGGAGAAAAAGACCAAAACAAAAAACAAAACAAACAAACAAAAAAGAGAACAGCAAGGAGCCCAAATCGGAACGAAGTGCAGAAGGACGGAGTGGGCAAAGCGCGGGTGGGAGCGGTACTGCGGGCAGGGAGGGAGGCGGCGGAGTCCGCACTCGCAGCGCAGCCGGCGCGGGGGTCCCGCAGCACCGCAGCGCACGGCCTGGGGCCGCAGCTCCGCTCGGGGCCGCTCCCTCCCAGCCCGGCTCAGGGCGCTGCGGGAGGGGAGAGACGTTTTCCCTTTCTCCCTTCAAAAAACACGCGGACGCTGCCGACTTCGCTCTCCGCTAGAGCCGGGGTAGGGCCACCAGAAGGCGGAGCGGCTGCCCGAGGAACGCTACGGACAGAAACAACCCAGAACCACAACGGGCAGATACATACAGACGCTCATCCGCGCTGCTCCCCACGCCGACCCGCCCGGAACCGCGCAGCCACAACTCAGCGCCCGCGCACCGAGAGCGCAAAGTTGGTCCTCCTGCCGGTGCCGGCACCGCCGCGCTTCTTTTCCCCCAGTTAACACCGGGGAAAAAACTCACAAGATGAAGAAAAAAAGAAAGAATCAGTAAAATAATAATCGATGGAAGATGAGAGGAAAAAAAAAAAAAAAAAAAAAGAGAGAGAAGAAAAAGAAAAGAGAGGAGAGAAGAAAAAAAAAAAAAAAAAAAAAAAAAAAAAAAAAGCGAACTCACGTGCAGCAAAATCCCCGTTTCCAGCGGGACGCCCGGCAGGACGCGCAGCAGCACTGCCCGCGCCGAAGGAGGAGGAAGAAGAGGAGGAGGAGGAGCACAGCCCGCCCCGCCCCGCCGCTCCCTCACCCCCCGTCGGCCGAACCACGGCTGCGCGGCGGAGGGTGCAGCGCTGCCTGCGCTGCCTGCGCTGCCTGCGCTGCCTGCGCTGCCTGCGCTGCCTGCGCTGCCTGCGCTGCCTGCGCTGCCTGCGCTGCCTGCGCTGCCTGCGCTGCCTGCGCTGCCTGCGCTGCCTGCGCTGCCTGCGCTGCCTGCGCTGCCTGCGCTGCCGCCCCGGTGCTCGGCGAGGATCGCTGCTCCCTGTGCTCGCAGAGCAGCCCGGCTCCGCCCGCCGCCCAGGGATGAGCCCGAGGAGTCCGAGAGCGGTTCCGGCGGTGCTCGGGTGTTTCCCGTCCCCTCCTCCTCTCCGGCAACGCTCTGCTCGGCTGCTTCTCGTGCTCACAGATTGATCTCAGCGATCAGGTGTTTTCTTGCCAAAGGAGTTTCACAGAATCACGGACTCACTGAAGTTCTACACCTCCAGGCCTGGCGACTCCACCACCTCACCCACCCCAATCCCTCCTGGAAGGAGCTCTTTCGTTCCCACACCCACCCCGGTGCAGCTTGAGGCCATTTCCCTTGAGACCCCACCTCACAGCAGCCTCTGTCAGGCAGCGGTAGGCTGAGCAGCCCCGCTCCTTCAGCTGCTCTCCATCGCTCTTTTCCTTGTTCCTTTGCCTTCTCTTATCCTTCTCTGCTCACTCCAGCATCTCGGTGTCCTTCCTGTAGCAAGGAGCCCAAATCCCATCCAAGCTTCAGCTCTTCCCCTGCAGAACGGACCGCCACGGAAGGGAAAGACACGACTGCACCAGCTTCCCAGCAGCACGTGTTGGCTTTTCCACAGCAAACAGCCTCCTGCTGGGGCTTCCCTTCCCAGGACAGATCGCGTTTCATGGGGAAGAGATAGTGCAGCAGTGCGTGTCCTGGGCATGGCAGCTGCCAGCTTCCCCCCTTCCAAGGAGGAAGTGCACCTACAAACCTCTGTGCAGATAATCAACAGCATTTCAGAATCACTTAGCAATAATTCAGCTTTTTGAGCAAAAGCCACCACCACCAAAAGCCCTGTAATATCCTCACACTCCTACAGAGGCAGTTGCTGTTCATATTAGTCCAGAATTAAACTTTCTTCTAAACCAGCTCTACCTGACTTTCTTTAAGGTCTTATTTATTACTGCTTAACAATCACTTTAAAGACAATGGGTGGGAAGAAATACAAAAGCATCTTTCATTATTCATTAAGGACAAACGATGCAGGGGTTTTGGAAGGGAATGGAGAGTACACACACTTTTCTGCACTTAAAACAATTATTCCTTATTAATAACCCTGCAGAAAGGTGTCCCACAGAGAGCTGCAGTTTGGATGCTTTTGAAGCTGAGCCTCTTGATCACAAAAAGAATTACACTTCCTCTATGACATTCCTGAGCAGAGAGCCTTCTAAATATTTTGCTGTGTTGTTTTTTAGCTCTTAAAAATGTTTAGGTGTGAGTTCTGAGGTCTGTCACCCTCATGGAGTGGGAAAGTGTTGCAGAGATTATCATGGAAATCAAGACCTAGCATGAGAAGAAAAAACTACAGCCTTGCAGAGCAAACCCACAGCAGGGTTGGGAAGAAGACTGAGGATCCCCAGAGCCCCAGGAGAATTCAAGTTGCAAGGGACTGTGGTGCAGCCCACCCTGTGCCCATTGGAGCCCAGCCACCCATCTGCTGTGTCACTGTTTTACAAAGACCCCCATCCAGCCCGTGATATTCCAACTGGGATGCCAGGATGCTGTGCCACATCACAGTCATCACCAGCCCCAAGAGGAATGGCACCCACGGTGTAGGGTGGGATCTTGATGTAGAAGAGCAGATAATGCTCCTCATCCACATCTGCCCCAGCATGGGCAAGAGTGGGTGGGTAGGGAAATGTGAGCTGCAGAGCTGGGGGTTTGCTTGGGGCTGCACGGCTGTTGGAGCTCTGCTAAGTGGTCACTGCCTGCTGAAACTCCCTGAAGAAAGCAAGCTGTGTCCTGGAAAGGAGGTGAGCACTTCTTTTTATCCACATGGATTGCTTGTCCTGGATGCTGAGTGCATGGCTATGAGCCCTTCAGACGATTAACTCTCTCACCACACTCTCCCCATAGCCCTATTCAGTCTCCAACATTTGGTTTTTGTGCAGGGAGCTAGAGAAAGGACACTGGTTTTCTTTTTTTCTTTCTCTCTTTTTTTTTTCTTCAGTTTTTCTTTTTTTTTCCTTTTTTTTTTTCTTCAGTTTTTAATAAATTTTTCATTTTGTTCTGCCAGTACAGAAAGAATAACAAGCAACAGTGTCAACACAGAAAGAATTTTCTCCGAAGTCACACCGTGGCCGATCTGCAGCAACAATAATAGATTTTATGAATCCCACAGCAGAGAATTGCTGGGCTGGGGTGCAGTCTCAGAGGGTCCTCAGTAATTTGTGCTTTCCACACCAGGAAGCCCAGCTATTTAAAGAGCACGAATAAATTAACTTGCTGCAAAAGTGGATTCCTAATAAAAGACGAACAAAAAAATATATGTGCGCTCTGTGTTGTTTAAAGAGAAGATGTTGCCCATTCCTTCTTGCTCGGCTGCTGGCAGGGGCTGAGAACCACAGCTGGACTGCACAGGCTTTGGGTTTTGCCTACTGCTTGCAGTCCTGCTGGAGTCATGCTTCACAGGGTCTGCCCTAGCAATGGCTTTGCTTCCAAGTGTGAGCAAAGTTCTCTTTCCATATGTCTTTTTTTTTTCCTTTCTATTTTTTTGCAGGAGGTGTTAACACCAATTTGTGAGCTCAGTGGGATGACAGAGGCAGGTGAACAACACTGACCTTGGAACTTAGTGCTGCCAGATCTCTTTTTCCATCCCATCTAAAAGCAATAAAAGGATGTTGGAAATGGATTGGAGAGGGGTGGAACAGGGGCTCATCCAACTCCATGTTAACAGAGAAACACTCAGTGAACAGCACCTCAAAAAGCAGCTGTCTGTGGCGTGGCCCTGCTGTATGCACACAGCCATCCTCGTGGGGAAGGGCTGCAGCTGAAGATGGTCTGAAAACAAAACCTGCACTTATTTTCATGTGTTTTCTTAGCATCGCCAAAGATACTCTTAAACACTCTCTCGTCCTCACCAACATACTCAGCAACTCGTAAGCTGTGAACGTGAGAGCAGAAACAGGATTCTCTCTAAAGAGAGCAAAAAACAATGACCGTGGTGGGGAGTGAAGAGCACATAAAGAATGTCACTGTGAAGTGCCATTCAAAATGAACCTCTTTGCCTAGTTTTGGGAGGTTAAACAACTGAGCTGAGAATGTTTCTTTTCTGAAAGCTTAACTCGTTGTAGGCCACTGTGCTTTTTTGGTCTAGAAAACTGCCCAGCTCTAATAGCAGTAACTGTTTATGAGCTGTAATATGAAGGCGGTGGGTTTCAGTGGCAGTGCTGAGGGAGGGAGCAGAAGTACTGGTAGCATGTGGCAAGCATGGCTGCACGGGTAGCTCTTCTCCATTGGGGGGGATCTGTCACCAGGATAGGCATTAGCAGTGTTCCTGGGCTGATGTTTCATGTGCTTGTTTTGAGTGCCTGACAAATGGCAGGGCACGGAAGCATAAGAACAGTGAAGACTAAATCTTATCTTAATAGTCTTTCATTATTAACTGTCTCTGGATTTATTCATCGCTCAATGAATGAGAGGAGCAATCCATGACACTATGCTGGTGTGAACCCAGGCAAAGTTTCTGACTTTACTGGAGCTGTATGATTTCCACTGGTGAGACAATGACCATGCAGTTTGCCTCTCTTTCAATGCACATGCTGCTCATGGAGACATGCTGGTCATACAACACTCAGGTTGCTTGCTGGCTCATGGCTTTCTGGTCCCTCTCCAGCCCTGACTGCACCTGAGATCACAGAAGTAGATGGGGATGGGCTTCTTCCCTCTTCAGTGTCCCTCCCTGGTCCTAGAAAAGGAAGGCATCAGTGCTATCTGGGTTGGGAAAGAAGAGTACTGAGGCACTGAACAACCCAATTCCCCATCTGCATGCTTTCCCCTTCCTCCTCCATATTATAGGAAACCAATGTTAAATTGCTGAGATGATGCTCCATTTTCCAGCGCTTTATGTATTGCTCTCGTAGGAACTGAGTGGAAATGAGAAATTTGGGGGGCAGAGGGTGAAAAAGAGGAGAAACCTGACAGCAGAGGTGGGATGCTAAAGCCTGCAGCCGGCAAACCTGCTAACTGCTGGCACTTTGCACACGGGTAGGGCAGCAAGGGGAGAAAAGCAGGGTGGCTCAGGGAAGCATACAGCAGCCCTTTGCAGAACCCAGCATCTGCAGGCAGTGCCTCGCATCCCATGCTGTATTTGTGCCCTTCTTAAGTGTGGGATCACTTTTCTAAGCAGACGTTAATTTGCATTTCCCTCAGTCCTTCTCCTTAACGAACAACAGAAAAAAAGAGATGGCTTCTGCTGAAGTTCCCACCCTGGAGTTCCCCTTCTCAGCTGGGCCACATCCACTTGTGAGAGACCCGCTGCCATAGCTGCCCAGCTGGAATCCCACTGAAATGCTTTAATTAAAGTGGACATTAAGAGCTCTCTTGTTCGAGATGAAGAACGTCAGGAGGAATTTAAATGAAGAGGATTTTAAATCTATGACATTTGTTCTAATGAGAAAACACTTTCTAATCCTGAGTGTCTCCTAATTCAAAACAGATTGCAAAGCCTGCAAGTGAAAACAACTTTTTTTCTTTTTTCTAAAAATCATGTCCTGTAATTAGTAGACCTCACTGGCAAATAACATTCATCTTCTCCCTGCAGCTTCCACATCAGCTTGAAAGCAGGCAGTGAAAAGCGATGTGTGGGTGTACCCACACACGGATGCATGTTGTGTTAGGACAGGTAAGAGAACTCACTGTGATTGCCATCAATCCCAGCATTGGAGGAGAAGCTGTTGTGAGGATGCAGAGCTCTCCCAGCCCTCCTCATGAAAGGCAGATTGCTGCCGCTGCGTGCCGAGGGGCTGAGGATGAGCAGGGAAACAATCTGTTGGCAGCAGAGGAAGAAACACAGTGCAGTAATTTACTGGAGGGCTACTTTCATCTGAAAACATAATGAAATGTAGAAGAGGAGCAGAAAGAAAAGTGTGAGGCTTCAAATGATGGCTACTTGGGGATCAACTAAACCGTTTTGGTGTTGTTGGACACAGATGCTGGAGAGGTGAAATACAATCCCTCTCTTCACAGTCTTTCTTTTTAATCACAGTCATGCTGCTGAAACTGCCTTTTTTATTTCTCCTATCTCCTGTGTTTACTGACCTTCTGGGGACAGGCCCTCTCATGCATTTCAGTGCTTAGCACAACACTGCGTGGCTTTGATGGAGCCCGAGTACCAAGAATAAACAATAGGATTAAACTATTTTTGGTAATCCAACAGATAGCAGCGGAGGGAGAGAAGGCGAGCAAGCAAACTTGTGAGAACTGATGGCTGCTTATTTCTCTATGCATTTCACAACTAAAAATCCCAAGCCTTGCCTGTCTCCTGGCTGTCTTTTATTTGGATATTTTAGCCCCAGCGGTAAGGCAGCAAATCTGCTAGGTACTTACCACCATGTGGGGAACCCCAGGCATCCACAGTCTGTGAGGACTTTATCCTTTTCCTAGGAAAGAAATACTTGAATGTAGCAGCAGAAATCCTTGTAATATCATCACTTCATCAGTTTTTACAGTCCCTGTCGTGTTGGGACAGCAAGCTGTCATGGTGGCAGCTTATGCTGTTCTCTCCTTTGGGTCCTCATTTCATTATTTCAGTGCCCTATGAGCAGCAGCAGTGCAGGACTGTTTCACAAACGGAACACCTCCTCTGCATTATGGTCTGGGTATTTCTGAACAAGGACAAAGTGTTCTGGTGTGTTCTGAAAAGTAGCAAGGCACCAGCCTCAATCCAACTTGCCAGCAGAAGTTGGCCCCAGATTAAAGTTTCCTGGCACTCTTATTTCATTAATGGGGGAAACAAAAAAATCCTGGATCTGAAAGCCCAAGCCTGAAGCCTGGATCAGGTATGAAGTTTGTGACATGCATCCATCTGTAGTTCAATGCACAGTATTACCTTCATTAACACAGAAAGCGGTTGCATATGATGTTACTGAGACCCTCCTGGTTCTTATTGCATGGATGACAGTGCCAGTGGTTCCAGATGGACTGCCTTTGCATCGCTTCTTGCTGGCTTGCTGTAGATACGCTAGCAGAAATGACAGCAATGTTCCCAGAAACACCTACTTTTAAGTGTGTCAGTAACTTTCTGCAAGTGGATTTGAATGCATCCTACCGAGTATTCTCTTGGGAAATACGAAACACATTACCTATGAGTCCAATTAAAACAACTTTGCCTTTAAAGCTCGGATATTCATAGCCACCTTCTTGGAAGAATAATCCTTTGTTGGCATAAATGGATAGGAATCAATGAAGATCAAGGGACTGACACCCATTTATGCTAGTCGATGACTCGACTTAGGGCTTACTCAGTAAATAATCTCAAATACCATGGAAAAATGTGGAATTGTTCCAAAATGTCTGTTCAGAGACTGAAAATGTGCCTCCTTCAGGGGGAATATGAGGGTTTTTAACTTCTTGGATGACCAGTCAAGCATTTAACAGCTTTGAAAGTAGGTCTCTTAATCCTGACTGTCCCCTCCAAAAACCCACCCACGCCTCCCAGGAGCTTTGCTGCTCTTCTTCCAGTCTGTCCACCTCCCTGCCCCTTTGACTCTGTCAACTCAATTGACCCTCTGTGGTTAAAAGATTAGGAAGTACCAGATTCAAACACAGCCTTGGCTGCTGGGGTTAATGCTTTGACACCTGACCTGCTGGGCAGGAAGACTGCAGAGCCCAAAGGGTTCGACTCAGTCTCTGTATGTGGGTAAACCTGCAGCTGCCCCCTGGTCTGGATTGAGAAGGTAATACTGCACCCCTGAGCTTTGGTGGGACCAAAGTCACACTGTAAGGGCTGTCCATTTTCAGCTTGTTTGCAAACAAACAGCGGAGCATTTCACAGGTGAATGCAGATAGATAGGAAGAGGTGCACTAGAAGGGATGACCCACACGGTGACCTAATCTCACTTTGAAAATACGGGTCTTGCTTCTCCAAGAGACTGCCAGGCTCATCTCTAATGTGCTTCAGCACCTTCTGCTTCCTCCCACAGGGAGCACTTACCCACCGCAGCCAGGTGCCTCCTGCATGTCTCACAATGTGCACCAATGGCTCCCAATGGCTCCCATCTCACAGTGCTTCTCAGGGTCGCATCTGAGGCTGTGCTCTGCATGTGCTCTCATGTCCAACAGCCTTTTACAGTCTCAGTCTGGACACAGCACTGACTTCTGAGAGAAATGGACCTGAGCCTTACTGCTCCCATTTGACTCCTGGAAACATTCACTGATTGCACCACAAGTAGATAGGAACTGATTGAAACAAAGTAATTTCTCATCAGTTTGAGGGTCCAGCTCCACACCTGTGCTGTTGCCTGATACCTCTCTTTGGAAGCAGCCTTGCAGAAGCTGCTGGGACAGCTTATGGGCTGCGGTGACACTCAAAACAAATAGGGATGGCAGAACTAGGTCTACTGAAAAGAAGACATAAATGAAATTCACCTTCCAGCCTTCACTGCAAGTGAGGCTGATCTGCATTTCTTATACCAGGCAAGGGCTACATCTCAGATGCTAATTTTATCTTGCTGGCTTTGTAGTGTCCTTGATCTTCAAGAGAATTCAAAATAACATGTACCAAGTGTATAACTAAGTCGTTTTAGAGAGGTAACTGCAAAGCACATAACGCAGCTCAAGGGGAAAGAGCTGCTCTGCTAAACACGGAGTGTGAAATCAGATCACAGGGCAGCCTGAACAAATGGACTCTTTGCAGGTTATCCTCACAACTGAGCTGTTAGGGGAGACTGGGGAGACCTCAATCTCCATCTGCCCTACAAAGCCATCCATGGTGGTAGCGCATAGCAAGGCCAAGCCTCTTAATGGACTGGGACAACACTTGGCTAAGCAAACGTGAGGTTTTGCTTCAAACATCACAGCTGCTTTGTACTATGTCAGACACAGCTATTGCAAAGAGATCCTCTCCACCCTGAGTGTAGATACCCAGCAACAAGTGCTGCAGGACAGGATGGTGTGCTGCTCTCTCTTTGAAGATTTGCAGTCATCCCTCTGGTGGTCCAAGCAGACCCAAGGTGAGATGGGGAACCAGACAGTCTCTCTACTGCTGTGTGATGGCTGGAGGCATTGACACTAGGAGAGGAAGCAGAAGCCAAGAGGTCTGGAGTGCTCTAAACCCTGCCTACAGCTTCAGTGCAGCTCCTGCGATCAAAGCTTGGGTTTTCTCCCCTGCAGAGCTCCAGCCAAGGCAAGAGTTTAGCATAAGCTGCAAGGCTTGATGCTCTGGTCCCAGGAGGAGGATCAAACCTGTGCTAAATTGACTGTATAGACATCTGCTGCAACGGTCTTCTGGGCTGCTTGGAAACAGCATAAGCTGGTAGAGTAGAGCCAAAAAACAGGCAGAAGCCAGATAGAGGGCAGGAGGCTCCAGCAACCTACACTGTGACCAAGACACCACAGAGCACATGAATGGTAGAAAAGGCAGAATAAGGTGGTCAGGCAAGGCAGGTCACCGTGCTAGCTCTCCCAGTGCCCTGTGTTGGAAGATGTTTTTGCCGCAGAGATGGGGTTTGGAACAACACAGGCACATTCCTGGGGCTGCAGGCAGACCAGGTGAGGCAACTGTTCTCAGCAGCATAAATGAATAACCCTGATCACCCCATGTGGAGATACAACTTAACCTTTATGAAACCATGGTGGATACCAACATCAAAACATCAACAGCTCTTCTCAGCCATTGCTGCTGAGCTGGCCATGAGTTGTGAGCACAGAGGCAGTGACCTGCAGGGATGGGACCTGAGGAACCTCACCTCCAGTGACAGGAGGGATGAAGAGTCCACTTTGCTTTGGAGAAAGCCACATGCCTGCTTATTTGCTGGATGCTTCTGTACTTTCTATTTTAAATTCTGGTCTTGGTAGTACTGGGAATTAATGTTCTGGGGTTTAAGCATGTGAAAACAAGGTGCTGCTTCCCTTCTCCCATCAGCTGCATCTGTGGACAAGGCTTCAATTTCCTCTACAAGCAGTGCTAGGAATAGCTTTGTAATGTAAATAGGCACTTACATATGTGGAACAAGCACCTGCTTCATCACACTGCCTAATGAGAGCCTGGACAGAAACACAGCAAAAGCAAAGGAAGGTAAGAATACTATTTAAGCTAATTAACGGCAAATTAAATTAAACTGACACACACATATATTTTGGGCTTCTGCATCGAAGGGAAGAGCACTGCAGAGATTTCATTATTCACGTTTCCCATCATCTGTTTTTTCCCAACATCTACCTACCCAATTACCTGGGGAAGGAAGAGAGAGAAAGATACTAAAGCCAATAAGATAATTCTCATTTACATAATAATTTTTCTGCATTGTGTTTAATAGTCTGTGAGTAACTGTAGAAGAATATATGGTCCATTCTTTAAAAAGCTCCGATGCACTAATTGAAATTAAATTACATGGAACTCAGTCTCTGTCTTCTGTTCATTGGGAGATAATATGCAAGTCACAGTTTTATGTGTTATTATTAATATTGATAGATGAACCACAGCGCTCACCACAGAACCACTTCCCAGATGTTTCTCCTTCCTTCACCTGTAGGTGAGCTGAGAATGATGTTTTTCCCCATTAAATTGCCTCATTTCGTTCACCCAGGACTGCGATCCTTTAGCATTCAAGACAGCCATCACTGCAGGCAGCAGCACCTATTTGCAGCATTAACACCAGCAAACGCAACCACATTCTTTTTTCACATTACTTTGCATACGTTACAGCTCAATTAATCCGTCAGGGTGACATTTCCATCACAAACAAAAAAAATTTAAGAGAGCTTCATGTTAAATTGGCAGGCCTGGAAAGTGAAGTCTAACAGTAGGATAACTCAGAAGGGTTAGGATGCCAGGACACACTTCTCTGCCTCCAGCCATCCCGCAGCTGCTGGGCCTTGCAGAGATTTGGGAAGGATGGCACTTTGCTCCTTGCCTGAGTTCTGAGGCTGCTAACAAGGAAGCCAATTAGTGCCAGTGGTGATGTGAGCACTTTTTCCACGAGGAGCTGTATTGAAACCTTTTTCACATCGAGTGCTCGAGCGTGGAAGGATCCACAAATTCTGAGACTTCGGGGTATCCCAATAGATTCTGTTCTTTGCTTCTGACTTGAGCTTTTCATTATTTTTTTAGAGGTGTCACCCTTTGAATGGTGATCTAACCTACTGCCAAGCCTCCCAGAGCCACTCATGCTGAATCCATCCCTCCCTGGTGATGCTGTGATGCTGGAATCACAAGGTGCCATGGCTGACATGGCTTCACACTGACAGGCAGCTCAGCACCTCCACACTGCTCTCTCACTGCTGTTCCTCAACAAAGCAGGGAGAAAAACAATGAGAAAACCTCATGGGTTGAGATAAGGACAGGGAGATCGCTCCCCAATTACTGTCACGGGTGAAGCAGACTCAGCACAGAGGATTCATGTAATTTGTCGCCTATTGCTAACAGGCTTGAGCAGTGAGAACCAAAAGCAAACTAAAAACACCTTCCTTTCATTTGCCATCTCCTATGTCCCTCCTGAGGTTGGGGCTGTGATCTGTCCTGGCAGCTCCTTCATCCTCCCTGATGCCCTGCAAACACGTGAAGGCCACCTCCGCCCACCCTTTCCTCAGTGGGATGGGGGAGAATCACTGCTGTCCTTAAAGAAGGCTGCGCCTTGTATGGATTACTAAGGCCTGCCCTAAAGACTAAACATCTTCTGGAAGGATGGGATTTCCTTTCAAAGAAACTGATTCACCAAACACCACTCACACACTAGCAGGACAGTTTGATTTCCCATGCAGGTAAATGAGGCTGCAGGCTCAACCCTGAGGATGAGTCACCAGAACGTTCCTGAAAACCTCCTGCCAAAGGCTGTACATTAAAGGCAGCATCAGAAAGCACAAAATGTTTTTCTCAGGACATGTATCGCATCCTACAGCTAATTAATCCATGCACTTACAAAAGAAATGCTTGACAATGCCCACAGTTCAACTGAGATATGAAAGCAAATGTCAGAGCAGGAAACCTACACATTTCCTTTAGTACCAAACAATTCTCCTTAGCAGCAAGCCTCAGAAAGAAACTTTAGTTTTCCTCTAGTAACATCCCAACCTTTGTGAGTTTGTTTGTGAATGTGAAGACCCCACGCAAGGACTCCATGTTTTGTACCACTTCAAAAGGGATTCTCTTGGAAATGCCATTGCTCAGCACAGCTCTTGGTAGGGATGTGAATGACTGCAGTGCAGAGGGAGGGAACATTGAATTCTTCCCCAAATATGCAGCAGGTACTTTTGGGGGTATTGCCTACCAGAAGAAGGGCTGATGGATGGCTGTTATGCCCTGGCCCATCTCTTGGCTTGGGCATCCACACCAGCATCTAGTGGCTGCAGCAATAGCAGAACACTGTTCAGGGCTGAGCCTCTGTCATTTGGAGGTTCCCCAGCCCAGTCAGGGGGATGGACGGAATGGAGATAGCTCCTTGTCACCAGAGATGGTGGCTTTGTGATGAGAAGATAGATCTTGTGAAAGTGGCTCAGTTACCTACCGCAGACTTCAAGAAAGGTAGAGCCACAGTGAAGGAAGAGGGCTAAACTGTGAAAGGAATCCAAGGGCCCTGCTTGCTTTCATCTCCCTTGTTAGAGCAGGAGCTGCACAGTGAGCTGTCTCTAACAGCACAACTGCAGGAGCTGTGCCAGTTCTGCTGACACTCAGTGCTGGTGATCTCCACACTCAGCAAAGCCTTCCACTGCAGGCACCTCTAGCAAGGGGTGGGAAGCTGATCATCCTCATGATGAGACAAAGCAAGTAAAGGATAATGACAGCCCAAGAGCACCTTGGTACTTGGTCTGGGAAGGAGGAAGAAAGGTTGTAATGGGTTGGAGATTTCAGAAACAGCAGCAGTCATAAGAGTGATCTCAGAGCAGAGCCTGGGCTCCATGGCACTACCAGCACTGCCCTTCACTTTGTATAGCAAGCAGGACTGTGGCCGGCCTGATTCTCTGCCTGGGATTTGGAGACAATATTAATTTCCAGTTCATCGGTTTTATGGTGCTTCAGTAGGTTCAATAATTCGGTTTACAGCTGTATTGTGCAATTATATCACTCATTCTCTTTGTCAACAAATCAGGCTATTCAGAGTTCTGGCTTGACCGTGTGGGCTTTAAAAGCTGTCCAGACATGAGAACAGTGAGAAGAATTATGAAGCACACGCCAGTGGAAGTTCCTTCTCCACCAGTAAATAGGTCCCCCAGCACAGAATGTTCTAGCCACAAAGAGCAAAGTCTCAGTCTGATGGCATCCAGAGGGAAATGATGTGCCTGGCCATCAAGCAGCCTCCCACCATCCTGGGGAGGGAGGCCACCCCTGCCCCACACACACCAGCACTGGCAGGGAGCAGAGCCAGGCTAAGGGGGCTGAATGCAGCCCTGCTCATCATGACTGTGCATCAGCTGTGCCTTGCTACAGGTCCCAACTCCCAGGACAACCCATAGAGAAGCAGCTCCTGCACCACTGCCACTTGTATTTCATGGGCATGTGGGGCTGGAGGAGCAGCTCTGGACCAGCTTGTGTCTTCTGGCTGGCAGGAGCAGTGGGTTGCATGGAGAGGGAGAGAGAAAAAACCTGCTTTATTAAATACCCAAGTTCAGCACTGACAATGCCATGGGTATTCCAGCTACCAAATCCTTATTTAACTTTTCAGCTCTCAGAAAGGCCCAGTTGTATGTAGCATTTGCTTGGAAAAAAAAAGCTATAGCTGAGTAGAAGATACTAATCAGATTTGGAATGGATTTAAGTAACAGTGTTGGCATTTCTGACTTTAGCAATGGTCAGTCTATGCCAAAGCTCCACAGAAGCAAGGAAACATTGACCACTGCTTAAACTTGTATGCTCCCTGCATTCTACAAGCAATGAGACAACCTTGCTGTGCAAGGGAAGCAGCTCTGATGTGTCCTGAAGTCTCAGACAGATCTTGAGGAGTCAGTGCTGTCAGGGCTCTGGCTTCTCCTTAGGATGATGCTATGAACACAATGCTCATTTTGCCTTTCCTGCCCAGTGTAGGCAGGACAGCACGTACTGCACAGGGCAGCAGGGAGCTGGGGCCAACTGCTTACACCGCCTTCTGAGGAAGGATTTACAGAGATGAGGGAGATAGTGCAGGGAGTGGATCACAAGTTATTCCATCTTCCTTCCTTGTTTCACAATAGCATCTTTAGTGCATCTTACAAGCTTGTGAGGAATCGTTTCATGCCTAATTGCAAAGCTTTCTGAGAAAGCAATCACTGCTCAGAGGCATTTTCCAAGGATTTTTCTGTCTTTTGCCTTTGTAACATCACTCAAGCAAACCTCTATTCAGCAGTCTCTATAGCCTGGCTCCTTTTTAACCTTTCCTGTAAATCCTTAGATATTATTATCCTTTCCCTATTTGTTCGAGTCTTAGGGGTACAGGTGCTTATTTGGAGCTTGCATTAGCACACCCACCAAACAAAGAAGACATGAAAGGAGCAAAGAGTGCGGCTAAGTTGAAAGTCTCTTGGATGGGCTTGGAAGTTATTTGTTACCAAATGAGGAGTGATCTTTCATCTGCTTTCACCTGGCACTGCTTTGCTGCGTGGGGGGCAGAGGAGGCTGGCCGGCATCCCACTGCAGGTGAGGATTCACTGCCGATGCTCTGGCTCAAATGGGAGTAGGCTCCCCTGGGGTGTGCATTTGAACACTTGATCCCCGGGCTGCAGCACTACAAAGACTCACGCTGAGCAGAAGCATTTTCACCACGTCAGTCACTCCTCCAGGCTAACAGGAACAGTAAAGTCAAGTCTAATTCCCCGCTGTGCCAACAGCAGCTGCATGCCCAGCTCCCAGGATGGCTGGTGAACTGTGAGGATACAGTAGCAGTGGAAGCCTGCAATGTGGAATGGCAGAGCTAAGGGGCACGGGAAGAACAACACTTCCCAAAGGCTGGAAGGGCGGGCAGGGTTGGGCGAGGTGAACAGAGCCCTATGTGGGCTGCCAGAGCCAGTGAGCGGGATGTGGTGTTCTCCATCACTCATACCACAGTGGCTTCACAGACCTCCTGGGAGTAAATACAGCAGCTGTGACCTTTTGAAGCTCATCTTCTGCTGATTGATAGTTCTCTCTATCACACCACCATTAATTGCTTTGTAATGAACACGTTCCCTCAGCCGGTGGGAGTCGGACATGACAGCTCTGCTGCCCACAGAGATTGCTCTGCTCCTGTGGAAGCCATTCCAGAGGCACCCGCTGCATGGGCTCCAGGCAGACTGTAAATAGAGGGATGAAACGGAACAAAGCAACCATGCTGTGTAGTGATAGTGCCCCAAGGGACACTAATTCTCTTCCCAAACCTCTCTTTTAGTCTAATTTGTCTGCTTTTGGATTGGAAATTGAGCTGCTGGCTCCTCTATGTATCTCAAGAGTTGACCTCCAGTTAACACAGATGCACTCAAGGAACTGATCTTAGTGCCAGACTTGTATGCTCACATTTCTCATCCCCACAGAATAACATGGAGACTATGTTCTCCTGTGGTACTGTTAGTAAACTGCATGTCCCGTAACAGGTACGACAGTAAGTCCACATCATGTTCACAGCTCAAAGGAGGAGAGCAAAAGCTCAGTGCATCCCAGCATGTGCCAGAACTGTGGGGCATGGCACTGCTTTTGCTTCAGAGTTTGCACAGGGGCTTAGAGAAATAAGGAGCCCTTGGTGACTGTACCCCAGCCTTTGTTTTCCTTGTCTGAAAAAGTGGTGGGTGTATAAAACCCAACTACCTTTTTTTAGGTGCATCTTTCCACTAGTGACAGGAGAACATAAACAAACATATATATGTATGTATATATACATCAAAATATAGGAACCATAGAATGACAAACCTGCAAAGGGTCCTTGCACACAACTCAGAGGAATCTGATCTGTTATTAGACTTCATCACCCTACCACACTGCTACACGTCACTTTGCAGTCAACCCCTTCAGATCTCCCTTTCATCTGCTGAAGAGATACCTGATTCACTGCATGAGGTGCCACAAACACACACTTGTCACGTGAAACCAGAGCTGGCACTCACAATACGACTGTTCACAAGGGTGGATAGTGATAGGACAAAGGGGAATGGTTTTAAACTGAGACAGGGGAGGTTTAGGTTGGATATGAGGAGGAAGTTTTTCCCCCAGAGGGTGGTGAGGCACTGGAACAGGTTGCCCAAGGAGGCTGTGGATGCCCCATCCCTGCAGGCATTCAGGGCCAGGCTGGATGTGGCTCTGGGCAGCCTGGGCTGCTGGTTGGCGACCTGCACACAGCAGGGGGTTGGAACTGGATGAGCACTGTGGGCCTTTTCAACCCAGGCCATTCTGTGATTCTATGATTCTATGAATACCCCTGCTGAAGACACACTGCTAGCAGGTAAAATCTTATAAACACAAACTCAGGAAGACAACTCAGTAACTCTATGATCACAAGTTTTTGCCAATGGATTTTCACAAAGAATCAACAACCTCAGTGTTTTCACAGCCAATTTTAATAGCCAGATCTCACTCTCTCCATTGCAGCCCTGTAGTCAAAGCACATCACACAAACTTTTCCTGTAGTCCATCAGAGGCTGCAGAGGTTGCAGGTCCCACCAGATTTCATGCAACTGATTTTGGAGAGCACTTAGTTGAGCAAGATGTGCAGGAAGCTCTCCACTTACATTAGTGTCATCCTTCACCTTGATAACTAAAAATAAAGTGCTGGAATAATCAACTAGATTGACTAAGACAGATGCAGCTTTTAACATGTGTACGGTAATTAACTTATACAAGGCTAGAAAGCTCCATCTCAGCCTCTTCCCACAGTGGAGGAAGTTTGGCTTTCTAATAATAGGAGCTGGTAACACATGTTGAATTATAAAGTAATCAAAGTTGGTTTTGGCAGGAATGATCCAGATTTGTCATGCTTTCATTTAATCTCCAAGTCTGACAGGCGCTCATTTCCCAATGGACCTGCTGCTTTACTCTTAGCTCCTTCTGAATCTCTCTCCTCTGGCATAAGGGAGGGCACAAATTGTTCACACCGGGAGGGGAGAACTGCTTTCTCTGACTGTCCTCTTGACAAACTATGTGCTGACTTGCTCTCACATGCCATATGGTTTGCACACATGCGTTAGCAACCATACACACATCGCAGCTGATCTGCATGCACGTTATGCACACACCCACACAAAAGCTGGTGCAGATCTAAGCTGTGTGCGTGGAGTGGCCTGGCCCTGAACTGTCATTATTTGGTGCTGTCTGAGCGGAGGACAAATGATGCTTCATCCCTTTTCACTGCCCCATGAATCTGATCCGTTTTAGCACTCCTTCTCGTACCCTATACATCTTGGGATCATCACTGGTAGCGGTAGCTCCCTCTTGCACACTGGACCTTTCCCCCTCCTCTATGGCTCCTCAGCTGAACTCTCCTTTCTCACTTCCACAACCCTTGCTTGGCCAACTTGTATCTTTGGGTAGTGCCAGAGCAGAACTGCAGTTCAGGCAGCCAGTCCCTACCTACCTTTGGTCTTACCAGCTCAGCTAGCATCCATACTAAGTGGCAGAAAGGGCTTCTGCATGGGATAAAACCCAGAAACCGTACCAAACTTGTAATTTGGGATGCTAGACAATGTCCTGTGCCCTTTCACTATCTTTGTAGTGTTTCTTAACATGATGAGAAGACTGCTGTCACATCTCTAGCCTTGCCTAGACAACCCTTCTTCATTCTTAGTGTGTGCAGAGATCCCAGAGGTAATAACCGAAGCCATCCTTCATCTCACCACTTCAGATCAGCTCAATTCACAATAACTGGCCCACATTCTACTTTTCCATTTGCTGCTTCCATTTCCCCGTGTTCTTGAGTTTTCAGAACAATTTATCCCAGTCTGACCCTCAATTCTGTACATAAAAATGCAACCCTGCTGTATTTGTGTCCTGCTTGCATGTGTAAACCAATGCCTGTGAACAAATCCTCCTTTTTGAAGGGGCATCTCTAAGGCTTGTCTATAATGGACCAGGAACACACACATGCAGACAGCCCTCAGATACAACACTGCAGTGCTCAACAAGCACCACGAGCAAAGAATTGCACAGAACTGAGCACCTTTGCAGCCCTGCACCTCCACAGGTTTCCAACCTGGGAGATGTGTAACTCTGCAGCCCTGCTGGGGACCACCAGCATCCAGAAACCTCCCCTTGGGATTCCTCAATTAACTCCAAGTGACCCAAGTGGGAGCTTATTCAGACGCAGTTAGAATCATAACTTGCATTTTAGTAAAAGAAAGAAATAATCTTATTTGGATGCAAGACAGAACTTTTTGCCATACCTGTCCTGTACCTGCCCTCGCTTTCCCAAACACCATCTTCCTCCTCTGACTTCTGGGGAGATGGAGATTCACCAGGCAAGCTACGCCCTGGGTGGAAAAAGTAAATAAAAATGGTATTGCCTGTCTGCCAGCTCTAGTGCAGACTCAAATTCAGCCTTTATTTTGCTTTGGTGTAAAGACCTATCCTGCCTCTTGCCCTCAGCTGTTAGTTGTTCTCTTTGGCCATAAGGCAGAGCAGTAGTCACTCACAGCACATATGCAGTGCTCAGGAGAAGCAGTCAAAGAGGGTTAGATGGAGTAAATCAGTGTAGACTTCCTTCTGATGTATTAAATAAAGAAAAGGCATAAAGCAGAAAAGCATTCTTGTGATGGGAGAGAAAGACATGAGCAGAGATGGAGAAGCTGGTGCTAACCACATTAACTAAACAAGCCCTGCAGAGTTTGCTGTCCCTTATGACTTTCATCCCTATCTGTTGAGCTTCCTAATGAGGACACATGACTTTGCTTCGTTCTCACATCACTTCAGTTCAGCTGATGCAAATCAGGTTTGCTCCCGTCCGCTTTGTACATTAGCGGCAGCAACAGGGAGGTCGTGTCCCTGATGCCCTCATTAGAGGCAGCACCTCCAGCCCCGGGCGATCAGGCTGCCTGCTTCAGTGTGCTCAGACACATCCAAGGAAGAATGGCTAAGCAACAGGGCCTGAGCACTCCCAGACCATTGGAGATGTGAGTGCTACAAGCAGGTGCACGTTTGTCAGCTCGCTCTGAAATGCAATAGCTCCCATCACTGCAGCTGTCTCTGTGCTGGGGTAGGATCTCCACGAGGCCCATGGTGTGTCTGAAGAGCTCTGCATGTCTCGTCATAGCCGTGGGTCTGCCCTGTGTCCCCATGGGGCAGAGAGCATCGTGGGGAGCCCAGCCTGCATGTCCCTGCTTCGTGAGCCAGCCTGTTTCCATGCTTCCCCAGGCTTCATTTCCAGCTCTGCTCTTCACCGCAGACCAGCACTGTGAGCTGTGCTGTAGTTCACTGCAGCTTCCACTGAGATGAGGACATCCTTGTGTGAGATGAGGTGGCCAAAGAGTTAGAGAAAGAGGAGGGGAGGTGAGCAAGCCATGTCCTCAAGCACTATCAGTACCCAGAACATGAGTTTTCAGGTCACGCTTAACACAAAATGATACATTTCAAAGCACAGTGCTTTGATTCAAACTAAGCACACAGCTAATTAGAACAAAGCATTAGTAATTTACGTGTAGCAGATAAGGAAATCATGTAGATAGTCACACTGCACAACATAGAAGTTGCCTATTACAGAATGCACATGGTGCTGTACGGACGCTTCTGGCACTGCTCAGAGCACTCCAGCAGCACAGTACCACAGTTTGCTGTATTGCAGTTATACGCATCATTTTCAAAGACTCTTACTTCAATTGATTAAAGCAAGTTTTCATCCCTATATGCAAACACCTCCCAGCTGTATTCCAAGCCAGAAAAGAAGAGCAATAACTTTGTTTGCTCAGGCTTGTGCCTTTGGACAAAATAGAAGCCTGAAACAAGTGCTAGCCACTCCATAGGAAAGTTAGACGCATAAAGGAAAAAGCTGAAATGGAAACCCATAGCAGAGACTGGCTGCTCTGAGTTGGTTCTCCAAATGGTGCCAGGTAAGAAGCTGGGGTCCCAGGGCCAGGACAAGAACAGAATGGACTCCAGAGCCCTGTGTTACCAGACACTGGGTTCTTGCTAAGTGCTCCAGTGAGAGGATGAGTGCAGCTCCCCAGGCTGAGCTAGGACAGAGGACTCATCAGCACAAAGTACTGGAATTCTGGGCACCTGGAAATGCCAGACCTTGCTGTGACAGTGGACTGTCCAACCTGGAGGGCACAGGAGTTCTCTGGTGTTCTCTGTCACCCCCTCCCCCAGGCACAACTACAGCCCCTCTGTATTTGTTTCCATCAGAATTACACTTCATGTTGGGATTACAGCATGCGGCAATTGTAATTGCAACAAAATTCAGCTGGCTGTATTTTCTCAAAAACGCAGTCAAAGCCACTTTCAGCTAGTTTCACTTAAAGAAAGTCTAGCAAACCTGCGAGCTGCACACAAAATGCACGCCATAAACCATCAAAGGTTCTGTTAGAAGGTTGGTGAACTTTAGCAATGCCTTTGATGAAAATGGTCTGAGTTTCAAGTGTGTAATGAAACCCCAAATCATTCAAGTTTCACATGGTTGCAAATATTTCTCACAGTTCTGATCAAAGGTGCGTTCAGCAGGGAAGAAGCTTTGATTTTGCAGTACAGGGGATGTGCTGAGATTTTCAAAGCCAGGCCCTGGGATTTAGATGAGCAGTTCTTGGAAGCAATGCAGCTAAACTTAGCAGTGCCTGGGGGGATGCTACACAAGAATGGCACGTTTGGATTACTCCTGTTACTCCTATCCCCCTTCCCAAGGGAAGTTTAATTCCCCATGCTGATGTTCAGGGGGCTGCATGCCTCTGTAGCAAGCTTGGGCTCAGCAGCTGCCCACTCTGCATATCTATGTCCTATACTCTGCCCTGATTTCACTCCGTCAGCTGCCAACCATTGCTGCTCCAATGCACTTCTGAGGAAAAGGCATCACTGCTGCAGGACCAACGGGGAGCTGCAGGAGCACAGCTGGGGAAGCTTCCTGGTCCTCCTCAGCTCTTTATGGCAGCACCACTCTGGGAGAAAAGGGAAAGCAGCTGCATCTCTCCCAGCGAGCAGTGAGCGACTCCAAACCCCCCCCAGAGCCAGAGGCATATGTAAATGTCTGGGTTTAATACCACCGCCTTGCTATGAAGTCTTCATTTGTGACAAAGATTTCCATAGCAACAGACAGATCTTGCCAGCAGGACTGTGGTCCCCTCAGAAGAAAAGGTGGAAGGAGAGAGAAGAAGCAGCAGAACACTGTACAGATCACCACAGAGCAGCAGATCTGGGTATTTACACAGCCAGACCTCAGGCTTTGACACTTCAACACTACCCAAGAAAGGGACTCCATAGGAAAACTGTGCAAAAGGTGTTCAGGAGGTGTAAGACTGAGGCAAAGGAGGCACAAACTGCACCAGTCCCATCTCCCCACCTCCATCAGCCCGTGCACAGCCTGGCACTTGCTTTGTCACCTCATCTCCATGCAGGTGCCACCGCTGGGTGCTGGAGGTGTGCAAAGCAGAGGAAGGATTGCACAATGGGTGCAGCAGGTGGAAGCACTGTCAGATGTTTGCTCTATCCCCAGATCACCCCTCCATCCTATTTCTGTCCTCCACAGGCACAGCTGGTAACACTGACCTACCAAGCTGTTCTGTAATTAGCCACAAGCTAATCAATGTTTAGATGCTGCCGTTAAACCCTCAGTTACTTGGCAGTACAGAAACGCAAAGCTTTGCCATGCTGATAGCTCTTTTAGACCAAGGCTGCATTGCTGGGCCTGCAGATGCTATTTTTCCTAAGGACAACCCATCTTACAGGCATAGCGCAGCTATTTGTTGCCACATCCAGCTCCCAATCAGGGCAAATAATTTGCACAGGCATTACAGAATCATCAGCTGCTCCTTAAGTGGCAATAAGAGTGGTTGGCCAGGGAGGGCTGTGGCAGCCAGGAACTTTGAGGAAGCAGCAAGTTGTTCTTTCTAATGGGTTTTACTGATAATTTTATTATTTTCACTGAGATATTACTGTAAGTAAGTGGCTTGAAAGCACCTTGTGATTCTGGCAAATAAATCACACCGTGGCAATTTAACCACAAAGGCAGCACCTTTGGCTGGCATATTTCACTTCAGTGTGTCTAGAGGCATTTATGCAGAAAGCCCTGCAAAGGAAAGGAGGATTTTTATTTTTTTTCTTCCCCCTCCAGTCTCTGTAACTCCCTGCTCAGTTGCTTTTAGCACCCAGATAAGAGGTTGCTGTTACAGCAGGTTCAAAGACACTGAGGGTGTCTTCAGGGGGAGAGAACAAGCTCCAGAATCACAAAGCTGTACTGACTTTGGCTTTAGTGCGAGCTGGCTGAACACTACACCCAACAACAGCAGAACTCACCCTGCCTGAAATTAAAGCCTGCTGACGGCCTGCGTGGATTCTGAGACATCAACAGACGCTTTGGAGAGCTTTTCCTACACCGATTGCTATGAAGACTTACTTTCTGAAGGCGACGTCCCTGCAAAAATGAACATCCTTTACCTCACTGAAGTCAGTAGAAGACGCCCTGAACAAAAAGCACATCACTGTTCAGGATGCTAGACTTAGCACGCCCATCTATCCATTGCAAAACTTCAAGTTGAGAACTTACAAGTTGAGCTGCCGTGCCTGCTGCAGCTCACAAAACCCTGCCTTCCATTCCCCATCTCAGAGCAGCACAAACCCCCTCCCTCCTTACACCAATAACCCTATGGGTATTTTAGGATCTGGCCATTTTCCCCTCATAAGGATAAACACTAATCTTCCTGCCTGATGTGCTGAATTAGGTGTTTTCTCCCCCATCACGCAAACAGACTGTTAATTATTTACCAGCCTGTCTGTAATGCTCTAGTTTACATGCTGCAATTTGCATGATTTATTAAACAAAATAGCGTTTAAAAAGAGATCCTGTCATAGATATGTCATCCTTAAAGGAAACTGATTTTTTTTTTCTCAGAAAAACACCCGAATTAAGGAATTGCTCCAAAGAAGATGCCTTCTTTTGTTTGCAACCATTTACCCACTTAAATAAATCATCTCCCTCCTCCTTCCCATTCACAGGTTTTATGAGGAAGTCTCATTAGTCGACTAACCTTTGTGAGTCTGTTGATGTTGCAGCAGGAGCTGCTTAGAGGAGAAGATAATGAATCAGGAATTCCTAAATGGCTGCCGCAAAAAGCTGAGAAGGTCATCTGGCAACTGTACATTGATTAGTAGCCCAGGGAGCACAACAGTGGGGAGTTAAAAGGGCGCTTAACCCCTTCTGGGTGCTGTTTTTCCACCCAAACTGTTTTGAATATGGGGGGGGTAGGGGGGGGAGTTAGGTTTCATTTTTCTGTTTTAATCCTAGAATCATAGAATGGCCTGGGTTGAAAAGGACCACAGTGCTCATCCAGTTCCAACTCCCTGCTGTGTGCAGGTCGCCAACCAGCAGCCCAGGCTGCCCAGAGCCACATCCAGCCTGGCCCTGAATGCCTGCAGGGATGGGGCATCCACAGCCTCCTTGGGCAACCTGTTCCAGGGCCTCACCACTCTCTGATGAAAAACTTCCTCCTCATATCCAACCTAATTTAATTCTTTTTGCCGTGACATGTCGTTCAGAAGGAAAATGCTGCCATATGTTCTCAGACTTCATTGCAGAAACAGTGCAGTTTTGTAGGGCCACCCATTTCTCTCTGGGATGGGCTTCTGTCAGCTCAGAGCTGGATCTCCAACATCAGAGTCAGAGCCCTGAGCCTCCACGTGCAATGAGCTGAGCTGTGCCCCATCTCAGTTAAAATAAGGCTTAATGCATTTAAGGCTGAGTCCACGTGGTTGAAACCGAACTTCACATAATAAACATATCAATCATTTTTCTTCCATTGGATCGCACCTGTGACAATCACCATCTACACAGGAACCACAAAGACACTGCTCCCATGGTTTCCATGCTGCTTTATGTACCAGTGTCCTTGCACTTGGCTCTGGAGACCTGCAACATCTAACTCATCTATTGTCAGATGAAATGACAGATTTTAATTTCCTTTCTTGACAAGCAGTTATGATCCATAACTGCTAAAACTGCAGTTCATTTTTTTTTTTCCTAACGCTGGAAATGATGTAATTTAGTAGAAGATACGCTGTAAATAACAGCAATTTGGCTGTAGGTAAAAGCTAGATATATTCAGATAGAGATAAAGTTCACGTTTGGGCAGCAGCAGTGGTTAAATCATGGGCTCAGGTTACTGAGAGATGGGTATGGAGCCTGTGAGCTGAGGTCCCTGTCTTTTTCCAACACAGCCCTGCTGCCAGTCAATGGCTTTGATGTAGAGATCCCAGGGTGGGCTCTACTTGCTTGGGTTATCAGGAAGATCAAGCCAGATAACTGTAGTGGTCCATCTTGGCCTTAAAATCCCTGGCAGGCTAAAGCACTGAATCTGAGTATGAATTTTTAAGCACTGACATTAATGTCTTCTTCTCTTGCAGAGTTGAGCTATGGAAATTCTTGACAGCAGCTGAATCAGTGCAGCAGCTCACACCAGAGCCTGTGGGAAATACTGTGAGCAAGATTACTGTGGAATACCGCCATGCATCACGTTAAGGATGGAATCGATGGAGATGCTGCTTCCTTTCTTTCTGACTGTTGGCAGCAGAGGAACATTCCCAGCCCACTCAGGGCCCCTCTGGTTTTGGGCAGGCTGAAATTAGCCCAACTAGTGGAGTGGCTGCAGGATTTGCGAGGGTGAATGGAGTGAGACTCCAACCTTAGGGGATGCAAAAGATGAGCAGTGTTTTCCTGTCATAGGACAATAAAGGAGGAAGATGTGTGTACAATCACAGATAAAGACATGTGCTTAATGTGGGATTTGGGCAGTCCCAGCAGGATGAGGCAGAGCTGTGACTACATCTGCTCTGTGACGATGGGACCCAGAGCTCCAACAGCCTATGAGGACAAAGGGACCCAATGCGACAGATATGACATGGGAAACAAACCCTACTGAAGGAAGAAATGCGTCCCTTCTGGTTTGCAACATTTGTTAAACCAGAGTGTCACCACCTGCTTCTCTTCCTCCTCTAATGAATATTCTCTGAACAAAAGAAAAGGATGCACAAATCACCCTTAGATGAGGCAGAGAGAATGCTGTGTGACACAGTCATCTTCCCCTGCCTGTGATTAACCCTGCTTAGTGCTTGCAAACAGTGCCCTGTGACTGGAGTTACACTTTTTGGTTCTGTTCATGCACAGCTAACTTGCTCTGGGTGCCTATCTGAATGCAACAGCTGCTTAACAAGATGGGAGATTGGCATCCTGGGCTCAGTTAGTTCTTGGGCTGCACATCAGGGCTGTCAGACAGACTGTAATGCAGGACATACTGAGGGCACTGCTGTATGCTGCTGACTGCGTGTAATCCATCTAATCCAGCCCCAGAGGGTAATGGATGGGATTTTAAGGTGGTAACAGAGATGCATCCTGCAAAATTCTTCGGTATGGCCTTTGGGCTCCAAGCAGTGCTTGGTAGATGGTCTGCAGGCTCAAACACTTGCTGATCCAGGCTGGGATTGGGTGGAGATGGGACAGCAAAGTGATTCGTATCTCAGCCCTGCTCCTCTGACCCAAGTCACTGGGAATGGGTTGCTCATTTGCTAAGCATGTGGTATGCATCAATACAGTGGTGGCTTCCCTCGTTTCCAGTCATTTTTCCTCCTCCTTGGATCACCCAAGCCACTTTGTAGTTTTAACTTTATGTAGGTTTTTATTGTCATACCGTCCCTGCAGCCTCCAGAAAGGAGAATTTTCTGAGAGGTGAGGACAACTGGGAAGTGCCACTGTGTCATCTCACAAAAGCAGCCTTGAGACGCCAGCAGAGTCCCCCAGACCTGCCATGCTGGAAGATGTCCTTGTTTTGAGCAGGCACTGTCCCTGTACGTTGCTCTGCGATGCACTCATAAAACAAAGCTGTCCTCTTGCTCTGTATAGCCAGCCTTCCCCTCAGTGAGAGCACTGAGCTGGCAGAGGGTGAGCAAATGCAGAAGTTGCTTTGGACTTCAGTTGCTAACAGTCTTTGAAGCTGAATCCTTCTTGTCCCTGCACTGTTGGCTGGAGTTTACACAGGGTCTGCTGATTCTCTCTCTTATTTGCTTCAAACGTGGGATTAGGCAAAGCATTCAAAATCAGGAAAAACCACCAAAAAGAACCCTCTCTACTATTGAATAAATGAACACAGGCCTTAGCAGAGTGAAATCAATTCCTGTTAGTATTCTGCACAATGCGATAGAAGCAATTCTACTTAGCTCTACCTTAAATGCCACTGTATGTCACACTTTGCAGAAACTGATAGTTCCATTTTCAGAGTATTGCTCTCCAATTAGATCAATAGCTTTGAGTAAGCTCACCTGTCTGATCCATAGAGCAGGGCTGAGATGCCCAGCCTGCAGGTGTGCACAGGGCGGGCTGGCTGAAATGCAGCTGGGACTGTAGGAGTTTGTGTTGTGCTGTGTATGCAGGCAGCAGCGCTGAGCTCCAGCCTCAAAGAGATATTTCACTTCGTTCACTACAGAGCTCATTTCTATAGGAGAATCCAGAGATGCTGCCTAGCAGGAGCTTAGACATGAACAAGGGAATCTGCCCCATGATATCTGTGCACATTGGATGCAGGCATTGACTTCCTGGGAGAATCCAGACATGCAAACTGGTGTGAGCCCTCCCTTGCAAGGCAGCATTCAAACTCTCCTCTCCCTCACACTTAGCAACAGTGCCAAGTGCAGAAAGAGCAGCTCATGTGAAGTGCTAACACCTTTCTCTGCAAAGCCAGGACCTTTTGTGCAGGGTGTGTGTTGGCCAGCTAAGCCTTCCGTATCTAGGGACAGTGCATCAGGAGTGCTGTCAGTTAATACAGCCCTGAATAAAGAGTCATCATCTCTCCTTACCCAGTAGTGCATTTAGACGAGGGAGATACTAAAGCCTTTCCTTGGAAAAGAGTCTTCCTGAACAGATGTAGCTAGAGGTTTACACAGGGTGCTAGCATAAAGGAATCACAGAATCACAGGAATCTCAGGCAGAGCAGAGATGTGAATTAATCACTAATAGCACTCCCATCCCACACTCACTGCCAGTTACTGAGCACTGAGCTGAGTGTGGGCACTTGTCTCAGCAGGCAGCAGCACTGCCAGAGCCCTGGGCAAGAAGCTTTGTGTTTCTGTTTGGTTCTTGTCGTTGTTTTAAATGAATGTAGCAAGAAATACCCAAGGTTCCTAACAGCTGAGGCTGCATCTTATTAGAATGCAAAAATAATAGACCAGAACAAGACTAGCAAGATTAACCACAGTTTCAAAAAAAAAATCTTCCTTTCAGATTACACCTGACTTTCTGGGTTGAAACATGTTCTTTGTGGGTCGTTCTTTGTCACCTCTGCATCTAGGCTGTGAGCTGCTCCCTGCTGCAGGCCAGGAACCTCGCCATGTGTCTCTCAGCTCTGCTGATGGCTCTTCACCTTCTTCTCCTGCCTACTTGCTCTTATGAATGGTCTCCAAGCCAGCATGCCCTCAGAGATCTCCATCCACCCCCCGATAGCGAGGAGAAGGTAATCACATAGTCTCTCCCTTGCTAGCTGGTCACACCACAGCTTGGTGGGATGTCTCTGTGCAGGAAGTGTGAACAGTTTTACTATCAGTCCCCTGCAAAGATGTACACAGACGACTTCTTTCTGGAACCGTCTCAGATTATGTAGCACGGAGAATTAGAGGACGTTCTCATATAGAATTAGGGTCAGCTGAGATTAGCAATGATCATTAACCCAGAGAGACAGGCTGGGCAATCACTGAGGATCACTTTGGACTCAGGGTCTCTTTCCTGGTGAGTGCCCTTTGTAAAAGAACAGAAACAAATTGAGCAAAAAAAAAAAATTGCCCATATCATTCCTTCAAGAGAGCCTAAAAAGGGACTTCTGGGGAATACGTGAAACATCTGGCAAGAAAGCTGCTTTCCCTTCTGCACTGAGCAAATTGGGCAACAGAGCAGATGAGAAAACTGTGCAAGAGAGGCAGATAGCTGTGGAGAGCTGTGGCTGTGCTCACAACGGCTGAATTTTAGACAACATGCTTTTACATCCTTCATTCAAATGCCCCTGATGCTCTGATGGGTTATATTTATCAAGCTCCTTTGTCAGTCTCCTCTGGACTCCAACCATTAATCCTTTGCCTTCCACCTGCTTCCAGTCCCTCCCACTTGTTAAGAGCAATCTGCCAGAGAAATGTGCCTCTCTTCTGCAGAGATTTGTCCCTTCCTTCCCTCTGCATACACTTCCCTCTGAAGGCAAACTATAAAGTGTTGCTTTACTCTCTCACTGATGGTCTTTAACCCGTGTGGGACTTCTGGGTGCAAAGCCATCTCCCAGGACATGGTCCTAAGACTGCTGTGTCCCAATCTTGTCTCTGTTTGGTCCCCTCCAGCACATATGAGATGAGAGGGCGGCAAAGTGGTTTCTGTGGGCTTAGAGCTGCAGGGCAGTGTGCTTTCTGTGAGTAGATGTGCTGCTGTGGCATGTGAAAAGCAGGCAGCACAGAGCAGCCACATGCCTCTTTTCCTAGCTGCAAAACAGATGTGCTCATAGCAATAGAATGGGTCCGGCACCCGCACCAAGAAAAACAGGGCACAGGAAAAACAACGGGCTCTCAACATCCATAGGAAGCCACGCAGAACAGGCTGCATCCCATAAGGGCTTGTTAGATTATGTACAGCCTCAAAATGCCTGAGCTGTTGATGTGGTCTGAATCAATACTGCTATGAAGGTACAGCATGACAGCAGCCTGCTGAGGCCATTCAGATCCATAGTGGCTTTGTGCTATGCCAGCAGTGACAGCACTCATTCCTTGGCACTATTTCTCTCCATAAGTACCTCCTTATCCTTGCATGCTGCCCTCTGAACTCTCCATACTTTTACATCCCCTGTACAGAATCATAGAATCATAGAATCACCAAGGTTGGAAAAGACCCAAGAGATCATCCAGTCCAACCGTTCACCTATTCCCAATAGCTCCCACTAAACCATGTCCCTCAACACAACATCCAGTCTTTCCTTGAACACCCCCAGGCTCGGTGACTCCACCACCTCCCTGGGCATCCATTCCAGTGCCTGACCACCCTTTCTGAAAAGTAATACTTCCTAATGTCCAGCCTGAATCTCCCCTGCCGTAGAAGCAAAGAATGGGCTGAGAAGCACAGGTATCTTTGATCAAATATTCATGAATTTACCTCTGGTACATTTGTTTTGTTCTTACATACCTGCCTTCAGCAGGGTCAGCTCAGTAAAATCAGTTTCTCCACATATTTTCAGAAACTTCAGTGCAATCAGCATATTTCCTAGTAAATACTGAAGTACAACTTGCTCAGTGGGTATTAGATATAACTTTGCTCTCTGAGCCCATGACAGGCCAATGTCCATCCCACTCAGCTGCTGCTCTGTCCTTTTTCTCACCACATTGTTTGCTATTGTGGGGAAACCTCCTCTGAAGTCAGGTTTGAGCCCTCTGCTTGGACCATTGCTGAAAGCAAGCCTGAGCAGCCCTAAGCAGCTCACACGCTGAGTCCAAGGCTGGAAGCCCTGATGGTGTTCAAAGTGATAAAAGAAAACATGATGGAATAGGAGCTGGAAGTTATTTCCTCTCTTTCTGGCCTGTTGTTAGTGCAGTTGTAAGGGAGATGGCAAACTCCACTGCTCTGATCTTTGCTTGTAACAAGCTTTACAGCAACCCTGCAAGGAATCTTTCTTTGGCTTGATAGGTTTTAGAATTTAATTTCCAGTGGCTCAGAATTGGTGACCCTGCAACCCACCTGAGCTCAGGGAGCACAAAGCATTTGCTTCTTCTCCTCACCACGCTGTTCAGTACTTGGCTACATTCACTTGTAAGTTTTAGAACTGAATGTCTGAATACGCCATGAATATTCTTTTCAACACACTCTGCATATTCCTGGAGTTGGGCTTCTGAGCAATTCCACTTACTTTTTAATCATCTGTGGAAGATGGGTTTTTCATCCACAACAAAGGCTGGCTGGAACAAAGGTGTCCTGCACATTCACAGCACCCCACTGCACCCCTGCACTCACAGGCTTGTAGTGCTGGATCCCATGGCAGCTCAGCCCTCTTCCTTACCACACCAGCAAGTTGTGGTCAGTCTGCAAAGAGGGACAAGTGACTAGAAACAGGCATGGAGCTGTGTCAGGGGAGGGTCAGGTGGGGGTCAGGGAAAGGCTCTGCCCCAGAGAGTGGTGGGCATGGTACAGGCTGCCAGGGCAGCAGGCACAGCTCCAAACAAGCAGGCCTGTCCCCTGCCTTGTCCCTGAGCACATCATCCCCACTTCTTCCCAGCCCAGCCAGTGCTGCAGCAGAACCACAGACAAGAACTGCTGAACGCTTTGCCAAAACTTTCCCCTCTGTGCAATGAATACACCTGAAACCAGCACAGAAACACAACTACGGTTGGCATGAGGGAGACTCGGTGTGATACGCTGCAGGATGGACCATTAGCAGTTGGCTGAAGCAATGCTAATCCAGGCCTGAAAAATATGCAGCCCAATTACTGCAGCTACACCACTGGAGTAATGGGGAGCTTGGGAGTGGGACTGATGAGCAGCTTTGTAACGGGCTAATGAACAGTCTGGCTGCTCTCCATCAAAGGCCTAGAGGAAGTTGGTACCAGACCTCTGGGGTGGCACTGGAGGGGGATGTGCAGACTGGGAAACATCCAAATATCGCATTAAAATGCAGCAGGAGCTGAGTAGAAGCTTGTGCATGGATAAAATAACTTAAATGTGACAAGTGCATGAGAACCAAGACATTATCAAAAGGAGCTATATTTGCATTATACAAAGTACAAGGAATAGATTAAACGTATTTTTAGGAGAGCAATTTTAGACTTAGAGCTTCCGGGTGGCTGGGAACAACTTTAACTCCAGATAATGGAGGAAGATGCCCAAAAAATCCATCCTTGCTGGGTTAGATTTATGGGGAAGGTCAGAGTGAAAAGGGGAATAGGTAAGAATGGTGGGGGAAAGAGCAGGTATTGGGGCGGGCCATTGTTCAGGAGGAGCTGCCGAAGATGACTGAGGAGACGGTGGGCTGACCCGTGTCTGCTGTTGCAGCCTCCCTGTGCTGCTGGCATCACAGCCCTGCAGCTGTCTGGTTATCATCCATTTCCATGTTGCCTGGGCAGCAGGAGGCCATATGCCTGATTAAATGTGATTTGAGATACCTTTCCTTGACAGGAAACCATTTCAGAATGTGCTAAAGTGTGTTTGGGAATCATGTCCCAAGGTAGGTCAGAACTGCAGTCCCAAATGATGTAAGCCACTTAAAATTCTCTAAGGATGAGCAAAAGAGTTGATATAAATTATAGTTACCCAGGGGATGACTGAACAGCGTCTTTCACTCCTGGATGTGTAGCATAAGACCAACCAGCACAAGGGTGAGGTCCCTGCCCAGAACTGCTGACAGTCTTTCTTCACCAGCTCTCATTTCCTCCTTCCCATTTCCTGCAATGCAATGATCTTGTTGCACAGGATCCCTGAGTCCTGAGTGATCCCTCCAAAACCTCTGGTGGTGCGTGAAGAACTTGAGAGCAGTGGCTGGGTGATGTTGTCAGAGGGACACAGAGCAGGGGAGGCATTTGCAGTGTGTTACCAGCTGCTGTTACAGCACTGACATGAATCCCTTGCCAGCCATAGGCTGCAATCGCATCCTGCCTGTTATACTTCTGGTAAGGAAAGTTGTGGTGCTTTAGAACTAAAACTGTCAGGGATTGATGCATTTTGCTTCAGCTGTTGGGGCAATGCGTTATTTCTGTGCAAAAAGTGAGATGTAATTATTCCTAATGGTGTCGTGTTGACTCCCTTCTTGTCCTGCTAGGCAAAAAGGTATCTTCTGTAAATAGAGGAAGCTAAATCCAATTAATAACGAAAAGGATGGCTTCTGCAAGTGTATGCTTGAATGAGGAAAGTGAAGAGACGAGTGTGAACATTCATTCCTATGAAAATTACAATTTTTCCAGCAACTTGTTTCTGATCCTTTCTGTCCATTCCTCATCAGCATTCACAGAAATCAATATTGTTTGTGAGAACTTCTGTGAGAACAGAGAGTATGAATATTTACGGGAATGGCAAGGAATGACATGGGACTGTATATGCGCAGAGTCTGTGTGAGGAGTGCTCAGGTGCCCATCACATGAACTTGTAGAGTCTGCACCATTTAACAGCATCTCTAATAGCAAATGAGAGTGCAAACGTAGCACTGGGTGACTGATCAGACCTACAGACATTAAGGAGTGAATATTCCAAGTGAATGAGCTCTGGGGAAGTCTTTGGCACAGCTCTCTTTGGCCTCCAGTTTAGCTAAGAAATAAAGATGCACATATTTTGCTGGGCTGATGGGATGGGCAGTGGAAAAAGCACCTGCAGATCTACAAGGTCAGGTGATCACCTTAGCCTCTTCATGAGCCATTTGCAAACTGTATTTGAGGACAAAAGCGAGCTGGAATCATTAGTTAATGCTGTGATATCTATGCAGAACTTTATACTTGAGCTTGGTCTGTTTTGCCTGCTGCTTTCAAGCAGAAATGGGCAAAGCAATGGCTCTCTGATAGATATATGTAAAAAACTACCTGCTACATTTCAGGGCTGTTCTCCTGTTTTGAATCAATGTATAACTACAGTAGAGGTTATGATTTATGAATTTTTCTTTCATTCCTGTTTTGTCTCCCAGACAGTCGGTGTGTTGGCTATGCTGATGCTTGCTGAGCTGCTGCTGCAGTTCATGTGCTGCAATGTCTGTGTGCTGTTAACTTTGCTCCCCAAAGTTTCAGCATCACACATTATTTTTCCTGAGCTCGTAGCTGAATCTCAACTAGAGATGAACCTGTAGCACTCCCTCCCACAGGCTTGGTCTGCTCGCTGCTTTTAGCTGGGTGCATGTTCCCATTGATGGATCGTGTTGTTCAGAATTGTGGAGATATGTATATATATATATATATATATATATATATATATATTTTTTTTTTCTTGCATTGAATTACGGAGTGTTTGAAACTGTTTCCTTTCATTTCATCTTGAAAGGCTGCTAATAGCTGATCTGCATTGCTAGTTCTGCTCTTCTATTGAATGGCCCACCTTTCTAGTAGCATCCTTTGAACCTGGGGGCTCCAAAGCTGCTTTCTGTGGACGTGATGTATTGTCTGCTTAAAAGGGGAAGCTTCTAAAGTGGTTTTAAAGAGAAAGCAAGAAAGAACTATGGAAAGGGGAAGGTTAATTTAATGGGTTCTAAGTTCATGGATACATTTGGAAATGCTTGCTTGACTCTGCAAGCTGTGATTCGTAGCTCCTTTTCTCTAGGTGTCTCAGGAAATAGAAGCAGGAATAGGGACGAACAAATTAAAGGTGGTTAGAGTGCTGCCACCTTTTGGTGCAAAATTAGGGAGAGCTCCCAATACTGACTTGGAGAGAAATGTCTTTTCTGTACCCAAATAGCAGCGTAAAAGATTACCTGGACATAATCTGCTTAGCAAGAACGCTACTCCATGTAGCTGTGGATTTCTTTTCTTCCTCCTTCGTGCAGCTCTTCCTTCTGCCTGTTCTTTATTTGCCAGCGGTTTTCATTAACTGTTTTCTCTCCATTGTTTGTCATGTTTGTATCCACGATGAATGCAACATGGAATTGCTTGCAGCATCCATAGCCTTTGGAAAGGATGCTCTGATGCTTCCTTTTGGAGGGGCAGAAGCTTAAATCAAAGACGCAGCAGCTGAGCAGGTTGTAGAAAATTGCTTGACATGGAAAAATTACTTCTGTCTCGGTGTTTCTTGTCTGTTGGCATGCTATAGCTAGGGCAGGATGGAGCTGGTTTATCAGTCTCACTAAGAGTCAGTGGCAATATGCAGTTAGTCTTGAAACATTGCTTCTTCCTCCATGCAACGTTCAGAGACAGAGATAAAAGGAGCAATGCGTGTGGCATTCACATGCAGTTTCCCTTCCTGCCACGGTGTGTTTAAGTGCTTCTGATACAAATTTTATGCAGTTTAACCCATAGGAAAGGACTGACATCGCACAGATGGAGCACACGAACTTTTCTTTCAGTGTGTCTGTTTGTGGAGCTGAAAGTATATGGGGACAAAACGGAAATCCCCCCGGTTGGTGCTGGGAGTCACCCCTGCAGGGATGGATGCTCTGGGAGCTGCTAGCCAGGTGTGTGCTGTGTGAGTGGCTTTTCCTGCACACGGAGGTGCTGGAGCAGCAGGCTGCAGCTGGCTCGTGGGGATCTTAGATTTTTAATAACCGTTTTCATGGTAAGTAATGACAGTAATATTTTATTAAGTGGGAAAGCTACCCATTTCTTTACTCTGCAGGCTCCAGCTTATAAGTGATAGTTAAATTGAGTTGTAATTCTATTTTACAATATGTTCAAGGCCTGTTTTTGCAACTTTGAGTCGTACTTTCTCACAGGAATAGATCCCTTGTCTTTAAAGCAACACTCACATGAATAAAGATGCAGAATCACGCTTTACATCTGTATTGTGCTTGCAGCATGTGAGTTAATGAATGGATGCTGTAATTATTATTTCTGTACGTGTTATGAAGCCAGTGTGAATGCTTCTAACTCAAGGTAAGAGTCTCGATAGTGAACGGCTGAGAGGAAGCTACAAAGGTATTTTAATTGATATGCAAAATACAAGATGTCAAGATCTGACATTCTTCACCACTTACAAGAAGACATCTAATAACTCATAACTGAATGTAAATGTCATATCACTCCTAAAACATTATGCATTCTCTATCAACCAGAATAATGAGTGATTACAAATGTTCCGGTGCACAAAACACCAACAAAAAAAGAGTGAAGCATGAAATTAAATTAAAGGAATAAAGCGGAAAATAATGATAATTCTACTCTGCTTTGCTTTATTAATACTTACAGTCTGGAAGGATCTCAAAGCTCTGGGGGTAGGACAGCTGCTGCTGGCTCCAGACAAACCTGACCACATATACATAAACATTCATCGATCATTTATATGCAGCTCTTGGCACAAAAAATGTTTTGTTTTGTTTTGTTTTTTCCCTTAATTCTTTATGGACTCTCAACAAAGCAGAATACACAGGATTCTGGAAAAAAAATAATAAATAAGGAATTGCTTTTTAAAGGTTTCTTTGCAGTTGCAAGCACTGGAAAATTAGTTTTGGCAGCAATGGCATTTGTGATCACACGACTCCAGGAGGAGAATCCTGTTGCACCTCCCTTGGAGTGACCAAATGGGGATGGTCTGTTTTCAGAACACCCCACAACCATTCACTGCATGAGCAGCTAGAAAAAGGACTGTCTTAATGTCTTTGTTGGTCTTCTTTCTGTCCTCCTATACCTGGTGGCCAATCTTCTTCCAGCATCCAACATATTCTGTGTCCAAAGCATCCACACCATCATTTTCATCCTTTCTTTTTGTGTCTACGTTTCCTGCTGAGGTTTGGGTAGAAGTCACAGCTGCCTGTGTTAGTTGTCATGAGTTGAGATTTTTTACTCAAATGATGAATTTAGTCCCTGGCAACCCTGAGAAATCCGCAGAATGTCACAATATCCATCATATATGTGAAAGATATGAAACAACAGAGTTTTAAAAATTGGTCATCAGGAACTTAGATTAGGGAAAATATTGAGTCTATTCCCCTTCCATACTCCTGGTGAGCTCTGCTTTTTTCAACAAGTAACAAAACCAAGTTAGGAAAAAATCACATGCTTTTTTAAACGATGAAGGCAAATTCAGAGACTGCACAAAGGCATCATAAGCTCATCTGCCACGGCTGCACTGTGGGGCCCTGGTACCTCACTGCAGGTTGCCTGTGAAAATTTTCTCCTTTACTGTACATTTTAGAATGAATATTTCTCTCAGAGCAGAAGTAACAGGGCTAAGCTTCTGAGACAGAGGAAGGTGATCATTATACAGATGTTTCAGCAAAAAAAAAATTAAAAAAAAAAATCAAATGCTTTACACTGACCATATGCTTCTGAAGCCTTGCTCCTATGAGTCCTTGATTTAGAAGAAGCTCTCCTGTGCAGATATTCTCATAAAGAATGAATCGAGCAGTTATCTCCCATCATCACTTATTACACTGGCCATTGCTTGTGTTTCCATATGTGCATGATGCTGTTAACATGCAGCCAGCAAGGAAAGGACCAATCGTCTCCAGGTCGGCTGTAGGGCAGTGGTGGGTGGCACTTCAGCTGCATGGGACATGTGGACAGGTGAACTGTGCAGGTGTGGCTTGGCTTGTGGCTCCTTGTTAATGCTGTCTTGTTGTAGGAAATAGCAGTAGAACTCCACTCAGCATAAGTAAATTGGGTTCTTTGGGTAGCTGCTCCCATAAACTTTGCTTCCAGCCTTATGAGGTTTGCCTTTATAAATCAGCAATATATCTCTTCCCTTAGCTTTGTCGGTGTCTTCCTCCCCAGTGCTCTTCTCCTCTTTGTGTCTGTCACTACCAGCAGACATCACCTTCTGTCTTGTACTTGCCTCGTGGTGCTCACCTTGAACACCTTTTACTTCTTGGGTTTCTTCTTCCTCCAGATCCATGAAAGCCCGCTGTTCCCAACCTCTTCTGCTTCAAGAGAGGAGGATGTGTTCTTCATTGCATTTTCATAGCACTGCTTGGTTCCAGCCTCTTGTCCCTCAGGGAGTGCTCACTAGGAGGTGGCTGTGCCAAGTTGTCTGACTGCTTGTCCCAGAGCAACAAGAGAGGAGGTGCAGCTGCTATGTGAATAAGGATGATGCTGCAGCATCCCTGGTGGCCAGCTGAAATCCAGCGCAGAAGGAAGAAGGAAGGGGATGGAGATAAGACCCGACAGCAAAAGCCTGGTGCTTTGATTTGCCAGCATCTCATGATCATGGGAGTCTGTATTTTTGGGGACTGACCTGGGCATTCTTAAGGATGCTATGACCAACTATGACCCAATGTTGTATGAACACAAAAAAAAGAAACAAAACAGGTGAAAATTCTATTTACAAGAAACAGCTGTTGGGTTTTGTACTCCTGCAGTGCTCATTACTAATTTTCCAGGTTCTCTGCAGCAGCACTAGGAGCAAGCATTATTTTTAAGTCTTGTTTCAATTTGCCCCCAGGCAAAGCAGTAACTTCCATGAGCTCCAGACCATGCTTAGGAAACCCATACAGAGATACCCTTTCATCTACTGTGAAAGCAATCTATAGTCTTTCAGCTTCATTCCAAAGAATTATACTACTGTATTCTGCTAAATCATGTAGAATTTAACATAATTTGCATAGAACACCAGTAGCTTCTTATCTGTTGGTTTCTTATCTGCTACTCTGCTGTGAGATGAGAAGCCAAGTGAATTAAGGCAGTGCACCTGAATGACTTGCATCCTGCCTACTTTCCTACTTCTAATTTAGTTTCTTTTCAGATGTTTCTCTCTTAATCACAGGGATAGGCACAATTTGAGTCACAGTTTCATGCGGTGGCCTGGTGAGTCACATGGCTGCACGCTGTTCTTCTGCTTAGGTAACACATTTCCAACAAAATTATTTGCGGGGTGATATTTTCCACCTCTGCTCCCAAAGTGGTCAAAACCATGCTAATGCTGATATGCACAAATGTTTCTGCACACAGCATCAAATTCCTGGCAAGGGGCCTCTTATTTTTACTCAACACCTAGTGTGTCTGCAGGGGTGCGCTGATAAAAGTTCACAGCATGGACCTTAACTTTAACAAACCAGCATGATTTTTTCCAGAAGAAGCCCTGCAACAACATATTGACCTTCTTCTTACTCCCTGCCACACACAGAAGTCCCTGCTTAGACCAGCTGGCAACACGCAACTGACGAGCAAACCTTCTGTTCCAACCCCTAGGTGGACAGCAGTGCTTATAAACACAAGTTGCAGTACGTGCTGAAGCATTCCAAATGAAACAGCTACTACAACAAATAGAGTAAAATCATCTTACTGTTGTCTCATTGGAAATGCGTAGTCACTCCCAGCAAAGTGTTGTATATGCAGATATAAATATTAGATACCTATTTAAAAAGCCTTACGGGAAAACAGACAAACCTGCAAATTAAATCCGTGCTGTAAAACCTGTGGTAGCTCAACACAGATTGCACTCACCGTACACTAATATTTGCCCAAAATTTTTTCCTTTCTGTGAAAGGATACTGAACTTTGTGAACTGACCTGAATTTCTCGATGTGATTCTTTTTGAAAGAAACAGAAAACTGCCTCTATTATGGAAAATGTTCATAGAATATTTCATGCAGGAAGAACGGCAGCACTTAAAAACAAGCTGCTGGAATATGGCGAAAAACTGAGTTTGTAGGAAGAAGGAGGGAATGACTTGGAGCCATCCCAGCTCCAAACCTTTCTAACAGCAGTGTTCTCTTGGGAGCATGCAGCCCACCTGTCTCCTCCTTTTCTCCTGCTGATCAGTGCTCTCAACCACCTGGCATCCAACAGTGGCTGACCTTGGATGGGGGCTCTCCAGATGTATGGTGACATTGCATGGAAAACTGTCCTCTCAACTGCACAGTGGAAAAAGATGTCCTATGTAGGGTCTTCTACAGTGCAGAGAAACGTCCACACGGCAGCTGGAACATTCTTGCAACTGATGGTCAGCTGGTGAAATAATGCCAAAGGGGATCAAGCTTGTTCTCTGCTTGATGCTAGCTTAGGACTCGGTCTTTCAGTAGACTGATGAGATAATCATGTATCTACAAAACATCTTCCCCTTTGTCACTTTAAAATTTAGCCAACCATTTCAAAAACCTTTGGAAAATTGGGCTGGAAGAGCCAAAACAGGCAGCATAATGATGTAGAACTGATTTCCTTGGGAAACTAGGCTAAAAAGATCTCCAAAGAGACTCTAACCCTTCATCAACTCCCATCGCCCAAAGCAAAGTCTGTGCTGATGGACAGTGATTAACTATCCTTTGTTAAACACCTCTGAAGGGGATTTCACTGTGCGTTTTGGCGTAATCTGAGTTGACGAAGTCTCTTTTGGTGAAGTGTCACAGATTTAGGGATGTGCTGTTGACGGTGTTGACATGTTTCCTATCAATGCCCGTCCCCCGATCTACAGTTTCTCCTATGATTCGTACGCTGCTGAGGCAGCTCTTTAAACACTAGATGTCAAGTTGGACACATCAAGCATTTTTTTTTAGTAGGGAGATTTTAAGTAAAAAATCTGTGCTGAGTGCTCCTCTTCTCTTGTTTACTACATGAAACGTTCAGAACAAAATTGGAAAGTAGCTTAAAGAATTAAAGAATTTGCAGTCCTTTTCTAAGGATAAAGTGGAAAATATTTCATTGGTTGCCCCAGAGAAAAATGAAAAATTACCATGAGATCACTCCCAACCACAAAGGATAAAGAAACCTATGAAATCCCAGTTGTAAATTTCAAGATGATGCTAAAATCACCTCTGAAATGAGTGGGAAGAGTCCCAAGTTTTGCCTGAATGAAAGCAGAAAACAAGTTTGTTGGCTTTTTTCTTCTTCTTGATATGAGGGAGTTGTGACTCTCAGTGGAAAACAGTGCAAGTAGAGATGTGCAGCATAGTAAGAGCTGTGCTAAAGGTTAATACAAAAGTGTTAAGCTTTCTGTGCTTGGAATCAAGCCTGGAAATTGTCTGCTGGCCATATAGATCATTACCAAAGGGAGGTACATTATGGGGAAGATCTTGATGATTCTGTGACAGAAATAGATAAGCAAGTTCTGATAAGTTCTCTCTTCTCTGCAGGGCATAGGTTTCCTCTTATAGTTGCTCTCAGGTGGCATAGCAGCAAGAAAAACAAGAAATTAAGCTTATTGTTTTTAGAGAAGCACACAAAAAATGCAGGTAGTTTTATGTCTGTGGTAATTCTGTTAAGCAGAATGCCATGTCTTGGGATTGTACTGGGCACAGTCCTTGCCAGTAGCACTGATCAGGAATCTCGTGTCAGACTCGTGCCATTAGAACATACCCCACTCAGCTACAGTCATCACCAAGTCCACATCTGTGCCCAAGAAAGTGCAGAACTCCCGTGTCTGCCAGACCTGGGGATACTGAAAGAACTCAATATTTTCCAAAACAGAAGGATGTCACCTTCTGAAAAGTGTATCCGAAATAGCATATCTGAGGGTACAAAGCTGGGATAACAAAATTCGTTAAAGGTTTGTGCAGTCTGTGGGGAAGAGCTGATATCCACACCCTTCATCTCTCCTCCTTTTCCTGCTGGCCTTGGCAGGAGGCAGGCTCACAACCCTGGATGTGCATCAGATAGAAGCATGCTACAGGGCATACTTGCTCTGATCCTGTCTCACTTGTTTGCAGTTCTGAAAAAGCCTCTATAATTAGGAGGATATATTTTTAATTGTGTTTTTGTGAAGCCCTTTGATACAAACAAATTAACTTTGATCTCCAGCTGCTAAATGAAAGGCTTTTGCCTGGATCAGATGGAAAAAATGCTCCCTTACATATTGATGATGAATAAAAACACATGGGTGATGGTGACTAGCAATACTTCCAGCATCAAAGGGATGGGAGTGGAATCAACCCTCACCAGAATCTCAAGGTAAGGAGAGCTCTCTCAACACTGATGTGCTGGGGCTGGTTCACCACATCAAAGCAAACCCCAGTGCTAAGTGGTAGCCACAAAAACAATTATGTTTAATAAGTATTGGACGTATTTTTTTTCACTTCTGCTATGAAAACACGTAAGGTATTGGCAATCTTCTGCAGACTGTAGTGGTTAATGTTTGTATTCTCACCTACCTGAGCCATCTGAGAGCAGACAGGCTGCTTACCTGCCTGTGTGGTCAGCTCCTGCTCTGGCTTCATTGCTTTAGTTCTCTTTTTCCTCTTCCTTCCATCTGTGCCCATAAACTGGGCCAACAGACTGTGTGTGCTGATGTCACTGAAGTTTAATGAATGCTCCCAGTTGCTGCATCATCCATGGAACCAAGGAAGATGCGCTGGTTCCTTCCAACCTTGCAACTCACTTTAAGGAATACTTAGAGGATGGATGTGTGCTTTCATGTGCAAACTCTAAATAGATGAACTGTGTAGATGAGGACATGAAATAGGGTAAGGGAAAAGCATGTTCTTTTTCCAAGCTATTTGAGATTGTATGATGGGAAATCTTAGAAGAGCTGGAGATTGTTAAGGACTTCCATAAGCATCTGGAGAAATAGTAAGGAGGTATTTGGTGTTTCAAGGTGCCTGGATGTAATAAGAGCTCTGTTCTCAGGAATGTGCCACTGTAGTCTTTCCAAGCAGAATTCAAACAGACAAGAATCTCGTATGAAATGAAAACACAGAGAAGTGAAAGAATCATCAATGGTCATAGGTGGATTTTTAAGGAGATCAGATGAAATTTGGCTTTAAGAAAGTTTTTTTATAGCCTTAGTTTTTATTTGACCAAGACTAAGAGCTTCTTTCTTCCCAGCACAGCATGAAATCATCCATTTCCAGGAAAATGCTTCTAGCTAGCAACGAAGAAGAATGTTTCATGGTGGGAGATGATCTCACAGGTAGGTTGTACGTTACTTGCACAGACAGAAAAGCCTAAGAATGTTTCGTAGTAGTTGAGAAATGTCTGCTTAGTGATTTCACTTCTTATACTGCTACAGAAATTTCTGTGAAAGTGCAGGAAAGACATATTTGTGGAAGACTTGGCTCCTATTCAGATCCACAAATGAGCATGAGATCAGCAGAGCAGGAGGTGTTGTTTCTCCCAGCTTGGTGTGCTCAACCCTGCCAGCAGGTGTGTGGTTCAGTTCACATTCATTCAATTAAAGCACTTACATTATACTAAGGGAAGGAGAAATTGTTTACAGGACACAAAGAATTGATAAAGAACAAGAAAGGCAATATCCCAACTAAGACGGGCTAAATCAAAAGCTTTTATTGAAGCCTCTGTATATTAGGATTGGGAAGACTAATGAACCAACTAACCATCTAACCCTAACCATATCCTAACCATCTTCTGGCTCTGTATTTACAGAAGCAAAGTGATATGTGGCTTTGACGCTGGATTTCCATCTGTCTGAGGGTTTAGCACAGCAGCTAGGAAGGGAAGGCACTTGGCACCACGTTACAGGTGAAAAGAATCCAACTCGGGCACATGGGTCTTGTTGGAAAAATAGTGAATTCAGCATTACAGACCTCAATCACCCTGGGAGGAGTCCTCAGTTATCACAAGGGTTTTGTCTAGGTTGCTTGCTATAGTGGTGTGCTCAGCAAAGACAAAGGACATTAACATGGGCATGTGCCTTTGAGACACTTGACAAATAGCTCGATGTGCTATTCTCCCAGAGAAGCATCTCAACATTTAAGCCTTGCTTGTAGTAGACCTTGAACCAATTAAGCTAACATCAGGTTTTTAATTGCCTTGGTTAAAGTGATGCAGACTTCAGTGTGCACACTCATAAATCAATTTAGATGCAAGTTGTCCTCTCTTAGTGTAAAATGCATTAAAGCTGCACAGTTTCTCTTCACCCTTCTTCCCAGGTGTGGCATTGTCAGCTTTGCTTTGGGCAGAGCCAAGCTGATTACCTTTTCTTCCCCAGCTTCTGGTGCTTTCACCTTGAAGCTCTTGTAAGTCCAGCTTTGCTGCAGTGATTTTATCCTCTTGAGATTTTCCGGAAGGGGGAAAACAAGCTTTTATTCTCTCCATGATGTTCCACTAACTCAATCCTCCCTGTGTGGAGTTTCCCTCTTATCCCATCCACTCTGCAGAGCACATGGCTTCTTACAGCTCCTCGGAAAGAGAAACAAAATTTATTTCCAAAATTCGAAATAAAGCTCTGATCTTTCCTGAAAAGAAGGAAAAACAGAACCTTGTTTGTCCTGCTCCCACCTGTAGGCGCTCCAGCAGTTCTCTCTCCACGTGGCCAAGCAATGCAATGGGTAAGCTGTACCCCAAGCCCCTTGGTTCTTACTCTTATTCCATTTTGTGTGTTTATTTCTTTCAGGATTTTGTTTCTTACAGTTACTCAGCCAAAGCAATCTGGGATGAATAAACACAGCCATGACAAAATATTAAGCCTTTAAGCAGTGATCTGCAGTGCCACACTGCTCCTGCTACTCACTCTGCCTGTATCCAAGAGCCAGGCAGAACCTGAGGCATAGCACTGCTGGGAGTTGGTAGGTGCAGGAAAAGATACATAGATAAGAACAAAATGGTGGGAGTGGAAATTTTCTCCCGAGAAGCTATGAAAATTTCTTAGGGCAAGATTTGGTGTAAGTAACAGTTCAGCAGCAAGAAGTTCTGGTGTCTTACAGTTCTGCAGATATTGTTTGTTGAGAGCTCTTTCATTTTCCTTTTTATCCTAGTTACACAAACACTGTGGAAAATACCACCAAGTGCACAGCACGTGCCAAGCTTACATTCACCGAGGTCTCTAGGGCTGAAATTTCTGCAGCTGTGAAGTAGCTGTAAAGTCTCCTTAGTTCTTGTGATGCTCAAGTGTGGGATTGGGTAGTGATCATTTAATAATGCATGTAATTATCTAATACCTGGCTATGAGTGTATGGAAAAATGTATCTAGTGGCCTTATTTGTGATTAAGAGGATATCCTGGTCTTGAAGTAGCTCAGCCAGGGCACTGTTACTTGGTGTTTGCTGCTGTGAGCCAGCATAGTGCCAGCTTCCTTGAGACACTCATGCTAGATACTCATAGGATAGCCAAAGTAAATTTAGTTCTACATGTCAAATGCTTGATTAAGAGACACTTCCTGAAGGCCTGATTTGGGTCTTGGAACATACTGAGTATTCCAGAGGTGGGGGATGAGATATTGCTGGATTTGCCAGATTTTCTCAGTTGGATCTTGGGTGGGAGCTGGTGAGTAAGGCTGCATTGGAGCAGGGTGCCAGCCTCAACAGCTGTGCATTCTCTATTAGTCAACAGAAGCAGGGATGGATAGAAAATAAAGTCCATGCAGAAAATACAGAAGACTAAAGATTAATTAACTGCTGCCTTCTGACTAAGTATTACATTTCTCTGAGATGTCACTTAGTTCTCCACCTGTATCTTCCCTTCTGGATCTTCTGCCAGCCCTTTCCATGCAGGTTGGAGCTGTTCCTGCACTTGGTGAAGGGGAAGAACTCCATTCGTGTGACAGCAGCAAATGTTCATCAGAGCCAGGCTGGAGCTTGGTTTTGCTGATCCAGAAAAAAAAAAAAAAAAAAGGGATAAAAGGCTTCTTAAAGAGAGCTAAGTCTTTGAACTGAAGAAGATCTCTACACAACACATGTTCGAGAAGCCTGCAGATGAAAGTGGACACCATTGTGAAGAGTTGTAACTTAGGGACTTTATCACAAAACCATCAAGCAATTGTAATTTATATTTATATCATACTTGTATTTTTTTCCTTCCTTCTCCCCCCTTTTTCTTAATTGGATGTCATCCACATGGCAAGGTTATTCTGTTAGACAAGCTGGCAAATGACAATGACAGGATTATAATTAAGTGCCAGGACATGCAGCCAACAAAATTACCATCCTGTTATTACACTGGATGATGTGCTAAAGAAGCTCATAAAAATGCTGTAAAGAATATATATCGTGGGACATGTATACAGTTGGAAAAGAAAATGAATTGCAGAATCACAGAATATGTTGGGTTGGAAGGGACCTTACAGCCAGTTGAGAACCAACCCCACTGCTGTGGGCTAATTGCTCCCCACAAAACCAGGGTGCCCAGGGCCCATCCAGCCTTGTCTTGGGCACCTCCAGGTATGGGGCACCCACAGCTTCTTTGGGACAGTGTTTCTCCCTTCAATAATGCCCAACCAGTGCTGGATGACTCCAGTCAAAGAGATGTTTCCTTGCACCAGAAGCTTTCCTACTTTCACCTGGCTCTAGGGGGAACCAGTCCTTTTGTTCAGCTTCATGCACAGTGATGCAAATGTTTAAGCCGATATTTTTTCCTCTGTATTCAGCCCCTACTTTCCTTTGTACCTGCACCATTGTGATACCTGTCTGAATCCTACCAGTTGTCAGGCCTTGTGCAGGCATCTGTCAGCACTGGCAATACCTCTGGCTTTCTTGATTGTCTTCTAGATAAAATAATTAAACCAAAGCCGGACTGAAGGCAGAAGTACCGGGGATCTTGTGTGAAAGATGTCACTTACACAAACCACTTGTTAGTAGTCACTGCCTCTAAGTCCTATTTTCAGTCTTTTCAGGTGAGAGGTGAATTTGAAGTTTGTGCTTGTCAACGTTTATCTTGGGTGAAAAAATGTTGATCTACGGTTCTAAAGAGAAGCTGTAGTGTCACTTAGTCGGTTCCTTGCCCTTCCAGACCTTAGGTCCAGAGCTGAAAGTCCCAGAAAAAAAACAACCTCCCACAGCAGAGCTGGTCAGGAGGAGCTCTGATGCTTTCTACAGCCAAGAGCAGTCCTGCTAAAATTGTAATGCTTCACCATATTGCCATTATTTTGATGATATTCTGTTTCAGATCATCTTCTCCTTAGAATGTTACCGTTCTGATATTTTCCTGAAATGGCAAAAAGCCCTTTTTCATCTTTTAATTGGCACGGTTTGCTGCTGTACTGTACAAAGCTAAAATTTCAAACGGTCAAATTTTATCAGTCTGAAAGATGTGGCGCTTTGAAACAGAGTGTAAAAGAAGTTAAATTTTCTCCACTGTCTGTTTTGATTTTTGATCTAAACATTCCGGTAATTTGAAGCATTTGAAGATATTTAGGGCTTTGAATTCTAAACTAATGTGCTAAAATCAGAGGCCTTGATGTGCTCAGGGTCTCAGATGTGCTCCCAACACCTCCAATACCTTTAATTCCTCTTTCAGATCTAATCGAGGACAGCTTCAGTCTGAGTGAAATGCTGGAACCAGAGACTGCATCTCAAATGCTGCTAAAGACCTGCACTCCTTTGGAGCAGCCCTGCAGGATCAGCCCCGAATCCTTCTGGCCCAATCATTCATCTCCTTCAGCTGAAACAGAAGAAAAGAAAGAGGGAGGGAGGGGTTCTGCCAAACCTACACTGGAACAAATTTTGAAATATGGACCCGGTGAACCTGATTTATTGCCCCAGTAGCTGGCTATTAGCATGGTGATTTGTAAATGTTTTGCTGCTTAATTTCTGCTTCTAGGTGTTACGTCAGTTTAATCCCTCCCAGGCTGAGCAGTTCCTCCTGCTCTGCCATTACCCTGTGCGTTTCAGGAGCTGGCTCACAGAAAACAGGTCTGTGGGACTCAATCAAAAATGGCACAGGTGTAGGGAACGAAGCTGAGAGGATCAGGAGCACAGTTCTAATGGGAAGCTGGGACTGTTCAGTGTGGGGAAGAGGAGGATCAGGGGAGACCTCATCACTCTCTACAACTCCCCCAAAGGAGGCTGTGGTGAGGTGAGGGTTGGCCTCTGCTCCCATGTAACAGCAATAGGATGAGAGGGAATGGCCTCAGGTTGCACCAGGGGAGGTTCAGGTTGGATTTTAGTAAAAACTTCTCAGAAAGAGTGGTGGTGCAATGGCACAGCTGCCCGGGGAGGTGGTGCAGCCACTCTCCTTGGAGGTGGTCACGGTAAGGGTAGATGTGGCACTGAGGGATGTGGTCTAGAGCCGTCACAGGGTGGGTTGATGGCTGCAATATGTGATCTTAGAGATCTTTCCAGCCCTAATGGTTCTGTGATTTTATGGTGCTGCAGCATTTCCCTGTAACTGCCCTTGAGATGAAGGGTTGCCAGAGGCCATTGGTGAACCTGGCCAGAGACAATGTAGCCTTTTCTTCTGCGAATTCTTATCACACTCCATCCTACATAATGGAGTGAACTGCAGAGATGACAGGGCTTTATTATTACTTATGATTATTCTAAACTTATTCTTTCATGAAAGGCAGGACAAGAGGCTGCTGCCTGACATTTCAGTCAATTCCTTCATTTCATCTTTTAAAACATAATGAGGTGCCTGATGTACTGACTGGCAGCTGCGGGTGAACATCTTTCTCATCAAAAGGTTGGACCGAAGGGGAGCTGCTCCTTTGCACTGCTCTGCTGCTGGGACTCTGAGCTGTGAGGGGCAGAATCCATCCACACACGGTGGGGAGGATTTGCAGGTCTCCTCCTCAGCTACATTAAGGGAGAGCAATGGGTTTGCTTGTAAAAGCAGTGTGATGGGTAGGCTGGCTGTGACCTTGCGGGTGTGTTGGTGTAAGATGGTCTTTGCATGCAGAAGGACTCAGTGCTCCTGCAGGCTGTGGCTTCAGAGCTGTTGAATCTGTGCTGCTGCCAATGGATGAACCATGTGTCAAAATCTGCAAGGAATACTCTTGTGCAGCACATACGGGGTCTATCCCAGCAGGAAGGAGCAGCTTCTACCTCCACTGCTGCCATGAACACTCTCAGCAGCAGCCGTACATCCACGCTGTGTTTAATGTTTTCTATTCTGCCCCCCATGCATGGAAGGGAATGGAGCGAACAGAGAAGCTGGGGATATTCTGAGCACTGTGCTGCATGACTAGGGCTACAGAGCTGTAGGGCAGTGCTCTGCCCACACACAGACATCGGGGCAGCCCCTCCACACCCACCACTTGCAATTGCTCTCCTTGCCTTTTGGTTCCCCCATTTCCCTGCGGCCACCTCTGCTTCCCAGCACTGCTCCTACTGCAGAGGCTCCTTTCTGCTGAATCTGTTCTTTCTGCTCCTGGTGTATTTTTCCCATCATCTGGATGAGTGGGTGAGTTACACCATTTGTTGCATTGGCTCTCCCTGTAACACACTCATGTAGGAGGGCAGTGGGAAGCTCCCAGGCAGAGCTGCTTGGTGGTGCAGGGCCTCCTGTTGACCTGCCTTGATTAATGCTCCGTCTGCATTGCTTCCTCAGCTTCTGAAACAAACAGGATAGCATCTGCTCTTGACTTCTGAGCTGGAGCAGAAAGACTGGAGTTGCATTTCCAGAGTGACCTCAGTGGAAGTGAAGGCTACTGACTGACAATGCCACTGGCAAACATTGCCCTGGACTGCAGATCAGCAGCCGTGCTGCAGTGCTGGAGACTAAAGTGTACCTGGATCCACATGACATATTCCAAAGGATATAAGTGAAAAACAGCCTTTGTCACAATGTCTGTTCATCTCTTCACATAATTTGTTCTTCTTTTTCAAAGCTCCAGTCCCTGGAAAGGATTAAGTATGAATTCCAGCATTTTGTTTTAATTTATTCTTCTCTGAAAGTGACGCTTTTGTCTTTTTGGTCATATCTTGTCTTGAGGCTGAGCTTTGATTTCTATGTTACTCCTTTTTTTCCTTTTTTTAATTTTTTTTTTTATTTCTGGATGCTGTGTATAGGCAGATGAGAATCATTAAGGTTGGAAAAGTTTACTAGGATGATCTACTGCAACCGTCAGCCCACCACATGCCCGCTAAACCACATCCCTCGTTACCACATTTAACTCTTTATTGAACACCTCCAGGGACAGTGACTCCACCACCTCCCTGGGCAGCCACTTCCAATGCCTGACCACTCTTTCTTGGAAGCAATTTTTGCTAACATCCAACCTGAACCTCCATTGGCACAAATGCTACGCAGGATCCTTTCCCTGGGCTGTGTACTCATGTCCCCACAGTTAACATGCATGGCTGTGGTGAGTGCTGTGCTGTACTGTGCCCAGGTGGTGCCTCGTGGGCTGTGTGACCACCAAGCTTCTGTCTGACTTCTGTGCCACACAGCATGGAACAAAGTGAGCAGAGATGAAAGCAATGATGAAAGTGGGAAAGATCACTGAGTTTTATTCCAGCAGACTATTTGAAAGCTTGCCTCAAATATTTTCTGCTGGGTGAGGGTGAGAAGTGTGTGGAGGTGAGTTGCGGAGACTTGGCACACATGGCAGCTTGGCAGCTGACTTTATTTTCAACATGTCACTGACACTGGAACCACTGGAAATGAGAGATGAGAAATCAGTGGCACCTGAGGAACAGGCTCTGCCTTGGAAAAATATGGTTGAGATTCAAGCCAGTGATGGTCTACTTTCCCACTGCTTGAGCAGTATGAATGGCAGACAAATGTGTGCTGGCCACAGTAGTGTTTTTCCCCACTTTGCTCAGAGTCAATTGTGGCACAGCTGCAGTGTGGGTAATTTGTCTCTGTGCCATATCCTGTGAGTATTTATAAGGTCTTGTGGTTGATCTCCTCCATGGAGCAGTGCAGCAGATGCTGAGGTTTGGACCTGCTTGAGCACAGAGCAGCTCTGAGCAGCTGGTATGGATTGCAGCCTGTACAAAAACGCAGATGGTGTATGTGGTACGTAGCTTAGTGACAGCAACAGAGCCAGGGGAACTGCAGACTGCAAGACCAGCCCTTCAGTCCACTTATTTTGTATGCAATATAAAAAAAAAAATCAGTCAAAAAAGGAAATATTTGCCTGCAGAGAAAGGCTGGATTCCCCAGGACCCAGTGCCATTTTTGCATGCACCATTTTCCTTCAGTTGAACACTTGTACTGGGAAACAACTCGAAGCAAAATCAGCAGTGGACTCCTGGTCAGAGGCTGCAACTAATGTATGGTTTTTCTACTAACACAACTAGGCAATCACTGCTGGTTCTTAGTCAGTAAGTGCTGCCTTAAGGTTTATACATGAATGTACTACTAATTCTCTTTGGCTATATCCATAATTCAGCTGTCCAAACAGGGTTCTCAGTGATGCAGTGGAAGCACTTGAAGCTCCTGAATTGTCAGTGCTGTATCCAGCAGCATAGGATGGGGGTCAGACTGGGATGTGTGTACATACAGCATTTCGACCTGTTCCAGTTCCTTTAGTACTCACAAATGTGGTTTTGTCGGCTGTTGATAAGATAAAGCTGGGATCTACTGGTAGATCTACTGGACCTTTGTTTTTTGGGAATTTGGCATAGCAATTGGATTTGGTTGGCCTTTTCCCACCAAGTTCTGCAATTGATACCTGTTCTATTGTGTCACCAGAAAAACTGTTTTTCTAGACTGTGGTTGTTCTTGTGCTTGTAGGAAGGGAAATTTCTGTGGCTGCCAGTTCAAAAGAAGCCAACTCGCAGGCAGGTTGTCTTTGATTCCTTTTTCATGGCTCTGCTCTGCTCTTTGTCCTTCATTTCTTGATACAAGATGTTCAGAAGAAAGGTTAAAAAACACCGTGTTTAAACCTTTCCCAAGCCATCATCTCTTTCTGCTGTGCATGACTGATGTACTCGTGTGTGTGTGATGGGACAGATATCAGCTAATGACCACTTCTTCCATCTGACTCAGGAGAACTCACACTTGATCTGAATGCAGCATATGCAATGGAAGAATAAAGCTGTGGTTTCTTTGTTTTAGGGAATACACAGCAAGTCCAGAGCTTGTCTTCCTTCAGCAGTTGTGTTTGTCGATGTTTCGTAGTACTGAGCCAACCTTCAGTACCCCCTCATATATGTTTCCACTTTACATTGCCTCTTTTGTGAACTGTCCCCTGCTCAGGGTGTCTTCTGCTTTCACCTCATTCCCCTCATTTGCATTTGCATTTGTGGGAAGATGCCATGAGGGTGTCTGTGAGGATGTCTGGATGTCAATAAGCTGCCATGGTGATGGAGTGCAGAAGCAGCTTGAGCGCACACAGGAAATAAACAGTGTTCGTGGAGGCTCTGCAGAGCAGATCAGTCACCTCTCTCCTCTGCCATGCCTGACATTTGTCCTGGGTTTGCAAGCCAGCCCTCTTCCAAATGACTTACAGCCCACCATGCAATGATAACTGCTGGAAAATAAAGTGCGAGTAGAATAGAAAGCTCTCTTAAGCTTCCCTTTTCTTAAAACAGAAAAAAACTAGATGGCAATATTGAAATTAGCTGTTTGCTACATTAATGGAACTGTGTGGAGTAGAGTAGCTGAGCAGATCTGGAGGGCTGACTTCTCACTGAGAACACGAACAGTTTGCTGCAATATTAAATTAGACATTAACGTGAGCATGCCCAAAGGTGGTGACCTTAAGAAAGTCAACTGATTCTCTTGACTCCTGAAGATCTCAACTTCCTTTCTCTGCTCTAGGACATTGCCATTACTTCATTTTCTCCCATGTAATGTCTTTATACTGCATGCTGAAGCATCTCTGCTTTCCCCTATTTTAGAAGCTGAGTTAGAGACCTGTTCACAGAACAGTGAATACTGTTCTCTCACAGCAAAACTGAGCTACACAAGAGCACTCAAGGTGGGAAGAAGCAAACAAGCACTGTTGATTGAAGACTCACCCCATGTGCTTCTGCTAAGTGCCATGTCTCTGCACCAGAAAAAACACACGTCCTCAGCCTGGAGCAAACCCAGCAGAGGGATGAGAGGAATAAAGGAAAAGAGTGATTACTGACAACATCCAGACAAAAGCAGTAGCTTGGTGCTGTCAGCTTCTGCTCTGGCTTGTTGTTGCTGTGCCTCAGAATTACACATTTTATTCAAACCATCCCTGTTTTCTCTTTTTCCTGGTAAGGCCCCATGCTGTTCTCATCTCTGAAGAATACCGTGTGGCTTGATTCCTTTCACTGACATGGTCCTAATTCTGTACTGAGCTCTGGGTTCTGTTGCATATCCAGCTGTGAAACAGCAGGGGAAGAGTGGGAAAGGACCAACAGCAAAAAGGTTTTGAAGCCCTACAGAACCTGCAGAACTGGAAAGCACTGGGATTTTGCGGCAAAGGTGGAGTTCAGAGGACACAGGGATGGTTGAGTTTGGATGGGACCTCCCAAGGACTGAGTTTTCAGACCTGTGCATGCATAGTGTTGTGCACAGCGTTCAGTTCTGCCTTCTAAGCCTCCCTCTGGCCCGTGCACAGTCATCTGTGGGGCCTTCTTCTATCCTTACTCTAGTAAGGTTGGTCCTGGTGGGCAGTGTGAGTTGGCCAGGGAAGCCGATGGGGAGTACTCCTGAAGGAGTGTGACAGCCTCATTTCAGAGTTCATGTTCAAGAGATTTAAACAAAGCCATGGGAAAAAGGGAGACGGATTTGGGATTTCCCCTCTTTCACCGTGCTTCTGTTGCTCAATTTTGGCATGACTGAGCCACGTGAAAAAAAGGCTGTTCCTGAAGGTCCTTATGGTGCTAGGACTAGCAAGGGAGACTAACACGATGTGATTCAAATAGGTGAGCGGGGAGGCTGCTTTTGTCAGATCGCTTTGCAGAGAGGCTGTGTGGCTACAAACATTTCTTTTTGCCTGGCTGTGCTCTCAGTGATGCCCACCGCCAACTCTCCAAGGCTGTTGTGGGGAAGGTTAAGATGAGCGTTAAACTCTTCTGAAAACATTCCCCAATTGCTCTTTTAACCACAGTTCTGTGCAGAATCCGGCATTGTAGCTCTGCAGCCAGAAATGTGAATGTTTCAGATGGAGACAAACAGAATTCATTCTTCAGCTGCCTCAGTGACAGCATACATTTCAAACAGGAGCAGATAGAGTACTTTTTTTTACAGACACTGTCTGTCAAATACAAGAACATTATTTGAACCACTTCAGAAAAATCAAAATGTTTAATCTAGAGAAACTTGAAGCATGACACCAACTTACCCAGCCCCTTTTTCTCCTTCTTGGAGGATCAGCTGCTGATGTAATAGAAATCTGTGTTGGCCTGACTATTCTAGAATAGCATGTCTGGTCAGAAAATGATTTCTTCTCAAACATTAGCCTTTTTTTTCTCGGTTTGCTTCTATTGCTGAAAAAGCTCACACTGAGTCTCATATTACTGGCTATCCCATTTGCTTCACTGAGATACATTATGAGGCTAATTTTGCTATGCACACATCATGACAAAGTCCCCATGAAAGGAATCTAATGACTTTCAAAGAGCAAGGAGTGCTGACACCAAGCAGGCACACGGTCATTGCACTGTACTGTTTCCATCTCAGTGCTAATTAGCAGTTTCACGTCTTACTATCTCATCTGCCTCTCTTTGCCAGAAATGGATCAGGTCCAGTGTGGTAATTCCTAAGCCTTTTTCAGTTTATTTTCCTTTTTCTGATGCAAAGAGGAAAGTATAAGGCTCCCTCGCTCTATGCCTTAGAGGCTTATCCAACTGCATGAAAACCTGAGGCCTCCATTTTAACAGCCAAGGTTGGCTTACTTCTTGTGAATTGGATTTTATATTCTTTCAAAAGAGTACCTTCAGTGATGGATATTCATACTTCATTAGCACATTAAGTATCTTCTCGTTTCCTATGTTCAAAGCCTACATTGGAGGCTCCCGACATTGCACTCCCTACATTGGAGGCTCCCACAGAGTCACTATGATGTGAGAAAGGGTGTTCTCCTCCTGAGTCTGGAACTGCATACCACAGAACCACACAGGTTAGAAGGGACCTCAAGAGAGCATCGAGTCCAGCTCCTGCTAAAGCAGCTCCCTACAATAGGTTGCTCAGGTTGGCATCCAGCTGGGTCTTGAATATCTCCGTAGAGGGAGATTCCACAGTCTCTCTGGGCAGCCTGCTGCAGTGCTCCGTCACCCATACTGTAAAAAAGTTCTTCCTTGTGTTAGTTCAGAACTTCCTATGCTTCAGTTTTAGGCCATTACTCCTTGCCCTATTGCTACACACCACTGAGAAGTGCCTGGCCTCATCCATCTGCCTCCCAATTCTCTTTAGATATTTATAAACACTAATTAGATGAATCAGAATGGTATGATGTTGTTTTACCAGTTTTAACTCATGGGGAAATGGCAAAGAACAGTATTTGCTCTCCCTTTGCTAGACCTCTCAGGAGGTCTAGCTTCTCTTGCTTCTCTTGCTTCATAGTTTCTGCAGGTCATTTCCTTTCTAAGGTACATTCATGTTTTTGTTCTCTCTCCACAGGAGTGGAAAAAATCATTCCCATTACTGCTCTGTGATTCTCTGCCAAGACTTACCAGCTGTTCTGCAGTGCTTGGTGAACAGCAGGCAGGTCCAGCTGAGGTCAAGCCACTGTTTTGTATAGAAAGATGGCATTGCTAAGTCATATTTGTCATTTTGTCCATACATTAGATTTCCATTGGTCACAGAGATTAAAATATGAACAGTTAGAATTTGTAATAGACCCTGCAGAAATACTGTTTGTTACGTACAGCACACGAATGACTTGTTGTAAGTCTGGATCTTAAATGTCTGGATCTTTCCACAGGGCAACCACGTCCAAATTAAAATGTCATTCTTACAGCTCAGTGTGGCCGAGCTCTGAGCATTGGTTAAACTCTATGAGTTGGTCCAGACCTTTATAAAATGAGGATTAAAGGCCTATGAGCATGAAGGATGGCTGTAGTTCTGCTGCATTTTCTTGTTTAGGTCTTAACATACCCTCCACAAATGCATGTCCTTCCTCAAGTGCTCCTGTTGATCTCCTATGTCCTCCATACAGTGCAACTTGGGAGGAGATACTGCCATACCCAGTGAATGTATGGGCTTCTGCTCTGCTAAATTCTCCTAAATTTACAGCCATTATTGTAAGATGCAAATTCCTTGGCTATGAAGAGAAGGAAATGCTCAATTCTTTCCCTTTTCATAATCGTCTTTGCTAGTCATAGGGCAGCTGGAACAATGTGTTCTCTTTCAAAAGAAAACAAAGGCATAAAAATAGATCTTCAGAGCCTAGAACAGTGACAAGAAATCTTTAAATAAAACCCCTTGGAATACAATAGTCTATTTTCAAATGTCCTACTTCAAACAGCCTCCCTTTACTCCATCCAGAAGATGCTTGTATCAGATCAAACTAAAGGACATTTAGTCAGAAAACCTTTTGTGATAGTTTTCTAGCAATTGACTGTGGTACCTCAGCCAAAATCAGATGTCTGCGTGTGCAAATATATACAGTTTCATCTGCAGTTTTCACTGAATGTGGTTATCTTCATTCCTTGCTGCTGCTTGTAAACTGCTGCTGCATTTCCCCATGGAGAAGACTGCATTTTGTTGATACATGCAGTGATTCCAAACACTCTGCTGCTCACAGCAACAGCTACTTTTCTTTAGGGAAAGCCCCTTAGCCAGAATGTGAAGCTTAACAAACAAAGCAGTGCCAGATCAACATCCTGAGGTATTCTTCCTTTTTCATCCACAGTAACTGAAATGGTGAAATGATTGTTTTCTGGGCAATGTCCATCAGCTTGCTCTGCCCCACTAAGGGTGGGTATGTGGGTGACCACTCAAGGCTGGCAATCCTAATGGAGGCAAAGCAGAGGGACAAAGGTCTCCTGCAATCTCCAGAAAGGCAAAAGCATCTTTAGGCTCACAGCCCAGAAATCTCAGCGCTGAGCTGCATAATGCTGCATCCTTGGTTCATCACTGCCCCATTCGGTGTATGCCCCAATTCCTGGAAAGCAGATTTTCTTCTCCTCCGTAGCTCTTGAGTTACCCTGGGCATGCTAGAGTCTGTCCAGAGACCGTGCTGAATCTTCTCTGTAATTGCTTCCTGCTCAAGGAAAATCCTGGATCTGAGCAATGGAATAGGTCAGAGAAATAAAAACACTGCCAGGTTGGTAGCTCGAATTTCACACTCGGGCAGATTGTTGTTGCCATTCCAGCACCTCCAGCAGCAGAGTGGCTTCAGCACAAATGCTGGAGTTTGGCAAATATAGCTTTTGGCTTCTGGCTTCTCTGCAAACTTGCTGTGTGAATTTTGGCAACTTTCTTAATTTCCCTGAGCATGATCCAAAGCCCAGTGAAGTCAAAGAGCGTTTTCCTGGAACTGGAATGTGGTTTAAATATTTTCCTTGGCCTATATCTCTACTCTATACATTTATAAATGCACTTTTCTCATATATAGGGAGCAAACTCTGCATGGCAGACAAACTCTGAGGTTATCCCTTACTGTTAGCACAACAAAGCACTGATTTTTGTTACCAATCTGTAATGTGAGGTGAATATAACCCATGAACACCCCACAGACATGGGAACTCAGGAAGGTGGCATGCTGTACACTCCCTATACATGAGCAGTGTGGAATGTGGAAGATATAAAGCTGGTTCCTGCTGCCCAGAAAGATACTTGGGGCAAAATTAGAAATAAAAGCAGCAGGAGAAACGAGCCAATGTTTCTATGCTTTATGGCTGTGGCTTGGTTTCTGCTCACAGATGCTCCCAACTCACAGGAATGTTTGGGTCCATGCAAACATTTTGCTTCACCTGCTTCTTGTGTAAGAAACATGCCAACAGACCCTCTTTGTATTCCCCAGGCCCTGAACTTCATCACTGATCTGCAGGGCTCAGTTACCATTGGTTTCCATGGCATTGTGTCTGGCCCTGTCTCCATCACAGCCCGGTGGCTGAGGGCTGCTGCCAGGAGGCCAGGTGGTGCTGCATCCATCCTGTGTCCTGCCAGCAGTGCTTACTGACTGCTGAGCACAACGTCCCAAAGAGAGAGGCTTGGATGGCTCACAGTTACCTGTTGCAGGAGGAATTGTAGTTCATATGGCTGGTAGAGCAAGAACAAAGATATTAGTAGGACTTAACTACTATTAACTACTATGAAGGATTGCTGTGTGTTTCCCTTGGTTTATAAGGGATGTGAATTGAGTGGGCAGCATGGCAGAGCCCCAGAGCTCAGCACAGCAAGCCCCATGTCAGAGCTGGATTCCTCATAGTGCCTCATGGTGCTCGTCATCAGGTGATGCTCGTTCCTAGCCAGCCACAGGGCTGAGGGATATCAGCTGCAAGCCAAGGATATTAAAATTCAAGTCCCTTTCTTGTACAAACCATCCTTGTGGCATGATGTAAAGGAGACCATGGCCATTCTGTCTCCATTCCTTTCCTAATAGGAGGGTGCAGCTGGACAAGGCTGTGCAGTGGTGTTGGAGTTTTGTTAGTTTGGTCACATACAGATTCAGGTCCAGGTGCTGGAAATAGTGGAGGTATCTGTGCAGAATGGGAAGATGGGAGGAATTCTGGGATGGACCTGAGGTGGTATGGAGAGTTTGGATGGTAGACATTGAGTTCTTTGGTGGCTGAGGAGATAAGAGGATCGTGTGGGACCAGAGCAGTGGGGAGGTGAGGGCTCTGGAGTCTGGAATGACTGAGGTGGAAGATAAGGGATGAGCGAGTTTGGAAAGTTGGAGGCTGTGGGCAGGAGCAGTTGGGGTGGACGTCATGGGGACAATTCCGAGTCTCAGCATGTGCTCAGCACCTAGCAAGAGGATAAGGACTGCATTTCCTATGCTGCATGCCTCTATCTATGTGGAAATTCAGCAGGTGTGGTGCAGGGCTCTAAGTACAGCTAAGTACTAAGTGCAGCTATGGGAGATACACAGAAAGGAGGTATTACTGTGATGCTCCATGCATTCAGCTACAGAAGCCTTCAGGTCACCATGTAGCATGGCCAAGAGCAAACAAGCTCCTTCTAAGTTCCAGCACACTCCAGTTTCAATGAATTTTGCTCATTTAAAAATGGCTATGAAACTATTTCTCAAGAAAAGTATTTCTGGCATATTTTTTTTACATAGATCCTATTATTTTGTTTAATCTGTGTGGTAGAAATCTGCACCATGTTCAGTGGGGAATTGTTGTTGACTGCCATAATGTAACCGAGATGAGCTGTGCTCATCACCGTGAGCACTTTATCATGCAGTGAACAAGTCCATGCCCCAGAGCAACCTCTGCCACCCACAGGTTAAATTTGGAGCCCTCCAGAGAAGCTCATAGTTCATATGGCTTCTGCTTTGGCTGCTCAGTTCCTGAGGTCATATCTAAGGTTGTACAACTTTAACTGTCTTCTGAAAAGAAAAGGAAAAAAAAAAAAGTAGATTAAGGATTCTTTTTGCTCATTGGTAATTTTTAATCTTTCAGTGCTACCATAAGTTCCATTAACCTGGAGTTAAGCTAAGGTTATGCTGTCAGATGAGCATAATAAAATGCATCACCTTGACTATGGAAAGTATTTTTCACAGTGCTCTAAGAGGTCTGTGAAAAAAAAAAAAACCTTTTAAAAGGTTTTTTAAAGACCTTTTATAAGCTCTGATAAAGCTCTGATAAATGGTGCTGAAGTTTAGTCTCTTCTTCAGTGTTCTGCTGAGGGCAGAAACAAAGCTTCATTGGAACCTTTTCTGCAATACACCATGATCAGACCTAGCAACTCTGCTTATTTTAAGCCAGCAACAGCTGTGGTGCCTCTAGTCCCATTGCAAATGTTTGTAACACGATGCTCACGTAAGTGGTGGCCTTATTCATACTGTGGTGTTGGGGAATGTGCATGGGGAGCAGGTGGTGGGAGGGAGGGCTGTGGGGATAGGAGGCTCAGGAGCTTGCAGCTGCAAAGAGAAGCCAGGCTTTCTCCTAACCATGAATGGAGAGCTTGTCCTTGGGACTGAGGAAGTAGAGATTGCGGTGGTGTCTTTTTTTAATGCAATTTATGTAACTTTACCTCTCTGTGGACTCCCAAATCTTCCTTGGCTGGGAGCAGGAACATTGCCACAGCATGAGCTCAGAAGCAAGAAGCCTTGCAGACTTCCCAGGAAAGCTACTGAGTCAACGATGTGCAGCTTAATATAGTGACCATGTTTAAACTGATAGCAAAACAGGAAGCTCTTAAATACAGTCTATGAGTTCACAGCATTACCCACTTTCACAGCCTCCTCTCCTTCAAAAACAGGCAGAGGGCTAAGAATCCTTAATCTGGCAGTGAGGAACCACCAAGCACTTCCCATGGGAATGACTTGCCTGTGTGTAGCCAAGGGCTGTATCCCGTAAGACCCTGTGGTGCTGTGTGTCTGAGACCGCCCTTGCTCAGCGTGACTAGTCCAAATGCTGTGCAGGAAAGTGACTTTTGCATGGACTACATGGGGGAGAAATGGAAAACTAGGGGAACTTTACATGCTGGGTTTGTCCCAAAGGCAGTGAGCCAGTAAGATGCTTCTGCTTGCAAGGTCAGGGAGGTAAGAGGGGGGGGGCAAAGCCTCCTCCTGTCTTATCCCCACTCAGGCACAGAGTTCTGTCCACTTTCCCGATGCCCCATCATTGCACTTGGATCAGATCCTTATGGCTGGAGGGAGGTGAGATTGGGAACTCTTCTGGCCTCAGAGGCATTTCCAGTGAGGATCTGCTCCACAGAGCAGGTGCAGCCACTTGCTGTAAGCCTTCACCTTTCTGCAGAGCCAAGGAATCTTTTGCAAGTAGCTTCTAGTCCCAGAAGCAATTGCCCCTTCTCCCATTGGCAGCTCTCAGTACTTTAAACTGAGCAATAGGTGTCATCCACTTGAGAATCTCAGAGTCATAGCTGTTGTGTGGGATGCAAACCAGGATCTGCTTGCTGCAGCTCATGGTCGTGCCCTGCCAAAGCTCTCTGAGCTCAGAACCTGTCACCAAACACATGCTCCCAGGGCAGGTCACTCTTTCCGCTACACTTCTTGCTTTCAGACAGCATAAGATGTGAGGCTTGAAAGAAACAGCTCTTTCTTTCAGGCAAGCCTCCTCCTGGAATACTTGGCTGATCTGCTAATAGATGGAGAACTTGTTCAATTGAAAAGGACTTTGTCACTCTAATCTAAGTGCACCAGAAGAGATATCAAGGCAAAACCTTTTATGAGAGCTCACAGACATTGCGGTATAAAAGCCAGCCCAGCCATGGTTCCCCGCTGTTTAGTTGGGCTGCTGGTCCAGCACACAGGGAATACTGGAAATCTGTCTTTCTTGTCTTAAGGAACAATGGGAAGAATACTGTTGGACTCCCAAAAGGGTTGGTAGTATGCAGGGGGTGGTAAGGCAGGTTTGAATGGGTAGGAACAGCCCCAGAAATCAGCTGGATTGATGTCCTGTTCATGTCTGCACATCCTCCAGAAGACAGAAGAATGAAGAATCACATCTAACCTTACGTATACATAAAGAGTCTGTACATGTGTGCTCCTCAGCAGATTCTGGTTTTGGTAAATTGGTCCATCTGCTCTGAAACAATTGATCAGAGGCTGAACTGTGATTAGGGCAATGAGACTGTCACAAATATTAGGGCAATGAGACTGTCATAAATGCTAGGTGGTGTGGGGAGGTGGGGCTGGTATCTTGTGGCGGGACACTTTGCAAATCCAACTGCAGTAACAGGTATTGGCTATGGTTTTGGGAAAAGCATGGCCTGTCAGCCAAATTGTGCTGGGAAGTTGGGGAGGATGAACATCAAGAGGATGTCACTGGGTCAGGATCAACAGGAGGATTTTTGAATGAGTGTTGATGTCTGGGAACAAGCACTGTTCCCAGGCTTGTGAAATGGGTATCAGCTGGTTGGAGTTTCCAAGCCAGCATTATTTTAATTATTTTCTGGATGCGTGGCAGTTTTGCTGCAGTACTGCAGTACAAGAGCTCTCCTGGCTGCTGCAAATGTGACTTCCAGTTCTCAGGAAGACTGGAGCTTCCTACAGGGCTGGGAATTGTTGGGGCTGCTGTAGGAGCAGAGTTTGGTCCCTGAGTAGCTCTGCAGGCAGGACAAGTGGCAGCTACACCAATACCTCCTACAGGAGGGTTTCCCGGGGTGCAGTGGATACATTCAGGAAAGGAGTTGGTGTTTGGGTATTCAGTAGGAGTTCCTCTGCATTCCATCAGCCCACCAAACAAAACTTGGCTGCATTCTCTATCCTGATTGTGAGCATCTGCTGAGAGGTTGGGCTGGAGCCTGAAATAGCCATGGGACTCTGAAACAAAACCCAAGAGGTTAAAACAAAAAGCTGAACTGCCTTCTAGATTAGGAATAGGCAGCTGATGCTGACACATCTGTTGTGTCTATGTGAGCTGTTGGTTTTTGGTTTTGTTTTTCCCCATTTCATTGTTGTCTTTCTGTTGTCCCTTCTTTCTCGCTTACTGGAACAAACTGGAGCTGCTTGTGCTGAGCAGGTTGATACTGAATTAAGGGAAACAGAGCAATAAAAGCAATAAATTCAGTAACTTGAGGGACCATAATTGCAGCTAACATTCCAGGATCAGGCAGTCTGGAAGAGAAAGTGTGGAGGACAGGAGGCTGAATCTCCAGTAGTGGTGTGCCTGCCTCTCAGCACACATCTCGTATCCTCTGGTCTAATTTATCTCTTACTTGGCATGCTTAAGGCAATTCAAGACTCAAACTTTTCCATATACGTTTGTAGGCTGCTTGAATGCTCTTAAAAGTGATTAAAATCACCGCAGAAAAGAGTGACCCAAATTTATTATTTGTGTTAAGGAGAGAATATGAAAAATATATTCTTTCATTGTTTATCTAATGCTTCTCTCAACAGTGATTTCCCTCAAGTAATCATATTGGGAGGTAACAGAATCCTGTCCCTGAGGTTGTTTTATTCCAGTTCTCCATATTTGATGATAAATGTTTAAAACATTAATTCTAAAGGATGGGTGGCTTTCTGTTGTTTTAATCACTTCTCTTTGCATTTCCCACTGCTTTTACAGTGTGGTTCCTACAGTGAGCAAAATAATGGAAAACGACCAGAAACCACAGTGCCTCCGGAAGTGGTTTGTGGGAATCAAGTGTTGTTTCTGCATTAGAATTGTGTAATATTATTTTTATTTTATGATCTCCGCTATCATAGTTCTTTTTGGGAGTCCTTCTACTTAACTTGGGGAAGATCTCTGATAAGTTTACGTTTTTCGTAAGTTTTTCGTATAGATGAACCTTCCCAGGAACACACTCTGTATGTATGTATATATGTATATTTTGTCATACACGCGGCAAGAATATCCTGCACGAGAACAAACCAGAGAACAAGCCATGGCATGCCCGAGGAAGGCCTGACATTGGGAAGGCCTGCCATCATCCCCCAGTGCTCTTTGTTTAACGATGATGACTCTAAAGAAAATCACCATATCAATAGGACAAGGAGAGCACCGAGACATCTTGGAAACAACAGGATGACTGCTGACTGGCACCAGATAACAAATAAATGAACAAGTAAATAGCAAATGTAAACCTTCTGATAAGATTGTGAACCTGGAGTACCCAGCCAGTGGGGAAACAGGGGAGGGGGAGGCAAGGGGGAGCAAACGGGGTCTAAAGGCTGTCATGTTGTGTCCATAGGCGCTCCTGCTTGCGGGACGCCGCCATTGCAATCGCGAATGAATTCTGCTTTTATCAGAGATACCGTCCTGACAAAATTACTTGGATTACTTCCAACAATTTGGGGGCTCGTCCGGGATTATGATCGCCTCTTTAGGAGTTTCCCTACTGCCCTGCACAGGATAGGGGCACCCCGCTGATTGCAGCGGCCCTGTCTGGGTGCTGAGGTGACTCCTTGGTACGGCCGATAAAAAACCGAGACTGTTTCATAACGGACGGGCTCCGGGAAAGCCAAGGGGCAGGCAGGCACGGGTGTTGGCCATGGCGACCCGGTAACTTGGTGCACGGACCAAGGTAAGCGGATTTAACTCTTTCCTTGGGGTCGGTTGAGACTCTTGAGTGCGTGTGACTGAGACGCGCTGTCGGTGCGAAGCGAGTGCGGAGTCCCGACCTGCGGTTCCGCTGTGCCGCGAGGGGCGACGGCCAGGGACGGAGCGGCTGTGTTGGTGGAAGGAAGAGTCTCGGGAGGGAGCTGTTGGTGTGCGGTACCCTGTGAGCTTGACGAAGTGCCAGCAGTACACCCCTATTAATCCGAGATAGGAGTGTAGTACTGCTGAGGGATTGGGCCCTAAACCCGAGAATCAGAGTGTGGTAACCTGTGAGCTGGGCAGTTCACAGTAGCGTTCTGGAGGGATGGGTAATAGGAGTTCTGAGAGCAGGGGAAAAAGGTCCCCGGAATGGTGCCTAGAGAGAGCCAGCCCCTTGGGAGAAGTGCTTCAAAATTGGAAAATAATCCCCAAACTAGGAAAAGAACAGGGAAAAGATGTTTAAATACTGTATACAGTAGGAGCCACTACAGGGAAAATCATTATTTTGACCGAAATAGGAGTCTGACGAATATTGGGCCTATCAGACTTTGTATTTATATGTCAACAGTAAGACTCCTTTTCTGAAATTGGCTTAGGTCGCCTAATGAGTGCAAGAAGTAAAGAAATGTGCCGCGCGAGGAGTCCGAGTTCAAAGGAAATGGGAAAGAGAAGCAGAAAGATCATAAATGGATCCCTTAGATAACTTCCCCCCTTTAATTTCTAAAGCAGTGCAATTTCTAAAGCGGCGGTGACCTCTCCAGAGGAGGAAAGTGGGTGCTGCTGATCTGTGCAGGGTCCTGGAGAGAGGATGCGCTCTCGATTACTGAGGGAGTTGGAGTCATGCGAATGGGACCTGGGGAGTTTTCCTTTCTCTAATACTAACCTTACTAATACTTCACTTTGTCCTCTTAAGGCAGTCTTAGGTCAAAGGGAAAAAAAGGTGCGGTAATGCCTGCTGTTTTTTTTTGCTAGAAGAGAAGTTAGGAGTTTCAAGAAGAATTCCTTAACTGAGGATCCTATAAGTGTAGCAGAACAATTAGATCATTTCTAGGGCCTAATTAGTACTCATGGATGGAAATGATGTTTATCATTGATATGTTGATTATTGGGGAAGGAGGTTGGCAGCTATGCAAGTGTGGGAAATGAATACAAAGGGAAGGTTGGGCTCTGGAGGAAGGCAGAGAGAGGAAGGATGCTGAGGATAAATTGTACTGATTGTTGTCACTGTCTGTGTGATTGTTAAATGTTTATGTCCTGAAAGTGTTGTGTTATGTTATGTCGTGTAGAGGCTGTTATGGAACAAGGGGTGTCTAAAGTGATAGGAGAAGACCCCCTGGGTTGTATTTTGGCTCACTGGAGAAGCATTGTTGGTGAGCCAGGGGGAATATCGAATAAGAAACCAGGAACGTAAATGGAGTAATGGGACCAGTTTTATAATTGAGTATCCTAATCATGAGACCAAGTGCTGGGTGTTTGTGGAAGTTGAGGAATTGTGTTGTTTGATTTGTGGATTTTGAAGGCACTGGGAGAAACTGTCTTAATGGTATGGGGAAATGCAATTGTTAACGGTATGTGGAAATGCAGTTGTTAATGGTATGTGGAAATTATGTGGAAATGCAGTTTTTACTGGTATGTGGAAATGCAGAAATGCAATTTTAATGGTATGTGGCAATTATGTGGAAATGCAGTTTTTAATGGTATGTGGAAATGCAACTTTTAATGGTATGTGGAAATTATGTGGAAATGCAGTTGTTAATGGTATGTGGAAATGCAATTGCTAACGGTATGTGCAAATGCAATTTTAATGGTATGTGGAAATGCCATTGTTAATGGTGTGTGGAAATTATGTGGAAATGCAGTTTTTAATGGTACGTGGAATTGCAGCTGAGGGTACAAATAGTACAAATAGTGGAATTGTGGAAAAACAAACAAACAAAAAAGGCGAAAAGGTGAAGGAAAGCAGTGAGTTTGGGATATTGGAGTTGGGCCGGCACGAGAACACAGCCCCGCACACCCCCCCACTGCGGCTTGTAAGAACAACTTGGAGTGGGAGAAAGAGCTGGGGGCCGGAGCCTCCCGCTGTGATGTGAAGGGTGCAGTGCTTGTGAATGGGGATGGGACGGACTTTGGAAGTGAGAACAGCCGGCATCTGCAGAGCTGGGGAAACCCGGTATCCAGTGTGAGCACTGGAAGCCTGGGGAGAGGAGGGGGTGAAACTGAAATACAATGTTAGTAATGGCTGTGATGATGAGAGTTTGGAAAGTGAAAAGGGTTTGGGAAAAACAAGCTGAGGAAGGCAAAGTTGAGCAAGGTTAACAGGGATGTCCTTACCTAGAAGAAGAGGTGAGGGGAGCCTGGAAGGGCTCAGGGAGAGTTCCACCCCATAGGACCGAAAGCAGCAGGGGAAGCAGGGTGAAGAGGTTTATTTTCTGGTACCTCTGGGTGCCTCTTATCTGTGCTACATCAAGAACTATTACCCGTAGGTGATTTTTGTAATAGTTGTAGGAGCCACTGGCAAGAGAAGTTTACTTTTTTTTGGACCAATTAAATACAGGCTAAGAGAACAAGTAGGAATTTATAAATTCTTGTACATGCCAGGTTCTCCAAAACCATTATTTGGGCATGACATGTTAGGATAGTTGAATGTAGAGATTGTCTCAGTAGAGACGATTGGAGCTACTTGTCAAGCAAGAGCAATGGACTGAAAATTTTAAGTCTGGCTTTAACACAAACTGGGAAAAGCAATGTTGTACTCCCAGAAGGTACGTAAATCCTACATTGGGTATACACAGGATTGCAGGCATCAGGGATGCCTGGCAGAGCCAAAAATGCAGCCCAATGAATGTTGAGTTAAAGATGGGAGCCAGCCCAACCAGGGTAAAGCAATGCCCTTTGAGGATACAAGATTGTAGGAGGATAAAAGAAATAAAAATAACTGATTGGATTTTGGATTACTAATTGGATAGAAATCCAAATACAACACCCAATCTTGCAAACAAAAAAAACTTTGGATGGCAAGAGCTATAGTTTGGTACAAGGTTTGAGGGCAATTAATAGAAAAGTTGAATATACACAACTCATGGTGTATATCTTTATTAACCAAGGTAAGGAATAAGTAGGTGGGGTTTACCGTTCTGGATCTGAAGTACACCTTTTTCTGCCTGGTTTTGCCAAAGAAAGTCTAGAATTATTTGCCTTTGAATAGGAAAACTCAAAAATGGAGAGAAAAAAAAAATAATTAAAAGTAATAATAATAATAATAATTCAGTTAACCTGCACAGTGATACCCAGGGTTGTGAGAACAGCCCAGTGATTTTTGAGAACTGGTCAACTCGTGAGCCTGAGATTTGGGTTCACCATCTCACAGTGGAACTTTACTGCAGTACGTGGATGCTACAGTCACAAAGGACTGTGTGCAGTGGACTGTGAGCTTGCTGAATTTCTTGACTGAAATGGCTATCAAGTTTCTCAACAGAAAGCACAACTGATCAAAGAGAAGAAGGCTGAAATAATTGCCTTGACAAGAACCTTAAATACATGGATGGATGCTAAATGTGCTTTTGGGGTGGTACCCACTCGTGGTACCATCTGGAAAGAGCAAGGATTGCTTACACACAAGGAAAACAAATTCAGCATGATGTAAATCTACCAAAGAACATCACGGCTGTTATACATTGTAAAGGACATCAGAAGAGTGACACTGTACAGGAAACTGGAAATATGATGGTGGATCAGGTGGCAAAACAGGCAGCTGAAGGAAAAGAAATTGGAGAATGGCTTTAATTCCAGAAGGTAAACTTGAAATACCTGAACCTTAGTCAGAACCTATAAGGTACTCTAGAAAGGATAGGAATCTAATGAATGAAGGCAAGAGAGCAAGCTGACAGATGGGTGCAGACCCAGATGGACACACTGTTGTGCCCGTTAGTATTGTACAGAATTTGGTTCTAAGGGAACATAACAAAACATGGGGGGTACAGACCCCAGAAGGTAACTGTACAATCCTAGTACCAGGAACAGGGTACAAGTGGGGCTTGTTGGAAAGGGAACCTTCCAGGACAACAATTGCAAATTGATTTTTTTAACTGCCAGGAAAAATGAGGGTTTTGATATATGCTAGTTGTAACCAATACCCTTTCAGGGTGACCAGAAGCATTCCCTTGCAGGACCAGTAGAGCCAAGGAAGTAACCAAGGTACTTATGCAGGAGGTTATTCCAAGGTTTGGGTGTCCTGCAACAATGCCCTTCAACCAGGGAACTCATTTTATTGCAGAGATTGTCCAACAGGTCAGCAAGCATTGGGAATAAATTGGCAATTGCACACAGCACACAGACCACAGGCGAGTGGTCAGGGGGAAAAGATGAACTGTCTAATTAAATCACAGGTTGTAAAACTGGGACAGGAAGCTGGACTATCCTGTCCACAGTTGTTGCCTTTGGCTCTCCTTAGTACCAGAACAAAACCCAGAGCCAAAGAGGGGTGAATCGCGAATAAATTCTGCTTTTATCAGAGATACCGTCCTGACAAAAATGACTTGGATTATTTCCAACAGGTTGAACTTAATTTGGCTATAAAGCTATGAGGGCTGCTCTGAAAGTAATGCTTCCTGTTTTATGATGTTGGCCCATAGTGACAGATGTTGGTGGGATGGCAATAATGGTTGAGCCTTCCCACCAATATTCCATTCCATTCTGCTGCTGTGTGACAGATGGCAGCAGAGGGGCAGTCCGACAGAATGGTGCCTGTCGTGGGAGTGCGTGTGGAGCAAAGGGATGGGACTGAATTCCTCCATGCTGAAAAAACGTCACCCAGTGACAATCACTGGCACTTGCTGAACGTTTATGAAGACCAGGCAGTGGGTGTGAGCACAGTGAGGCGGTGTGTTTCAGAAGTGGTCACACTGACTGTGGGTCACCTCTGCTGATACAGACGTTTACAAGCACAGCATGCAGGCACTTGTCCATCGCAGGCAAAAATGCACAGCTAATGGAGGTGATTATGTTGAAAAATAGCGGTCTGTAGCTGAGAATTTGCTCTGTCCAACAGTGTCATTGTGCTCTTTTATATGGGTTGTGGTTTCCATGGTAATAAATGGGAGGCATTACTTTGAAAGCAGCCTTCTTATAATCAGCTTGAAATAAAAACTTGAGTTTAGTTTTTGTGTTTACCACTAATCATTGTGATTTTAAGTGTAAGGATCTAATGCAAAATCTGCCATTTTACATGTGGAGTAACCCAACAAACTGGGATTTTGCCATAATTAAAAGGGGGGTCACTTGCCTTCTGTTGGAGACAGTAGACTTTCTAAACAGACTTTCTAATTTTCACCTATTGGCTCAGGAAATCATGTTTTGATCTTATTAATAACTTCAAAGGAGAAGAGTATTATTCACTCATGCTGAATTGGAACTACGTTGCTCTCTCACTGTTGTACTTTGAGGACAACTGCTACATCCAGTGCATTTTCTTTCAGTAATGACACTTCAGTGGTGAGGAAGTCTCAGTTGCAAGTCACACTTGTAAACATCTCACTGGTCATCTATCTAGTTTACAATTTGTAAAAATGACATGCAATTTACATAGTGTATGTAATGTGAAAAGCCCCAGTACTGATGTAGTAGCCTTATTATTACCTTGTCGTCAGAATTAATGTTCTGTTTGCACAAAGTGTCAGTTTTGTTTTCTTGTTCCGCGGAAGCACATGTGGGTGAGAAGTACACTGTGCCACCACCTGTCTCTGCTGCCCTCAGGACGGGCATTTTCCAAGGCTGCTTTGCATTAGAAATAGCTCATTAGAATAGAACAGCTCATAGAAATAGCAGGGGGGATTACAAGCTAGGAACGGTGTGACAGCAAGGCAGGCACGTGGCAGAATCCTGTGGCAGACCCGCAGGGCTGGGATGGGAAGAACACAGTAGCAGTCATTAGGGACAGCCAGTCACTTCCATGTCTACAGTGGGGAAGCAGTCTGGCTACAGCAAAGAAGTCAAGTCAGGATCAGCAAAACATAAAGGCAAGCACAGACTGGCTTGGCAATCAACAAGTCACAGCACAACAGATGAGACTTTAGTGAGGGGGATAAGTTCAGTGGGATCAGTGGTGATGATACGGAACTGAGGTAAGCTAAGGCAGGTCTGGTGGCAGTGACTTGCACTGGGCTTGGGACTGATGCCAGCATCTCTGCCAGGTGGAACAGAATCATCTTCAGCATGAATGTGATCCCCGAGCAAAGGTTACATGTCCCTACAGTGCTTTGCTAAAGCGGGAAATGCCCTTTGGTTAGTGTGAAGCAATCAATTCCTTCCTAGTTTTGGAAATCCTAGAACTGGAAGAAAAAAAAAAAAAAAAAAAAAAAAAAGCACCAGACTCTAAAAACAACCCAGAAAAGCTATAGTGTAATTAACCCTGTCATTGCCATGAGCGGTGTTACTGTTAGTTCTAACCTGTTCCAGGTTTAGTTCCAAAACCTGAAGATTGTGGTTCTCAGTTGCATGTTGTTGGCTCTATACTCAAGAGGTACAACTGACTTCTGCTGAGAAAAGAAAAGCTTGATTGTTTTTCCTTTTTTGCTGTCAATAACACACTGTCAACAAAACATCCCTCGTGCCCTTGCTGCTTCTCCACGTTTCAGTGGAAACTGAAACAAGACACTGCCTCTGTCTCTCTACAGATCCTTGGGAAGTCCCACTTCTGGAGCTAAGGGAGACTACCAACCTTCACCACTGTTTCTTGACTTTCCCATTAGGATGCTGTCTTAAAGCTGTTGGACTCGTGTGTCTGATAAGCTGAAAGCTGTCTGCCTTGCTGAAACTAGCTTGAAAGCATGACCCAAGCAAACTAATCAAAAGAGCTCCCAAACTGTTTTTCTGCAAATCTCTAGCAGTTTGTGGAAAGGTGTCCATTTATAGATAAAACTTTTGAGTTACTGTAATGCTAGATCTCTGGTTTCACATGAGTGGGAAAATTGGAAGTAAACTGGGAGAGCCACAAGGAAACTGCAACTCATCCTTGATACAAATTGCACCTTCTTGTTTCTCCTTCCGATGAGACTGCACATCCAATGAGGCAGTTTTCTGGAAGACTGCATGGGCACAGAGTATAGACAGCTGTAAATACTCTCTCGTGTAATGACAAGAACCTGTAGGAAGAAAAATGAACTGTCAGCTTGAGAACAGAAAGAACAAAGCCATTATTAATGGCATCAAAATAGCCTGCAGAACGTGGCACTACCATAAAAGTGAAACTGCACTCTGGAACGGCTGCCAGTGAGATGCTATCTACTGCAGTAGAGCCTTCTAGTAGATATCCTTTGGGCTTTGGGTTGTCCCCCCTCCCCTCCCCCCCGCACAGTGATGGGCAGACAGCTAGGGACATCTCAGAATAAAGCTGGACCCTCTGAGCATTTTCTGTGCTTCTTCAATTAGTTGCCTGATGGTTTCTGAATCTTTTATACCATCTTGGATGAGACTGTTTAGTCCCTGGAGTTGTGAAGCACCAGAATAGATTGCCTAAGGGGCTTGTAGGATATTCATTCTTGGAGGTTTCCAAAACACACGGGCTAGCAAGACAGAAATTATTTGCATAAAGGCAATGGAAGTCCACTCCTCATGGTCTTTGTTGGCTCAAAGAGATGTGTATTGAAGTTTCAGGCTGCCTTGGACTTTGACTAGGTCACATCCCAGCAGTTCAGATCACATAGAACGCTCGTCCTATGGGTGAGGAGAGTGGAGGGCATTTAAGGACTAGGGAAGAGAGTCAGGGAAGAGCAAACATAACTTATCACAAATCGAATTGTGTTTAGAGCAAACATAACTAATTGTGTTTAGAGCATGGTTCATTCCTGTCAGCATTATATCTACCGTTGGGGTTTACCTGAATAAACTACATCAAAGCAGAGATTAGAATGCCTCGTCTGTACTGGTGCTGGGGCTGGCTGCATTGGTGCGAGCTGCCATTTCTCAGGGAGGCAGGGTGAAGGTTTCCCAGTGCTTTTAGGCAAGGCTAAGGCCTACTGTGATCAAGAGGTACCTGCTGTGCAGGTCCTGGTTCCTGGTGAGTTGTGCACTTATGTCCTCTGGGAAAGGACCTGAGCATCAGTGTGAATAGCTGCTGGAGAACGAGGAGAGTTTTATGGGGCAGGAAGGTGTGCAAAGCATGAACTAGTGCAAAGAGGAGGTCATGATCTAATGTGCAGTGCAGGTAGACCAGGAAATGCCTGAGTATGTTTGGAATAATGCAATTAGTGTGTGGTGTTGATATGATTAATTACACAATGCATGAACTGGCTGGGGTTTCCCTTTATGCTTGCCATGAAAACAGAGTAATTAACTAATTTAAAAAAAAAAAAAAAGTGTGATACTTGAAAGAAAACAAACTAACCAAAGGAAAATCCACAGCATGACACGACTGAAATACTGAAGTGTTCCACAAAGGAAGAGAGGAACGCTGCTTCTGGGCACCTTGTTTTCAGAGAGTCTAAGCTTTCTGCATCCATACTTGTTGCCATGTTGCCTGAATGAAGGAGCCTGATGGATGGGATGTGTTCTTAAATTATCCTTGTTAAATATAATAGTCATACAGGCATAAATTGACAGTAGTTATCTAACTCCACGTAAAACATCTTGGCTTGCTGAACCTCATAGCTGACTTGCAGTGCTGTGTGCTTGCTGTGCTGCAGAACAAGGGCTTCCCAAAATGCTTGGTAACACAGAAGAGAATGTTTTCTAAAATTTCCCACCCTTTCTCTCTATCCCTATTTAGGCCTGCAATGACACAGTGAATGTACCTGATTCCATACTATATTGTGTTATACTGACTCTTCTCTCTGCTGCTGCATGTGGTGGATGTCAACTCAGCACTGCAGTTCCTGGTGAAGCTGGAGAGCTGGGCACAAAGGAGAGCAAAGAAGAAGTTGGTAGGGAAGCATCCAGCAACTGAAGCAGAAAAAATGTGACTTTATAAATCCTTCATTCTCTGTATATTCCCCAAGACACTTCTCAGCAACTTTCTTATGGAAAATTAAACTCTAGTCTGGCAAGGAAAAAGCTCATCTAACTCCTGTGCTTCAAGACAGTCTTACTCTGCCATTTATTGGTAACAGGAGGGCTTGTCTTGGCTTCTTTTCTTGGTTTGCCATGTCTTGGGGCAAAATTAAACTAAGTAAAGCATCTTTCATCATATCTGAAGATGTAGCCTGCAGGGTACAAGAGTGGAGAAACATCAGAAAATGAGTTAGGAGCTTCTGGGACCATCATCTTGAATTAGCAAGAGTGTTGCTGAGTGCTAATCTGCCATGTGAGGCTGGCTGAGAATGCTGTCCATGGACTGGAAATAGAGTTTGTGCCTGGCTCCTCACACCCACTACCCCATCTTTCCGGGGAGGAGCTCACCATCCCTGTGCTTGAAATACTCACAGGAGACTGGAGTTGAGCTCATCTCAAGATTCACCCAGCTAAAGCCTTCTGGGATTTCTTTCAGCATCAATGCACACTCATTGGTCTGAGCTCTTGTTTGTCTGTCGGAGAGCACTTGCTATCCCACCTCATCTCCTTTTGCCTTGACTCTGCGTAACCGAGGCCGCAGCCGTCTGGCATTCAAGCATAAAGTCCAGAGCTGGTAAAAACATAATTCTAAATCAAAGGCTTTCATGGGACTTGTAAAGAGCACCAGTTCCTCTCGGCAGGGGCTCTTGACCTGGAAGGTTTGCTCACTGACCACTGATGCACGCAGTGGTCTAACTGATGTTTCTGTGGACACCAGAGTTGCAATTTGTGTTAATGACTGAGTGGTTCTGGAGACGTACTTTGAGACCACGTATGTTGTGGCCTTGTCATGCATATGTATTGTACATGTGTATGTAGCATGCATGTATTAAAACATCTACAATTTCAGTACGTGAGCCTCACTGTGAACCAAATGACGCACAAAGAAAAATGAACTGAGAATCATCTGTTCAGTTGCACAAGAATGTCACTGAATAGGTTTCTCCAGCTTAAAGAAAGAGCTGATAGGACCAAAAAAAGACATAGGAAAATATGAAGAGGGTAAGACACAAGGAAAATGCACATGCAGTGTGTCAGCGGACTTGGCCTTTGACAGAGCCTGGGGATAAATAGAGTCATGCTGTATGTGCATCTATGGAGAAATGCATCCATGGAGAAAATCAGTCTCAGCTCAGCGATGAAAAAGCCTTGTGAGCTTCCAGCTTGGTTTTAATTGCCAGAGCTTGATTTTAAAAGGGGCTATCAGCCATGCCATCTCTCAGGATTATCATGGCCAAAGGCTGGAACTAAATGATCTTCAAGGTCCCTTCCAACATAAGATGTTCTATGATTCTGTGAAAAGTCTGAGGCATCGTGGACTATGAAAGTGCCCCTTAATTAGAAAGAATTTCCTGTCTAACAAATGCAGTAGAACCTCTTCTTTTCCTGGGCTGGACAGAAGTAATAATATGGTGTAGAGACAGAGTGCAATATCTGGAGAGGCAGTAATGCTCCCTTTCTCACCTTTAATCATGTCGATTTGCTGGGGCTTACCATTGACTAGTTGTATATTTTTTGGAAAAGCGAGTGAAAGAGAAGACCCCAATTCCTCTTTTTACACTATGGAGTATAGTTTATTCTCTCACTCAGCTTTTTTTTAGGGAGCTCAGGGTAGAGGAAAAGCAGTTTCCATACAACTAGAATGCATTGCTTTTGATTTTCAAGTTTTGTTTTTGCTGGACATCAGCTATAATGGAGAGAAGCTGTCAAGGCTGGCACCAAAAACGATGTTTTTGACAGAAACAGAAGAAATGAAGGTTTTGCCTGAAGTCTTCAATGAGTTTTGTTTCCAAGTGACAGCACTGCCAGCAGATTTCCTGCCGTTGTAGGTTGTAGAGCAATTTAGAATATATCTGCTCTTATTCCCACTTAGCAGTGCTTTGTTCATGCAGCTAAATGGCAGGTGCAAAGTTTAAAGTGAAATTCCCTCTGGTTTGATTCTGTTGCTGCCTATATATTTCAAGACCTCATGGTGTCCTATAGGCAATGGCACGGGGCTGTGTCAGAGGAGGGTCAGATAGGGGTCAGACAGGGCAGTGGGCACGGCACAGGCTGCCAGGCAGCGGCATGGCCTGAGCTGCTGGGGCTCACGGAGCGCTGGGACGCCAACCTCAGCCACAGGGTTTGGGTCGGGTCGCTGCTGTGTGGGGCCGGGTTGGGTTCAGTGGTTTGTGTGGGTGCCTTCCAGCTCAGAATATTTTATGATTCTATGAATCATAAACCTGCCTTAGCAGGTTTGTATTATAAGTTAAATGTTTTTACTTACTTTTATCACATTCTAAACATGCAAGGGCGTATCTGCAACTGATGGAGAGTGTCCTACTTCCCTGAAGTACAGCTGTGATAATTTAGAGAAGCATGTTGTCCTCGTTCAGGACTATGAGAGACCAAGCAGGAAGCAGATCTAGCTCCCTTCTGTCTTATGAAGTGATGTTGTCACAATATTTGTCTCTTACTCAGGTTGTATTGCTGGTGGCATTGCTATTGATGAGTGCTCTTGTCTGTGTGCTTGCAGTGAGCAAACGAATAAGCTTCCACATATATTTACAAGAATTGACTGAATCACCACTGAGCTGATAAAACATGATCCCCAGCTTGGCCAGACTTCTGCCTTTGTTTCTTGTGAGAAACACGGATGATTGCAGCCGCTTTATGAACAGGCAGCCGACCTGCAGTGGTGGGCTTTGTGCATTGGTCCAACCCCACCATCATCACTGGTTGAGATCTGCTCCTGCTGAGCCTCATTCCTCACAGCGCTGAGTGGCTGCACAGAAATTGGGCTGAGTTGTCAGGTACAGCTCTGTTCATATTACTTCTCTGAAATAGCACCACAGAATTTTTCCCCTCCAGCACCTCCCATTTCATCAGTCTTTCAGCCTTCAGAGAGCAGTATGGTTGCCTTTCATGTATTTATCTAACAAAACGTGCACTTACCTCTTAAAGCTCCTTAATTACAGTGCAATAAAAGTTTTTAGAAAAAAAAACAAAGAAAATAATTGGTATTCCATCGAGCAGGTGCACTTCTTGGTGATTAAATCCTACAACAAGCTGTATCCTCCCTCTTGTTGGTTTGTGTTTGTTTGCTTTTAATTAATATTTTGCAGCTTTCCTCATGTAGGGCAATTTGTGTTCTACAAGTTGGTATTTTTCTAAATGCTTCCTTCATTTATGTTTTCATCCAGTAAAAGATGAGAGTAGATTACATGTCTGCACAAGCTAATGCAAAGAAACATCCCTTGGTAACAGTTTGGTTAACACATTACAGGTAAGGTGGGAAGGAAAGGGATGCGTTTCAGTATTTAGTTACTGGTAAAGAAACTCCAGGTTTGGGTTACTGTTTTAGGGAGAAAGGGAGGCAGAAGAAGGAGAGGAAACTGTAAAAGTACTTGAAAAATCTGGTCTCCAGATGATGGACAGGTAGGAGTGTCTATGGCGTGAGTGGCTTCCTTTTCTGTTTCCTTTTAGTTCTTCACTCGTCTTTCTTTCTTTTTTTCTATCTATCTATTTTTCTTTTTTCTTTTTTTTCTTTTTTTCTTTTTTTCTCCAGTGTATGATGGGAAAAGAAAATGGAATTTTTTTATTAAAGAATTATTTTGGCAGTTAGTCATTTAGCATGACCAAGAAAACGGCTCTGCCATTCGGAATGTTATCTTTAGATGGAAAAATACATCTTTCCCATAAGAATATTTTTCACATATATATCCCTTCACAGAATATATATTTGTATGGAGAATATGCATTGCAGAGCATCTACTTATGCATCAGTGTGGCTGTGTTATTATCACTGAAGGAGAACTTTAAGGAACCTGTACAGCCTGAAATACCCTGAAGTGCACCAGGGAGCTGAAAGCACTTTGTGGGCTTTTTCTCTTCTACTGCTTCTAGTTTGGCCTTGATAGTAAAAGTACAACATCAACTGCTGTTGAATAAAGGAATGTTGTCCACTGGATGTGAATAAGGTATTAAATAGCATTAAATATTAAATATTAATTAAATATTAATTTAAATATTAAAATTCCTGATCAAATTTATCCTGAACCCATTGAGTTATAGAGAGGGGAAGGGGAAGACGGAAGAGCAGAGTGGCAAAAAAGCTCCTCCGTGTTTTGTTTGGATGACAGCTAAAGCATTTGCACAAGCCCTGAATGTCCACGTTGATGTCACGCTTGTGGAAAAACCCAATTTTACATCCATATCTTTCCTCCCCATATATTTTCAGGCAGGTCTCAGCTGCGTCAGTGTGTTCACATGGCCTTACAAACCTGTGAAGTGACTGATCAGGCTTTGTATAAAGTGAGATCTTCACAGTGAGTCATGAATCACTCCTCTTCATCTGTCCCCACAAGCAGCGAGAGTCCTTTAAGAACCAGCACAAATTGAGCAATAATAGCTAATAAAAACTTATTCCCTAAGAAAAATAGTTTCCAAAAATGTATTCACAGGACACATTTATTGAGTCTAAATGAGAGGTAAATATGAGCCCTGCTGTCTGCATTCCGTCCTCAGATAAAATGAAGCAAAAGGCATTCTCTCTCTCTCTCTCTTTTTTTTTTTTTGCCATTCTTTGCAGTTTTATTTTGAAAAGCAAGTGAACAAACCCTGCAAATTGTTCTCCTTTTCCTTTCATCCTTATGCGCTTCAAGGAAAAAGCTTTTAGGCATTTTCTTTTTGGCAGATCAAACAGCAGAGATTTCCCCTTTATCTTTTGCCTTCCTCCTTCCTTTCCAACATCACACACCTGGTGCAGCCCTTTTCACCCAGAACATGGATGGCGTGCTGGAAGAGGAGCAGTTCAGCTGCATGAAGAGGGGCTGGCGTGGGGCTGTAGCAGTGATGGAGGTTTTGTTCCCAGCTGGAAAAGCAAAGCTATGTGTGGGGAGAGCATCTGAATCTTAGAATCATAGAATCATAGAATCATAGAATCACCAAGGTTGGAAAAGACCTAAAAGATCACCCAGTCCAACCGTTCACCTATTCCCAATAGCTCCCACTAAACCATGTCCCTCAACACAACATCCAGTCTTTCCTTGAACACCCCCAGGCTCGGTGACTCCACCACCTCCCTGGGCATCCATTCCAGTGCCTGACCACCCTTTCTGAAAAGTAATACTTCCTCATGTCCAGCCTGAATCTCCCCTGCTGTAGCTTGAAACCATTCCCTCTGGTCCTATCACTAATGACACGAGAGAAGAGGCCGACCCCCAGCTCACTACAACCTCCCTTCAGGAAGTTATAGAGAGCAGTGAGGTCTCCCCTGAGCCTCCTCTTCTCCAGGCTGAACATTCCCAGCTCCTTCAGCCTCTCCTCATCAGCCCTGTGTTCCAGACCCCTCACCAGCTTTGTTGCCCTCCTTTGAACACGTTCCAGGGCCTCAATGTCTTTCTTGCAGTGAGGGGCCCAAAACTGGACACAGTACTCAAGGTGCGGCCTGACGAGTGCTGAATATAGGGGAACAATCACCTCTCTGCTCCTGCTTGCAACACTGTTTCTGATGCAAGCCAGGATGCCATTGGCCTTCTTGGCCACCTGGGCACACTGTCGGCTCATGTTCAGCCGAGCATCAATCAATACCCCCAGGTCCATTTCCTCTACGCCGTCCTCCAGCCACACCGCCCCAAGCCTGTAGCGTCGCCTGGGGTTGTTGTAGCCGAAGTGCAGGACCCGGCATTTAGCCTTGTTGAACCTCATCCCATTGGCTTCAGCCCAGCTCTCCAGCCTGTCCAGATCCCTCTGTCGGGCCTCGCTACCCCCAGGCAGATCCACGCTTCCAGCCAATTTGGTGTCATCTGCGAATTTACTGAGGGTGCACTCGATGCCCTCATCCAGGTCATCAATCAAGATATTGAAGAGGACAGGCCCCAGCACCGACCCCTGCGGAACACCACTCACGACCGGTCGCCAGCTGGATTTGACTCCATTCACCACCACTCTCTGTGCCCGGCCCTCCAGCCAGCTCCTCACCCAGCCAAGAGTGTACCCATCCAAGCTGCCAGCTTCTGCAGGAGAATGCTGTGGGAGACAGCATCAAAGGCTTTGCTGAAGTCTAGGTAGACCACATCAACAGCCTTTCCCTCATCCACCAGCTGGGTCACTAGATCATAGAAGGAGATCAGGTTGGTCAAACAGGACCTGCCCTTCACGAACCCATGCTGGCTAGGCCTGATCCCCCGGTCACCCCACACATGCCGCATGATCTCCCTCAAGACAATCTGCTCCATAACCTTCCTTGGCACCGAGGTCAGGCTGACAGGCCTGTAGTTCCCCAGATCCTCCTTACGACCTTTCTTGTAAATGGGAGTCACGTTGGCAAGCCTCCAGTCTTCTGGGACCTCACCAGTCAACAAGGAGCGCTGACAGATGATGGAAAGCGGCTATCTTCATGGGCTTTAGAGCAACCAGAGAAAACAGGTGATGAAAGTTGGATATCGTGGTGTTTTGCAGCTCTGGGGTTCACCTTTGTGTGCTTTTCAGAAGACTTTGAGCAGAGGAGAGCTCCCCAGGATGACGTAAAGCAGTGGTGTGCAGAGTGATTGTGCTCAGTATCAATAAAAATCACATTACAGAGTACTTTGTTTTACGGGCTTACGAAGAACTGGAAATATCAATGACAGAATCAGTGAGATGGGGATGATCTGATGCAGAGTTGATGGGAAATATGTTTCCCTTTCACTGAGATCTACATAACTAAGAAATTTTGGACTGTCCTCAGAACGGTGGAGGCACCTCAGTGCCTCAATCCCAAGGAGCTCTGCTCACTGCCTCTACCACAGGGCTCCTTTCTTCTGGAAAGTACTTGCAGTTTCTCTTTGAACTAGCACATATTTTGACATTTTTGCAAGGTGCTGGAAGAGGTAAGGCAGGCTAAACTCAGTGTTTTGCAGCAATAAATCAAACAGCAGTAAAAGAATTAAGGAAATCTCAGCTGGAGTAAGTAAGAACGATTTTAGGTAGAACTGGGGATTGAATCCAGTCTTGTATGTTTAGGTCTTGTCAGTCATGCTCTAGTTTGGATAAAAAATGTTATCCTGGGTGTGAGAAGCAGTTCCCCACGGGTTTTTTTTTTCAGATGCTAACCTATTCTCAGCAAAGCTTGAGGCTAAACAGGGGTCTGCAGACAATATAGCATCTGCCATAGAATTAGCAGCCTGGCATACACAAATTACTGCCTATATAAACAGAAATATAAGGTGGTGTTCTCTGATGGATCTGTCCATAGAGGAAATCAGTCCCAGTTTGCATTCAGAAGGGGATTTCAGCTGGCAGTGTCATTTTGGGAGCTGCCAAGTGTGGGTTTTGTCCCAGCCTTTCCCATGCACTTGGTGTTTATGGAGCTATTTGTGGTTGCTCACAGTAGCCCAAGGATTTCTCTCCAGAGGCAGTTTATTCTCAGATTAGGGTGAATAGCTCTTTTTCTCCCCAAGGTCTGGGAGAAATCCTGAGATTCTCTGGGTACAGCTGAAAAAACAGCATCTTGGCAATAGCTTCCAGTGGGGACAAGTGAAAGCCCTGCTGCAGAGCTCCTGCATGATCGAGGCTCTTTGCTGCCTTGCTGAGAGGCTGCACAGTAGTGTCATTTGCAGATCTTTGCATTTGTCACTTGATGGGTACAGTTCAATTTTAAGGGTGGGTAATTTCACCACCTCTTCCATTACAACAGAGAGGTGCTGGTTGAGTTCAAGAAGATGGTTCACAAAGGTACAGTCCTGTCCAACATGACCAAGAGCTGCAGCCTGGCCCTAGCTGTAGTCACAGCACAGCTATAATGAACAGTGAACTTAGAATGAGAGAAGAAGACCAACCTCCATTGCTGTAAGATGGAGGGACCTTTGAGTGATAAGGGTTAGTGGGCATGGTGACGATGGGTTGACAGTTGGATTTGATGACCTTAGTGGTCTTTTCCAACCTTTATGATTCTGTGATTCTGTTCAAACAGTGCATTAAGCACAGCATCTAGCAGCTGTGCAGATAGGCTCAGTTGTGAATTCCACGCAGAGAGGAACTAAATCTCACCACCAAACTCTCAGCACTGCTTCCCACATGGAGGCCTCCACCAGAGCCTGGATGGGCGCTCTGTGTTTTGGTAGCTTTGGAGATCAAAACAAACTTGAGTTTTTCTATCCAATGGAAAAAGCCATCCCTAGGGGTAACTATACAATCTATTGGGTCTTTTTCTGTCTTCCTCTGTGTTCCTGCCAGGTAGGAGCCCAATTTATTTTTTTTAAGGCATTTATTCCTTGTAACTATCTTCTCAAGAGGCTATTGAATGTTTAGAAAGCTACTCATGAAGTTCATGGCGACCTTTTCTCTGGGAATAAAACCACTTCTATACCATAAATTGAAGTGCTATAAACCAGAGGATTCCAGATAAGGAAATATGACTGCCCTTTCTTATCTCCACTAGTCCTAACAGGTGTCCTTGGGGTTGTAAATTTATGTGACGGGAAGGTAAGAACAGTCTGAGGTATCTTTAACCTTATCATAAATCTTTCCCGGGGTAGAAAGATTGAAGTTGCCATCGATAAAGGCTGAGCTGGGGTGCAGGTCCTTTATCCAGTGAGTCATTTTCAATGTGGTTGCTCTCATTTGGTTTGCATGTGCTGTGTTGCAAGTGGTTGGCAGTTCTGCATTGCATGCATTGCCCTAAAATAAAACCCAAGTAGATGTATGCACTGAAAAGCCTAATTCCTCAGAGGTTTGTAATTCCACAAAAGATAATTTGTGTGCCTATGCTATTACAGTTGTTGCAGTTTTATTGCAGCCAGGCCAAAAAGTCGTCGTGGAAATGAGGTGGAATTATCCTTATTTGTCACTTTTGTAGGAGGAATGAATCGTTCTGTGCACTTGCCATAGGACCCTCATTCATTCCAACGCTTTATGCTTGTGGATATATGGTCTAATCATGTTTCTGCAAAGGAGGTGCTCAGGCTCGTGATGTGAATGATTGTGAGGCAGTGGAGAAGCAATCACTGAGTTTTCTCCTCTCTGCTCTTCCTGTGAGAGGTATCTGTGTTTGAAGAAGGGTTTTCTTATCACACAATCCTATTTTTCTTCCCACCGTTCTCCACTGAAATGAGAATTTCCCTTATTTCCCTTCGTGTTGTCATGGAAATGGCTTTTTTTCTTTTCTTTTTTCTTTCCCCCAAGAAATCCTATGGTTAAAAGTGCTTTGCCTTGCTTATAGCTTATGGCCAAAGCAGTTTTGCGGAGCAGACAAAAGCTGAGGCATTCCCCACTCCTGCTTCTGGTATTACCTTTAACGTGTTTAGTTTCCTCAGCTGGTGGATGGACTCCACCTGCTTCTCCAGGTGGGAAAAAGCCTACAGGGAGCCCAGTAAGGATGATCTGGTTAGTGCCTGCCTATGAGATGAGAGAAATGCCACAGTCAGAGAGAAAAGAACTATTTGTGCTGGGAGCAAGGCTGTATCCCAGCATCTGAAGCTGCCTTTCACAACCCTTCTGCAGCAGAAGGGGTTTTTCTCAAGGAAGAAATAAATGAAACTGTCAGTGCTATTTTTGGAGGCAGTCTGGTGAGTGGTGCTAGGAGCCCATGCCGCCTCCCAGTTCCTCTGGACAGCAAACAATGAAGACCTGGAAGAACATGAGCCTGAGGATGTGAACTCCTGTTCAGGAAGGCCTTGGTGCCCACCATGGGCTGCAGCATCACAGCACTGAGGGACCTGGAAGCCAGGCTTGCAGAAATGAAAGGCCCATACCTGAGATCTCTCAGTGGACCTTGAGGGACTGTGTGGCTGAAGGAGAGAGGTCAACCTCTTCCAAGGAATTCCATATCCTACCACCTGAATTGGTTTCTCCCACTTTTTTTTTTTTTTTTTTTCCCTAAAGGCAATAGCTTGTCAGTCACTGCCCTCTTTCGTTGCATGGCTTTCAGGATGACCAACTAGCCTTTTTCTGGGGCTAGACCACCAGCTTGGTCCCAGACTACCCCCATGTGGGAGGAAAAAGTTATCTGAAGCCTTGATTACTTTCCATGTGTGAGGGGACAGCAGCAAACAGCTGCTCACACTCTGGGTCTGAGCCACCTCAAAATGCTTAAGCAAAGATCAAGTTTTCTGTCAGCCATTCTGGATTGTAGCTGTGGAGCCTTCTCCACAGCTTCTCCTTCATTGCCTCAGGAGGCAATGAGCATCCTGATGAGGCCTGTCTGAAAACAACCAAAAAAAAATTTCCTTTTTTACCATCTTGAGCAATTCTTCCATTTGTACAAGAGTATGAAAAAAATAGTGCAACTCCAAGTCTGTCCCTATAATTGGATGTAATTTACTCTGAGAATCCCCTCCCTGGACTTTGGGAGCAATGTTTCCAAGTCCAGAGAAGAAGGAAATGTCTGTGTTGCTTCTGGAGCAGTATTTCAGGTGAAGCCAAACAATGAGATGAGCATTCAGTGATGGAGAAGCCAATGGCAGGATGGAGCTGTGGATGGTCATACAGTGACAGAATCACAGGATGGCTTGGGTTGGAAGGGACCTCAGAGAACATCTAGTTCCAACCCCCCTGCCATGGTCAGGGTTGCCAGTCACTAAATCAGGCACCAGATCTGGCTTCCCAAGGCCCCCATACAATCTGGCCTTGAACATCCTTGTGTGATTTTCCTTTAGAACATGATTGTGAGGACTCACGCTATTGCCTGGGTTCCCCTGCACCCATTCAGAAACTTGGCAGAGGAGTTCCTAATTTTCCTGCACCCACTGAATGAGTTCACTCATTTTGCCAAAAAAAGAATCACAGGTCCAATCAAAAATATCTCTATTCAAGGGAAAAATAGTCCAACACTCAGATGAAAAGGATAACAGTCCCCTAAATCAGAGGAAACCAGTCTGTCGCCTTGATTTCCAGAGGATTGGTTGAGGACTTTTGTCCTCCTGCAGAGGCCTTCACCTCTGTGACAGAGCCAGGTCCCGTGGGATAATGAGACCCTGAGGGGCTAGATGAGGGGGTGATGAGTTTCTTCACTGCTCCACACACAGAAGCTGTGTTTCCACTTCCTGTGAGCCATGCTACACTCCTTGCTTTGTTCCCTTTGCTAATTCTGGCAGCTTTGCTAATAGTTGCTTATTTTAGCTGTTGGAAGATTATGTGTGACATTGAGGATTAAAGCATACCTTCAGCTCACATGCTTCTTTTTGGCTTGTTTTGCTGCATGCCACGTGTCCTGTAGACTCCATGTCTTTTGGCCTCCCCTGTTTCATGGGCCTTATTGACCTTCATCTCCTACCGCTGGAAGCTGCAGTAAGTCATGGAGAAGTCTGTGTCCTCTTTAGGAATTATTTTTCTGCAACTCTGCTGATTGATAAACTGAAATAAAGCAATAAAAATAAAAATAAAACAAAGGCACTGGAAATAAGAAAAAAGGATCCAGAAGGTTGAATTTTTGTGATAAATACTTGCCTCTTACATCTGCCTTTTGTTTGCAACAGTCAGGTCTGCAGGGCTTATTAGCAAATAAGCGTATGAAAATGTGTATTTCCAAATGTTCCTTTTGTAGGCATTTAAATAATGCCAAATTGAGCATGAAGCCGACTGGGTGCAATTGCTGCCATCAGAAAATAGGAATGAGTGGGCTGGGGAAGGCTATCCTCCCTCCCAGGTGGGAAAGCAGCTGAAAGGCAGAGCGAGGACATAAAGGTGCCACTCCTTACGTGGTGCTAACTTCCACATTCAGCCAATAACCAACGATGTCTGATGGCGTGGTGTTTAATTCCTGTATGTCATGCAGAATGAATTTAGCCAGAGAATGGAGCTTCTACTGCAGATGGGCGCTAGCAGCCTCTCATCCTTCCTTTATGGCCATTCCTAATGTTTCTAATGCCACTGATACCAATGGTTCTGTGTCAAATTAAAAGCAAAGGGAATTCAGTGTCAAGTAGTTTGTTTGCAGGAAAAGACATTTTGGTCTTCTTGGAGCAATCCAAACCCTGCTCCCAGCTGGTGTACACCAAGGGAGCTCCTCAGCACCTCCACCTGCCTTGGGGACATGTGAGAAGTTTAAGGAGATGAGAGAAACAGTCAGATAGGTTTTAAGGACACTGGTGATCAATAGAGCTCATTTAGCACTGCACAAGTAGTCTTGTTGCACTGCCTAATTCTTGTTCCTCCTGCCAAGCAGTGCTTGCAGTAAATTAAATCTGTACATTAGGAGTACCTGCACATGGCTGATGGACAAGCTAAATCTGTCTGTGAGAAGTGGATGTTCCCATGTACACCTGGATCTCGTGAAATAAGGTCACCGCCGTTACCAGGTAACAGCAAGATGCAGGTTAAATGCCAAGGTACCGACTCAGCATCTTCTGAAAGCATGTGGTGCATAGAAAAAAAATACTTTTGCAAAGTCTTGTTCTTCCTTAGTGTTAGTTCCCCAGTATATGGTTGTTTGATTCAACTCCAAACTTCAGCTTGCTGTGATAGTGTATGTTCTTAAATTCCAAAGCAGTTCTAGTGTTTGCCTAGAAATATTCCATGTAAAGAATACCGGGGCAGTCTACACTCCACATAAACTCTTATGTAATCTATCTATATGAAATTCAAGCTTTTGTTGAGGTGGATCTGAGCCTTTGTAAATAATCTGTTCATAGCACAAAATTTGTGAAGATTTCAATTTTTTTAATTTTTAAATTTTTATTAATTATTATTATTTTTTTTAACTCTGGTAATAAAAAAATTGTATCAGTTGTTTCCATGTCAAGATTGTCCAGCAGTTTAAAGTTGCCCAAGGAGGCTGTGGCTACCCCATCCCTGGAGGCATTCAAGGCCAGGCTGGATGTGGCTCTGGGCAGCCTGGTCTGCTGGTTGGTGACCTGCACACAGCAGAGGGTTGGAACTGGATGATCTTTAAGATCCTTTTTCAACTCAGGCCATTCCATGATTCTATGTTATGATTTTTAAAATAAGAATTGTAACGTGGAATTTTTACTTATTTTGTTGTGTTTTTTTTTTTCTAACATCCTTGAAAAAAATAATGCTCTCTTGAGTTTAAGAGTTGCTTGCCAGTATTTTCTCATGACAAGCTTAGTAACTTAAGGAATGAAGGCAGCCAGCAGGCTTTGGTCTGAGTGAGTCTCACTCTCTTCAATATTAAACTTGAAATAATGGCACCATCTTTTATATATATAAATTTTGCATTGAAAAAAAAAAAGTGACAAGAAGTCCATCTACTGCCCATCACCATAAAAACAGTTGTTTTGCTTTACCTATTCTTGATTCCACCAGCTGGATATCACAGCAGTATTTAAAATGTAGTGAGACACCAAGATGAGTGAAACCAACAGTGAAGTGTTTGCTTTGACTTCTAACTGCATGGGGCCAGAAGTTAACTGTGTTTTGGCCGAAAGGAACTATTTCCTACCTTTGCTCAGAGAGGGGTTTGGACACATGCACAGGAATAACTGCATTTCCAATCCATAGGCTGCAGGCTCCTTCAAGGGCAAGGAGGAGTATGGATTTCTGTAGCCTGCTGGTGCCTCATTCTGCTGCTTGCTGTACAGGTGAAGTCTGTCTGCACAGCAGTCCTTGAGCTCTCCCCGTGAAGTAGCTCAGAGGTGTAATTAACGCTATGATCAATCTATGTTTTTTGTTCTTGTCACTGGCAGCCATGGCTTCACAGTGTTGTTTTAGCACTGGGCTGCCTGCACTCGTGTTTGCGAGGCCCATGTGGGAACACCCTCTGTGTTCAACATGTTTATTATAGCCATCGTGCTCCTCATCGCTGTGGACCATACAGGGTGCCTTCCAAAACCTTTGTCTTAGCAATGATTAGTGAGGTTTCATATATATTTATACCACATATATTCCCATATACCATTATAAATTGGTATATATTCATATGTAGCATTTTCAATTCTCCATGTACAGTACAGAATTACAAAGAAGGAAACGGACACACTCGTGAACTTTCAGTAGCTATTTGTATTAATTGCTTATTTATCACACCTCCTGAAACTCCTTTTTCTTTTTGGATCTGAATCATTCAACACCATGAAAGAGAAATAAGGTGACCTGGATAGAATCATGGAATGGCTCAGTTTGGGAGGAGTCTTAAAGACCATCTGGTTCCACTCCCTTGGTTGAGGTACTTTTCCATCTTTGCCAACAGGGCCTGGGGAAAACAAAATACAAAAAACAAAAAACAAAATCCAAGGGATTGACTGTTTCTGGTGGAAACTTTCTCTGGCAAAAACAAACAGGTAAAAATCCACTCCCATTCCTTACAGTGTTTTGCTAATTAGGGTTAGTCAAAGACAGAAAGGGAGGATGGGGATTTGATTTGATGTAGCAAAAGAGGATGTTGTTAATTTCAAGTTCAATGTTTCTTCTGATAAATGTGCTGCAGTTTCTTTTAGAATTGCTTTACAAATATGACCCTGAAAAGGCAATCTGTGTCTCCCCCTGTCCTGGCTTGCCCCAAGCACAGATCTGCCACTTTCTGATTCTCTTCATGCTCTCTAATGCAATGTGTTCTTTTGAGTCTGTCTCACTTAAAGGTGCTGCCATTCTCCTTCTCTTATTTGGTGTAAAGTGTCCCATAGGGGAGAGCATGAAGATTTCTATACTCGCTCTCCTGGCTGACCTTGGGAAATGGCATCGCTTCACAAGCAAAAGAATGCCTGAACACTGCTGCTCAGGCCATGCTTCTGAGAAAGGTACTGAAAGACAGCCCAAAAGATTGTGGAAACATTGCTTCAAAAATAACTGTGTGTGTTGTGCCCTCATGTAGACTCAGCTCAGTCCCTGTGGCTGCTGCATGTGCAGTTAAGTGCTGGTCCCCAGACGATGCTATTAGTGGACAGTCTTGTTTTCCACTTGTTTCTAAATGGCTCATACGTTATTAAGTTGCACTTTTGCCTGCCTCAAAAACCTGTGTTTTTCTCCTTGTAGCAAAAGCATTTAAATGGGAATGGAAGCACCAGGTGCAGGCGGATGAGCTGCTGGGGTCAGGCAGGCAGTAGTCACAGCCGGTGCCCCCGTGCTGCCCCCCATGTGTGGGAGGACACAACCCAGACTGATTCACTGAGCAGATGCTGTTGGCACCACCAGTGCAGGCTGTGAGAGCACACCAATGCACTGCCGACTGTGCTGCAATTCAGCCAGTGAAGATCATGGACGAACAAAGCATCACTCTTTCCTTTGACCCCCACCAGTATTTCTGCCCCCTCCTGGCTCCTCTTCTGCTCCCAGCTGCTAAAGGTCTTCAAGCTTTATGCACGCAACAAGCACTGACGCCTACCTGGCTATAATGTGTGTGTTTTGCAGGAGGGATAGGGAGAAAAGCAAAGCCTCGTAGGAAATGAGGCTTTATCACACATCTGTCAGCACACAGAGAAGCATTCTGTGCTGAAATCTCACTGCTTCTTTCATTTTCCCCTTCACCAGTTGGATACTACAGGTAAACGATGCTTCCAGAAGGCTTGTTGAAGGAAAACATAATATGTCATCAAATGGGTTTCGGGTGACTTTCACACACAGCTCCCTGGCTGTCTGAAGAGGTGAAACTGTGCCTATGAGACTTGCATTACTCCACATTACCTTCTCTGCTGCGCTCCACAGGCTGGCTTCCCTTGCTCTGCCCCAAGGACTTTGCTGGTGTCTCACTTGCTATGGGATCTGCTCAGAGCCCCACATCAACCGGTAGCATCCACAGGGAGAGAGGAAACACAACACGTGGAGCCAAGCAGCTTCATGGAAGGATGAAACTTATGCAAACAGATATCTAAAAAAAACCCCCAACAATTAATAAAATATATCTTGCCCATGCATTATGAAATGTGTCTGCCTGCACAGTGAAGTAGCAGCTTTAATTTTTACTCTGGCATGGGAGAACTAGTCAGGATGGAAATGACTGCATGCAGCGGTGAGTAGCCACCTCCAAGGGTTTGCATGCACCTTCCTCCTCTTTCTCTGGGTGTCTGACTCCAGCAGAGTTTGTGGAATGGGCTGGGGGCACACGTCTTGTTTTCAGTGCAGTGAATGGTCTGTAATCCAGATAGAGCGAGAGAAGGGTAAACGCAGCACTGAGACAAGTTGCATGTACTGAGTGGCAGATTTATCGGGTAGGGTTATAGCAGGGCTGCTCCTCTCTCTCCCTCCCTCTCTCCTTCTTATTAGTTGTGTGGTCTGTGTTGTTAATGCTCTATGATTGAGAAGCAGCTGAGAAGCTCCACGACCCACCTCTGTAACCATGGAGCTATTTCCTGAATAGTGCTGTGTGCCTCAAACACAGAATAAGAATATTGTCATATGATGGTCAGTAAGGGAACAATTGCTCTGTGCAGGAAGAATCCCCTTGGTACTGCCTTATGGAGAAGAACTGTCTCCTCCTCATCTCTCCCAGTATTTGTGGTCTTCTCAATATGCTTCTCTGGTATCTACATTAATTGCCTGTGCCTGGCCTTTAACAATGTGATGTACATCAGCTCCTCACTCTATAGGAGCACGCACCCTTTCCTCAGCTTATCTTTTCTTTCCAGTGAGTTTACAGAGCTCTGCAGAAAAAAGCTCTACCACCGGGGTCAATGAGCTGCTCTGGATACATGGCACATCCAATTTTTAAATCAGACTGAGCAAGTGCAGTGAAGTGTGCATGGTACCCACTAGCTGCAGAGTTATGGCTTTCAGTGAGTCATTTCTCTGCCCCACCATCCCACATCTCCATCTCTAACAGAAAATAGGTTACTTTTTTTAGCTTGGAGAAGAGAAGGCTCCATGGAGACCTCATTGTGGCCTTCCAATACTTGAAGGGAGCGAATAAATAGGAGGGGAAATGGCTGTTTACAAGAGTGGATAGTGATAGGGCAAGGGGGAATGGTTTCAAACTGAGACAGGGAGGTTTAGGTTGGATATTAGGAGGAAGTTTTTCACCCAGAGGGTGGTGAGGCACTGGAACAGGTTGCCCAAGGAGGCTGTGGATGCCCCATCCCTGCAGGCATTCAAGGCCAGGCTGGATGTGGCTCTGGGCAGCCTGGGCTGCTGGTTGGTGACCCTGCACACAGCAGGGGGTTGGAACTGGATGAGCACTGTGGGCCTTTTCAACCCAGGCCATCCTATGATTCTATGCTTGATACATTTTCAGGATAGCAAACAACAGGAGGAGAAGATTAGAAATGAGTGCTCCCACATTGCCCTCTGGAAACGGGTGCTGCTGCCACCAGAGCTGCTTCTGTTGCAGTGTATACCGTATGGGAGAGCAATCTGCCCAATGCAAAGCCAGGTGTTGTACTTTCAAAGTCAGTCTTCAAAACGGCATCAGTGAACGTTCAGCAGAATTTTCCAGCTATAAATATTTGAACAGCAGTTTGTTAATTTTTGTTACTCTCAATGTGGATTAATTGCTGTTTTATCAACTTCAGCTTCTATTAGTTCGGGATTTACATCTTCTATGATAGCATCAGCCTTTGTCGTGAATAAAACATTTTGTAACCAAGACAAGTTCATTAAATTCTTGAAGGTGAACTGACAGATTAAAAGCAGTACAAAGATCCTGATATGTTTTACAATTGCAGGAAGGCTCATTTGGAGCTTTATAAAACAACACCGAGCATTTCAGATATTTCAGCTTCAAATGGACTGTGATAAATACTGCTGTCTTTTGAAATGCTACTGCTCCTTGTTATCTCACATTAATAGACTTCCGTACCTATCCTCTCTCTTTTCTGAAGCTAATGAGGTGTCATTTTACATTATTAATCACACAAACAACTGAGGGTGTAATAGCATAACCCTCTGCGTGTTGCTCTTTCACCTCATTAACCTCGACTGGCACAGCATTGGCCCTGTGGTCCCAGCACTGCCATTCACAGAGGTGCATTGAATGGGGCCAGTGGTGATTATCTGGTGCTCTGAGCTGCTCAAATAGAAGTGAGGGTTGGCCCTGGGGTAAGGTGTGTTCATGCTGCTAAATTCATGCCATTCAGGGACGTGAGTGAATTACCCATAGGAAGATGGAAACCTGTGGAAAACCTGCTTGTCTGTCGTTTTGTTGGGATGACTCGGACCTCGTCTGGAGTAATGCTGTTAATGGCAGTGTGCTTACCATAATGTAGGGGAGGCATAATGAGACCCAGGGAGCGTGCATACTTATCTGCCAGGAGACATCTGATTAGTTATTCTTAATTATTCATATCTGGTCTGATAAATACCTTCAGGATGAAGCGTGGAGCTGAGCTTACTTTTTAAACTCTGTTCTATTACTTTACTCCCTTCTGTCTGTCTGGGCAGGCTCTTTTATCACATGGCACTGAGGCAATGTGACTGATGTCTGCCACTGACATCTGCTTGCCTGATACACGAGTTCTGCACTGCTAGTGAGTCCCCAAGCAGGGCCCTTCCCTCAGTCCTCCTGCTTGGGCATGGGGGATGCTCAGATGCTGACCTCAATGGTATCAATCAGCTCTCTCCATCAATAAGTCCATCAGCTGCTGTAATGCACATTATCTGGAGAGCCAAGGACAAAGTCTCAAGGTGGGGATATGTTGTTTGGTTGTTAAAGAATCACAGAATACTTGGAAACACAGAATAAGGTGGCTAGGAACCTAAATCAGAAGTTCTGTACTCCAAATATATTCCTATGACCTGTCAGGGCCAAATACGTCACACTGCTCAAGAGATGGAGATTCCACCATTTTTCTGGGCTCTTGTGAAGGCTGGTGATGCTTGGTGCCCCCCAGGGGTCTGAGACCAGTACTCTTCAATATCTTTATCAATGACAAAGCTGGGATTGAATGCACTCTCTGTGAGTTTGCTGATGACATCAAGCTGAGTGATGTTGCTGACACAAGAGAAAGAAGGGATGCCATCCAGAGGGATCTGGACAGGCTTGAGAAGTGGGCCCATGCAAATCTAATGAGATTCAACAAAGCCAGGTGGGGGGCATTGCACTTGGGTCACACCACATATTTGTGCAGGGTGGGAGAACTCACTGAGAGCAGCCCTGCAGAGAAGGACTGGAGGTCCTGGTGGACAGCAGTGTGTGCTTGCAGCCTGGAAGGCCAATGGCATCCTGGGCTGCATCAACAAGGAGGTTGCTGCAGGGCAAGGAGGGGATTTGTCCCCCTCTGCTCTGCACTTGTGAGGTCCCACCTTCAATGCTGCATCCAGGCCTGGAGCCTCCAGCACAAGAAGGGTGTGGAGTTGTTGGAGTGAGTCAAGAGAGCCAAGAGGATGCTCAGAGATCTGGAGCACCTCTCCTATGAGGAAGGGTTGAGGGAGTTGGGCTTGTTTAGCATGGAGAAGGCTCCAGGGAAACCGTACTGAAGCCTTCCAGTTCTTGAAGAGAGTTTATAAGCAGGAAAGGGAGTGACTTTCACATGGTCTGATAGTGACAGGACAAGAGGGAATGGCTTTAAACTGAAAAAAAGGGGATATTTAGGTCAAATGGGAGGAAATTCTTTACCCAGAGGCAGTGTGGCACTGGCACTGCTGCCAAGAGCTGTGGGTGCCCATCCCTGGAGGTGCTTGAGGCCGTGGATGGGCTCTGGGCAGTTTGAGCTGTGGGGCAGGGGGGTTTGTAACTAGATGGTCTCTAAGCTCCTTCCAGTCCAACCATTCTAAGATTCAATGATTTGTTCCACTAATTGACCATCTGCGCAGGGTTCTTTTTCCTAACATCTGACTGCAGTGCCACTTGTTCCATCCTGTGTCTGTTCTCTCCTTACAGAGAGAGTTTGGCTTTATCAGTTGCAGCCAGCAGTGAGATCCTTATTCAGTTGCATTTCTCCAGGCTGAACAGACCCAGTTCTCCCTGCAAGGTAGCAGAGGAATGACATGAGAAGTGCAAAGAATCCAGGAAATCCAATATGGTAATCTTATTATTTATTAGGCTTGAAATCACTGCAGACTGTGCACAAGTTCTTTAAAAGGAGTCCCAGAGCCCTGGGTGATCCAAGCCAGCAGAGAGCACTGAGAGAAGCAGAGTAAGAAATGCAGGTTTGGGGAATACCAAGTGCTGCATGTAAAAAAAAGGAAACTTCTGGCACTAGAACAAATCCCTCAGAGTTGTTTCTTGGCTTTGTCAGGATATCTGGAACCCCTGAGTTATCTGTGAGGCTTTGTTGGATGTTTGCTTTTATTGCAAGACTGTTGTAGGTGGAGGATGGAGCCCTGCGACAGCTCCTGGCTCTACTCCCATACAGGGCTTTGTCCTAGGGATTGGGAAAGAGAGGGCAGGCAAAGGCAGAAGTTTGCGTTCTGAATTTAGAGGGCTAAACAAATAAACACATGTGTGAGAAAATAGCACAGGGCTTAACGCAGATACAGGGCTCTCAGAAGTATTATTGGTAGAGGTTCATTTAATCCCAAAGAGATTCAAAGGGATAATGACACAGGAGTGGCTCTCTAGTTCTCCTTATATATGCCTGCTGGAGGTTATGTGGGTATTCGGGTGATTGATTCATCTTCAGAGCTGGGGGCAATTGTGTGATCCAGATGACTAACAATGAGATTTAGGATCAAATTTATTCCACTTGAGGTAGTTAATCTGACGCTTTTCTCCCCGGGTTTTCTGTCTGAATCTAATCCAAGGTAGTGATGAGCACGAGTTTTTCCTGTTAGGGGATGCTTAGCGACCTTGCATGAAGTGGTCCTGACGAGTCAGACAAGCAGGCGCTCTGAATAAAGAGGATGGCTGATAGAAGGGAGCATCAGGGTCAGCTGTTCCAGCACAGGGGCATTTGCTGCTGGAAAAGCTTTTACTGATACTGTTAGTATAGCACCCACCGGCTCAGCAGCGGCACAGAAAAATCTCTCTCGAGGGCACGGTCAAACTGAGCACTTTGCATTTGTGTTTACTCCTCATTTTTGCCTTCAAAAATGGGGCTCTGAATAGTGCTATCTATTCTAAGGTTAACTTTGTGTGTCACTATGTGGCTTCCCCCCCGTGTGTGAGGCAGGATACACTTCTCCAGCCCCACTTCTGCATTCCCCTCATTCTGAGAAGGCCTTTTTTAACGAAATACTGAGCATTCTTTTGCCCAGAATTTCCTGGAAAAATCTCAGTCTGCCTCTCTACATACACCGCAGGTGCAGACATCAGAGGTAACTTTAAGCCATCCCCATTCAAAAAGAGATCAGCTGAGCTTCAAGCCAGCCTGGTGCCTTTCTGGGCTCCTTTAGAAGGAACAGTGAAATTGAGGAGAGAGGAGCAGTGAAGATGTTTCTCTGAATTCCAGCTGTTCCTGCTGGTTTCTCATACAAAGCAAAGGGCCACCACCACAGCAATGTCCAACCAGCAACCTAGGCTCACTGCCATCACTGGTCTTTCCCCTGAAGAACATGGCAACTAAGACTATGTTATCTTAATGCTCAGGGTGAGTCTGGGCTCAAGAGGACCAGCAGTGATACCCTGTGCAGACTCAGAGCTTGATGTTTTAGTTACATTAATTAGGTGGCCCTGCTTTAGTTGCAGTTGTGTTTTCACAGCTATTCAAAGTCTGTTTAAATGTTTGTAGAGCTTTTATGGCTGTTAATTAACAACTGGATGCAAACATGAGAAGGCAAGAATACACACAATTGGTGTGTGTGCATATGCATTCCTCACCATCCTGCAGGACTCAGTGACATCCCTGCAGTGACCCCAGGGCTGGCCCTAAGGGGCTTAATCTCATGGGTTGCTGGCAATGGGGGAGTTGCTTTGGGGGAACATGGTAGCATAATCACCAAGACATGGTGAAAACTAGTCTAGATTGAAGCACATTTTTTTCCCATGACTCCCAGACTGTGCTGGGAACTGAGACACGGTTGACTTCATGTGTGCATACCACAACTTACCACAACTGGAGAGGGTACTTAAGCAGAAGTAGGAATCTAATTAGGGAAGGCAAGGTCCAAAAGCTGTTTCTAGCACGGGAACCAAGCTAACCCAGATTCACATTGAGATCTGGTCCCCACTCAGAAACAGTCTAGCTGTCCTCTGTACAGACCCTGGGTGAGACTATGTATGCCTCCCTGTCCTGCTCTTCATCACTCAGAGACCTCACAAGAAAGAAAATGCACCTGTGTAAATAGAATAGGACTGAGATATCTTGGGATGTTTCACCACAACAGCAAAAGCTGCTGGATTTTCCTAAGGAAGCAACAGATGTTCTGCAGATCAGGTGAGCCTACCAGCCTGTAGGAAGGGGGTGCCAGATATTGGCAGCACAGCTCAGTGCTCCTGCCATTCTGAAGCTAACTTTTATAGGAAATCCAGCATGGAGCATATTATAGATTGTAACAATTAATTTAAGGGCTCATCACCTAACTACATCGATGACAAATTTAGTCCTTCAGTTCTTTCAGTTAGACTCACCCAAATAAAATAATGCCATAAAAAGAGCATCACTTCTGCTCCCTTTGATGACTTCTGGCTGCACTGACCAGGTTTAGCTGGTCTGTCTGATGGTTGCAGAAATCTGCACCTTTTTACGTAATGTAACAGGTTTCTGAGCTGGGTGATGGCAGATGCAGCTCTCTGCTGATGCCACAAGGTCGCAAACAGGACAGAGAATTCAATGCAGAGGTTTTCCATGCCCCACAGGCAGGGAATTGGCCACACGGAGACCTGCAACATGCACCTTGCTCTCTAGGAATATTGTCCTGTAAGCATCTTTGGGGAAAAGGGCACTTTGCAGGTGTCTATGAATTCCCAGCATGCGTAAAGGTAGACAAATACTTTTTATTCCTTCTCCCATTCTGGTGGCCAAACTGAGACATTAGAGAGCAACAGGACAGGATTCAGGACAAAGAGAATGAGAGAACGATCCTTTATCGTTCAGTGCGTGAGACATAAGCACCTGCCATTGGCTTCTGAGAATTGCTTCTTGTCACCCCCAAAATGTTATGTGTTCTCCAAAAAGAAATTTTGACTTATTTTGGAGTCATTTTCTTTATAATTTGAAAAAGAAAAAAAAAGTGCAACAGAAAATGAAAGGCAAGAAGTTTCTGCTAGGTAACATTGACCTGAAAAGTTTGACTTTCTGACACTTTCTCTCATTTTGCTACTACAGTGCAAATCCAGGTGGCACTGATCCCTGTGAAAGCCTGACTGAGGACAATAAACCAGGCAGACCCCCATGGCTTTCGCCTAGCTATGATATCACAGCAGGATGGGTTGGTGAGTTAGCTCTGATGTGGGTCCTTGGCCAAGGCTCTCCACTGTGCACTCAGCCAGGATTGTGCAAGGGCAGAGGGGAGTGCACATTCCACACGTGTTCCATGTTTGCAATGAAAAAGAACACAGAAGCAGATGCATAAACCCCTTTCCTCTTTCTCTTCCAATTTTCTGGGGCTTTTTCCAGCACCATTCACACTGTTTTCTGGGCTGGCAGCAGCAACCAGTGAAACCTGAACGTGTTTAGGGGTGATCCTGTTCTGTCTCCTTGCCTCCCTTTGCTGTAGCTCTTTGCAAGCTCATACAAAAATATGATGGAGGCTGCACTTGAGAAACCACCCCTCTCCTGTACTACTAAGCCAAATTCAGAAAATAACCGAATCTCAACTACTGCAGATCCTTTACTCTCCATTCAAACTTCCTTACAACAGCTTTATGTACAGGACTGCTGCTGTTAGTCTGACTTCTACAACCAGTGACAAAAAGACATGAAACGGTGCACGTGGAGAACGTAATCATTTCATCACTAGGGCACAGAGGGCTGCTTGTCTCTGTTCCCAGAAAGAGATATGGAGAAGGAAAACTCAAGCCAGGTCCACCACTGCCCTCCATCCCTCCTGGGTAATGCAATGGGACCCAAGCAGTCAATGGAACCCAAGCATAAAATAACTAAGTTTAATCTTCCTTTTCTCATCTGCTTTTAACTTTCAGTATAAATTACCTCATCTGCAGTGTCACTAGAAATTGATTTGTTATGCTAAAGACTTGCCAAATAAATAATGAGCTCCCAAATTAACCTATACGCAATAAGACAAGGAGTGAATTATTTCTAGTGATTCCTTTTATCAGGTGAGGATTAAATTATTTCAGAGCTCTGATTCCCAGGACTGGGCTGCCTCCGAAAAATGTGCTAGTGACACTTAAAAACACCAACCCCCATCTATGCTCTTTTATGATATTAAATGTCACCACTTTCCACATTTTATCACATTATTACAGCCTCTTCTTGCCTGGAAGGAATCAAATTAATGAAAACTGAAAGAATCCAAGGTGTCTGCCCATACATCTCTCAGAAAATCATCCTGCACATTACAGAACAAGTTCTGAGGTGATGCCACGAGGCAAAAGACCAAACCAATTTAAATAAAGCTGATTACAGACTTTAAAAAGAAAAAGAAAAAGAAAAAAGAACAACAGTGATGCCTGTTTTAAGGTACCAATAAAAAGACAAGAACACTTGTTTAGCAGGAATATTGTGTTTCATTGTGTTTCATTTTTTCCAATGAAACCTGTTCTACTCATCCTCTGGATGGGTTCTGGGGGCTGCAGTTGGGCCCCATTCTTGCATTGGAACTTGATGATCTTTGGGGTCCCTTCCAACCCAAGCCATTCTATCATTCTATGATACTATGAGGACTGTAGGAAGAGCAACTTTTTTTTCTCTCATGTGCATCTGAATTACTGACTATAAAAAAAAGTTCTTTCAGAACTCTCTTCCTGGTCTGAGGATACCTTCAGCACGTGCCCAATGGAGAAAAGAGAGAGAAAAAGTAGGAAGACTTGTAAGAAAGCCTTATGCTAACACAAGCAGAGAAATCATCATCAAGGGCCAAGAGCAGCTTGATGCAGATCAGCTGTAAGCTATTATTAGGATTGCATTAGGCAGCTAATATCACTTTTCAGTAAAGTGGAATGTGTCCACTAATGCTTGAAGATGCTTATTATTATTTATTGATATATAAAGTTGTGATGTGAATTTTATTTAAAGGAATGCCAGGCACCATTACCATAATTTGTTAATGCAACAAAAGAGCTTCCTATTATACTAATGTCACCTTGCTGAAACTAAAGCTCACACAGTTTTTCCATCCATGTGTTATTACTGAGAGTAATCCAGCACAGTTCTTTGGTTTAGCATTGTCTCCATAGAACTCACTGAAATAAGGTGATTTTTGAGGGATGATTAATGTTATGAATTGCATCTCAATCCAGTTAAACAATGTATTGCTGAGCAGAGAGTAGCTAAATGACTTTTTTTTTTTGGTAGATGTTTGTGTGGCCCCTGGATCTCAGGTCAAACCCTTTACCCATAGGGCACAGCCAAAGGATGCTGTGGGAATGGGTTTGTCTGTGGAGCTGGTGAGGGTCTTGCCATTGTGCTCTACAAAACAGGATGTCTGGGAAGTTACCAAATTTGAGCAGTTTTCATCAAAGTCTTCCAAAAACATCTTTTAGAGAGTGCTCTGCCAGCCAAAGATCTGAGGCTGGAGTTGGATGATATATTCCAAGGAGACTTCTGCAGCAAAAAGTTTAAATTTCTTAGCCTGCAATCCTCATATATAGCCAGAAATACCACTGATATAAGATTGGGCAGTGAGCTGAGCAGCAATTTGTTTTCCAGTTCCTTCCTCTTGCTATGAGCCAATGATTAGGTGCTTTCCAGCCTTGCACGTAGCATCCTTGTAAAGTAACTGCTACTTAAATCTCCTGGTGAAATCAAACTCCAGTGGGCAATCATGTAATGTAAGGGGTGTGCCCTTTGAAATGAACCCCACTCCTAATTCTGCAGGGCTATTAGCAGTATTTGAACTTCACATGTCACTTCACATTCCAAGTGTCTGCAGGGTGGCTCATCACCAAGCAGCTCTCACCACTGCTGTGTTCAGCTTGGGTCAGAATTGTCCCTGTGGCAGTCCTAGGAGGAAGCACAGCTGCAGGTGCCAGGGCTGCACATGCTGCTCCTGTTCAGGAGGTTCAGGACACTGAATTTCAGGATAGCAAATTTCAGGCTGTTGAAGGAATTCTTGGATTAGATCCCTTGGGAAGAAGTCTTTAGAGAGAAAGGAGCAGAGCCACCTGACTGCTCTTTAAGGATGCCTTTCTGAGAGCAGAAGAGCTCTCCATCCCCCAAAATAAGAAAGCAGGCAGGGAAGGCAGGAAACCAGCATGGCTTGGCGAGGACATGGTGGTCAAACAGGGAAAAAAAAGAGCAAGTACAGGCTGTGGAAACAAGGATGTGTCACCTGGGAAGAATACAGGGATGCTATCCAGATACACAGAGGTGGGATTAGAAAAGCCAAGGCACAGATGGAACTGATTTTGAGGAATGTTAGAAACAACAAGAAGGGGTTCTGTAGGTACACTGGTCAGTAGAGACAGGTGTACCTCCTCTGCTAAATGAGAGAGGAGAACTGGCTGCAGCAGACATGGAGAAGGCTAAGGTATTCAGTGAGTTCTTTGCCTCAGTCTTCCCTGGCAGCCAGGATTCTCATATTTCTCACATCCCTGAACCTCTTGGTGGGAGCTGGGGGAGCAAGTCCAAGACCTCCTCATGAGACTGAATGTGCACAAGTCTAAGAAACCAGACAACAAGCATCCCAGGGTCTCAAGGAAACTGACTGATGTGGTTGCTGAGCCACCCTCTATCATATTTGAAAAGTCATGGCTCTCGTGTGAAGTCCTTGGTGACTGGGAAACATCATTCCCATTTACAAGAAAAGGAGGGCTCCAGAACTATAGGCCAGTAAACCTCGCGTCTGTGCCTGGAAAGATCATGGAATAGATCCTCCTGGAAGACATGTTAAGGCACATGAGGAGTGAGCACGTGATCTGAGACATCACCAAAGGAAAGTCATGCTTGGCCAATCTGGTGGCCTTCCATGAGGGAGTGATGGAATCAGTGAAGAAAGGGAAGGCAACTGATGTCGTTCATCTGGATTTCTGCAAAGCCTTTGCATTCTGTGAATGAATCCTGTGCCTCCAAGGCACCAAGTACGAGCTCACAGTACCTTACTTACTCACCTGGCTAAGATGTGTGCATGGGTTGTATGGTACCACCAGTGAGCAGGTACAATAGTGAGAGCAAAGGGATGAGACCATTCTATTTCCTCACTAAGTCTGGGAAATTGTGCCTTCTAGGCTGTCTTTTCCCATAACCCATTCTGCCAGCTGTGGTCCAGCCAGCCTGTTTATCCAGAAGTGATGAGTCTGGATGCTAAAAAGCATGAAAATAACTGCAGCCATTTGACAACTTCATGCCATAATGCATTTTCCATGCTCTTTAACTGTTTTCTACTTTTATTTCTCTCTTTATATATTCCCTTTTTTTTTTTTTTTTTTGTAATTTACATATTTTTTAAATTATTTATTTAAAGAAGAGCATTTCTGAAGTTGAACGTCTGTCCATTAGAGCTGTTCAGACTCAGTGTTACCCTGCAGAAGCCAGGTGACTCCTTCCAACCTCAGAATCACAGAATCATAAAGGTTGGAAAAGACCACTAAGGTCATCAAATCCAATCATGAACCTATCAACACCATGCCCACTGAACTGTGTTCCTTGGACCCTTCTTGGTAGGTGTTAAGGCAAAATAATTCTCTGAGTCCAAACAACTGCTTCAGGTTTGGAGTGAGAAGGAGATATTTGGAAGGAAAAGGTCTTTGGAAGGTAGAGAAGATACAGGGGAGGTGTTCCTGCCTGATGGCCCAGACCTGGCCTTCTTTGGGATGGGAAATCATCTCATTAGAATGCCACCGATGTGACGTGTCCTCATTTGTTCTTCAGCATGATCCATTACATTGGGACTATTATCAGCGGTTCCAGCCCAAGCAGTGGCAGACAGATGTTTCCTAATGGGGAAGTGTTATGGGTGATCATCTCAAATTCAGGCTGGAAAATTGCCTTGGGCCTACTTACACAGATCTGCTGGGATGTTCTCCCCCAGCAGTGTCCTGCCCTGCAGCCATTTACAGATAGTGTGGAGGACAGAGATGCTATAGAAAGGGCAACAGTTCTGCCTCGCTTTATTCAGCTTCCCATTGCTAAATGGTGGCCACATCAACGTTCAGATGAATTAGAGGATGGATGACTTTGACAGAATAGGGTAGATGGAGGGAGAATGGGAGTGGGAATGAGGCAGGTGAGGCAGCCCTTGCTGCTGTGTGGTGGTGCTGCCTGTGCTGATGCAGGTTCTGGTGTCTGACAGCCACCTTTCCCTTTCTTTGAAGGTGATGGCACTGCCCTCTCTTCATTGTGAGGCTAATTCTAGTAATGTTGACAAATTGCTTAGTTACCATGGTGATGAGAATACTGCAAAAAGCTATCCAGGAGCAGACATCTCTCCTTTGCCAGTGGGATTTTCTGAGAAACAATTGGCCAGAGCAACAGCTAGACCAGCTGGATAGGGTGCACCATGTTTGCCTTCATCAGGAGACCCGTAGGGTTGGCTTTGCAAGCACTGATGTTCAGAGATGCAGCAGAGATGCAGCTGCCCTACCACAGTGCAGGTCTTGAGGACCTGCTGGGACCCCAGGGTCCTTTCATGCTCCCAGATCTGGTCCGTCAGGAGCAGCAGCCATAACTCCTTATCTAACACTTTGTGTTTTGTTTTCATATATCCCAGGCTGCTTCTGAAGATAGTACCTAATAATGTGAATTACTATAATGAAATTAATTTCATTCTACTGCTGTTCTGAAATGAGACAGGATTAAAGGAGAGAAGTGGGGAAGAGAGCAATAAATGTGATGAGGAGGAAAACAGAGAATTCCCACTGTATTCAGTCTACACCGAGCCTCCTCACATATAATAATCAGTAAAGAAGTTTCCCAAAGCAAATGTATTAAATCCACCCATGCCACCCCCATCTCCATGGGTGGACCTGCTCAGTCCCCTTCACTGTGTTTTCAAGAGGGTTTGCTGGTGATCTCAAGGAGGGTCACGCTGCTGGAGGGGGTGCAGGAATGACATGCAGGTGCATGTGGAGTTCATGTCTTGCAAAATTGCTTTTAAAACCACCACAGCTGTTTCTGTGGAAGTGCTCATAGCACACGGGACACTACACAGCATCTTAAGACATGACCAAACTCTCTGCACAGAGAAATGCTTTTGAACCACAACTTCTTCTTCTTCCTCTCACCTCTGAAGTTATTAGGAATAATACAGCCAGAAAACTTTGCTGTCTATGATATGGAATGAAAGCATGGATTAACACCTTTCTATGCCAATGGTTAGGGAATAAGACATGAAGAATTCCTGGTGTGAGCTGCTCCTCCTGCTAACCACGATTATCTTTCCCCTGAAACAAAAATTTTAGGGTGGTCTGCTGAGTCAGTAAGAGTGGAAAAAAAATAAAAACGAGGGGTAAGAACAGATAGAAAATCATGGGGGAGGAGGACATGAGAGTTTATTTCAGGTGGAATAGAGCAGCCTCCATTCTCCAGCCTCATTCTTATGGTAGAGCTTGTGACTTCAGTGTCTGAGATTTCCAACAAAGATTTTGCACCTGCTGAAATGAAACATCTCTTAAACAAGCTTCTACTTTGTCGATACAAAACTCATTCAAATTAATGATGCTACAAAACGTTTCTGTAAAATAAGAACAATGCCTGCACTTTCACCGGGATTTCAAGCTCTGACCTTTTCCTGTTGTTCTCCAAAATTTTCAATTACATTTTGGTGTTTTTTTGAGGTTCTGCATTCAAGCTGATGTGAAATTGTGAAATATCAGTGAGCAGTGATGGGTAAATCAAATAGTAAATTTGGAAACAGAACCAGTCAGACATATCAGAACTGTGGGTCAAAACATTTTGAGTAATGATGTATCTGCATTTGTGACCTGTGTACATTTATATTCTTGTGGAGTTTTTGTGAAAATGATAAGTTTGCTGCAAATTATGGATAATCACCAAAATGTACCTGCTATCACAAAGCAAGCATTCTGCTTCAAGAGGGAGCACATTCTCCTGTGAGAATTTTCTTATTGTAGGCTGAAAATCTATAAGGATGTTGTAGCAATTTATAATCATAAAATCATAGAATCATAGGATGGCCTGGGTTGAAAAGGAGCACAGTGCTCATCCAGTTCCAACCCCCTGCTATGTGCAGGGTTGCCAACCAGCAGCCCAGGCTGCCCAGAGCCATATCCAGCCTGGCCTTGAATGCCTGCAGAGATGGGGCATCCACAGCCTCCTTGGGCAACCTGTTCCTCACCACCCTCTGTGTAACAAAAGCCCATGTCCATGGATATCTGACAGAGGGCAAGGCTGTGAGCACTGCAAAACACATTGGTTAAGCATTCAGCCCAGGACAGAAATTTCTACGTATAAACTTGTAAAACAGCACTTAAACTTGGTTTCTGATTAATTAGTGCTGTCAGAACAGTGTGATGGGGCCTGAGGGGAGTAGGGAGATAAATATAGGTACGTTCAAAAATACAATGGTATTTTTGGAGGTGTAACTCTAAATTATCAAGATTGTGATGCTAAATTATAATTTCCAACCTGAGCAATTCTATGATTCTATGGTCGGCATCTACAGCCCAAGCCAATGTTCAAAGCTGCTCCATGTGCAGCCCATGTGCTGTGCCTTCAGAAAGCAGCCCAGTGGTGCCAGCAAATGTCTGAGTACTTCCTAAAGGATTAATGGACCTGCTGACCATAGCACAGCAGCACAAGAGAGGCTTTCCAAAAGCAAAAGTCCAGTTTCAATGCCACAACATTTTTCCGAGGCTTCTCAGACCTTTCCCACATTTCTTCTCACCCTTCATATTTCTTTGGGATGCTCCAGATGATTCTGAAGAGACCTTGGGAAAATTCCAGCAAGGCTGCAGTAAAAAATAAGTAGTCTTGGTGCTGGATGACATCATGCTGTCACGCTGAAAGATGTTTTTTTTTTTTTTTTCATAGCCTATCTGGCCTGGAAACCTATTTTTCTTTATTTAATTTAATTTATTTATTTATCTTTAAAAGGAAAGCTGCAATTCTTGTGCAGTGGGAGAAATAGTGAAAGCTGGGTCAGATTGACAAGCAGAGATCCAAGATTTCATCTCAAACATCACCTATGGACAGATCTGTCTGCAGGTGATGACATCTGAGGACTGGGGAGGACTCAACAGCAGGAGAGCTGCTCTGCCAGGAGACATTTCAACAGCTCAGGATGTGTCTCACCTTAAGGGACCCTACTTTATTAGAAATGTTCTCCTGTGAAGAAATGCAAACTTGGCAACCCTGAAATATTCGGTGATTTTGTTTCTGACTCTATGAGATGTGCATTAGTAGGAGAATGAAGTGTGTGTGTGTTGGGGGGGGTGGGAGGGTGGAATGAAAACACTCCCGAAGTGAAAATGTCATTTCCATGTTTTCAAAGACTTGAGATTTTATTTTGCCTTTGAAAATAATTTTCATTTTAAAAGTTTCTGCCACTTCATCAGCATTGGTACCCGCCATCCTCAAAGATGAAAATTACATTTTTCTCTCCACATTAAATGGAACATGTCATTCAAAATCAAGCGAGATGTCTCTTTTTTGCAAACTTCTCACTAGAAGAGTCTGAATTTTGGCTTCTCAGATCTACCAGTAATGTTGAAAGGCAGCTTGAGCTCTGATCTTGCACCACTGCAGCCCTCTGTACGTCCTAGAGTGGCTCTGACCAGGCCCCAGACACAGCACAGCCATGTCTTCAGCGTCCATCTAAGATGGTTGCTTTCAATGGTTGAAGTCAGTGAGAGCTGCCTTCAGAGCTGAGAACATAGGGCACTGGTCCAAAACTCAGTTGGAGTGGGCAGCAAGAGAAAACTGAGCCTTTCTCCATTCTTGGTTCACATACCTGCCCAACCTCTCCTGCCTTCCATGCATCCATGCCTCAGCCTTTGCTCTCCATTCACCAGAATTTCTCTCTTCCATCTTTTCATAGGAAGGATGCTCTGTGACACATGGCTTTGGCTAAATGTTGAGCCTGCCCGATGAAATGCATTACAGATTGGAATGAATAAAGCTAAGAGCAGGACTGAGGTAGATTTGCCTAGATTTATTTTTCTCTTCTGTGTCTTGTTTTCTATTTCATCTGCACCATAACTGCCTGAATCCAGCCAATTTTTAATGGGTAGACATCAGTAAGCCCAAGTTGCTCCATGAATCAGAGGAAGATGAAATTCTGCAACTCTGAAGACCATTTGTAAAAGTAATGTTGTGGACCTTTTACTTTTCTTCTAATTACAATCAGCTTGGCCATGTCTCTGCATGTAGCAGCCTGCCAGTATCTGAAAGGGACAGACTCTTCAGCAGGGTCTGTTGTGACAGGGCATGGAGAAAGGGTTTCAAATTAAAAGAGGGGAGCTTTAGACTGTATGTAAGGAAGAAGTTTTTTTTTTCCAGTGAGGGTAGTGTGGCAGGGGCATGGGTTGCCCAGAGAGGTGATGGGTGCCCCATCACTGGTGACATTAGAGCCAGGCTGGATGGGCTCTGACCACCTGATGCGATGTGATGTCTCTGTTCACTGCACGGGAGTTGGACTAGATAACCTTTAAGGATCCATTCCAACTCTAAAGATTCTGTTATTCTATGTCTAAGACACACTGCCAAGCCTCACATGTGAAGCCAGGCTAGTGCAACCCACTGCTCTCAGCTGTCCTGCACCACTGCAAGCTGGAAGCATATGTAAAGATAGCAGCTCTAATTTGATGCCTTCTTTCTTTCTGGGGAGATTCTGATGTGTCTCTGAATAGAACAGCTCGAAAGAGCCAATGTTCTTGAAAATTACTGCTCTTAATTCCATTTTGTCCTCTCACATGGTGGTTTGGGGGCCAGAGCTACAAATATTTTATGCTGCTAGAATGGGAGGAAAGATCAGAAGGTTATCAGCTACATTCAGAAACTGCCCAGGCTATTTCTTTATGCCTTGGAGAAGGATACTGCGAGAGCATGATTTGCTAATTTTATGTCCTGCATGACAAGAAGATGACCCTTCTGCAAAGAAATGGGACAAAAAAATTTGAGCACCATTATCTGTGTTTGCCTCAGCAGCTTTGTGTCTCAGCATCAGCTGTGTCTGGGGAACATGGACAGATGGAAGTGGAGGTCGGCACCAGAGGAGGGCTTACTGACACTCTCATTAAATAACACAGACAAATTGTAGTAATTTGAAAAGACCAACAAAACCCACTATTAGAGTCAGTGGTATGAAACTGCAAAGCAGCCACATATGGACAAAAACTTTCACGTCACCAATGACTGGAGCTCACATAACTCTATTCTTCAGCACAGATGCAATGAAAGGTTTGAGCTATTTTCATGTGGCAGCAAACTGGGGGCATTTACTGCGTGAACCACAATAACTGGCTCCCATTACCCAGTTTATGGGGTGAAGTTCTGCATGCTGATTCAAATTCATCTGCTTGGCAAATTGGGAGCGCTCACTGGTTTGTGAATCTCCAGATCTGTGAATGCAACCAGCTGGGGATGTCTGTGGGCTGGGGTTCGTTGTTTTTTTTTAGCTGCAGACATTAGTTTAGCAAAGCATGAACAGAGCTGCAATACCAGTCACTACTATGAAGCCATAAATCACTTCTCAGAACGCCTCTGGAAACAGGGCATGCCAAATGGCTTTACAGTGGATTTGTGATAGCAGTGCTAAAGAAAATGCCATTTAAATAAAATTTCCTACTAACGTAGGTGAAGGATAAGAGAAAGCATAAAACAAATCATTAACACCTCCCGGATGACTTCAGCTCTGTGCATGCAAGGACAGCAGGGGAGTAAATAGTGGGATGGAAGGATCTGTTTTTCCCTGGTAATTGTAAAACTTCTTTTCTTCATATTAAACTTATTGCCAACTGATCTCAGTGGGGTTTAAATTGATTTTTGGAAACTAGAGCTGGTGAAAATTACCGGGGAGCATGCATTGAGACTGGCATCTTACAACCAGTGTTGCTGTCTGGGAATAGGAATTTCTTCTTTTAAATAACTTTACAGCCATCTTCTAAGGAGGGAGAAATCTTTTGTTTGGTTGCCTTATGAATATTAAAATAGTTGTTTCATTCTGGCCTTAAAAAACTTGCTCTTGAGGCTCCCCAACTTCCCTGGAGCCCAGGCTTTTAAGACAGGAGGTGCGGAGGTGATCTGGGAGGTGAAGGCAGAGTTTCTGGCATCCTGTTTTGCTCACGGGGAGATCCAGCTCCCATTTTGGCATCCAGTGTGATGCCGCCTCCTGATTCCTATCCAGAAGCAGCTGAAATTGGCTGGTACTATTTGTCTCCATTCGTGTTCAAGCAAATCCCACCTTTGAAACAAACGACCTGGAGTCGGGACTGGAACCCCTGGCACCATTTCCTTCCAGACATCCTTGCCCAATGCTCGAGGCCCACCAGCCTCCTGGCCATCCCCAGCTGCTGCCCTTGGAGTCTGCCAGACCATGGCATTGCTGGATTTCTGCACAGACTGAGGGCTTTTAGGCTTACAGCCGTGGAAAAGAATAATGGAGATTCAGGGAAAAAAGGGCTGCTGAGGGAGGGGATGCTACTGCAGCCTGCTCAGCCTTAAATGCCATCAGAGAAGAGAGGAGACTGCTGTTCATGGGAGAGAGAAAGCCTCATGAGGGAGAGATGATTTAAGTTACAGAACAAGTTGGCTAAGTATAAATTTTGATTGCAAATGAGGATATTCCTTGATGTATGATAAGGGAAGGTCTTCAACAGCCTCCACTGGGAAGCAAGGAAGGGAAAAGCCACTGCTTTTATCATGGAGCTTAATAAGCTGATGTGATAGGAATCAGAAGGAAGAGGAGTTGTAACAGAGGAGATCCTTCAGACTCCGCATTTGTACCTCTGTCCCTCCCCTTGATACACCAATAATGAGCTTTCTTCACTTAATTATTGTGTTATAAATTACCACGATGACCATGAAAGCTGACACATTGCTTTGAGTGCCCCCACCACCTGTGTACCCTGGACAGCTAAGAGCAAGCTAAGAGATCTGTGATTTATGTACCTGTATGACATTTCTAGTAAGTAAAGGAAAATAATATCCAGGTTAATCCCAGGATCTCAAATGCTCTTTAAACTGTGAAGTGGCTGTGCTGCAGCAGAGTGGGTTTGAAGGATTGCATACAGGCAGGAGAGATTCAAGGAGAGATGGGAAGATTGATGCAACTGCAAATGAACATGTGCAGCATGCATCATATGTCAGGGAAAATAGGTTTTATAAAACCCATACAGAGTTTCTGAGTAGTTTTCTGGGCTACTGTGGCTGGCACCTTATTGCAACAGGTGTGGGTACCTGCTGCTTCAGAGGCAGATGGGAAGGACTGACCCAGGAGGCACCAGGCCAGGTGCTGAGGGGCTTGCATGCAGCCCCATAATGGTAAGCTTTCCATGATTGGATCATGGTGTCAAATAGACTGAATCTTGCCATGCACATTGGATCTGGCAGAAGATGCAGTGCTGACACAAGTACATGTTGCAGAGATGCATCAGTGTCCTGGTGAGTCATGCTGCCAGCAAGGAGCCCAGCAGGAGTAAAACCAGCTTTACAGTGGGCTCCAGTGACATAGACAAGTTGAACGCACCAGTTGGCGTGCCCTGGGCTTTGAGACAGCTGTAAAACACAACAAAAATAACTTGCTGCTTCTATGTTGCCTTAGTTTGGGGCTGAATGTCTGATCCGAGTCCATTTCTGTTTCTTTAAATAGAGCTGCGCTGGGGAAAGAGTCATGCTGGATTGTCCTCACCAGCCACTTGCATTTGCTGTTAATTCTCTGGAAGAAATACTCCCTCCTGCCTCACCCAGGCTAGGATCCCTGCCTAGAAAAATGGCTTTCTCCTGAGCGTTTGTTATATGCAGCTGCGTGAAACTCTCAGCCTGTTCAATTAAAGAGCCCGTTTTCCCATTAACTATCTCCTTAGACAAATGTGAAGTGTATTTAATGTGCACTCAGGATGAAGCCAACATGTTTCTCCTGCTGTTTTACACTTTCTTCTTAGTAGGGATTTGTCGTCTCTGGCTGTTCAAATACCTTGAAGTTCCCCAGCATTTACCATCAGGAAACGGTAACAAGTGTGGTGACAAAGAGTGAGTGCCAAATGAACCTGGGAAAATGGATTGCTTTAATAGATGTGACTGAGGCCCCTCTGCACCCTGCCTGACACCGAGCAGCCACCCCATCCATCACACTCAGCACCAAGTCCTGGCAGAGCACTGCTCCCCTCCTCCCATTAGACAAAGTGCTGGGTCAGATCTCTCACACTTCCTGAGTGAGGGAGGCAGTTTGCAAAGGAGAAAATCAGCAACAGATCCTCTGCTTCAGCTCAGTGCTTTTTATTAGCATGCCCTGAGAATTAGCTTCTTCCTGCCACCGGTGCCTTGCTGCACATTAATATGATAACTGATAAAATAAGCCCTGAGCCTGTATTGCGTTATTATGTTTCTTTTGTTTTGTTTTTCTTTATTCTTCAGCGCTGTTTCTCTATGAATCAAGTGGCTGAGAAAATTGATGTAGATTCTAAGTTGTATGAAAATACTTTGCCCGAAATATGAGTCTTGCATTGGGCTGATGTATTAATCCTTCTCTCCTGGACAGCAATAATCATTCTCTGTCATTTTTCAAGCTGCAATTCAGCACTTCCATGTTTGCCACTTGCTGCCTTTCAGCAAGTTTGTTGTTTGCCTCAAACTGGGGCGAGGGAGGAAGGGAGGAGGAGGATGGAGATTGGTTGGGCCTGATCTGGGCCTTACCTACATCACCAAGGCATACAAGTGGCATAGCACCCGTTCTCACAAACAAAAGCATTCTCAGACCCCACAGCAGCTGGGGTCTGATTTCTCATCTTATTCTGGAACCTGCTTTGTGTTGATGTCTGTGTCTGTGGACACAGCATGGCTTGGTGAGGCAGATCAGGCCAGGAGGGACCAGCCCAGCTCCTCTTTCCTGAGCCCTGACTGCAAAGGAGCAGCTCTTCTTGGTCAGGATCAAGGCTCCTGAATGCTTTCTGTGGGCAATAAATAGTGGCCAAGGGAAATGCGAGCAGCAGGTGAGCTGTGAATTGGAGTACTCCAGTCTTTGCTCCATTCTGGCCTCGAGGTATTGTTCCTATTGCTGGGGTTTTCCAGACACAGGAGCCCTAACCCTAACCCTGACCCTAACTTTAACCTTGTCCTTTCCCTGCAAGGCCCTTCGCTGCAGGTTCTAAACTAACACGGGAGCTGCCCTGGGAACCCTTGTGTGCTTTGTGCTCTGAGACCAGTCTCCAGTTCTTCAATAAGCAAAGTAAGTCATGATTTATCCCTGTGGATAAGTATCTTCAGCTCAGAAGGATTCCATCACTGCCAAGAGCAGCGCACTTCCCCAGCAAGTGGCAATAAACCATTTATAGCACTTGCTCAGCTTGACAAATGCTCATCGTCCTCCTTCAGTGGTGGCCTTATTGCCTTGTCCCCAAGGGGCTGTACCAGTCAGCCTGCTTGTGCTGCTGGGGTTATTGCGGATGGAGCACTGATATCTCTGTCTGGGCAGTGTCCACAAGACATGGTTCTGGTGCATTGTGCAGTTCTAACAGGATCACTGCTCCTCCCCAATTCCTGGTGGTCCATGGATCCAGGTATTGTGAGGATCTGGCTCTAAGCAATTCTGGTTTGAGATAAAATGGAAATGAATCTGATAACAGTCAAGATGGTGCCTTAAGGACGGGCATTCATTTTCTAAAATTTACTGAGTTCCTGCTCTGTCCTCCATGGGTGCCATTATCTGGATTCACATCATAGTAATTTTAGCACGAAAGGGAATTAGAGCTACAGCTCATGCCAGCGTGAGTGGATGTTAAATTATCCTGTACACCCCAGGATGCAAAGCATCTGTTAATTCTTCGCCACCCAAGAGGAAATTTCTGCCTACTGCTACTAGTATCATAAACTTGCAGAAATGTCAGGAAGGCATCTAGCTGTGACAGCAGCTGAAATCTTCACCAGGTTACCCTGGAAGGAATGTCTGCTGTTGTATCTGTGGAGCTGGTGGCTCTGGTGTCCCAGAGAGGGAAGGAAGTCATAAAACAATTCTTGAAGATCTGCCATTAGTTGGTTTGTGTGGCTTCAGTTTGGCCACACAGAATCATATGGTTGGTAAGGACCTCTAAGATCATTTAGTCCAAAAGAGGATTAAGAGGAAACACCTGAAGACAGAGAAGCTGAATGGCGTCCAAACGAGGATGTTTTGATACCTGGGGATGCCCACACTGTGAACACACAGGATGCAAGTTTCTTGATGGGTGCAGCAAGACCAGGTAAGGCCCTGCCTCCATACCTGTGCCCTAGTAAGGGCTTTGCACTGGATCTGATGAGGAGGGACAGGCTTCTCAAAGAGATGCAGTGGGCTGGGAGGCCACAGTGCTTGTGCTTTCAGATCACAGGAGCTGTGAGCATCCTCTGTCCTCCCCACTGACAGCAGCAGCAAGATGGTGGGAGGAGTATCATGCAGTCCAGCTCCAGCCCACTGCCACCCTCTTCTCACCCGACTCTTCCACCATTTCATCTGTTTCATAACGCCTAAGCAAGCTTCACCAAGACTTTGTTTCATTACAATTCATTGTTATTATTTTAGGGGCAAGTTTTTGTTGCTTGTTCTTCATCTTTACCACACAGACAATGTGAATAACTGTTTTTTCTTGCACTGGGGCCTCACTTGGAGATGAAGCCTTGAGAAATAGCAGAGGCTTGTTGATTTCCAACCCACTCATCCTTCTGTGCAGAGATCCCAGCAACACAAACAAGTAGGCTGGGGATTCAGTCACCCACTGCAGCCTTGCTGCTCTCTTATAGCAATCCCTGCTCTCCCTCTCCAGGAACAATCTGGAGGTCTTTCCTGACCTCACCTTTCTTTCCCACTGCCTTTCTGGCTTTCTCATTTCTTTTCCTGCTGTCTCAGCATATGAAATAATTGTCTGAGTTATCCCAGTACTTTAACTTTACCAAATTTTACAGTGTCTCCTCAGCTTTAGAAATAACTCTTCATTGTAAATGAAATTTAATCCTTCTATCTGCAAAGACTTAATTAGATTGTGAGATAATCCGCTGTGCTTAGATATGGGCTTACACACAACCGTAACATCTTCCAGCAGATGATCTCAGTGCTTTTTATCTTCAGACCACAGCATTTTCCAAACTTCTCGGTGTTTTAAGGGCATTTAGTAAACTCAGAGTGAAATGACTAACTGTGGCGTGGGACCCTTGGCCCAAGGCATTCCCACTCGATCCAACGTTTTGTACCATGAACAAATTTACTTGCAAAGTTTGCTGTTAGCAATGGTAGTAGGCAGACATCCACCACCATCAGGTTCATCTGATATGAGAGAGGGCCCAATAAACATCAGTTGCTTTTGCTGAGACTGCCATATTAGAAATTACTGTGGAACACTACAGAGCACTACAGATTCACTGAGCAAGAATCAAGAGGCAGAATAGGCATATCTTCTGGGACAGCCCAGTGCAATGGCTTTCCATCAGTGCATCAGTCTATTACCTTCTTTGCTCATTTGTTTTTGATGTGATCTGGTTTCACGGGCAACCAAAGAAGTACAGTGTCCCCACCTTCCACTGAGATTTTATGTTCACCTACTGTACGTATTTATTTCTCAAGTATTTCTTCACTTTCACTTTTGAAAACACATCAAGATTCCTAATACTATTGACTAATCAAACCAATCATTTACATCATTTCTGCCAGCATTTACCTACTCACTGTAGGTTTGATATTTTTATCACAACATGTCTCCATATTTGTTAATAACTGAAACCTCCTCCTAGCAAACAATCCATCAAACCAACGAGCTTCTTGGTTTTTATCTCCCAAAGTATTTCTGGGTGATTTTGGTTAGTTGTTGGTTGATAAGTTTTGGCAAATGCAATGGTTTAGATATATCTTCATGTCTACTGCTCCCAACTGCTGAAGAAATTTCTCAAGCTGGAATTTTCCACACTAAGATGCCACTCAATCAGCTCTTCTCCAGATCACCCTCAGAGCAGTGCTGGGATGGATGAACGCTGTGAGCAGCCATGCTCAGGGCTCTGCTTCTCCTGTCCTGAGTGCTGGGATGAGCAGAGGAGTTTCAATCCCACCAAAATGCTCTATGTTCTACCACGCCATAGACCAATGGGATGCAGTTGCACCTCTAGCCACTACAGTCCTGTTTCCATGCCCTGTTGAACAGACAGCTGTGGAACAGTGCCTAAGGAGCTGCCTGCAATGTCAAAACACAGCACATCCTCCACGTTCCCTAATTCCAATGCCCAAGACACACAGCAGCGTACTTTCACTCACACTGGAGCTTTCATCCCCTTGGGCTCTCTGTGCCTTTTCTTTGAGCTCCACCAAACTGGCTCAGATTTGAAATCTTGATTCTCCTGCTGCAGAAAGCCTATCTCTGCTTTCCATACCTTCTAGTTCTGCTATCAAGAGACAGTTTCCTGTGAAAGGCCAGGAGTGAAACGAAAAATTCCCTCCCCGAAGCACATACTGATATACTGCTGCTGCTATTCTGCAACCTGCCAAGGAACAAGAAGGAAAACTCCATCCCAGGCACTGAGAAATTGCTGTCAGATGCCTGTCACTCCATAATTCTTTGCTGCAAGTGAGACTAACTAGTCACTGTCAAGACAGGGAAGATGTTCCTTGAAGGCTTGATTTAATAGAAACACAATTTGTCTCATGGGTCAGCAGAATACCTTAAGGATTACCTACAATTTCATGTCCAGGAGGAGTTCTGAAACTTGTCCAGGATGCCCAGCCTCACATTTAAGGCAGAACAGAAACAAGAGATAAATACCACCCACCACACACACTGCTCATCCTTAACAAATGGGACACGATGAAACCCAGGTTCCAGCTGAGCAGGGCTGTTCTGAATGATGCCCACCAGCCTTGCACAACCTGCTGTGCCCATGCACTAAAAGCATGAGTGCATTCATGGGCAATAAACTTTTTTTGGCAGTATTTGGCCAAATGTAATGTGTTAAACCAATCTGATGAGCTATACTGGAGAATTTCCTGGTAAATTAAGTTCCACATAAGCAATATTCATTCAGAGTCAAGGTATAATTTTGCTTCTAAAAATAACAGTTAATGGTCCAGACAGTTACAGTTGATTTTACATGTTGGCGTGAAAGGGAGCACATGAAATTTTAATGATTTTTGCAAGATCTGGAACAGCATTCTTCACCAGAGGCTGCCAGAGGAGTCTGGACGTCTTATTCCATGGGACTTTCTGCAGCTTCAAAGACACCAAATGGCCCTCCTTCATTCATGAGCTAAACTCAAAATCATCAGCGCTCCTACAGCTTGAAGCTTTATTCTGACCTGCTCAAATGTTGGTAAACACTTGATTAAGTAGATGAAGAAATAGTTAAATAGAGGGTAAAGTAATAGGTGTTGGTTGATGAACAGTTAAGTAAGTGCGTTAAGATAGTTCTATGGTTATTCTTTTTTCTTTCTTTCTTTCTTTCTTTTTTTTTTTTGGTAACCACAGCCTTTTAAAATTCATTGTTTTCAAAAATCAAAACCACAAATGTTCACTTAGAAAGTATTGAAACACGATAACAACTTCAGACTATACTATGGTAAACGTGGTTAGAAAAGTACATTGAAATTGCTCCCTCCCTTGGGTGGCTCTGGTTTCAGTACCCAACATTTCCTCAGTGGATCAGATGTAATGGAAAACCCTCGAGTGGATCATTTCAGATTTTGAATAGGAAGTGGCAAACAAAATTTGCCTTTCTTTTTTTTTTTTTTTAGCAACAAATTCTCCCTTGTTTGAGTTTTGAACATAGCCTGTATAGAGTCAGTAGTGTAAGTTTGCAGATGTGTAAATACAGCGGATTAAACGTCATATGAGATATTCTTTCTTTTAGAAAGAAATCATCGTAACTCAGATTAGTTCAGATTAAATCTTTCTACATTTTAAATTCCTTGGACTTCCAATCTTGCTTTGATCAAAACAGTAATTCGCATCGCCCCAGTGATGTCTGGTAAGTGCTGGAAGAACATTCAAGAAAAAAGCACGTGCAATGAAATCCAAGGAGGGAAAGTGAAATGAAGTTCAAAATTATGTTCCTTTCCCCCTTTCTGTTCACTAAGTCGCCTGAGAGCAACAGATCCCCCTGCGGAGAGGAGGAAACACAGTTATCACACTGCTATAGCACAGCAAAGGAGAAAAAAATGATTGGCTTAACACAGAAATGTGAATGCTGACAGAAACGTGAGTTTGCAGAATGCAGTGTGAGGACACTCCGGAATGTGCAGCAGCAGAAGTGAAGTGAAGAAAGAAGAATTCCCTTTGAAAATGTACGGGCCTTGTTGGAAACAGCTAGTGACAAAGTTATTTTAAAATATATTGAAAAAATGTTCTGTCGGGATGCTCTGAAGCCTGCTGGAAATATTTTTCCCCTGGATAGCATGGAGTGAACCATTTTGTTGTGTTTCTGCCCAACTGTGATCCTGTAAGAAATATCCTCTGCTGTTCAATAAATAATCATGTTACAGAATTTAAAATAAGAATCTGGATTATTAAAGTTACAAATCTTTGTGGTCTTTATATCTTCAATAAAACATCTATTAATAATGGATACTGTTTCCACCCAACTCACGCTTTACATGAAGAAGAGAAAAACAGAAAGACCACTGGAAAGTCGCCAACACTCCTTCATCCTCCCCAGCCAGGGCTGACAACAACACGGTTACACTGATAAACTGTTCATCATTTACAGAGGTTTAAAAATTTTAACAGCTCTACGTAAATTGAGGACTAGATGTTTAGCCTTGGAGGCATGCAACAGGAAAAAGTAATCTGGAGCGTCCGGGGAGATAAATGTTATAACTTCATAGCCCTTTGCACATAGTTAATGGAACAGCTTGGCTCATATGGAACACAATGCACACATCAATACAGCATTAAACTTTAATGTACATCATACCAGGAGACCTAGGGGCAGTTGTACCTCTAACGTTTGTTAGCTGGAATGATCCTGGTAGAATAATAATGTGTTATGAAGAGGTTGACAGTGATGTCTAAGGGACAAATAACAGCGCCTGTGTGGTGTGTGTATGTATCTATGTGCATGTATTTGCATGGTATACAGGTGGGTGCACATAACTGCGACTCAGAAAAGTTAAGGGAAGGAGGCAGCCTGAGAAGTTTGGTCTGTAATTTAGTGGAGATGGGGCACAGCCTTCGGAGCAAACCAGACGCGTCAGGTTGAGTTCTGAGAGCTCACCGCCTCCCAGCGAAGCCGAGAAGGGAGCAGCGGAGATACAGAGCTGCAGTGCTCAGTGTGAAGATGTGCTGCACCTTCAGGTTCTTCATCTATCATCCCTGAAAGCCATGATTTATGGGATGAAGATGTGATTGTTAATTATACCTCCTCCTGGGCTGCTGTTTGACAGAAGGCACCACCTACACTGCCTTGTGATAAGGGAGGGCTCCGTGTGCTGCTCCAGCTGCGGGTTCTGTGACACATCCCCATGCTACTCTTTGCTTTTAATGAGTAAAACGTGCTGCCAGTGACCTGCCCTACTGGGTTGCAAGGGAACATTCATCCAATTGTCTGTGGATGATAACTGCAGATGGTTATCAGTCCTGTGCTCAAAATAGCTGTCTGACCTAAATGAGAACGTCTTCTGTGTGGCTGAAATTGTCTGGCTTTCTCCTTCAACAACAACAAAAAAAAGCATGAATAGAGAAAAATTCAATATTTCTCTACAGCAAAATATTCAAGTATTGGTTTTGAAATGCTATAAATATTTACAGTAAGGTGCAGCTCCTTTTAGCCACAAAATAAGGTTTTCAAAACCTGGGAGGAGAAGGAGGAGGGGACAGGTTTTCAGTTTCTCAGTTTTGTGGTGAAAAATGAATGGTGAAAAGTTGGATTTTAAAAGTGAAAATCAATGTTCTGGTCTGCTACATGCTCCTGCATCCGTTTACCATCCTGAAACCATCTATGCTGCTGTGCCTCAGAGAATCATTAAGGTTGGAAAAGACCTCTAAGATCACCTCATCCAACCACCAACCCAGCACTGCCATGCCCATGTCTGTGCCTATTCCCTCTACCTGCACTCCCAGCTGTGTGTTGGGCTGCAGTATTCTCAGCCCACAATAGCTCTGCTGCAGGTGTAAGGTACAGCACTGGGTACAATTTGGGAAGCTGTGTGCCACCTCACACGGAGCAAAATGAGCTGCTCAGTGGATGCACTGAAGGTTAGATCTTAGCCTGATCAGCATCTGCGTGGGAAACAACACGGCTGCCTCCCTGGGAAGGGAGAAGGAGAGGAACACAGAGAGACAGTTATTATTGATTGCTTTTTTGTTTGCTGAGGAATACTTAAATGCTCATTCAGCTTTTGCTGACACTGGTCAGCAAAGTCAAGCACCCAAGAGCTGAGGGTTCAAGCGTGAATTATAGGAGTTACTTTGAACTCTTCTGCACATCCCAAGCTCAAAGCATTCGATGGCCATTGTCACTGTGTGAGCACCAGCAGACCTGCAGGGCACTGCCCACGGGTGCAGCCTGATGGACGGAGGGGCAGCTCAGACAAATGGACAGACATCTTCAGTAAGATTACTGTGCACCTGTGGCCCTAATGGAGCTCCTTCTGCCATTTTCCAGAGACATGACATTATTCCTCAGGGCCACATCGTCGTGTTTGATGTTGCTGAAGGAATCATATCTGCTATTCGCTGATCAAACACAACAACAGTGTAAATGTCTTGAGGAACATTTCTGGAGGAAGTCACTCAGGGCAATTTCTTACACCTAAACCATCAGCTGACCACTCTTTACTTCTTCCCTTAGACATCCTTGACTTCTTCACAGGGATTCTGTTGCGCTTCTATCCAGAGAAGCCCATATTTCACACCCATACTTCTGACAGCAAACACTGCCTCACAGCTGTAGGAAGGAAGCAGAGGGCAATGATGAAGATGAGCTCTAAGGTCTAGAGGTAGATCCAATGAAAACATTCAGATTTTCAATACAGTGGAAAATTGTGGTGCCATTTAATGTTGCACTGCCTGGCAGCTATGGCTTTTTCCTTCATAGCATTTCCTGCATGTTAGGAATTGCCATCTACTGTGGCTCAGTGCCTGGTGTGGTCCAGACTCGACACAGATTGAGATCTCTTAGGAATAGAAATGAAATAGCATTAATACCAAGCATGGTCTTCTACTGCATTGCAGACTGACACGAGCACTTTTCCCTGGTCACTCCAGACAATCCCCCCATTACATCAAGAGTGCAGCCTGAGAAATCAGACTAACGGAAGGGACCTTTATGGAGATCACAGCAATTTTTAGATACGAAGCTGAAGCAGCTCAGTAATCAGGGCAACCACACACGTGTCTTGAATGTCTTCATTCAGAAGCTCATCTTAATAAAATAAAGCTGTGCTGAAGTCATACTCAATCCCAGCTGAGAAGGATATCTTTGGGCCACTGTGCCTCTGCAGTGACAGCATCAGAGTGTCAGCTGGGAAATTATTAATGACTAATTATAATTGTTAACACACTGGGACTACAATCGCCTCTGCATCAGAAGGAGGGAGGGAGTGGACTCGTGGGTCTGTGCAGGGCATGAGGATGTGCAGCTGCAAAGGGAAGATAGTGGGACAATGCATGGAGCAGAAAGGTGGAAGCTGGGGAGTTCCCCAAGTTGTTGCCCCCTTGAAAGGTGTTATCCAGAAAGCATTTGGCCATGTCTGCTGTGCATACACTGCATTAAACAGCAGAGTGATACTGCAGGGCAGAAATGAATGCAGAACAGAAGGACTGAGGACAATGCAGAGCCAAAAATAATAACTCATTTCTGTATAACAGAATGGAAAAGTTCAGAATGATGGCACTTATCTGCAGCTAAGGTTAAAGCACGTGACCACATGCTGCAAGTGTTGTACAGACAAGCATCAGAGGCTCTGGATTATGGAGTTAAATTTCACAGTAAGGAAAATCCAAAGATTTTATGATTCTTTGATCCAATTATTAAGAACAAGGAACTAGAATGGAACAAGGAACTCCCCCTAGAATGGGATACAATTCTGATTACGTTGCCATGATTAGGACATGGCAACGTAAGGACAATGTTACAGACCAAAGTAAGATTTTCAAAGAAGCAACTGTTAATTTTGTTTTTGCTTTTATATTTTACTAATCCATTCAGTGGCAGGAGGACAAAGACACAACTGCTGTGAATGCAGTGTGGGAGAAATCCATGTTTGATTTTCATGTGGCAGCTCAGAAATCATTTTTACCTTGAAATGATCCTATTTAAAATTAAAACAGTTGTAATGAACTTTGAAAGGATTAAAATATAACTACACAGCAAGAAACGCGAAGCCAGCACACACCTAAAATAATTTGATGCTATGCTGTTATAAATTAACTTCCTGTAGAACGGCTGCTGCTGTCCGAGGCACTGGGGTCAGCCCTGTATAAAGTGGTGGAGAGGTTTTACACACAGGTTGACTGAAGGGAAAGAACAGCTGAAGGCTGTTACTGAGTTTCTTCAGGTCCCCACCTGTGCTAGCACAAGATGCTGAATGCATATTAAGGAATTATTAAGCAGATAGACTTGTAAATTCTCAGAAAGTGTAGCTGTGCTGCCAGGAGGCGAGTGATAACCTGGGAGAGGACATGCTTATCCTCTGCACAACAAGCTTGTCCCAGGTGACAGGAGCAGAGGAGGCATTCTTTAAGAGGCAGAAGTGGCTGTGTGGAGGAGGAAAATGTGGTGAAGCAGGTAAGGGGTGCTGGAAGGGCAAGGTGAGGTGCGAGCTGCTTCTGATCAGGTGCAGCATGGAGCAGAGCATGGTGCAGCCTGGGGCTGGGCAGAGCAGTGGAACTCGTGCTGATGGGTCGGAAGGCAGCAGGAAGGGGATACTGGGATTGGTTCTGCTCTGGGGTGTTTCTAACTCTCCTCTGTGAGAGGGCAGAAGCTGGGAGTGTTGGGTGGAATGTGGCTCTAAGGTATGTATCAGGTGGGGATGCTTGTGTGTTTGTAGGTGGTTTTACACGGCTGGTTCCTGCTGTGTGATATCAACGCATAACCATGTGCTGTGATGTGCTGGTTGGATGAGGGGTCTAGAACAGATGTTCCCAGACTTCAGGTTGTGGTAATCTGTAGGGTGGCCTGTGCAATGAGAGAACAGTAGGTAGTTGGCTGTATTTATTTTATGAATGAGTGAGGATGAAGATGTGTGTGGTGTCAGACTGAGGGCTGGCTGCCCTTCTCCCCTGCCCTCTGGCACTTATTCTTCACCCAGCTCTGAGGTCCTGGTGGATCTTCCTCTTTCTTTCTGTGCACACCGTTTTTCTCCTTGTCTCTGCCACTGCACGCTCCACCTCAACATCCAGCTTTGGCTCAGGGAGCTCTAAGCAGGCTGAGTGCTGCCCTGAGCACTATTTCTAGAAGAAGGTAATGCAATGCATGGGCAATCCATGTCTGCTGGAGCACAGCATAACCAGCAAAATTAACATGTAATTGCTGGATAGAAGCTAGACATCAAGAATTTCAATTGGATCCGGTTTTACAGGAAGAAATTGAGGTGGGAAAGGAATAAGCACTGGATTATGACACAACCCAACCCAGACCCAAAACATCTTGCTCTGGCCCTCCATGTTTCAGATATCCCTTGTCTCATGATCCACTGCTGATCTACCCATCAAACACATTAAGCAGCAGAAACTTTCCCATGGCCCACGGACAGGGAGGACCAAGGAAAAAACTTCTGTAATCCTCCCATCTTCCATTCCTCTAGCTTCCATTTTTCTTCCTTGTGAGCAGGTTAGAGCTGCAGCCTGCTGTGATTAGGCAGTCTGCTCAGGGCAGCTGCACTTCTGGATGGTTCCAATGTATGGGCAGCTCATGGTAATTCAGTATTGCAGTCACAGCCCACCTCTGACTCTGAATTCTAGGAAGCAAACTTAGCTCAATAAAGAGAATCAATAAACTTCCCTGTGCATGTTCTTGCTGCTGTTAACAGAACCATCATATAAACCGTTCTTCAAAAAACTTCTCAGATATCGCTCCTAAAATATTAGCTGTTAAAGATTTGATGAGATGAGCACAAAGAAGCCTTTTGTGGTGCAACTAGCTGGTGCCTTTCACTTCTCTGTGTTGTCTGGAAATCCTGTACGCTGTGCTTTGCCCAAAGCTCTTGCGTGAGCTGATGGGGAGCAATGCACGTGGCTTGGAAATCTGTAATCAAGCTGCTGCTCCTGCACCAGCTGCATTAGATATTCATAAGCAGAGTAAGAACAAGGAATCTGGCTGGTGAGAGGAGAGAACATGGGATACCTCAGCACCTGGTGCAGGAAAATAAGTGTCTGGGCAGAGCTTGGATGGGGCATGCTACAAAGCAGTCTGTCTTGTTGCTCTGCACACTGAAATATTCAGAGCTGAATAACTGTTCTCCATGTGTCTGCCTTCAGAAAAAATGCACACCTCATCTCCTTGAAAGTAAATATTCTGTAGATGAATTATTTTGATAGTGTTTTGATTTTAGAAGTATCTTAAAAGAAAAAATCTGGCAGAGAAACAAGTGCCTAGTTTACACTGTACTCTGTAGTAAAAAAAAGACTGATAGAGGATGTCACTGAAAAATCAAAAAAAGGAGAAATGCATTTAAAAAAGCCAGTAGTTTTTCATAAAATCTTCCATGTTCTTCTAAAGGCCATTATTCAGCCAAATCACTGATTCTTTTTCTTGTCCTGTTCTTGAAGAATGCTAAGCAGCTCATCCCAAGGCCAAACTGGAGAGGCCAGGAGGGAAAGGGAGAAATTGCATGTCACTGAAGGGCTCCCAGCCACAGTGGGACACATTCTGATTATTTATTGCTCTTCATTTTTACCTCTGAATTCAGTTTTGCCTCTGAATTTCTTGGTGCTACTCTTACCTCTATCTCTGCAATGTCACTGCTCATAGTGGCAGGGTCCTGGACTCAGTGATGCTGACATCTTGCTGGATGTGCATCCCACCTTGGTTTCATCTACACAGATTTATGGCATGTGACTGAGCGGGGTGTAAGTGTAGTCCCTGTGTGAATGGGCACCACACAGCCTGAGGGCTGGTTCAGCTCAGAGATGATTTTGTTCCTCCCCAAACTTAGACTCTGCTCCAGTTGGGATGATGGGGAACCACAGAACCAGAACAGCTGCTGGCAATATTGGAGTGGTCAGTCTGTGTGTGAGAGGTTCCTGCAGTTCAAAGTAGGAAGACACACTGCCCAAAAACATCCAACAAAAACAACAACAGCAAACAAAAAAAAATCCAAAAAAAATCCTTAAAACCTGAAAAGATGATCAGTGTAATTGCAGGGTAAAACTTGACCAGTGTCTGCTGCCCCTTACTGCCTGCAGATGGGATGGAGGGAATGCCTCGTGTTTTGTGCTGCATTTGCTGTCTCCATTCATTGCCCTCATAGCTGCTGTCACCCCTCAGAGTTGATCTGTCTTGCCGGGTCCTTGAGAAATGGGCTTTTGCACAACGCCAGCTCGTTTACCTCTAACCCGAGCCAAGTATTGTGCTTTGCAGTCTGGCTATCTAGAAGGATCTTCAATGAAGGGGAGAATTGTCTCACAACATAAACTGTGGTTGGAAATGAAGTTATTTTTCTAATGGGCCAAAGACATACATCAAAATGTCACAGAAAAGACCCAACAACTGTGGTTTAAAGTGACTTGGCAGGATCTATAGACACACTGGTTTGCCACTTGATTTATTGCCAGCGTGGGTTTGATTGCTGGAATGAAGGGCTCAGAGCCAAAGCTCTGCTGTTTATCCCTAGAGTTTTGAATAGGATGGGAATATCACTGCAGGCTCCTGTCCTGCCTGCTGTCATACCCTCCAGCTGTCCTTGGGAACAGAGGAAAACAAGGATTTGCCTTTGAAGAAATATTGACCTCCATTCTCATTTCATCCTGGTTACTTTAGCCCATTGGACAAGGTGACTAGAACTTCTTCAATGTCATTAATCTGTTAAAAAGCAGAAAAAGGGACACAGAGTAAAGAAAGGATGACTTGACCAACAGACTTTTTGCATATAGACACGTACAAAAACAAACACACAGGCAGTACTTTGCTGAGGACTTTGCAATCTCAAACATACAATTTGTGAACGGAGTATTTTCTCATGAACATTTCAGTGAGAGTTCTGTTTTCTTCCCCCAAGGTACTGAATTTGTGTGATCTTGGGTTGGAGACCAGCTGTCCCTCTGCCACCAGCAGCCCAGCCAAGGCTTGTGCTTATGCTCTCCAAGGAAAACTTCTGCCTGCTCATCTTGTACTCCTGCTGTGCTTTCACGCAGATGACCTCCCATCTCTCTCCTTCTCAGACCATTCCTTCTGAAGAGTCCATGTCCACGCCGGCAGCCTTTCAGCTGGGTCAGCTGTCCCACCATATTTCTGTGATCCCATGGGACCATGGCTCTGTGGCTGCATGCACACCTCTAGACAAACTCTAGACAAACTCTAGACTGGAAACAAGGAAACAAGGTTACTTTGGCAAGGTATGAAGTTCAATAATCAAATTCATTAACTGTTTTTTAGCTCAGATCTCAGCTGTCCCTCAGCATGTCCATACAGTTCACATCAGGGCTGGCATTTCTGGGAGAAGAGCCTTTCTCATCAGCCACAGAACCAGCTCTTCCTCTTGGTCCTTCCTTCCCTCACACTGCCAGCCTTCGTTCTCCTGTTGTGCTGAGTGACATTTTTCATACGTTATCTTTGCATTAGCAAAAAGGAAGGAGGGATACTTGTTCAGCTCTCTCGGTTAGGAACTGCATACTGTCAAAAGCTACCATTTCCAATTGCTTTTCCTTCTGGATAGCCATGTTTCTCCTGACACATGCATCTTCATGTAAATGTGGTCTGAGAAGACCGAGATCGGTGTCTTTACTTCTGTTATATATTCAGCAGGCCCTTCCTCGCTGGCACAGGCTTTCTCCCTGCAGCTAGTTAGTGCCTTGTATGCCTTCTGAATTAATGACTAGACAAATGCATCCTGAGCACCAGAGTTACCTACTTATTCCTGGCGTTTTGCAAGGACTGTGTGACACACTGATGTGAGAAGGAGAGAAAGCAAGGAGCTCTCCCCCTTTCAAATGAGGTGTGACATATTTGGTACACTCAATTTTAGGGAATTCTGTCACTTAGCTTTTTAGTAGTACTCCTAAGTTTCCTGAGAGATGTTTTATATATTGGTGGGAATGTGTGAAGAGGAGAATCTCCGAATCTGGTGGGAGAAGCAGCTTATATTGTGATTACCTAAAACTGATGGATAGATGGCTCTGGTGGCTCTTTCCACAGTGCTCAGTCTCAGTATCCACTGGCTTAGTCTTCATATTTGTGGATTTTCTCTTTATTTATATTATTCAAAGCTAAAGCCATTGACAAGCAGGTTCTTGTCATGTAAAAGCTTAAGTCAGTCTAACTGATGTGATCACTCTGTCAAGCAGACCTGAATGCTAGAGAATGTCTTTCTTCTTGACTTATTTGAGCTTATTTGAGCTAAGCTAGAGACGTGAACCATCTAAATATGCTGTACTAGTGTTTCCCTTATATTAATCAATAAATTATCTTCAGAAATTGCTGTGATGATGTTGGCATGTTTGAAGGGCTGAGCAAAATGAGACAGTTTGAAGTCTCACATTCACAAAGACGTCAAACTTTGTGATATGTGATAAATGAGAAACAGGGTATTCCCTTCCCTCCCTCCCCAAAACTCCTTCAAGCTGAGATTTGTGTTAAAGGCATGAGCATAGGGTGATGTTTCCATTCACTCATACTGCCTACTGGTACCTGTATGTTTTCCCACTCAGTAAATGTGAGGAATCTTCTAGAGAGAAAAAAAGGATAACTGTGAGTCAGAACTGAGGGCAAAAGTTCCCATTCGCTTCTTTAGAAAAGGAAGCCTGGAAAACTAGATCAATCCTCAAACAAGCTCAACCTCAAGTTTGAACCTGAGAGTGGAACAGCAGGATGCATATCAAACTGCAGCGCTCTGTTACTGTGCTACAGTGGTGGCACTGCTAGATTCCATTTTAATGGAGCTGAACAAAATGGGAAGTTCTCCACTTAAGAAACTCTCAGCGGCTGTATTGTGGGGAGACTGAGTTACATAAATCTGTTTCGTTTGATCAGAATTTCCTCTAGCCCCTTCTCTAATGTGCTCGAATCAATTTCTTATACAGCAAAGTGCTTGTGGATAACAGAAGTCAGGCCAAAAGTTGTCTACAGTGTTTGACCTAGATTTTTCAATAGACTCAGCTACACACATGCATGTACAAAATCTAAATTCACCCAAGTGTCTAGCTTGCATGAATGGCTGTGCTGATAAATCAGATAACCAGTAATGCAAATGGATAGACTTATTTTCCATGCAATTCCTGATCAGTACACGGCAGTGCAGAAAGTCTACTTGCAGACTGGATGTGCAGTTGAATATGCATTTTTTTTTCACAAACAAATGCCTTTGGAAAATATTAGTCCTGGACACTAATTTGTCAGAGATCAGAATCTAAATTGATCCCAGGAAATGTGCTCATCCAGCCAAAAATAGAAAAAATGGTTGTAGGTACATACATATGCATATATTTCTATTTTGCATGTACAGTTAACTCTAAATGCATGCATTTCAGAACAGTATCTCAGATAGTATCTTTTCAATTAGGCTGGTGGCCTTATGAAACATTTCCAATTGCAACAAAGTGCTAGGTAGGGAAAAAGGAAAGTTACAGCTGGAGACTTCTTTTTTGAGCCCTGGCAGGAGTCTGCAGGCAGTAGTCTACATGCCCATAGGAATCACCTGCAAAAGAAAGATCCCCAGCATAAAAACTTTACAAGAACTGACATGAATGTGCATCTGAGTTAGAGAGATGTCAGTCTGGCTTTCAAGTACTGTCACTGCTGCTAAGTTACGGGCTGGACAGGCTGTGGCTTTGTTCCAGATGACTGAACTGAACTGCTGATCTCGCTGTGTTAACCATTAGTTGGGCTCTGCCCAAAGATGTCACCAAGAAACGGGGTGGCAAACGATTTAGTCTGACAGAGAACAAGGTGAACATCATCGTGGTTGGCACTTGGCTTAAAATGGCTTAAATTCAAAACATTCAGAAGCTTTTGTAGGCAAGAAGCTGTCACAGCTGACCTTATCCATGACTCTTACGATGATGGACAAACGTCTGTGGGCGTGAACACTGCAACCCTCACTGCTACCAATGGATGTTGTTGGCTTTATCATACTCTGGACCTTCACAAAGTTTTGGAGAACAATTTCCTTACTGTCAAATGAGTTCTGCTTCCAGTGGTTGAGCCAACCTCAATTCTTCCTGATTAACTGGGGTAGCAACAATCTGCATTCTGATCAAGCTCAAAATGCTGAGACCAACTGAGCTCCTTGGCTGCCTGCAGTGCACATGAGCCCTATTCTTCTCACACCTCCTCTTCTCATCCCCATTAACTCCTGGTCTTCATGAAGAACATTCACCTTGACTCTCATGCACAACATGTGGTACTTGGACAGCTTCTAAGAAGCAAGTGGGAACAATGAAGAGGAGACCATCCTTAATGTGTCCTCTGCCCTTAGCACCAATGAGGACACGCAGAGAGGTTTGTGACCTTTTGTCATTCAGAGAGGTGCTTTCTTGGTCAGTTATGGGAGGCTGATGCTTGGAGGAATCATTTCACTTAATTTCATACCACCTTCCACTTGCACACTTGACTGCTGATGTGGACACCTGCATCCTCTGCTCAGGCTTAAAACATTTATTAAAGGAATGAGTAGAACTATGAAAATAATTACTATCATAGTTATGAGTGGGAATAAAGAACATTAAATCCATTGGATATTAAAATTGGGGTTGTTTTTACTTTGGCATGAGAGACCTCAGATATGGGTCTATTGTTCCTATGTCACAAACAAGGGATAAAATAGCAGATCCTGCCTCAGTGAGCACAAAGATGTTACAGAGGAATGAGCAGAGTCACAAGTTAGAACTTCTGACAGCAAAATGCTGCAGTAGGAGGTTATTTTAGAACTTGCTGCCTCAAGGGAGTTTGGACTTTCTTGCCTTGCAGTCAGCTACAGACGTTGATGCCAATTTAGCAAGAATTAAACATATTCTCTTAACTTCAGGCATTTCTCTTAAGTTGCTGTAAGATTTCTCTTTTTTCCCTCAACTTTCTCTGGGCTCGTGGCTTTTGATATAATGTGGAAAACAGAAGGTTCAAATCAGGCTTACAAACACAGCTGTCATTCTCCTCTCCTTGGCAGAAGCTGTATTAATTTTTACTGGAGTGTCTCAGCTAGTGATCAAATCTTTTCTTGCATTGCCATGGTAATGCAAAGGAAACTGAATTCCAGGAAGATTAAACACCTCATCTCATGCTTGTCATTATCACTGACATTGTACAAACATACAGCACTGAAAACGATTAGGTATCTAGCAGTGCTGGAGTGGGGCTCTCCTGAAGAGCACAGGGGGTTATTCCCCTCCTACATCCTATGACAAATTCACTCCTCTGTGATAACTGGTGATTTGTAGAATCCTCGGCTCTTGCAGTTGTATTTTTCCCCTCCACCTCAGCTTTTCTGAGCAATGACAAAGTTGTGGCAGTGGTGGTTGCAGAGAAAATGCAGCAAGACTACATGCTGGAAGTGTTCATCTCTTATCTTCTGTGTGGTTGCCGAGCCGCTCTCCATCATATTTGAGAAGTCGTGGCTGTCAGGTGAGGTCCCGGACGACTGGAGGAAGGGTCACGTCACTCCCATATACAAGAAGGGGAGCAGGGAAAGGGACCCGAGGAACTACAAGCCGGTGAGTCTCACCTCCGTGCCTGGGAAGATCATGGAACAGATCCTCCTGGACAACATGCTCGATCACATAAAGAATGAGCATGTGATCCGAGACAGCCAACACGTCTTCACCAAAGGAAGGTCATGCCTAACTAATCTTGTGGCCTTCTATGATGGAGTGACCGCATTGGTGGACGAAGGGAAGGCGACCGATGTCATTTTCCTGGACCTGAGCAAGGCCTTTGACATGGTCCCCCACCACATCCTCATCTCCAAATTGGAGGGAAGTGGATTTGATGGGTGGACGACCCGATGGATAAGCAATTGGTTGAAAGGCCGCAGACAGAGGGTGGTGGTCAATGGCTCTATGTCCAGGTGGAGGCCGGTAACAAGTGGTGTCCCCCAAGGGTCTGTCTTGGGACCGGTGCTCTTTAACATCTTTATCAATGACATCGATGAGGGAATTGAGTGCACCCTCAGCAAGTTTGCTGACGACACCAAGCTGAGTGGTGCGGTTGATACGGTGGAAGGAAGGGATGCCATTCAGAGGGACCTCGACAGGATGGAAAGCTGGGCTCGGGTGAACCTCATGAGGTTCAACACGGCAAAGTGCAAGGTTTTGCATTTGGGCCGGAAGAACCCCAGGCACCTGTACAGGCTGGGAGGAGTGGTCCTTGAGAGCAGCTCGGCAGAGAAGGACCTGGGGGTCCTGATGGACGAGAGACTTAACATGAGCCAGCAGTGCGCTCTGGCAGCTCGAAAGGCAAATGGGATCCTGGGCTCCATCAGGAGAGGGGTGGTCAGCAGGGACAGGGAGGTGATTGTCCCTCTCTACTCGGCTCTTGTGAGGCCCCATCTGGAGTCCTGTGTCCAGGTGTGGAGCCCTCAGTACAAGAAAGACATGGAGATTTTGGAAAGGGTCCAGAGGAGGGCGACTAAGATGATCAGGGGGCTGGAGCACCTCCCCTATGAGGACAGGCTGAGGGAGTTGGGCTTGTTCAGCCTGGAGAAGAGAAGGCTGCGGGGCGACCTCATTGCAGCCTATCAATACCTGAAGGGAACCTACACCCAGGAGGGGAGTAAACTCTTCAAAAGGGCTGACAATAGCAGGACTAGGGGAAATGGATCCAAGTTGAAGGAGGGAAGATTTAGGTTGGATGTTAGGGGGAAGTTCTTTACAAGGAGAGTGGTTAGGCCCTGGAACGGGCTGCCCAGGGAGGTTGTGGATGCCCCGTCCTTGGATGTGTTCAAGGCCAGGTTGGACGGGGTCCTGGGCAACATGATCTAAATGTGTATGTTTGGTGGCCCTGCTAGGCAGGGGGGTTGGAACTACATGATCCTTGAGGTCCCTTCCAACCCGGGTGATTCTGTGATTCTGTGTGATTCTGTGATTCTGTGTCCCTCTGCTCCCACCCAGCAACATGTGCTCTTTCCTTCGCAATTATCCCAACATCTCTGTACTTGCTCTTGTTGCTATTTAGTGTGTTTCCAGAACCCCCTAATGCCCACTGGGCTCCTTGGTTAGCTGAGGGCTGCAGGAGGCTCTGAGTGCTGCTTGGTGGCCACACAACATGCTCTGGAGGCAAACACACCTCTTCAGGCTGTCCTCTTTGCAGGTCTCATTTGAAAATTTACAACAAAAGATTCAAGGAGAAAAACACTTTAAGAATAAGATAAACACAGTTTTTCACCATCCCCCAGAAGTCTGGAGCCAATTTTTCTGCTTTTTTGTTTTGTTTTGTTTTTCTTTTTGTCAAGTCTGCAAGAACCAAGCTCTAATCCTTTTGCAGTTTCTGACAATCATTAGCAAAGCTTGAACCCAGCATTTGCATGCACTGTTGTAGAGAAAGATGTATGGTCTCTGAATACATGCATGGCTCAATTCTTCAGCCTGTGAAAACAGAGGCCAGGGCACCTGGACAAAAACACAGAACAAGTCTTGCTATGCCTCCTTCTATTAGGTGAAGCCCAACCCAGGGCAAGGCATTCTCTCAGCTACAGCAGACCTGGTGATCCCTCTGTTATTTGCAGATGCCCCAGACGTTTTTTCCCCTCTTTATTGTGCCTTAAAACACTTGTTTAGAAACAAACACAAAGAATCAAAAAAATCCCACACACATTCTGCTATTTACTGTTGTTTGACAGCACAAAGCAATATGTCAAGGATAGTTCCCATAGGAGAACTGATGAATCCAGGTGTGAGGTTCCTTAATAGCCTGGTGCTTCTACATTCAATCAAGGGGTTTGTCTCAATGTTCCTTTCCACGTGTGCATGACTTTCTTATAATACTCTCAGCAAATTTCCTATCTGTATTACTTCATCTCATTTGAAAGAAAAAATTAAATATGCAATACTGGCAAAGGTCCTGTTCAATCCCTTCCTTTAAGGTGATTTGTTTTCAGAGCAAATGACAGTGATCAGATGACACAGCATGAAAAAGAGTACAGCCTCAGTTCTAGGGCTGTTTCTCCACATACCAAGGCTTGTGGTTCTTTCCCTCTCCACTGAAATCCTTTAAGAGTACTGCATAACCACTTCATAACTCGCATGTGTTTTGAACCCATTACCTCTAAGTACATCTCTCTGGGAAGAACTCACAACACTGATGGCAGGAGCTGCACATGAAGGAAATCCATTGAAGGATACTCTGCAATATGCTGCAGAGGATAGTATTGCAAAAACGTCATAATATATCCTCCTGATGATACATTTTCTGTGAGACGTACAAAGACAGAGTCAAGAAAGAAAGACATTTGTATGGCAGCAGACACCCAGAGCTGTGAGATGAATTTGTGAGTAGCTTTTATGTCAAAGGGAAAAAAGCTGCTTTCCCCAACTCTTCTTACCCTTCCAGGCCCTCTCAGTACACAGAACAGAGGCTGGAGCAGGCAGAGGAAAAAACACCCATGATAGAAGGACAGACCTGCACCTCAGTGCCTTGGACATCTGCCCCCTAATACAGGACAGTGGTGGGCAGCACCTTGTCAGAACTCTCAGGATGTTTAAAATTGTATTATCCTCAGCACAGCTGTTCTGGGAGCTTCCCTGGATGCAGCTCAAGCTGCGTCTGAAATGGAATTGGTTGGTATTACAATAGATACCACCCTTGTTCTCACATCCTCCCATGGTCATGGCCATGGTTGGAGGCAGATACCTCACGGACCTTTGCTTTGGCCACTCTCACCAGTATAACTGTTCTAGTCTCCTTGCAAAGCTTACCTTGTACTTGGCTGTTGTGCCTTCCAAATGGGTCTGGTTTGGATTCCAGATGCAAAACATCAGTGTGCCTCGCCCTGCCATGAGCCTGGACTGACCACCACCACCATCACTCGGTGAGACATGCTCCTCCACTGCCTGGGTGTCACACTGTGCTCAAAGCTGATCCCCTCTCGGGGCTCCAGTCCTGCTCCTGCGTTATCTTCTGTGTTATCTTCTCACAACATCTGGGGGAAGCAGGATCAGAAGTGTTAAATGCATTGGCAGAGGTCCCACAGCAAGCTAAGTCTATGGTTACCTGCCTGCTGTTGTCTGACCTCCAGCTGCCTCTTGTTTTCACATCTCTCCATCAAATAACATGAAACACGGTCTTTGCAAGTACATACAGATAAGGAAAAGGTGAAAAATTAGCCTGTTTGCCATGGAGCAAAGCCTATAAATACACTGATCTATAACAAACTGTGTGGGTTTCTTCTGAGGGGACAGAAAAATAGATGAGGAGTCCTTGTCCACAAGCTGTATTTGTGGCAGGTCCTAATTACAGCAGAAAAGACTGCTGGAATACATGAGCATAGGCAGCTCTGGATGAGGTAGCTGCAGAGTACAGAATGCCAAAGACTTTTTCCTGCATTTCTGCAAAGATGACAATGTCCCACTGCAGAAGATGCAGAGTTGAAGACAGATACCCCAGTGTTCCTTATTCCTTCTATTAAGAACACAAATCAGCCAATAAGGAATAAAGATGCATATTGTTGCTCAAAATCAAAATTATTGGCTAAATATTTACTTGCCTTTAGATCTGAGCAGCTTGTGCCAATGCAAGCCGTGATGCTTTGCTGTTTTACACTCAGCAAAACAACATGAAAGCTATTAATTGATTATATTTCAGTTGTGCTTTGCATCAATACTACTTGTGGGCAAACAAAACCCTTTAGGATTCCTGCAGTCTGTTTGCCTTGTTAATAAAAAAAGAGCTTATCCGAAGTGTGCAAAGCAGAACCACATCACCTTCTGAGCTGGTTCCTCAGCCTTTCCCCAGCTCATAAGGGGATGCCCCCTGCCTGCTCCACCTCCAGCAGTGCCTTGCAATGGGGCTGCCTGAGCCCTGTCTCCATTCTTCTCCAATGCCTCTGCTTTGAGTAACACCTGTGAGTTCACATAGCTTTTTCTCAGCCCATCTCAATGCACTCCTCTGTTCCCCATTCCAATAGCTGGGCTGTGCATTGTGCATCAAGTGATGCTTTGGTGAGAAGCTGCAGGTTTTTCAGTGGGGATACATTCTACAGTGTGCAATTCCCAAGGCTCCTCTGACCAAAGGAAACAGTAAGAATACAACCTCATTAAAGACTAATGCGTGTTTCCAGACATCAACAAACATCCAAGCAGCTCCTAGTGGGCCACAGGGGAGAAGCATGTGGAGCGCTATAAAAGCTTTATGAATGACAAACTTGCCAAATTGCTGTTTAAACAAGGAAGCAAATGGGAAGACCATCTGCATCAGATTGAAACCACTCATAATCCTGTCACTCGTGCCAGCATGGCGTGCTTCAACTCTTCTGTTGGCATGTGCCCAAGAGACAAATATTTGAGGCTTATACATCAACGTCCCTCCCGGCCCAGGATCTGAGGCCCCTACTGCCTTTCTGTTGGGTTTCTGATAGAGCACATAGCATTCCTTCTTCTCTCAGATCTGTGCGAAGCCTCCCATGTGCCACAGGCTCTGCACAATGCAGAGCTGCACTGGGAACCCCAGACTCCATCACTGCTCACTTGCTTCAGTCTCTTCCTGGTCCTTGTCTGCCTCATCTCTACATCAAACATCTGAGCCTCACGTCTCCATCCTTGGCACACCTCCACCAGCCCAGCAGCGCTGTCATCCCCATTTTGTGAAGAAGAAACCAAGATTAATATAACTTTTGCAGCATTACAGAATGAGTTTGTAAGAGAGAAGTGCTGGCTCTGCCTTGTGCTGGATGGGAGCAATCCTCCCCTCAGCCTGGGCCTGCACAGCAGCCACAGGTGCCCTTCTGCTCAAGGCAATTAGTGCAGCCTCGAAAGAGAGTCAAGGGAAAGCCAAGCCACGAGCCCACATCCCTCGTGTAGATCTTTGTCTCATCTCTTCACAAGCAGCTCTGAAATAAGAATTAAACAAGTTACTGATAATTAGCTCTTAAGACACGCAGGCAATTGTGCTTTATCGCGTACAAGCTCTTTGATAATAGGCCAAGCCTTGTGCCATGAATTGCTAATTTATTCTTTCTTAGCAAAATGTTTTGCTTAATTAAAGGGTGTACTGATTTATAAACACGTCCCTAAATATTATTCACTCTACATCTGCTAAAAAGGATGCTGACTGTTCCCGTTTTTTAGCATTTCTTTTCAAATCATTCCATTACATCCAGCCACGCTCCTTTCAACACTGATTGTGACAGATTCAGAAGTTATTAAATCATGAACACAAAGGGAAAAGCTAATGATATGCGCATAATGGGAAAAGTGTTTGCATCCCCTCCCCCAAAATATTTCAAATCATATCAAACCCAGGAAGAGACAGAGAGGTAGAAATGAAGCTCCTGGGCCAGATCTGTTCTGATTCCTGGTGGGGGAAATGGAGACCTGGACCCCAGATGCTGATGTAAAATGGAGGAGGGAGCAGGGAGGACACACGGGTGGTGTCCTGTCCCAGGAGCTGTAATGTGAGGCTAATCATGAGGCCATAGCTCAACTTGTAGCATTGGGTGCCTGAAGGACAGCAGGCAGGTGGGTGGGGATCAGTTATCACACCCAGGGCTGGGCAAGTGGCCCAGAGAAGGAGGGGGGAGGGTCTTTGGTGGGACATGAGAAGAGGAACATGTGGAGTGAGGGAGCGGCAGGAGGCAAGTCTGAGCTAGAGGGGCTTTGCAGATTTCAAGGAGCTGAATGAGACACAGCAGCTCAAGCCAGCACTGCAAAGGGGGAATGCTGATCCAGAGCAGGATCACCAGTGGGATCTGCTGTAAGATGGTGCAGTTTTACAGCCTCGAGGGCTGCTCAGCTACACAAGCATGTGATGGAAGCAGTTTGCTTTTTCTGAAGCCACACATAAGTAATTTCCCAGCAGGACCTCATCCTTGCTGTGCTGTATTGCTACCATGAGTTTCAGCATGGCAGTGTGTTTTGGTACAGCACTACTGTAAGGCTGCTCTGTCCTGGAGGGCTTCCCTGAGAAGCAGAAGCCTTCAGCAGGGATAGCACACTGTGTTCAGTGCACCTCCAGTGGGACCGAGCCAGCCCTTGTGCAAGAATAGCACCTTTCCCCCTTAGCTGCTCTTCCACCATGCTTAAGGGGTGTAAGTCCTTCAGTGAACTGTGCTTTGAGACACAAAGCAGTGGCAGAGGTCTCTGCAGGGACTCCTGGTGCCATCTCTATCTCCAGCTCTGCTTCAGTCACAGCCCCAGCTCCAAGGATGAACCACTGCCATACATGCCTCCATCCTCTCCATTTGCATATGTCAGCCAAAACATGAAGAGTTCTTATTTGCTAGTAGAGAGTTGGTGATTTACTTTCCACCCTGTTTACCTTACATTTTGTGTTGTATCACTGCTGGCTGCATAAATCCACTCCAGAGCACCTGATGAACTTTTGATGAAACACCGTCCTCCAAAATGCATAGATTTAAGTTGTCAGCAGCCGTAAGTCTGTCAGCATTCAAATACAAATTCATTTCCACAGTCTTCATAAATCAGTCCAAATATCCCCTTGTCTCTTCCCTCCTTCTCACCACCTATGTATCATGTGGTGAGCTGCTCGATGCAAGTCTCTGCTGTCAGAGAGGTGTGAAATAGCCAGAACTGCACATACATTTACAGAGACATCATCTGTGCTGAGGCTTTGTTGCAAAGGGCTCTAATGAAGTGGTTGAGCAAAGCCATTCCAAGCACTCACAGCCATTGGATGAGCTCTAACAGAAAGCAGATGAGTTGAGCTGGGTGTAATAGTGCTGGTGTGACACCAGGTGAGATGCAGTTTTTTTTTCCATGAGGTATCCTACAGAGACCTGGAGTTTCATCAGAAATGAGACAAAATAAGACGTGTGATCAACGAGCATGAGCTATTACAGAGGAAAAGGAAAATCCACATGCACCCTGAGAAGCTGGGCTGCTGCTGCCGCCTTTCAGAAGCAGCAGTACAATGCCTACATGCAGCCCGGAGGAGTCCATCAGGGTAATCGAGTCTAACCTCCTCTTTTACTCAGAACAGGACTTCCCCATCACGATCCCTGCAGCTGACTCCCTGTTTTTGTTTGCTTTAGATTGTTTCTTTCCAATGGTCTCTTTCCCAGTCTAGGAATTTCACACCACAGAGAGCCTACTGCCTCCCCAGGGTAAGTTGCTCCAACAGTTTAATTACCCTCACTGCTCAAAACATGTGCCCTATTTCTTGTCTGAATGTTGGTTGCCTACAGAGACATTATGTATGCTGAGCACTGGATAACCAGCACTTCTCTGAATATATTTGCAACTTGATGATATTGCTCTGGTTACATCTCACACTTAGCCTCTGATCCCCAGCTGGGGTAGATCAGAGCTGCTCTGCTCAACTCAGGGCAGCTGTGTGAGCTGACAGGTCTGGATATGGCCCACTGTTAACTGCAGGATGTAGCTGCTTATGGCTGAAACACCCGATGTTTTTTTAAATAAGAAGAATAAGAGGTTAAGCTGCTGTGGATATTCATATTTAATCTGTTCCAATTACAATATGCATATCGATTTTCAGAAAGGATTTGAGACTTCTCCTGTACAGACTTAAATGAGTCCATATGAAATACCAATGTTTTAGGCTAGGATTTTCAAAAGCACATTAAGGAAATGAGGCACGCACTTCTTACTGACTCTCACTGACTTCCCTGATTGCTTTGGAGGAATCCCATCCTTAATCGTCATTATTATGCCATGAGAAATGGTCTCCCTTCTTGTCACCTATACATCCTAGATACTGCCAGTACTGACAGCTGCCACGTCCACCCCATAAAGTATAATCAAATAAACCAGAATACCAGGGTTGCTGAATGGATGAGTGCTCAGTACATCACCTGCAGCGATGCTCGGGCAGCACTGAAGCATTCCCAAGGCCCCTGCGTTTGAGGCATTAGCCTGAATGCTGCACCTGCACTGAGCAGACACAGCCTGGGGGATCTCTGCTGGACACCTCCCTGCAGTCAGACAGCCCTGTTTCCATCCCAGCTCTGTGCCCTGCTAGTGGAGTGGGTTTTCTGCCTGAGGGACGGTCGAGGAGCCAAAAAGCAGTGCGGTGCAGGTTCTCAGCATCTCTCCTCCTTCACAGCTGGGTTGCAGGGGGCAAGCATGCTTTAAGTACAGCAAGCACTGTTTAGTTTTGCTTTCAAGTAGCTTTTTTCTATTGATTGTAAGCAAAAGGTTCATTAGGAAGGGAAAGGGAGAATTTGGTGTAGTGAGAAACGCAGAAATCCCAGTTCAGCTGCTCTGAGGCCTATATGGATTAATAGAATTAATTTATCTTGCAGGGCATTAATTGAAGAATGTGCTGAGGTTAAGGACAAGGTCAGCTCTTCACAGTGTAATGTCTCCTACATAATTCACTTACCAAGCCATCAAGGCAATCTGTGCAGAGTAATAGTGAAAGATAGGCTTTCTGCTCCCGGGATCTCAGTGAACATAACCTTGTATTACAGATAACCTTAAATGAAAGTTGTAGGAAGGTACATGGCAGATGTCCTATTAGATGAGACATCTAGCACTACCTCTTCAAGGCATGGGGTGCCAGATCAGGCTACATAAAAGGGACACGTCTGACCCAGCACAGGGTGCTCTGTCCCTTTGTTCCACTGATAAGCAGTGCAGTGCTTGAGCTCACAGCCTTGCCCTTCAGCTCTGCAAGAAGCCAACATAAAACAGCTCATGAATCATTACTGTGCTTCGTTATTTCACCAGACCGATTTGGAAAAGGCTGCAGCAAACAACCTGCAAAACATACTGGGGAGCAGCACACTGCTCAGGTTCTGCTGTTGAGGAGAGGACCAGAGCAGAGCCTCTGTGACTGCAAGTGCTGGTGTGAAAGCCTTTTGGGCTCCTAAGCAGAGCAAGATGCACCATGCACCAGCTGCACTGCCCAGGAGCCACACTGCAGCCTCCCAAGGCTTTCCCTGCAGGTTCCAGGCTGGAACACCCAGCAGAGGGGACAAAAGTTGAGCCAAACAGAGTGAGAAGAGATAAGAGGCTTTTGGCTCTTTGCTTTTGTGCTTGCGAAGGTGAAGCATGGTGCAGGTACAGCTGTAAATGGTTTTCACTAATCAACCACCCCTGGCATATCCTATGGTGGGAGCAGGTCCAGTAGTGCATCCTCTATACAGAGAACGCTGGTGAAAGTCAAGCTTTGAGGATTTGGATTTCTACTTATTTCAAGCAGGAGCAACCTGCCTGCTGCTGCCAGAGGCTCTTTTTGCCTACATATTTGATGATTTCAGTGAGCAGGAGGGGAGATGAATGAAGGCCATCAAAGGCTGTACCAGCCCCCATCATGTACCAGTGCAACACAACAGGCAGAACCTGTTTCTGATTCCATATATCATTTATAGCTCGCTGTCCTCCAACAGAAATAGGACCACTGGCACAACTTTTTAACCCTTAAAGTGTTTCCCCATTAGGTTAATCAAATATTACAGCAGAGGTCCAATACTGACTGTCTAGTTTTGGAGATACTCAAAGAATAAAGCCCTCAAAAACCTGATGCAAATGGCTCTCATTCAGCTTGCCTTTGGACCACAGACCTCCAAGTGTTCCTCCCTAACTGTATTTTTCTCTAAGTCTCAGAAGTTAGATCTGCAGCATAGCAAAGAAGCAGATCAGAGTCTAAAAGACTGAGCTCAGAAAACTGTTCCCTATGTACATCTCCAGAGCTGCCCCGCAGAGAGGATTGAACGTTGCCGTTGGTTATTGCCTTCATCTGAGCTCCTGTGGCAGATATCCAGGCAATGAATCCAACCAGCCCTGCTCCATTAATGAACCCTGAGAAGATCAAAGGTGGGAGCACAAGATGAAGTGTCTGCTTTACAGCTCTTAAAAGCTTAAGAAAAATGAAAACACATACAAGGAACCGATATGAGGCCAATTTTACCAAAGATGGAAAACTAAACTCAAAGGTGAGATTTTGTGCCAGACAATGTTTCTTTGTGACCACATTTCATCTTTCTTCCTCAGATGCATTATGATAAAATCTAATTATAGCATTACACAATTTTCCCCAGACCGTGCTTTTCTGAAGCAACGCAGCCAATATTTATTTTTTTATTCACTTGTTTTTGTTCAGCTTTCTTGTTTGTCTGCTCTTTCTGGCTTTATTGCTTACACACTGTTTAGATGAGGACTGATCTCTCTTCAAGTTGATGAAGGCCACAGAATTCAGTTGTCGGATTGTGACAGGACCCATCCTATCTAGCACAGAGGTGCAGGAGGTGGCTGGGAAGCAGTCACTGCCAGGGTCTGATGGCAGCCCTCCAGAAGGATGGTTCTTCTATAAGGAGAGATGGGTGCACAGCTGGGTCTCAGGGAACCCCACAAGTGTTACTTCAGCTAGCAGAGATTCAAGTTGCTAAAAAGTGCCTGTATTACCATAGACTAGATACTGGATGTGGAAAACAGTCACACAAAATGAGGAGTTTTACCTGCAGGCTTTATCAGATCCAATTGCCCAAGTTCTTGCTTCTGAGCTTGCGAATGGGAAGCTCAGAAAAAGACATAACAGCAGCAAAACAGTTCAACAAAACGATAGCAGATGATCTAGGGAAGTTTAAAAAAAAACAACGGGGGGAAAGGTGCTTTACTTGGTGTTTTTTTTTCTTTTAATTTAAAAAAACAACAGCAAAAACACACTTTCTCTTATGTTTCTATGAGGTTACTAACAAGTAACCTGAGTCTCCCTATAGTCTCCCTGTAGTGAGGGTGTAGGATTTTACAGACAGTTTGCTCATCCACCACCTGCATTAGGGAGAATGGGCTCCTTCCTGCTCTCCCCCAGCTCTCTGCTACTCACTTGGTAGAGCCATTCTCAGTTATAGAGACTCCTTCACTGCCAAGATGGTAAGGAATTATCTTCTCCTTTCTAATCACAATTCATTAAGTCATTGGTATATATTATTTCCTTGTTATTATGTTTGTGTCTACTTTTGCAATAGAAGTTAGACTTCAATACAATACTTTCTATTGTGTTTTGTTTCTCTCTTTTTCTCCATGCATATACGGACAGTAACTGCCTCCCCCCAGCCTACATTTTGTTGTATTAAATTAGTCAAGATCTTTAATCTCTTGCCATAATGAGAGCTCTTTGATTTCTCAGACATCCTTGTGATCGAGATTGTGGTAGAAGCTTAGGTTGGGCTCCCTTTAGCGTGGGCTAATCCAGTCTGGATTTGAGCTGAATTCACGCCAACACCTTTTGCACTACCTTTCATCCTTGTCTAATTGTCCTGGAAAAATCTCAGACAATAGTTTTCTGTGTATTCCATTCAACCAAAAATTGATTGAGCTTGTGAAACTGCCACAGCAAGTCTGTCGGTTTGCTTTGTTCCTTTGTCTCTGACAGCTGTTTGAGACTTTCTCTAAAGCTCGCTTGTGTCTATGTTGGCCCCAGTGCACTTACAGATGATAGGAAGGTCATGATAGCAGTACTGGCTTCCACCTGCAACCTCTACTTTTAATGTTTTGCCCCTGAGTGCATCAAGAAGCTGTTCTCAGCCGTGACTTCAAATTCTGCTCCTGAATAGCCTCTGTGCTACAGTTTGTGCTGATTATCTCAGGGCTACAGCTTCACTGTATGAACTTGGTAAAGTGTATCTACTGCCACAGAAGACATAATATTTCGTTCCTCATAAGAAGTCCATCACTGTCATCATTGCTATTTTTTTGTTTGGGGATACATGTACATAAAGCATCTCTTGGGTTGGCTCTTGGTTCTTTACGACAGCTCAGGATCTGCCTCTGCCCATTACAGGTTTCTCCTGAATTCAGTCTCCTTGGCTCAGTTCACCTCTTCCACCCTGGGGCAGCTGCACAGCAGAGAGCTCCAAAATGGCTCTTCCTTGTTCTGCCACATAAAGCATCTCTGCAGCTTAACCAGCCTGTTTACACAACCCCTTCCAAAGCCTTGCCTGTGTCTGAGCTGCTCCTGCCCCTGCACACCAGTGGGAGATGGGTGTCTGCCTCTCAGAACCTCGGCACTGGGCTCTGAAGTGACCAAACTGTCCGCACTTAAAACACGGTCCCCTACTTTGATCCTCCCTCATGGCCATCGCCGCTACTAACGCTGCTGCTAATCCCTCATTGGTGAGGGGCGTTGTTCTCTGTTTCTCCAGTACATACCTAATGATATCTCCTGGAGTATTGAGGTCGTCGGGAGCAGCTCAAATAAGATCCTTAACATTTTCGTGTGATTTCTGTTGAAGACAATCCATGGTTACTGCATTATGGGCAGTCTTTGGCAGATCTGAGCCTTCTTCTGCCCGAATCAATCGATTGGCAAAATCCGAGAATGACTCAGATGGACCCTGGGCTACCTCTGCCCAGGGAGCAGAAGGTTCAGCTGTCCTGGAGAACCTTCTGAAGGCTGTCAGAGCTGCTTCTGTGGCTGCCATCAGCTCTCCTGGGCGAAGGTGTCTGAACTGGCCCTCGGGGGACCCTGTCATCCCTTCCCCATACCCTAACAACCGTGTCAGATTAGTTACCTCTCCCAGTTCCCTACCATTTGCTGGGTGTTGTGGGTTACATGTCGCTGCTGCGACTACAGCCCTGAGCTGTGCCAACCACTCTTCCTTCCATAACATACACTGCGCTGGCTCAAGTATCACCTGCATGAGGCCCTCTATATCGTATGGAAGCAAAGGCCTGGGAGCCATAATTGCCTCCAGTGCAGAGAGTGTAGCAGGTGATCGTAAACCCTTCTTCCCTATTGTCTCAGCGAGGCGAGTTACTACCTTTGGATCTAAAGGAACCCAAACAGGTCCCTGTCCCCTGATCTCTACAGGGAATGCCTTATAATCATCCAAGAGCTCCGCTGCTCTCATCTCCTCCCTTACCCGGCCCCAATCGATAAATAAGGCCCCTTTCCCCAAGTTAGCTGGGACCCTGGCCGTTTGGGAGGGCGGAACGGGTGGCGGGGGCAGAGCCGCAACCATCAATCGCTCAGCCCCTGAGGGCGGAGCCGCAGCCAGCAATACGTCGGCCCCTGCCCCTGCCCCTGCCCCTACCCGTGTAGGATCCTCCCCCTGACGAAAGCCATGCAAAGAGGGGTACTGGAGAGGATACAGGGGCGGAGCCGTCGGCGATGATGGCGACTCTTCCTCCTTCTTTTCTGATGGTGATCTTTCTGGCATGGTCGGTGCCTCCGGTGCCATCTTGTCTTGGGGCAGATCCTTGAAGGGGTTAGAGTCTCCCGGCCGCGGTGACCCCTCCCCCGCCCGGATCCAAACCCAACAGATCTCTGGCAAGGTTTTTGGCAGTCTTTTCTTCCCTCGCTGCCTTCAAAGCCCCCCGAATCGGACCCCAAAATTTAAGCACCGACGCCCCTTGGGACGACATAGCTCTCTGAGCGAGCGCTAATGTCAAAGAGTCCCACTTGCTGGAGTCATAAATCTCATAAGGAAAAGAGAGAAGTCCCTCCTTTACAAGAAAAGAAAGAACGGTGGCCACCTCCTTCTTAGAAGGGGCGGTTTTCCCGCAGTACGTTTTACAGGCTTGATATAATACCTTAATGACGGATTCCATCGTCGCCCAGGGAAATCAAACCCTCCGCGACCCTCCACCAGCTACCAGCGCTGCTCTTAGCCCCAGGGGTTCAGCCCCTCCGGCTCTTCCGCCGCCTTCCCACGGCAGGCTCCTGCGTCCGTCCCGCAGCCGGCTGTCACGCTTCCACGGGTGAGACTTCCTCACACGGGGCACCATTTGTCGCCTTTGTTTCGGCGACCCTGATTGAAGTCCCCTTGTGAAAGTGTTCCGACAGCCCCGGTCAGTTTCGCACGCTTTTCATGACACCAATATGGTGAGCGGCAAAATGGCGTTAATTGCAAGGAGCACACCCTTCTTAAAACTTTCCCCATGCCTTAGGGCTACTACCGTTATCTCTGACCAATGGACATGTGGCATGTCTTGTTTCCTCCTTATTTGGTCTAACCTGTTCTTCTCTCTTATCTTCAAGACATTTGTTGCCATGGTTTCCCAGGGGCCGAGAGGCCCCTGTGGACCCTGGCGACTGCCCCAGCCCATTCAGTTAACTACAGATGGGTCCCAGACATCCAGCTGTGTTCATCTGGTGTTTGGTGCTGCTTAGATGAGTATGGGTGAGCTCCTCTCTCCCCAGCAGAAGACAGGCTCTAGCAGATTCCTCCACTGCTATCTAAGAAATGCATGCTTTTCTTGATGGTAGCTTTGTATCTCAGATAATCAACCATTCCTCACCTATTTTCTTCCTTTTTTTTTTTTTCCCCAGATTTTTTTTTTTATGTTATTTTTGTTGACAGTTGTTGAAAACAAGGTTTTCTGCTTTCAATGGAAAGTCAAAACTTTGTGCAAGGAGGAAAAAAAAATCCCCTCTGATCCATTCTGCTCAGAGAGAATCTTCCTTGCTGCAGGCCAGTCTTGTTTCTTTCCCCTGCTTCTTTTCCATCTTTGCCAGGTTGCTTTGCTGTTGTTTTCCTTTCTCTTTGACAACAGATGTCCTTCCCTGAAGCAACATGTGTCTTATGCCCTTTCCAAGGGCTTCACTACGGTTCTTTCCTAATTCTGCCTGGCTGAAATGATCAGGGAGTGAATATTAATGCTGCTGATGCTAGAGCTGCTGCCTCAGGTGAAGGAGAGGCAGCAGTTGCCTCTTTGAGCCGGGTCAGGTTTTCTGCAGTCCAGGTCTGTCAGCACAGCATTGCTATGTTCCTGTTTGAATGGCTGTCACAGGGACCATGAAATTTCCTAATCAAAGGCTGGGTGTGCATGGGGGGAGGTACAGTTTTGAAAAAATGGGTTAGATACATCAATAGGTACCTGGGTGCCCACCTCATGAACTGTGTTGCCCTACAAGTATGGAAACCAAGCACTTGGTACAGCCCTTCTATCAATAAGATATTTGAGGTATTTGAGGAAGAGAAAAGGGACTGCTGTCCTGGAGAGACATACAAATTATCACTTGCGTGAAACCCAATGCCCTATGTTTGTTTTGGACAGGCTGGCAAACCCACTTGCATAAAAGCTGGGCCTGTGACACCTACTTAAGAGTTCTCCAGCATGTAGGGTAGTAACAGAAGATTAATATACAAATTATATGTGCACATCATCGATCTTAATCTGACTTGACTTGGTAGTGACCAAGAGCATTAACTTCTGTTGTTCTGTGGTTTGTATATACTGAGCTGGAGTGACTCAGGAGTCATGTATGTCTCCAAGGCACTGTAGAGAATAACAAAATACTTATCAGAATTGCTGAATACACCAAGCAACAAGGCATCAGAAGGCCAATGTTAGCAGTGCTGAATGTCAACGTTCTGATTCTTCTGAAAATCCAGTGTCTTCCACAACTTCCGATAGCTCAGCTTGGACCTGTATGCAGGATGGTGCAGGATGGTCAGAGCAGCAGTTCTACAAGTCTGGCCAAATTCCTGTGAGTTGCATGCCAAGAACTTCATATGGGACAGACCACAAGATATATACCACCTATAGTAAAGGGCAAAGGGGAAGCAGACGTCTGTAGCTGATTTACCCACAGGTAGCATCTCAAACGGATGCAGGTGCTCCACAGTGAAGTAGAATCGACAAGATGTTGACCAGACAGCAGAGTAGAGCTTTCTGATAAAAACATTTTGATCATACAAGAAACTCACACTGCCTCACTCTGGATTTTCCATCATCCATAGCAGTGGTGCAAACCTGTTACTGGTCAGGTGGAAATACAGAAGCAGTACTCACACTGCTCGTGACCCTTCTGCAAGTGAGAAGTAAGGCCATGTTCTCATACTTGTGCGTGCACATTTTGGAGTTTCTTCATCTTGGACAACCCCCGTCAGGATGCATGAATTCCTCAGGAAAGCAAGCTGTTCAAGCAATCAACAAGGTTATGGTGATTAAGGTCTGTGTCTCTTAATGAGTGCATCAGACACCTTAATCCTGCTGGGCCTCAGACAGTAAATGCAACTCCCCATTTGTACTCTTTTTTAGAACTATTTTGATTTTCAAACCACTTTCCTCATGCTTTCTCAGATGCAAGCCATTAATTCCAAGTATTTTGAGTTGTCAGTGCTGCATTTAACCACATGAGAGAGGGGTGCATGGGAGAGGAGATTAGAAAGGAACAAAATTCAGCCCGGACATTTCTGATATAAATGTCCACTTGCAAATAGATCAAAGTTTCAGCATGTCTCATGAAACTCGAATGTGTTTCATAACGTGTCAGGACAGCTTCTTGCCAGTGGGAGGTATTATAATTAGTGGTTAGCAAGTGTCTGTCTGTTCACTGTTCTGTTCTGGCTGGAATCATGCTCACAAGGCAGCTTGATCAACATTCTACTTCAAAGGTACAAGACTTATCTGTCATTTCAACACCAATGAGACATTAACTGATGTCAACGAAGGGTCAGATTCCATCCATAAATAAAACCCTGCTGTTAATGTTTCTATTAGATTTAGTTTTTAATTTTTGACCAAAATTATCTAAGATAATTAAGTCCCATCGGTGCCTGGTGTGCTAGAACGAGAGTGCTAGCAAATCTATCTTTTTCTTACATGCAGAGAAATAATGATGATGATAATGCACAGCCTGTAATTCTCCAGTACTGTGCAGTAAAATGATGGCTTTTTACACCCCTCATTGCAAAAGACCAGTTGCTCAGACATCCTCGCCCAGGTTTCACAGCAGAGAACTGACATCTTTCAGATCATGGTCTCCAGTGACTAAATGCTGAGCACCAGATTGCTGTCCCCACAAGGTTACTGAAGCACAGCTTGTATTTTGGGCTTTTTGTCATTGGAAATGGACAAAAATGTCCTTCTCTCTGGAGAAGAGAAGGTTGCAGGGTGACCTCATTGCAGTCTTTCAGTACCTAAAGGAAGTCAACTCTTTGAAAGGGTGTATAACAGCAGGACAGTGTTTTTAAATTGATGGAGGGAAAATTTGGGTTGGATGTCAAGGGGAAGTTCTTTACAGAGAGAGTGGTGAGGAGCTGGAACAGCTGCCCAGAGAGGCTGTGGATGCCCTGTCCATCCCTGGAGGTTTTCAAGGCCAGGTTGGATGGGGCCCTGGGCAGCCTGGGCTGGTATTAAACGGGGAGGTTGGTGGCCTTGTGTGTGGCAGGGGGTTGGAGCTTCATGATCCTTGAGGACCCTTCCAACCCTGGCCATTCTGTGATTCTGTGATGATACTTTTTTGGAAAGAAGAGGAACAAGTTCAAGTAAATGGACAATTTGTAGTGGCTGTGGAGGCAAGACAGAAGAACTACTAACTACTAATATTTAAACTCCACAAGACATTTTTCAGAATTCTCTGGCACAGCTCATTACAGTGTTAACAAATATATGCAATGTGTATAAGACAATTCATCACGGCAGTGTGATGGTTATTACCCAAATTCTGCTTTCTCTCTTATTAACTTGTTACCCTCTATTTGTAATAAATAGAAAATCGTTCACTTCAATGTCTTCTCCAATATTACTCACCAACTAATTTTTTATTTCTCACTCCCTTTTTCCTCCCAGGTTGTTAGATCTGATAATTGATCTGATAAAATACCATCCATTTCATTAATCCAGCGGTGAATTCAAAAAGAGACGATGGATTTCTCTAATCTAGTAGATGTGTGATAAAAAACTCATGAATCCAACCACAAATTAGGGTGAGTCTGAGAAGAATACTGACGATATAAGAGAGTGGGTGGAACTTTGCTAGTTCCAAACTGAGTGTTTGAGGCCATGAGCTCTCCATCCCTGGCGATGTCTTTGCAAACTCCCTGGAGAATGCTGCATGGGAAGCAGGCCAAAGAATGCAGCACAAGTGATGATTTGCTTTCCAAAATCTTAAAATATGCAGAGAGCTCATCCTGACAACTGTGGGACTCATATGGCACAGGGTAAGAAATAGACTCCAGCTTAAAAATACAGGAAGAGTAAGCCTTCTCACAGAAATAGCAACTTTTGTCCAAATGGTGTATGCCTCTCCTTCCAGACAAATAAACAATATTTGTACAAAAAGAACAATAGAATAATCCCCCAAAAATGACTTTTTTTTTTTTTTTTTTTTTTTTTTTTTTTTATGTTTATTGATTGATTGATGTTGCAGTAGGTCGAAAGGAACTCTCCCCTTTGTTTGGGCATGCGTATGAGATTGTTGTTAAGAGTAGACGACACGGTGACTGAGGCATGAGCAGGATGGGTGGAGGGGTTTAGGTGGTCCACTAGTTGCAAAGGCTTAAGACCTTTGGTGCAGCTCATCCTCTAAACGTTTCTTTGCTCCTAAAACTGCATTGGTGACAAGAATTTTGGCACGCCTAAGAAGCCGTTCTTCCTCCTCCTCCTTCACTTTGGAGGCAGCATTTTCAATGCTCTCCTTTACAATGCGGCGACTCAGATGAGAGACGTCAACAGTGCTTCGTATTGGTTGGATCACGGGCAGCTTTTCTCTCCGGCTTGTTGCCAGGCTTTGCTCTTCTGGTGAGCCTTGTCCTGCCGTCCTGCCGTCCGGCTGCGGCTGCCTCTGTGAGAGGCGCTTGTTGGGAAGCTCGATGATTTCAGAATACTCAGCATCAAACTCCCGCTCGGAGTGAGAAGCTACAAAGGACTGCAACGTGTTGCAGACGCTTCCAGCAGCTTCTCCAGTGGCTCTGTCAAGGGAAGCCTGCGAAGACACTTTGTCAGAGGCTTCCATTCCGGGGAAGGGTTTCCCACTTCCTAACAATCCTTGTTTGATGCTGAGGGAGGGCCTCCTTAAGACACTGGCAGATGGATCCAGCGCCTTCACCCCCTCCAACCCTTCTGTCTTAACTGCCTCTTGAAGACTCTGGTCTTCCCTGTGCTGTTCAGACACAGCTCTGAAGTCGCGATCTCTGTGGAATTGTGGCTTCCTTCTTGAGGCAGTTTCAGCATGGATATTTGCAGGGAGCTTGGCACCTTTGCTGCTTGTCTCAAGTTTAGGCAACTTGACAGGCAACTTCATAGCACGCCCTGTGCTCTTTGAATCTCCCCGAAGGTCTCCCTGAACCACAGCCACTTTCAGCCTTCTATTTTGACCAGACTGACAAGTGCTGCTTGGAGGAGGGCCAGCTGGTTTGCGAGGCTGCAGTGGACTGGCTTTCTCCTCCACAACCATGTACACAGAAGTGGCTGACTGCAGACAAGATTTCTCCACTTCCATTCTTAGTCCGTAGGCAGATTTCTTTGAACCGGACATCTCCTGACGAAAATTTTCCTGGAAGGGAACAGTGGATTTAAGCTTGGTCTTATCTCAGAAAGTGCTTGCCACCCTGCAGGCTGATGATCTACACAGAATGTCTAAACTCTGCTTCAGCTATGCAGTGAGGACAGAAGCAAACGGCTGCCACAGTGCTCTGTTTGCAAGCAAGCAACATTCCCAGCCACCCCACGCCAGTTTGCTGCAATAACTCAGCCCCAGGCAGGGTTGTCCGTTCCATGCCTCCGTGCCTGCACCACCAGCCCAGCCCTCACCTTTTCTGCATTCCCCATCTCCCTCAGACCCATCAAGTCAAGCCCCTGCCCTCGGTGCCATGCCACTGACACGTGCCCGCCAACACCAGGTTTGGCCTACCTCTTTTGGCCTCTTTATTTTCTCCTGCTCCAGCTTCAGCCTGGTCAGGTACTGCCTGTACTCGTTGAACTCTTTCAGAGTGCAGACAACCTACACAGAGACAAGGGCAGATGACTCCCAACCACTCTTCACGTAGCTTCCCACACAGCCTTCCAGCAACGTGCAGGCCCCAGCAGCGGGGAGCTGCTCCTCTCCAACCCTCCCCTCCCCAGCCGTGGGGACGCTGCCTCCTCCCTCCCTCCCTGGGCCATGGCCACTCCACACTGGGCTGCCAGGCCCCTGCCAGCTGCTTGGAAACCCCTCCTGAGGAGACCTGTGTTGGTCAGCCCAACTTCCAAACCTACGTCGCCATCCTTGGTGACGAGGCCCCTCTTCTTCAGGTTCTGCAGGTTGGCTTTGCGGTTGTGGTACTCCTGCAGATGTGGGTCATGCAGGCTGTTGTATTCTGTGCGCAGATGGCGACAGTAAGGATCTCCCAGATCAAAATATGGAGAAGGCTGGTGAAGCTGGAAGAGATGCGTTGCAGAGTGTGAATGGGGAAGGAGAGAGCAGCAAAGAGACAGAGACGCTGCACAGCTGCTCACAGACACAGGCTGGCCTCATGCAGGCCCAGCTGGAGGAGGAGCATGCTGTGTGCATTTCCCAAAGAGACACGTCTGCGTTTTGCTAAGTCCTCCAAGAGGGAGAGCAGGAGAAGGCTGCACCCTCCTCCAGGAATGTCCCGGTCTGCACATTTCTGGCTGTGACAGATGGGTGCCTGGCCCTGGTACCCAACAGCAGCTTTGTTCAGGGCCCCACCCACCTGCTTGCCTGATGCCAGATAAGGTAATAGAATTAGTGCTGGCAAGCTCATCCGTGTGGAGAGCCCAGCTTTCTGAATCTCTCCTGACCGCTGGGCACTGCTATTGGCAAGCCCTCGGCTGTCTCCCTGCTGTGGAGCCAGGAGTGTGCCTTCATTCCCCCACGCGGTTGGAGCACAGGGCCGCAGTTCCAGCAGGTCCCACAGGGCCTCCTTGGCATGATGGCTACCCCAGGAAACAGGAGGCCCTCTTGACCCTTTCCTCCTGCTCTCACCTTTTCCCCCAGCTTTGTCCTGCAGAAGACAGGCTTGGTGCCAGGCTGCACAGGGATTTTGACGCCGAGTGGCAGATCCAGCAGCCCGCTACCTCCTGCCCCAACTGTCCGTCCTCCGGGTCGGAGCTACAAAGACAAAGACAAAGACAAAGACACGCTTGCACACTCAGGCACTCCGGTCCCCTCTCCAGCCCCACCTCCATTCCCTTTGGCAGCTCCCTTCCCACTTCTTAGCCCGACTCTGGGATGTGCAGGGAGGCGCGATTCCCTGCAAGCCTTCTCCAGCGCCAGCATGAGAAGATGCCCCTCAGCCTCCAGAGAGCATCTCCGGCCCCAGAGCAGTCCCACACAGCCCAGGCTCTGCACTCATCCTCTCCGAGGACCCGGTGCTCACCTTTCCGCTCTTCCCCGCTGTGCTCAGAAATGCATCCGGCTTTCGGAATCCAGCATTGCCACAGCGCTCCATGGCTCCTTGCAGGAACTCTCCGAGAACTGCGACCTTCCGCTGCCACCTCTCGCTCCAGCAGCAGCGAACTGAGGCCACCCCGACCGGAGTCCCAGCCCGCAGCTTTCTGTCACGCTCACCCTTTGTTGCATCACCATGCCATCACAATGGCACCGCGCCGCCACCCGGCAACCCTGCAGCTGCATGGAGACCATTCTGGGTGCACTCACTGCCGGTTCTCCGGCTGGCCCTGCTTTGAGCCTTGCTGAGGCCTGAGGCCTGCTCTAGGTTGCCTTGGCTTCCATCACAGGTGATGCTGCATGTGGAACAAACACCTTATATGGTTATCCCAGAGCCAGTTTTGTAGTTAAATGATGCTGAAATAATGTGGAATGAGAAGGGAGATCTGGCCTGTTTTTCTGTCATAGAATCACAGAATGGTTTGGGTTGGAAGGACCTTTATGATCACCTCGTTCCAACCCCCTGCTGTAGGCAGGGACACCTCCCTCTAGAACAGGTTGCTCACAGCCCCATCCAGCCTGGCCTTCAGTGCTTCCAGAGAGGGTGCATCCACAACCTTGCTGGGCAACCCGTTCCAGAATCTCTCCATTCTCACAGTGAAGTTCTTCCTGATACGTATTCTAAATCTGCCCTCTTTCAGTTTAAAACCATTTCCCTTCATCCTGTCGCTACATGCTTTTATAAAAAGTCCCTCCCCAGCTTTCCTGTAGGACCCTTCAGGTACTGGGCGGTTGCTTTAAGGTCTTCTCAGAGCCTTCTCTTCCCCATGCTGCAGAGCCCCAGCTCTCTCAGCCTGTCCTCGTAGAGGAGGTGCTCCAGCCCTCCGATCATCTCCATGGCCCTCCTCTGGACCTGATCCCACAGCTCCACGTCCTCCTTGTGTTGGGGGCCCCAGATCTGGACGCAGTGCTCCAGGTGGGGCCTCACGAGAGCAGAGCAGAGCAGAGGGGCAGAATCCCCTCCCTCCACCTGCTGGTCACACTTCTCTTGATGCGACCCAGGATACCCGTGGCCTTCTGGGCTGCAGGCGCACACTGCCGCCTCATGTTGAATCTCTCATCAGTCAACACCCCGAAATCCTTCTCCTCAGGGCTGCTCTCAAGCTATTCTCCACCTAACCTTTATCTGTGCTTGAGATTGCCCTAACCCAGATGCAGGACCTTATACTTGCCTTTGTGAAGCCATTTTGACTACCACCCCTCACCTCTGCTTTATTTTCCACGTGCTGTGGTAGGGCCTTCAGTCGGATCTGCCCCATCATCTTGCCAGGCACAGGGGTGAGACTGACTGGCCTGCAGTTTCCTGGATCTTCTTTTTTTCCCTTCTGGAATATGGGGTTATGTTTCCCCTTTTCCAGTAGGAACTTCACCAGACTGCCATGACCTTTCAAATGTGATGGATAGCAGCTTGGCAAGTCCATGCGCCAGTTCCCTCAGAACCTGTGGATGGATCTTGCCAGATTCCATGGACTTGTGCTCCTTAAGATTCTTTAGATGGTCTCAAACCTGATCTTCACTTACAGCAGGCAGGCAGATCCACCTTCTCCAAACTTTTACCTTTTACCTTTTACCAGGCCTCCAGTTTCCTTTTGGAGAGGGCCCTCATCCTCACTTACCTTCTTTGTAATCACTTTTCCCCTTTCTGTCCCTAGCTAGATATAATTCTGTCTGGGTTTTAACTTTCCTAACCTGATCTTTGAGGTTCCCGTGTTCCTTGGAAGAGCAAGTTGTCATCAACACATTCCAGGAACCTCTTTGATTTCTGGTGCAGTGCTGTGTTGTCCCTCCCACAGATATCAGGGTGGTTGAAATCCCCCGTGAGGACTGTGTCTTCTGAATGTGAAGCTGCTCTTATCTGTTTACAAAGGACCTCATCCGCTCAACCTTCCTCATCAGGTGGCCTGTAGCAGACCCCCACTATGATGTTGCCTTCCCCTGCCTCCCTTTAACCCTAACCCATAAACTCTGTCAGCTCCTCGTTTATCCCCAGGTGGAGCTCCATGGACTCCAGATCATCACTGGTGTAGAGGGCAACACTCCCTCCGCTTATCCCCTGCCTGTCTTTCCTGAAGAGTTTATAGCCATTATTCCTACATTCTAGTCATGGGAGTCATCCCACGCCTGCAGATACTCCTGCTTGTTCCCCATGCTCTGCACATTGGTATATGGGCATTTGAGTTGGGCTCCCATTCAGGCTGATTTACCAGTTCGAGTTTCCTTATCTTGAACCATAGGCACTGTCTTACTGGCCTGCGATGCTACTCCAGGCCCAGGGCATCCATTATCACTGTCAGCCTCGAAGTACAATGGGTTGAGGATCCCCAGCCCTGGCAACTCTAGTTTGCAGCCCTCCTGATTAAATTGGAAAGCTTGCTGCCAAAGATGGTGTTCCTCTTGCCACACAGATGAACCCCATCGTCCTCCAGAAGACCAGATTTCTTAAAAGAGATTCCCCTACTGTATGTGGTCACTGTGGGATCAGCCAGTGCTAACCTTCCCTCAGCAAAGCTTGTCCGATCAAACCTGTGCAGTTATTCTCCACTCTGACTTTGTCTCTTCCTCTGGTGCATCTCTGAGTGTCTCCTCCAGTTTGGGGGAATCCTTCTTCAGTTGCAGACGCTACTGGACACTGCACTCGTGGCTGGCACGCTGCTGCGGCTTCACAGCAAGTGCTGATGACCCACGTGCCTTCTGTGTCTGCTTGCAGCACAGCTGTGTCATCACAGCGGTTGCAGACTTTGGTTGGACTTCACACTCATCTCTGTTACAGGTCACACTGTTTGCTCCCAGTCAGGTTGCTTTATAACAGCAGTAACACCTCTCCATCACCTCCCCGGAATCTTTTCACCACCTGAAGCTTATCTGTGACCATTCTGTACTTTCTCCTGTGTCGCTGGCACAAATATGAAATAGCACACACAGAGCCAGCATCCCGTCCCTGTAGGATCTCATTGCAACACACCTCTGTGTGGGCTTCCAACTCACAGCTGATGTGTGCATCTTCATCACCTGGATTTTTCCACCTAATCATCTGCTATGTTGAACTCATAACACTGTATTTTCTTAACTGAACTTAATCTCACCAAGGAGGATATGTTTTTCCCGGGTGTTGTCACAGTGCTTACAATAGCAGCCAAGCAACATGCAGCCTCTGTGCAAAACTCCTGCATAAAATTACCGGAAGCATTAGGTTGCTTTCATTAATGGAAAAACACTGACGCAAGAGGAGAAATGTTCTTGGTAGTAGCTGAATTGCAGCTTGCAGCTTCAAATTCCTTAAAGGAACAGCTGTTGGATCTTCTTGTCAGCTGAGGTACCCTTCCTCTTAGGCTGGAGCTGGTTCCTTTGGTGCCATTGGTAGGACTAGCAGATTAGGAAGGAGGGGGAGGAAATTTCTAGGAGAGGGAGTGAGCAAAATGAATGTCAGCCTTTAAGAAGCAGGCTGCTACTTGTCAGATCTTTCTGCTGAGAGGTAGCACAGAATTAAGGATCTGACGTGGAGTCTGAACAATGACAGACTAGAGATGCTGGCACAATAAAGAGGCAGCGGAATGATCAACATGATCTGAAAATCACAGGAAGTTTGAGAAAAGGGAGTGGAAGATTAAAAAAAAGGCTGATGACCCACTCCCTTGTGAGTGTGCAATGAGGGGTGGACTTCAGAAGAGTGTCTTACAAAAGTGTTGAGACTTATGAACATGGGGTACCATTTCACTTGTTTCCCTCAGAACAAAAGCCCCGCTGACCTCCCCTTGATGCTGCAGACACCTGGGCTAAAAGTAGTTGACGCCAGAATGCTTCAGCTTATTAGCAGGATACTCTGCAGTATCACTGCACCTGTGGCAGTGTCAGGATGAGGCAACAACTACAACTACCACTGATTTCAATTCTCCTTTGCAGGGGTGAGGTTTAACGCACAGATTTGTCTCTTGCTTGTAGTGCTCAGAATGGCTTCACACGGTGAAACTTTAGCATAAATGTATTTCAGTAAAGGTAATGAAGAAGGAATCTGTATTTCTTCCAGTGCTTGCATAAACTTTATTCGTGGGCAAGAACCCAGTGGGCATGCAAGACTGTATAGATCAGCCTCCTGGGCTCACCGTGCAGCTGGAAGTAATGAGATCTCATTCTCCACACTGGCATGACACTACATTTGAGTGTGGTCCAGGGGTTCTGGAAGCAGATATCAAACTGGTACTGTCAAAAACTGTGAAATGAATTTGTGACAGAGAAATCCATTGTACTAGAGAAGGTCCCTGAAGCAAAATTCTCTTGAGGCCGGACGAAGATGTGCTGAGGAATATCTTGTCCTATGTCTATTCTTGCTCCCCTGCTTTTAGTTAGCATCCACCACTGACCTCTTGGTAAGACTATATTCATGCTAGGTAGAGCTTTGATCTGGTCCAGCCTGGCCATCCACAGAGTCCCTTGTGCCACCATAGATACACAATGTGCTCCAGCTAGGAAGCGCGGCTGGTGCCAAAGAAAAGTTATCCCAAGTGTTGGTGGGGGAAAGAAGCCTTGATGTCAACAACCAAAGGCACAGCTTACCCTGTGCCTGCAAAGTGTGCAGATGGTCCAGCCTCCATGCCGCTACAGAATCACTGAATGGCTTGGGTTGGAAAAGACCTCTGGATCATCTGCTTCTACACCTCCCCCCACCGTAGGCATGGACTCCTCCCACTGGACCAGGTTGCTCAAAGCTCCATCCAGCCTGTGTATGTGCACAGGGCTCCTGCCTTCTTCTCCACAGTACCCCTTGTACTCTCTACCACTTCTTGCGGTCCACTGCATCCATCAGCTTCAGAACGAAAAAACAGCCAATAAAGATTTGTCTGCGGCTGGGACATCGTGGCACCACTTCAGAAAGCACAGAACAGGACTCTTGGTCCATTAAAGACCCACACCTGCAGTCCTGTTCACCAGGAACCATCCTGGCTTGCTGCCTTCCCTGCTGGGCAGAGGCAGTGTTGTCCTCTAGGGTGTGCTGAGGACCTGAAGAAAAACGCGTAGAAAGGAAAAAGCGTAAGAACTGCACAAATCTAACAAGTACGCATGCTTATTCACCTCAGCTGGATCTCTGCATCAGCTCGGAGAACTGTGATGGAGGCAGTTGGAGCAGTACTGAATCACGACTTGAAACAACCTTTTTCTGCCTGCAGAAAGAAATGGGTTTTGCACAGGTATCTGAGGGCAGAGAGGGTCAGGAGCCGACCCATCCTTAGAGCTACAGCTGCACAAATGCCTGGAGGTGGGGCCTCTCCTCTCAGTTGCCTGCAAAACAACAGGACTGTCATCCGTGCAGCCACTGCTGCTCTGAGTGCTCCCAGCCCGCAGCCTCTGTCTCGTCTCAGCTGCCAAAATACTCAGGCCTGTGCAGTCCATGCAGGTGAATATCTTGTGACAGGAGAGGAGCGAGGTGCTGATGCAGGCAGAGCACTCCCCAGTCTGATCCAGCGTGCCTTTCTGTCAACATGGTTGTTTTGCAAAGAGCCGTGTCCTCCGTGTTGATGCAGCCCAGAATGCAGTTGGCTGCAGGAGCCACTGCTGGCTCACATCCTGCTTTTTGGCCACCACGTCCTTCTCTGCAGCCACTTCTCCCCTCGCTAGTTCCAATGGTCTGTTACACTGGGTCTCGGCCTGATGGAGGCTGGAGGAGGCAGGCACATGAGAGAGCAGAACACAGGGAAAATCCACAAGCACAGCATGGCCTGGATTGAATAAATATTGGCACAAGGAAGCACTATGGATGTTAAATTTTTATTGTGGGCTTCGAGAAGGTGCTCTGAGCTCTTTGGGTCTGGACAGCATGGCCTTGACACGCACCCCTCGGAGGGGAAGATGCCAGCGGTGCTCCCCAGCTTCTGCTCCGTTTGGGTTTCCCATGTGGGTGTGGAAGAGGTGCAATGCAGGGACATCTGAAGGTCTTCTGGTATGACTTGAAGCCTGAAGGGAAGCCTGCGAGGATGCTTTGTCAGAGGCTTCCCTTGCTCTGGTTTTCCTGCTTTGGAAGTTATTCCAGTGACGGACTGCTCCCACAGCCTGGCTGCTGGCCTTGCCTCAGGTGCACTGGCTCTGCTCGATTCCAATCAGTGCTACTTCCAAACTTTCTTCACTATTTGTTCTGCAACATCCCAAGCCAGCCGTGCAGTTTCCTGCTCCTGACTGAAACGGGGCGTCTTTGAAGGCTCTGCTCTTTTGGCACTCCTAAGCACTTTCGGACTGCTCTTTTGGGGAGCCCTCCTTGAAGAGCAGACAGGATGATCCAGTGCCTTCAGCTTCCTTTTTACTTCTCTCAACAGAGTCCCAGTCTCCTCTTGAAGTCTCTCTGCTTCTTTTTCAGATCTTGCTCTGAATTCGTAATATCCAGGGAACTGCGTTTTTGTTTTTGAGGCAGCAGCAGTATGGATGCTTCTGGGGAGTTTGGAGCCTTCCCTGCCCAGCTCCGGTTTGGGCAACTTCTCAGGGAGCTTCACTGCACGTCCTGTGCTCGGTGAGTCTCCCGGAAGTTTCTGCTGCATCACAGCCACATTCCTTCTTCTGCATTGGCCAGCCTGGAGATTATGGCATGAAGGAGCAGGGCCAGCTGGTTTGTGAGGCTTCATGGGGCTGGCTTTCTTGCCCACACTGCGTTCCACAGGGCCAGGCCGGTGCTCGTCAGTGTTTGCCATTGGTCTGTGGGCAGATTTCTTCAAGTTGCACACCTCCTGAAGAAACATTTCCAGGAAGGGAACAGCAGGTTTAGGCTCGGTCTTGTCTCGGAAAGCGCTTGCCACGCTGCAGGCTGATGCTTGACGCCAACGAGGGCCAGCACTCTGCTTCAGCCATGCAGTGAGGCCAGAAGACAAGAGCTGCCTCACTGCTCTGCTTGCAAGCAAGCAGCTTTCCACGTCACCTGCACGTCAGCACGCTGTGCCAGCTCAGCTCTCAGCTGACTTGTCCCTTCCATGCCTCCATGCCTGCACCACCAGCCCAGCCCTCACCTTTTCTGCATCCCCCATCTCCCTCAGACCCATCAAGTCAAGCCCCTGCCCTCGGTGCCATGCCACTGACACGTGCCCGCCAACACCACGTTTGGCCTACCTCTTTTGGCCTCTTTATTTTCTCCTGCTCCAGCTTCAGCCTGGTCAGGTACTGCCTGTACTCGTTGAACTCTTTCAGAGTGCAGACAACCTACACAGAGACAAGGGCAGATGACTCCCAACCACTCTTCACGTAGCTTCCCACACAGCCTTCCAGCAAGGTGCAGGCCCCAGCAGCGGGGAGCTGCTCCTCTCCAACCCTCCCCTCCCCAGCCGTGGGGACGCTGCCTCCTCCCTCCCTCCCAGGGCCATGGCCACTCCACACTGGGCTGCCAGGCCCCTGCCAGCTGCTTGGAAACCCCTCCTGAGGAGACCTGTGTTGGTCAGCCCAACTTCCAAACCTACGTCGCCATCCTTGGTGACGAGGCCCCTCTTCTTCAGGTTCTGCAGGTTGGCTTTGCGGTTGTGGTACTCCTGCAGATGTGGGTCATGCAGGCTGTTGTATTCTGTGCGCAGATGGCGACAGTAAGGATCTCCCAGATCAAAATATGGAGAAGGCTGGTGAAGCTGGAAGAGATGCGTTGCAGAGTGTGAATGGGGAAGGAGAGAGCAGCAAAGAGACAGAGACGCTGCACAGCTGCTCACAGACACAGGCTGGCCTCATGCAGGCCCAGCTGGAGGAGGAGCATGCTGTGTGCATTTCCCAAAGAGACACGTCTGCGTTTTGCTAAGTCCTCCAAGAGGGAGAGCAGGAGAAGGCTGCACCCTCCTCCAGGAATGTCCCGGTCTGCACATTTCTGGCTGTGACAGATGGGTGCCTGGCCCTGGTACCCAACAGCAGCTTTGTTCAGGGCCCCACCCACCTGCTTGCCTGATGCCAGATAAGGTAATAGAATTAGTGCTGGCAAGCTCATCCGTGTGGAGAGCCCAGCTTTCTGAATCTCTCCTGACCGCTGGGCACTGCTATTGGCAAGCCCTCGGCTGTCTCCCTGCTGTGGAGCCAGGAGTGTGCCTTCATTCCCCCACGCGGTTGGAGCACAGGGCCGCAGTTCCAGCAGGTCCCACAGGGCCTCCTTGGCATGATGGCTACCCCAGGAAACAGGAGGCCCTCTTGACCCTTTCCTCCTGCTCTCACCTTTTCCCCCAGCTTTGTCCTGCAGAAGACAGGCTTGGTGCCAGGCTGCACAGGGATTTTGACGCCGAGTGGCAGATCCAGCAGCCCGCTACCTCCTGCCCCAACTGTCCGTCCTCCGGGTCGGAGCTACAAAGACAAAGACAAAGACACGCTTGCACACTCAGGCACTCCGGTCCCCTCTCCAGCCCCACCTCCATTCCCTTTGGCAGCTCCCTTCCCACTTCTTAGCCCGACTCTGGGATGTGCAGGGAGGCGCGATTCCCTGCAAGCCTTCTCCAGCGCCAGCATGAGAAGATGCCCCTCAGCCTCCAGAGAGCATCTCCGGCCCCAGAGCAGTCCCACACAGCCCAGGCTCTGCACTCATCCTCTCCGAGGACCCGGTGCTCACCTTTCCGCTCTTCCCCGCTGTGCTCAGAAATGCATCCGGCTTTCGGAATCCAGCATTGCCACAGCGCTCCATGGCTCCTTGCAGGAACTCTCCGAGAACTGCGACCTTCCGCTGCCACCTCTCGCTCCAGCAGCAGCGAACTGAGGCCACCCCGACCGGAGTCCCAGCCCGCAGCTTTCTGTCACGCTCACCCTTTGTTGCATCACCATGCCATCACAATGGCACCGCGCCGCCACCCGGCAACCCTGCAGCTGCATGGAGACCATTCTGGGTGCACTCACTGCCGGTTCTCCGGCTGGCCCTGCTTTGAGCCTTGCTGAGGCCTGAGGCCTGCTCTAGGTTGCCTTGGCTTCCATCACAGGTGATGCTGCATGTGGAACAAACACCTTATATGGTTATCCCAGAGCCAGTTTTGTAGTTAAATGATGCTGAAATAATGTGGAATGAGAAGGGAGATCTGGCCTGTTTTTCTGTCATAGAATCACAGAATGGTTTGGGTTGGAAGGACCTTTATGATCACCTCGTTCCAACCCCCTGCTGTAGGCAGGGACACCTCCCTCTAGAACAGGTTGCTCACAGCCCCATCCAGCCTGGCCTTCAGTGCTTCCAGAGAGGGTGCATCCACAACCTTGCTGGGCAACCCGTTCCAGAATCTCTCCATTCTCACAGTGAAGTTCTTCCTGATACGTATTCTAAATCTGCCCTCTTTCAGTTTAAAACCATTTCCCTTCATCCTGTCGCTACATGCTTTTATAAAAAGTCCCTCCCCAGCTTTCCTGTAGGACCCTTCAGGTACTGGGCGGTTGCTTTAAGGTCTTCTCAGAGCCTTCTCTTCCCCATGCTGCAGAGCCCCAGCTCTCTCAGCCTGTCCTCGTAGAGGAGGTGCTCCAGCCCTCCGATCATCTCCATGGCCCTCCTCTGGACCTGATCCCACAGCTCCACGTCCTCCTTGTGTTGGGGGCCCCAGATCTGGACGCAGTGCTCCAGGTGGGGCCTCACGAGAGCAGAGCAGAGCAGAGGGGCAGAATCCCCTCCCTCCACCTGCTGGTCACACTTCTCTTGATGCGACCCAGGATACCCGTGGCCTTCTGGGCTGCAGGCGCACACTGCCGCCTCATGTTGAATCTCTCATCAGTCAACACCCCGAAATCCTTCTCCTCAGGGCTGCTCTCAAGCTATTCTCCACCTAACCTTTATCTGTGCTTGAGATTGCCCTAACCCAGATGCAGGACCTTATACTTGCCTTTGTGAAGCCATTTTGACTACCACCCCTCACCTCTGCTTTATTTTCCACGTGCTGTGGTAGGGCCTTCAGTCGGATCTGCCCCATCATCTTGCCAGGCACAGGGGTGAGACTGACTGGCCTGCAGTTTCCTGGATCTTCTTTTTTTCCCTTCTGGAATATGGGGTTATGTTTCCCCTTTTCCAGTAGGAACTTCACCAGACTGCCATGACCTTTCAAATGTGATGGATAGCAGCTTGGCAAGTCCATGCGCCAGTTCCCTCAGAACCTGTGGATGGATCTTGCCAGATTCCATGGACTTGTGCTCCTTAAGATTCTTTAGATGGTCTCAAACCTGATCTTCACTTACAGCAGGCAGGCAGATCCACCTTCTCCAAACTTTTACCTTTTACCTTTTACCAGGCCTCCAGTTTCCTTTTGGAGAGGGCCCTCATCCTCACTTACCTTCTTTGTAATCACTTTTCCCCTTTCTGTCCCTAGCTAGATATAATTCTGTCTGGGTTTTAACTTTCCTAACCTGATCTTTGAGGTTCCCGTGTTCCTTGGAAGAGCAAGTTGTCATCAACACATTCCAGGAACCTCTTTGATTTCTGGTGCAGTGCTGTGTTGTCCCTCCCACAGATATCAGGGTGGTTGAAATCCCCCGTGAGGACTGTGTCTTCTGAATGTGAAGCTGCTCTTATCTGTTTACAAAGGACCTCATCCGCTCAACCTTCCTCATCAGGTGGCCTGTAGCAGACCCCCACTATGATGTTGCCTTCCCCTGCCTCCCTTTAACCCTAACCCATAAACTCTGTCAGCTCCTCGTTTATCCCCAGGTGGAGCTCCATGGACTCCAGATCATCACTGGTGTAGAGGGCAACACTCCCTCCGCTTATCCCCTGCCTGTCTTTCCTGAAGAGTTTATAGCCATTATTCCTACATTCTAGTCATGGGAGTCATCCCACGCCTGCAGATACTCCTGCTTGTTCCCCATGCTCTGCACATTGGTATATGGGCATTTGAGTTGGGCTCCCATTCAGGCTGATTTACCAGTTCGAGTTTCCTTATCTTGAACCATAGGCACTGTCTTACTGGCCTGCGATGCTACTCCAGGCCCAGGGCATCCATTATCACTGTCAGCCTCGAAGTACAATAGGTTGAGGATCCCCAGCCCTGGCAACTCTAGTTTGCAGCCCTCCTGATTAAATTGGAAAGCTTGCTGCCAAAGATGGTGTTCCTCTTGCCACACAGATGAACCCCATCGTCCTCCAGAAGACCAGATTTCTTAAAAGAGATTCCCCTACTGTATGTGGTCACTGTGGGATCAGCCAGTGCTAACCTTCCCTCAGCAAAGCTTGTCCGATCAAACCTGTGCAGTTATTCTCCACTCTGACTTTGTCTCTTCCTCTGGTGCATCTCTGAGTGTCTCCTCCAGTTTGGGGGAATCCTTCTTCAGTTGCAGACGCTACTGGACACTGCACTCGTGGCTGGCACGCTGCTGCGGCTTCACAGCAAGTGCTGATGACCCACGTGCCTTCTGTGTCTGCTTGCAGCACAGCTGTGTCATCACAGCGGTTGCAGACTTTGGTTGGACTTCACACTCATCTCTGTTACAGGTCACACTGTTTGCTCCCAGTCAGGTTGCTTTATAACAGCAGTAACACCTCTCCATCACCTCCCCGGAATCTTTTCACCACCTGAAGCTTATCTGTGACCATTCTGTACTTTCTCCTGTGTCGCTGGCACAAATATGAAATAGCACACACAGAGCCAGCATCCCGTCCCTGTAGGATCTCATTGCAACACACCTCTGTGTGGGCTTCCAACTCACAGCTGATGTGTGCATCTTCATCACCTGGATTTTTCCACCTAATCATCTGCTATGTTGAACTCATAACACTGTATTTTCTTAACTGAACTTAATCTCACCAAGGAGGATATGTTTTTCCCGGGTGTTGTCACAGTGCTTACAATAGCAGCCAAGCAACATGCAGCCTCTGTGCAAAACTCCTGCATAAAATTACCGGAAGCATTAGGTTGCTTTCATTAATGGAAAAACACTGACGCAAGAGGAGAAATGTTCTTGGTAGTAGCTGAATTGCAGCTTGCAGCTTCAAATTCCTTAAAGGAACAGCTGTTGGATCTTCTTGTCAGCTGAGGTACCCTTCCTCTTAGGCTGGAGCTGGTTCCTTTGGTGCCATTGGTAGGACTAGCAGATTAGGAAGGAGGGGGAGGAAATTTCTAGGAGAGGGAGTGAGCAAAATGAATGTCAGCCTTTAAGAAGCAGGCTGCTACTTGTCAGATCTTTCTGCTGAGAGGTAGCACAGAATTAAGGATCTGACGTGGAGTCTGAACAATGACAGACTAGAGATGCTGGCACAATAAAGAGGCAGCGGAATGATCAACATGATCTGAAAATCACAGGAAGTTTGAGAAAAGGGAGTGGAAGATTAAAAAAAAGGCTGATGACCCACTCCCTTGTGAGTGTGCAATGAGGGGTGGACTTCAGAAGAGTGTCTTACAAAAGTGTTGAGACTTATGAACATGGGGTACCATTTCACTTGTTTCCCTCAGAACAAAAGCCCCGCTGACCTCCCCTTGATGCTGCAGACACCTGGGCTAAAAGTAGTTGACGCCAGAATGCTTCAGCTTATTAGCAGGATACTCTGCAGTATCACTGCACCTGTGGCAGTGTCAGGATGAGGCAACAACTACAACTACCACTGATTTCAATTCTCCTTTGCAGGGGTGAGGTTTAACGCACAGATTTGTCTCTTGCTTGTAGTGCTCAGAATGGCTTCACACGGTGAAACTTTAGCATAAATGTATTTCAGTAAAGGTAATGAAGAAGGAATCTGTATTTCTTCCAGTGCTTGCATAAACTTTATTCGTGGGCAAGAACCCAGTGGGCATGCAAGACTGTATAGATCAGCCTCCTGGGCTCACCGTGCAGCTGGAAGTAATGAGATCTCATTCTCCACACTGGCATGACACTACATTTGAGTGTGGTCCAGGGGTTCTGGAAGCAGATATCAAACTGGTACTGTCAAAAACTGTGAAATGAATTTGTGACAGAGAAATCCATTGTACTAGAGAAGGTCCCTGAAGCAAAATTCTCTTGAGGCCGGACGAAGATGTGCTGAGGAATATCTTGTCCTATGTCTATTCTTGCTCCCCTGCTTTTAGTTAGCATCCACCACTGACCTCTTGGTAAGACTATATTCATGCTAGGTAGAGCTTTGATCTGGTCCAGCCTGGCCATCCACAGAGTCCCTTGTGCCACCATAGATACACAATGTGCTCCAGCTAGGAAGCGCGGCTGGTGCCAAAGAAAAGTTATCCCAAGTGTTGGTGGGGGAAAGAAGCCTTGATGTCAACAACCAAAGGCACAGCTTACCCTGTGCCTGCAAAGTGTGCAGATGGTCCAGCCTCCATGCCGCTACAGAATCACTGAATGGCTTGGGTTGGAAAAGACCTCTGGATCATCTGCTTCTACACCTCCCCCCACCGTAGGCATGGACTCCTCCCACTGGACCAGGTTGCTCAAAGCTCCATCCAGCCTGTGTATGTGCACAGGGCTCCTGCCTTCTTCTCCACAGTACCCCTTGTACTCTCTACCACTTCTTGCGGTCCACTGCATCCATCAGCTTCAGAACGAAAAAACAGCCAATAAAGATTTGTCTGCGGCTGGGACATCGTGGCACCACTTCAGAAAGCACAGAACAGGACTCTTGGTCCATTAAAGACCCACACCTGCAGTCCTGTTCACCAGGAACCATCCTGGCTTGCTGCCTTCCCTGCTGGGCAGAGGCAGTGTTGTCCTCTAGGGTGTGCTGAGGACCTGAAGAAAAACGCGTAGAAAGGAAAAAGCGTAAGAACTGCATAAATCTAACAAGTACGCATGCTTATTCACCTCAGCTGGATCTCTGCATCAGCTCAGAGAACTGTGATGGAGGCAGTTGGAGCAGTACTGAATCACGACTTGAAACAACCTTTTTCTGCCTGCAGAAAGAAATGGGTTTTGCACAGGTATCTGAGGGCAGAGAGGGTCAGGAGCCGACCCATCCTTAGAGCTACAGCTGCACAAATGCCTGGAGGTGGGGCCTCTCCTCTCAGTTGCCTGCAAAACAACAGGACTGTCATCCGTGCAGCCACTGCTGCTCTGAGTGCTCCCAGCCCGCAGCCTCTGTCTCGTCTCAGCTGCCAAAATACTCAGGCCTGTGCAGTCCATGCAGGTGAATATCTTGTGACAGGAGAGGAGCGAGGTGCTGATGCAGGCAGAGCACTCCCCAGTCTGATCCAGCGTGCCTTTCTGTCAACATGGTTGTTTTGCAAAGAGCCGTGTCCTCCGTGTTGATGCAGCCCAGAATGCAGTTGGCTGCAGGAGCCACTGCTGGCTCACATCCTGCTTTTTGGCCACCACATCCTTCTCTGCAGCCACTTCTCCCCTCGCTAGTTCCAATGGTCTGTTACACTGGGTCTCGGCCTGATGGAGGCTGGAGGAGGCAGGCACATGAGAGAGCAGAACACAGGGAAAATCCACAAGCACAGCATGGCCTGGATTGAATAAATATTGGCACAAGGAAGCACTATGGATGTTAAATTTTTATTGTGGGCTTCGAGAAGGTGCTCTGAGCTCTTTGGGTCTGGACAGCATGGCCTTGACACGCACCCCTCGGAGGGGAAGATGCCAGCGGTGCTCCCCAGCTTCTGCTCCGTTTGGGTTTCCCATGTGGGTGTGGAAGAGGTGCAATGCAGGGACATCTGAAGGTCTTCTGGTATGACTTGAAGCCTGAAGGGAAGCCTGCGAGGATGCTTTGTCAGAGGCTTCCCTTGCTCTGGTTTTCCTGCTTTGGAAGTTATTCCAGTGACGGACTGCTCCCACAGCCTGGCTGCTGGCCTTGCCTCAGGTGCACTGGCTCTGCTCGATTCCAATCAGTGCTACTTCCAAACTTTCTTCACTATTTGTTCTGCAACATCCCAAGCCAGCCGTGCAGTTTCCTGCTCCTGACTGAAACGGGGCGTCTTTGAAGGCTCTGCTCTTTTGGCACTCCTAAGCACTTTCGGACTGCTCTTTTGGGGAGCCCTCCTTGAGGAGCAGACAGGATGATCCAGTGCCTTCAGCTTCCTTTTTACTTCTCTCAACAGAGTCCCAGTCTCCTCTTGAAGTCTCTCTGCTTCTTTTTCAGATCTTGCTCTGAATTCGTAATATCCAGGGAACTGCGTTTTTGTTTTTGAGGCAGCAGCACTATGGATGCTTCTGGGGAGTTTGGAGCCTTCCCTGCCCAGCTCCGGTTTGGGTAACTTCTCAGGGAGCTTCATTGCACGTCCTGTGCTCGGTGAGTCTCCCGGAAGTTTCTGCTGCATCACAGCCACATTCCTTCTTCTGCGTTGGCCAGCCTGGAGATTATGGCATGAAGGAGCAGGGCCAGCTGGTTTGTGAGGCTTCATGGGGCTGGCTTTCTTGCCCACACTGCGTTCCACAGGGCCAGGCCGGTGCTCGTCAGTGTTTGCCATTGGTCTGTGGGCAGATTTCTTCAAGTTGCACACCTCCTGAAGAAACATTTCCAGGAAGGGAACAGCAGGTTTAGGCTCGGTCTTGTCTCGGAAAGCGCTTGCCACGCTGCAGGCTGATGCTTGACGCCAACGAGGGCCAGCACTCTGCTTCAGCCATGCAGTGAGGCCAGAAGACAAGAGCTGCCTCACTGCTCTGCTTGCAAGCAAGCAGCTTTCCACGTCACCTGCACGTCAGCACGCTGTGCCAGCTCAGCTCTCAGCTGACTTGTCCCTTCCATGCCTCCATGCCTGCACCACCAGCCCAGCCCTCACCTTTTCTGCATCCCCCATCTCCCTCAGACCCATCAAGTCAAGCCCCTGCCCTCGGTGCCATGCCACTGACACGTGCCCGCCAACACCACGTTTGGCCTACCTCTTTTGGCCTCTTTATTTTCTCCTGCTCCAGCTTCAGCCTGGTCAGGTACTGCCTGTACTCGTTGAACTCTTTCAGAGTGCAGACAACCTACACAGAGACAAGGGCAGATGACTCCCAACCACTCTTCACGTAGCTTCCCACACAGCCTTCCAGCAAGGTGCAGGCCCCAGCAGCGGGGAGCTGCTCCTCTCCAACCCTCCCCTCCCCAGCCGTGGGGACGCTGCCTCCTCCCTCCCTCCCTGGGCCATGGCCACTCCACACTGGGCTGCCAGGCCCCTGCCAGCTGCTTGGAAACCCCTCCTGAGGAGACCTGTGTTGGTCAGCCCAACTTCCAAACCTACGTCGCCATCCTTGGTGACGAGGCCCCTCTTCTTCAGGTTCTGCAGGTTGGCTTTGCGGTTGTGGTACTCCTGCAGATGTGGGTCATGCAGGCTGTTGTATTCTGTGCGCAGATGGCGACAGTAAGGATCTCCCAGATCAAAATATGGAGAAGGCTGGTGAAGCTGGAAGAGATGCGTTGCAGAGTGTGAATGGGGAAGGAGAGAGCAGCAAAGAGACAGAGACGCTGCACAGCTGCTCACGGACACAGGCTGGCCTCATGCAGGCCCAGCTGGAGGAGGAGCATGCTGTGTGCATTTCCCAAAGAGACACGTCTGCGTTTTGCTAAGTCCTCCAAGAGGGAGAGCAGGAGAAGGCTGCACCCTCCTCCAGGAATGTCCCGGTCTGCACATTTCTGGCTGTGACAGATGGGTGCCTGGCCCTGGTACCCAACAGCAGCTTTGTTCAGGGCCCCACCCACCTGCTTGCCTGATGCCAGATAAGGTAATAGAATTAGTGCTGGCAAGCTCATCCGTGTGGAGAGCCCAGCTTTCTGAATCTCTCCTGACCGCTGGGCACTGCTATTGGCAAGCCCTCGGCTGTCTCCCTGCTGTGGAGCCAGGAGTGTGCCTTCATTCCCCCACGCGGTTGGAGCACAGGGCCGCAGTTCCAGCAGGTCCCACAGGGCCTCCTTGGCATGATGGCTACCCCAGGAAACAGGAGGCCCTCTTGACCCTTTCCTCCTGCTCTCACCTTTTCCCCCAGCTTTGTCCTGCAGAAGACAGGCTTGGTGCCAGGCTGCACAGGGATTTTGACGCCGAGTGGCAGATCCAGCAGCCCGCTACCTCCTGCCCCAACTGTCCGTCCTCCGGGTCGGAGCTACAAAGACAAAGACAAAGACACGCTTGCACACTCAGGCACTCCGGTCCCCTCTCCAGCCCCACCTCCATTCCCTTTGGCAGCTCCCTTCCCACTTCTTAGCCCGACTCTGGGATGTGCAGGGAGGCGCGATTCCCTGCAAGCCTTCTCCAGCGCCAGCATGAGAAGATGCCCCTCAGCCTCCAGAGAGCATCTCCGGCCCCAGAGCAGTCCCACACAGCCCAGGCTCTGCACTCATCCTCTCCGAGGACCCGGTGCTCACCTTTCCGCTCTTCCCCGCTGTGCTCAGAAATGCATCCGGCTTTCGGAATCCAGCATTGCCACAGCGCTCCATGGCTCCTTGCAGGAACTCTCCGAGAACTGCGACCTTCCGCTGCCACCTCTCGCTCCAGCAGCAGCGAACTGAGGCCACCCCGACCGGAGTCCCAGCCCGCAGCTTTCTGTCACGCTCACCCTTTGTTGCATCACCATGCCATCACAATGGCACCGCGCCGCCACCCGGCAACCCTGCAGCTGCATGGAGACCATTCTGGGTGCACTCACTGCCGGTTCTCCGGCTGGCCCTGCTTTGAGCCTTGCTGAGGCCTGAGGCCTGCTCTAGGTTGCCTTGGCTTCCATCACAGGTGATGCTGCATGTGGAACAAACACCTTATATGGTTATCCCAGAGCCAGTTTTGTAGTTAAATGATGCTGAAATAATGTGGAATGAGAAGGGAGATCTGGCCTGTTTTTCTGTCATAGAATCACAGAATGGTTTGGGTTGGAAGGACCTTTATGATCACCTCGTTCCAACCCCCTGCTGTAGGCAGGGACACCTCCCTCTAGAACAGGTTGCTCACAGCCCCATCCAGCCTGGCCTTCAGTGCTTCCAGAGAGGGTGCATCCACAACCTTGCTGGGCAACCCGTTCCAGAATCTCTCCATTCTCACAGTGAAGTTCTTCCTGATACGTACTCTAAATCTGCCCTCTTTCAGTTTAAAACCATTTCCCTTCATCCTGTCGCTACATGCTTTTATAAAAAGTCCCTCCCCAGCTTTCCTGTAGGACCCTTCAGGTACTGGGCGGTTGCTTTAAGGTCTTCTCAGAGCCTTCTCTTCCCCATGCTGCAGAGCCCCAGCTCTCTCAGCCTGTCCTCGTAGAGGAGGTGCTCCAGCCCTCCGATCATCTCCATGGCCCTCCTCTGGACCTGATCCCACAGCTCCACGTCCTCCTTGTGTTGGGGGCCCCAGATCTGGACGCAGTGCTCCAGGTGGGGCCTCACGAGAGCAGAGCAGAGCAGAGGGGCAGAATCCCCTCCCTCCACCTGCTGGTCACACTTCTCTTGATGCGACCCAGGATACCCGTGGCCTTCTGGGCTGCAGGCGCACACTGCCGCCTCATGTTGAATCTCTCATCAGTCAACACCCCGAAATCCTTCTCCTCAGGGCTGCTCTCAAGCTATTCTCCACCTAACCTTTATCTGTGCTTGAGATTGCCCTAACCCAGATGCAGGACCTTATACTTGCCTTTGTGAAGCCATTTTGACTACCACCCCTCACCTCTGCTTTATTTTCCACGTGCTGTGGTAGGGCCTTCAGTCGGATCTGCCCCATCATCTTGCCAGGCACAGGGGTGAGACTGACTGGCCTGCAGTTTCCTGGATCTTCTTTTTTTCCCTTCTGGAATATGGGGTTATGTTTCCCCTTTTCCAGTAGGAACTTCACCAGACTGCCATGACCTTTCAAATGTGATGGATAGCAGCTTGGCAAGTCCATGCGCCAGTTCCCTCAGAACCTGTGGATGGATCTTGCCAGATTCCATGGACTTGTGCTCCTTAAGATTCTTTAGATGGTCTCAAACCTGATCTTCACTTACAGCAGGCAGGCAGATCCACCTTCTCCAAACTTTTACCTTTTACCTTTTACCAGGCCTCCAGTTTCCTTTTGGAGAGGGCCCTCATCCTCACTTACCTTCTTTGTAATCACTTTTCCCCTTTCTGTCCCTAGCTAGATATAATTCTGTCTGGGTTTTAACTTTCCTAACCTGATCTTTGAGGTTCCCGTGTTCCTTGGAAGAGCAAGTTGTCATCAACACATTCCAGGAACCTCTTTGATTTCTGGTGCAGTGCTGTGTTGTCCCTCCCACAGATATCAGGGTGGTTGAAATCCCCCGTGAGGACTGTGTCTTCTGAATGTGAAGCTGCTCTTATCTGTTTACAAAGGACCTCATCCGCTCAACCTTCCTCATCAGGTGGCCTGTAGCAGACCCCCACTATGATGTTGCCTTCCCCTGCCTCCCTTTAACCCTAACCCATAAACTCTGTCAGCTCCTCGTTTATCCCCAGGTGGAGCTCCATGGACTCCAGATCATCACTGGTGTAGAGGGCAACACTCCCTCCGCTTATCCCCTGCCTGTCTTTCCTGAAGAGTTTATAGCCATTATTCCTACATTCTAGTCATGGGAGTCATCCCACGCCTGCAGATACTCCTGCTTGTTCCCCATGCTCTGCACATTGGTATATGGGCATTTGAGTTGGGCTCCCATTCAGGCTGATTTACCAGTTCGAGTTTCCTTATCTTGAACCATAGGCACTGTCTTACTGGCCTGCGATGCTACTCCAGGCCCAGGGCATCCATTATCACTGTCAGCCTCGAAGTACAATGGGTTGAGGATCCCCAGCCCTGGCAACTCTAGTTTGCAGCCCTCCTGATTAAATTGGAAAGCTTGCTGCCAAAGATGGTGTTCCTCTTGCCACACAGATGAACCCCATCGTCCTCCAGAAGACCAGATTTCTTAAAAGAGATTCCCCTACTGTATGTGGTCACTGTGGGATCAGCCAGTGCTAACCTTCCCTCAGCAAAGCTTGTCCGATCAAACCTGTGCAGTTATTCTCCACTCTGACTTTGTCTCTTCCTCTGGTGCATCTCTGAGTGTCTCCTCCAGTTTGGGGGAATCCTTCTTCAGTTGCAGACGCTACTGGACACTGCACTCGTGGCTGGCACGCTGCTGCGGCTTCACAGCAAGTGCTGATGACCCACGTGCCTTCTGTGTCTGCTTGCAGCACAGCTGTGTCATCACAGCGGTTGCAGACTTTGGTTGGACTTCACACTCATCTCTGTTACAGGTCACACTGTTTGCTCCCAGTCAGGTTGCTTTATAACAGCAGTAACACCTCTCCATCACCTCCCCGGAATCTTTTCACCACCTGAAGCTTATCTGTGACCATTCTGTACTTTCTCCTGTGTCGCTGGCACAAATATGAAATAGCACACACAGAGCCAGCATCCCGTCCCTGTAGGATCTCATTGCAACACACCTCTGTGTGGGCTTCCAACTCACAGCTGATGTGTGCATCTTCATCACCTGGATTTTTCCACCTAATCATCTGCTATGTTGAACTCATAACACTGTATTTTCTTAACTGAACTTAATCTCACCAAGGAGGATATGTTTTTCCCGGGTGTTGTCACAGTGCTTACAATAGCAGCCAAGCAACATGCAGCCTCTGTGCAAAACTCCTGCATAAAATTACTGGAAGCATTAGGTTGCTTTCATTAATGGAAAAACACTGACGCAAGAGGAGAAATGTTCTTGGTAGTAGCTGAATTGCAGCTTGCAGCTTCAAATTCCTTAAAGGAACAGCTGTTGGATCTTCTTGTCAGCTGAGGTACCCTTCCTCTTAGGCTGGAGCTGGTTCCTTCGGTGCCATTGGTAGGACTAGCAGATTAGGAAGGAGGGGGAGGAAATTTCTAGGAGAGGGAGTGAGCAAAATGAATGTCAGCCTTTAAGAAGCAGGCTGCTACTTGTCAGATCTTTCTGCTGAGAGGTAGCACGGAATTAAGGATCTGACGTGGAGTCTGAACAATGACAGACTAGAGATGCTGGCACAATAAAGAGGCAGCGGAATGATCAACATGATCTGAAAATCACAGGAAGTTTGAGAAAAGGGAGTGGAAGATTAAAAAAAAGGCTGATGACCCACTCCCTTGTGAGTGTGCAATGAGGGGTGGACTTCAGAAGAGTGTCTTACAAAAGTGTTGAGACTTACGAACATGGGGTACCATTTCACTTGTTTCCCTCAGAACAAAAGCCCCGCTGACCTCCCCTTGATGCTGCAGACACCTGGGCTAAAAGTAGTTGACGCCAGAATGCTTCAGCTTATTAGCAGGATACTCTGCAGTATCACTGCACCTGTGGCAGTGTCAGGATGAGGCAACAACTACAACTACCACTGATTTCAATTCTCCTTTGCAGGGGTGAGGTTTAACGCACAGATTTGTCTCTTGCTTGTAGTGCTCAGAATGGCTTCACACGGTGAAACTTTAGCATAAATGTATTTCAGTAAAGGTAATGAAGAAGGAATCTGTATTTCTTCCAGTGCTTGCATAAACTTTATTCGTGGGCAAGAACCCAGTGGGCATGCAAGACTGTATAGATCAGCCTCCTGGGCTCACCGTGCAGCTGGAAGTAATGAGATCTCATTCTCCACACTGGCATGACACTACGTTTGAGTGTGGTCCAGGGGTTCTGGAAGCAGATATCAAACTGGTACTGTCAAAAACTGTGAAATGAATTTGTGACAGAGAAATCCATCGTGCTAGAGAAGGTCCCTGAAGCAAAATTCTCTTGAGGCCGGATGAAGATGTGCTGAGGAATATCTTGTCCTATGTCTATTCTTGCTCCCCTGCTTTTAGTTAGCATCCACCACTGACCTCTTGGTAAGACTATATTCATGCTAGGTAGAGCTTTGATCTGGTCCAGCCTGGCCATCCACAGAGTCCCTTGTGCCACCATAGATACACAATGTGCTCCAGCTAGGAAGCGTGGCTGGTGCCAAAGAAAAGTTATCCCAAGTGTTGGTGGGGGAAAGAAGCCTTGATGTCAACAACCAAAGGCACAGCTTACCCTGTGCCTGCAAAGTGTGCAGATGGTCCAGCCTCCATGCCGCTACAGAATCACTGAATGGCTTGGGTTGGAAAAGACCTCTGGATCATCTGCTTCTACACCTCCCCCCACCGTAGGCATGGACTCCTCCCACTGGACCAGGTTGCTCAAAGCTCCATCCAGCCTGTGTATGTGCACAGGGCTCCTGCCTTCTTCTCCACAGTACCCCTTGTACTCTCTACCACTTCTTGCGGTCCACTGCATCCATCAGCTTCAGAACGAAAAAACAGCCAATAAAGATTTGTCTGCGGCTGGGACATCGTGGCACCACTTCAGAAAGCACAGAACAGGACTCTTGGTCCATTAAAGACCCACACCTGCAGTCCTGTTCACCAGGAACCATCCTGGCTTGCTGCCTTCCCTGCTGGGCAGAGGCAGTGTTGTCCTCTAGGGTGTGCTGAGGACCTGAAGAAAAACGCGTAGAAAGGAAAAAGCGTAAGAACTGCACAAATCTAACAAGTACGCATGCTTATTCACCTCAGCTGGATCTCTGCATCAGCTCGGAGAACTGTGATGGAGGCAGTTGGAGCAGTACTGAATCACGACTTGAAACAACCTTTTTCTGCCTGCAGAAAGAAATGGGTTTTGCACAGGTATCTGAGGGCAGAGAGGGTCAGGAGCCGACCCATCCTTAGAGCTACAGCTGCACAAATGCCTGGAGGTGGGGCCTCTCCTCTCAGTTGCCTGCAAAACAACAGGACTGTCATCCGTGCAGCCACTGCTGCTCTGAGTGCTCCCAGCCCGCAGCCTCTGTCTCGTCTCAGCTGCCAAAATACTCAGGCCTGTGCAGTCCATGCAGGTGAATATCTTGTGACAGGAGAGGAGCGAGGTGCTGATGCAGGCAGAGCACTCCCCAGTCTGATCCAGCGTGCCTTTCTGTCAACATGGTTGTTTTGCAAAGAGCCGTGTCCTCCGTGTTGATGCAGCCCAGAATGCAGTTGGCTGCAGGAGCCACTGCTGGCTCACATCCTGCTTTTTGGCCACCACGTCCTTCTCTGCAGCCACTTCTCCCCTCGCTAGTTCCAATGGTCTGTTACACTGGGTCTCGGCCTGATGGAGGCTGGAGGAGGCAGGCACATGAGAGAGCAGAACACAGGGAAAATCCACAAGCACAGCATGGCCTGGATTGAATAAATATTGGCACAAGGAAGCACTATGGATGTTAAATTTTTATTGTGGGCTTCGAGAAGGTGCTCTGAGCTCTTTGGGTCTGGACAGCATGGCCTTGACACGCACCCCTCGGAGGGGAAGATGCCAGCGGTGCTCCCCAGCTTCTGCTCCGTTTGGGTTTCCCATGTGGGTGTGGAAGAGGTGCAATGCAGGGACATCTGAAGGTCTTCTGGTATGACTTGAAGCCTGAAGGGAAGCCTGCGAGGATGCTTTGTCAGAGGCCTCCCTTGCTCTGGTTTTCCTGCTTTGGAAGTTATTCCAGTGACGGACTGCTCCCACAGCCTGGCTGCTGGCCTTGCCTCAGGTGCACTGGCTCTGCTCGATTCCAATCAGTGCTACTTCCAAACTTTCTTCACTATTTGTTCTGCAACATCCCAAGCCAGCCGTGCAGTTTCCTGCTCCTGACTGAAACGGGGCGTCTTTGAAGGCTCTGCTCTTTTGGCACTCCTAAGCACTTTCGGACTGCTCTTTTGGGGAGCCCTCCTTGAGGAGCAGACAGGATGATCCAGTGCCTTCAGCTTCCTTTTTACTTCTCTCAACAGAGTCCCAGTCTCCTCTTGAAGTCTCTCTGCTTCTTTTTCAGATCTTGCTCTGAATTCGTAATATCCAGGGAACTGCGTTTTTGTTTTTGAGGCAGCAGCAGTATGGATGCTTCTGGGGAGTTTGGAGCCTTCCCTGCCCAGCTCCGGTTTGGGCAACTTCTCAGGGAGCTTCACTGCACGTCCTGTGCTCGGTGAGTCTCCCTGAAGTTTCTGCTGCATCACAGCCACATTCCTTCTTCTGCGTTGGCCAGCCTGGAGATTATGGCATGAAGGAGCAGGGCCAGCTGGCTTGTGAGGCTTCATGGGGCTGCCTTTCTTGCCCACACTGCGTTCCACAGGGCCAGGCCGGTGCTCGTCAGTGTTTGCCATTGGTCTGTGGGCAGATTTCTTCAAGTTGCACACCTCCTGAAGAAACATTTCCAGGAAGGGAACAGCAGGTTTAGGCTCGGTCTTGTCTCGGAAAGCGCTTGCCACGCTGCAGGCTGATGCTTGACGCCAACGAGGGCCAGCACTCTGCTTCAGCCATGCAGTGAGGCCAGAAGACAAGAGCTGCCTCACTGCTCTGCTTGCAAGCAAGCAGCTTTCCACGTCACCTGCACGTCAGCACGCTGTGCCAGCTCAGCTCTCAGCTGACTTGTCCCTTCCATGCCTCCATGCCTGCACCACCAGCCCAGCCCTCACCTTTTCTGCATCCCCCATCTCCCTCAGACCCATCAAGTCAAGCCCCTGCCCTCGGTGCCATGCCACTGGCACGTGCCCGCCAACACCACGTTTGGCCTACCTCTTTTGGCCTCTTTATTTTCTCCTGCTCCAGCTTCAGCCTGGTCAGGTACTGCCTGTACTCGTTGAACTCTTTCAGAGTGCAGACAACCTACACAGAGACAAGGGCAGATGACTCCCAACCACTCTTCACGTAGCTTCCCACACAGCCTTCCAGCAAGGTGCAGGCCCCAGCAGCGGGGAGCTGCTCCTCTCCAACCCTCCCCTCCCCAGCCGTGGGGACGCTGCCTCCTCCCTCCCTCCCTGGGCCATGGCCACTCCACACTGGGCTGCCAGGCCCCTGCCAGCTGCTTGGAAACCCCTCCTGAGGAGACCTGTGTTGGTCAGCCCAACTTCCAAACCTACGTCGCCATCCTTGGTGACGAGGCCCCTCTTCTTCAGGTTCTGCAGGTTGGCTTTGCGGTTGTGGTACTCCTGCAGATGTGGGTCATGCAGGCTGTTGTATTCTGTGCGCAGATGGCGACAGTAAGGATCTCCCAGATCAAAATATGGAGAAGGCTGGTGAAGCTGGAAGAGATGCGTTGCAGAGTGTGAATGGGGAAGGAGAGAGCAGCAAAGAGACAGAGACGCTGCACAGCTGCTCACGGACACAGGCTGGCCTCATGCAGGCCCAGCTGGAGGAGGAGCATGCTGTGTGCATTTCCCAAAGAGACACGTCTGCGTTTTGCTAAGTCCTCCAAGAGGGAGAGCAGGAGAAGGCTGCACCCTCCTCCAGGAATGTCCCGGTCTGCACATTTCTGGCTGTGACAGATGGGTGCCTGGCCCTGGTACCCAACAGCAGCTTTGTTCAGGGCCCCACCCACCTGCTTGCCTGATGCCAGATAAGGTAATAGAATTAGTGCTGGCAAGCTCATCCGTGTGGAGAGCCCAGCTTTCTGAATCTCTCCTGACCACTGGGCACTGCTATTGGCAAGCCCTCGGCTGTCTCCCTGCTGTGGAGCCAGGAGTGTGCCTTCATTCCCCCACGCGGTTGGAGCACAGGGCCGCAGTTCCAGCAGGTCCCACAGGGCCTCCTTGGCATGATGGCTACCCCAGGAAACAGGAGGCCCTCTTGACCCTTTCCTCCTGCTCTCACCTTTTCCCCCAGCTTTGTCCTGCAGAAGACAGGCTTGGTGCCAGGCTGCACAGGGATTTTGACGCCGAGTGGCAGATCCAGCAGCCCGCTACCTCCTGCCCCAACTGTCCGTCCTCCGGGTCGGAGCTACAAAGACAAAGACAAAGACAAAGACACGCTTGCACACTCAGGCACTCCGGTCCCCTCTCCAGCCCCACCTCCATTCCCTTTGGCAGCTCCCTTCCCACTTCTTAGCCCGACTCTGGGATGTGCAGGGAGGCGCGATTCCCTGCAAGCCTTCTCCAGCGCCAGCATGAGAAGATGCCCCTCAGCCTCCAGAGAGCATCTCCGGCCCCAGAGCAGTCCCACACAGCCCAGGCTCTGCACTCATCCTCTCCGAGGACCCGGTGCTCACCTTTCCGCTCTTCCCCGCTGTGCTCAGAAATGCATCCGGCTTTCGGAATCCAGCATTGCCACAGCGCTCCATGGCTCCTTGCAGGAACTCTCCGAGAACTGCGACCTTCCGCTGCCACCTCTCGCTCCAGCAGCAGCGAACTGAGGCCACCCCGACCGGAGTCCCAGCCCGCAGCTTTCTGTCACGCTCACCCTTTGTTGCATCACCATGCCATCACAATGGCACCGCGCCGCCACCCGGCAACCCTGCAGCTGCATGGAGACCATTCTGGGTGCACTCACTGCCGGTTCTCCGGCTGGCCCTGCTTTGAGCCTTGCTGAGGCCTGAGGCCTGCTCTAGGTTGCCTTGGCTTCCATCACAGGTGATGCTGCATGTGGAACAAACACCTTATATGGTTATCCCAGAGCCAGTTTTGTAGTTAAATGATGCTGAAATAATGTGGAATGAGAAGGGAGATCTGGCCTGTTTTTCTGTCATAGAATCACAGAATGGTTTGGGTTGGAAGGACCTTTATGATCACCTCGTTCCAACCCCCTGCTGTAGGCAGGGACACCTCCCTCTAGAACAGGTTGCTCACAGCCCCATCCAGCCTGGCCTTCAGTGCTTCCAGAGAGGGTGCATCCACAACCTTGCTGGGCAACCCGTTCCAGAATCTCTCCATTCTCACAGTGAAGTTCTTCCTGATACGTACTCTAAATCTGCCCTCTTTCAGTTTAAAACCATTTCCCTTCATCCTGTCGCTACATGCTTTTATAAAAAGTCCCTCCCCAGCTTTCCTGTAGGACCCTTCAGGTACTGGGCGGTTGCTTTAAGGTCTTCTCAGAGCCTTCTCTTCCCCATGCTGCAGAGCCCCAGCTCTCTCAGCCTGTCCTCGTAGAGGAGGTGCTCCAGCCCTCCGATCATCTCCATGGCCCTCCTCTGGACCTGATCCCACAGCTCCACGTCCTCCTTGTGTTGGGGGCCCCAGATCTGGACGCAGTGCTCCAGGTGGGGCCTCACGAGAGCAGAGCAGAGCAGAGGGGCAGAATCCCCTCCCTCCACCTGCTGGTCACACTTCTCTTGATGCGACCCAGGATACCCGTGGCCTTCTGGGCTGCAGGCGCACACTGCCGCCTCATGTTGAATCTCTCATCAGTCAACACCCCGAAATCCTTCTCCTCAGGGCTGCTCTCAAGCTATTCTCCACCTAACCTTTATCTGTGCTTGAGATTGCCCTAACCCAGATGCAGGACCTTATACTTGCCTTTGTGAAGCCATTTTGACTACCACCCCTCACCTCTGCTTTATTTTCCACGTGCTGTGGTAGGGCCTTCAGTCGGATCTGCCCCATCATCTTGCCAGGCACAGGGGTGAGACTGACTGGCCTGCAGTTTCCTGGATCTTCTTTTTTTCCCTTCTGGAATATGGGGTTATGTTTCCCCTTTTCCAGTAGGAACTTCACCAGACTGCCATGACCTTTCAAATGTGATGGATAGCAGCTTGGCAAGTCCATGCGCCAGTTCCCTCAGAACCTGTGGATGGATCTTGCCAGATTCCATGGACTTGTGCTCCTTAAGATTCTTTAGATGGTCTCAAACCTGATCTTCACTTACAGCAGGCAGGCAGATCCACCTTCTCCAAACTTTTACCTTTTACCTTTTACCAGGCCTCCAGTTTCCTTTTGGAGAGGGCCCTCATCCTCACTTACCTTCTTTGTAATCACTTTTCCCCTTTCTGTCCCTAGCTAGATATAATTCTGTCTGGGTTTTAACTTTCCTAACCTGATCTTTGAGGTTCCCGTGTTCCTTGGAAGAGCAAGTTGTCATCAACACATTCCAGGAACCTCTTTGATTTCTGGTGCAGTGCTGTGTTGTCCCTCCCACAGATATCAGGGTGGTTGAAATCCCCCGTGAGGACTGTGTCTTCTGAATGTGAAGCTGCTCTTATCTGTTTACAAAGGACCTCATCCGCTCAACCTTCCTCATCAGGTGGCCTGTAGCAGACCCCCACTATGATGTTGCCTTCCCCTGCCTCCCTTTAACCCTAACCCATAAACTCTGTCAGCTCCTCGTTTATCCCCAGGTGGAGCTCCATGGACTCCAGATCATCACTGGTGTAGAGGGCAACACTCCCTCCGCTTATCCCCTGCCTGTCTTTCCTGAAGAGTTTATAGCCATTATTCCTACATTCTAGTCATGGGAGTCATCCCACGCCTGCAGATACTCCTGCTTGTTCCCCATGCTCTGCACATTGGTATATGGGCATTTGAGTTGGGCTCCCATTCAGGCTGATTTACCAGTTCGAGTTTCCTTATCTTGAACCATAGGCACTGTCTTACTGGCCTGCGATGCTACTCCAGGCCCAGGGCATCCATTATCACTGTCAGCCTCGAAGTACAATGGGTTGAGGATCCCCAGCCCTGGCAACTCTAGTTTGCAGCCCTCCTGATTAAATTGGAAAGCTTGCTGCCAAAGATGGTGTTCCTCTTGCCACACAGATGAACCCCATCGTCCTCCAGAAGACCAGATTTCTTAAAAGAGATTCCCCTACTGTATGTGGTCACTGTGGGATCAGCCAGTGCTAACCTTCCCTCAGCAAAGCTTGTCCGATCAAACCTGTGCAGTTATTCTCCACTCTGACTTTATCTCTTCCTCTGGTGCATCTCTGAGTGTCTCCTCCAGTTTGGGGGAATCCTTCTTCAGTTGCAGACGCTACTGGACACTGCACTCGTGGCTGGCACGCTGCTGCGGCTTCACAGCAAGTGCTGATGACCCACGTGCCTTCTGTGTCTGCTTGCAGCACAGCTGTGTCATCACAGCGGTTGCAGACTTTGGTTGGACTTCACACTCATCTCTGTTACAGGTCACACTGTTTGCTCCCAGTCAGGTTGCTTTATAACAGCAGTAACACCTCTCCATCACCTCCCCGGAATCTTTTCACCACCTGAAGCTTATCTGTGACCATTCTGTACTTTCTCCTGTGTCGCTGGCACAAATATGAAATAGCACACACAGAGCCAGCATCCCGTCCCTGTAGGATCTCATTGCAACACACCTCTGTGTGGGCTTCCAACTCACAGCTGATGTGTGCATCTTCATCACCTGGATTTTTCCACCTAATCATCTGCTATGTTGAACTCATAACACTGTATTTTCTTAACTGAACTTAATCTCACCAAGGAGGATATGTTTTTCCCGGGTGTTGTCACAGTGCTTACAATAGCAGCCAAGCAACATGCAGCCTCTGTGCAAAACTCCTGCATAAAATTACTGGAAGCATTAGGTTGCTTTCATTAATGGAAAAACACTGACGCAAGAGGAGAAATGTTCTTGGTAGTAGCTGAATTGCAGCTTGCAGCTTCAAATTCCTTAAAGGAACAGCTGTTGGATCTTCTTGTCAGCTGAGGTACCCTTCCTCTTAGGCTGGAGCTGGTTCCTTCGGTGCCATTGGTAGGACTAGCAGATTAGGAAGGAGGGGGAGGAAATTTCTAGGAGAGGGAGTGAGCAAAATGAATGTCAGCCTTTAAGAAGCAGGCTGCTACTTGTCAGATCTTTCTGCTGAGAGGTAGCACGGAATTAAGGATCTGACGTGGAGTCTGAACAATGACAGACTAGAGATGCTGGCACAATAAAGAGGCAGCGGAATGATCAACATGATCTGAAAATCACAGGAAGTTTGAGAAAAGGGAGTGGAAGATTAAAAAAAAGGCTGATGACCCACTCCCTTGTGAGTGTGCAATGAGGGGTGGACTTCAGAAGAGTGTCTTACAAAAGTGTTGAGACTTACGAACATGGGGTACCATTTCACTTGTTTCCCTCAGAACAAAAGCCCCGCTGACCTCCCCTTGATGCTGCAGACACCTGGGCTAAAAGTAGTTGACGCCAGAATGCTTCAGCTTATTAGCAGGATACTCTGCAGTATCACTGCACCTGTGGCAGTGTCAGGATGAGGCAACAACTACAACTACCACTGATTTCAATTCTCCTTTGCAGGGGTGAGGTTTAACGCACAGATTTGTCTCTTGCTTGTAGTGCTCAGAATGGCTTCACACGGTGAAACTTTAGCATAAATGTATTTCAGTAAAGGTAATGAAGAAGGAATCTGTATTTCTTCCAGTGCTTGCATAAACTTTATTCGTGGGCAAGAACCCAGTGGGCATGCAAGACTGTATAGATCAGCCTCCTGGGCTCACCGTGCAGCTGGAAGTAATGAGATCTCATTCTCCACACTGGCATGACACTACGTTTGAGTGTGGTCCAGGGGTTCTGGAAGCAGATATCAAACTGGTACTGTCAAAAACTGTGAAATGAATTTGTGACAGAGAAATCCATCGTGCTAGAGAAGGTCCCTGAAGCAAAATTCTCTTGAGGCCGGATGAAGATGTGCTGAGGAATATCTTGTCCTATGTCTATTCTTGCTCCCCTGCTTTTAGTTAGCATCCACCACTGACCTCTTGGTAAGACTATATTCATGCTAGGTAGAGCTTTGATCTGGTCCAGCCTGGCCATCCACAGAGTCCCTTGTGCCACCATAGATACACAATGTGCTCCAGCTAGGAAGCGTGGCTGGTGCCAAAGAAAAGTTATCCCAAGTGTTGGTGGGGGAAAGAAGCCTTGATGTCAACAACCAAAGGCACAGCTTACCCTGTGCCTGCAAAGTGTGCAGATGGTCCAGCCTCCATGCCGCTACAGAATCACTGAATGGCTTGGGTTGGAAAAGACCTCTGGATCATCTGCTTCTACACCTCCCCCCACCGTAGGCATGGACTCCTCCCACTGGACCAGGTTGCTCAAAGCTCCATCCAGCCTGTGTATGTGCACAGGGCTCCTGCCTTCTTCTCCACAGTACCCCTTGTACTCTCTACCACTTCTTGCGGTCCACTGCATCCATCAGCTTCAGAACGAAAAAACAGCCAATAAAGATTTGTCTGCGGCTGGGACATCGTGGCACCACTTCAGAAAGCACAGAACAGGACTCTTGGTCCATTAAAGACCCACACCTGCAGTCCTGTTCACCAGGAACCATCCTGGCTTGCTGCCTTCCCTGCTGGGCAGAGGCAGTGTTGTCCTCTAGGGTGTGCTGAGGACCTGAAGAAAAACGCGTAGAAAGGAAAAAGCGTAAGAACTGCACAAATCTAACAAGTACGCATGCTTATTCACCTCAGCTGGATCTCTGCATCAGCTCGGAGAACTGTGATGGAGGCAGTTGGAGCAGTACTGAATCACGACTTGAAACAACCTTTTTCTGCCTGCAGAAAGAAATGGGTTTTGCACAGGTATCTGAGGGCAGAGAGGGTCAGGAGCCGACCCATCCTTAGAGCTACAGCTGCACAAATGCCTGGAGGTGGGGCCTCTCCTCTCAGTTGCCTGCAAAACAACAGGACTGTCATCCGTGCAGCCACTGCTGCTCTGAGTGCTCCCAGCCCGCAGCCTCTGTCTCGTCTCAGCTGCCAAAATACTCAGGCCTGTGCAGTCCATGCAGGTGAATATCTTGTGACAGGAGAGGAGCGAGGTGCTGATGCAGGCAGAGCACTCCCCAGTCTGATCCAGCGTGCCTTTCTGTCAACATGGTTGTTTTGCAAAGAGCCGTGTCCTCCGTGTTGATGCAGCCCAGAATGCAGTTGGCTGCAGGAGCCACTGCTGGCTCACATCCTGCTTTTTGGCCACCACGTCCTTCTCTGCAGCCACTTCTCCCCTCGCTAGTTCCAATGGTCTGTTACACTGGGTCTCGGCCTGATGGAGGCTGGAGGAGGCAGGCACATGAGAGAGCAGAACACAGGGAAAATCCACAAGCACAGCATGGCCTGGATTGAATAAATATTGGCACAAGGAAGCACTATGGATGTTAAATTTTTATTGTGGGCTTCGAGAAGGTGCTCTGAGCTCTTTGGGTCTGGACAGCATGGCCTTGACACGCACCCCTCGGAGGGGAAGATGCCAGCGGTGCTCCCCAGCTTCTGCTCCGTTTGGGTTTCCCATGTGGGTGTGGAAGAGGTGCAATGCAGGGACATCTGAAGGTCTTCTGGTATGACTTGAAGCCTGAAGGGAAGCCTGCGAGGATGCTTTGTCAGAGGCCTCCCTTGCTCTGGTTTTCCTGCTTTGGAAGTTATTCCAGTGACGGACTGCTCCCACAGCCTGGCTGCTGGCCTTGCCTCAGGTGCACTGGCTCTGCTCGATTCCAATCAGTGCTACTTCCAAACTTTCTTCACTATTTGTTCTGCAACATCCCAAGCCAGCCGTGCAGTTTCCTGCTCCTGACTGAAACGGGGCGTCTTTGAAGGCTCTGCTCTTTTGGCACTCCTAAGCACTTTCGGACTGCTCTTTTGGGGAGCCCTCCTTGAGGAGCAGACAGGATGATCCAGTGCCTTCAGCTTCCTTTTTACTTCTCTCAACAGAGTCCCAGTCTCCTCTTGAAGTCTCTCTGCTTCTTTTTCAGATCTTGCTCTGAATTCGTAATATCCAGGGAACTGCGTTTTTGTTTTTGAGGCAGCAGCAGTATGGATGCTTCTGGGGAGTTTGGAGCCTTCCCTGCCCAGCTCCGGTTTGGGCAACTTCTCAGGGAGCTTCACTGCACGTCCTGTGCTCGGTGAGTCTCCCGGAAGTTTCTGCTGCATCACAGCCACATTCCTTCTTCTGCATTGGCCAGCCTGGAGATTATGGCATGAAGGAGCAGGGCCAGCTGGCTTGTGAGGCTTCATGGGGCTGCCTTTCTTGCCCACACTGCGTTCCACAGGGCCAGGCCGGTGCTCGTCAGTGTTTGCCATTGGTCTGTGGGCAGATTTCTTCAAGTTGCACACCTCCTGAAGAAACATTTCCAGGAAGGGAACAGCAGGTTTAGGCTCGGTCTTGTCTCGGAAAGCGCTTGCCACGCTGCAGGCTGATGCTTGACGCCAACGAGGGCCAGCACTCTGCTTCAGCCATGCAGTGAGGCCAGAAGACAAGAGCTGCCTCACTGCTCTGCTTGCAAGCAAGCAGCTTTCCACGTCACCTGCACGTCAGCACGCTGTGCCAGCTCAGCTCTCAGCTGACTTGTCCCTTCCATGCCTCCATGCCTGCACCACCAGCCCAGCCCTCACCTTTTCTGCATCCCCCATCTCCCTCAGACCCATCAAGTCAAGCCCCTGCCCTCGGTGCCATGCCACTGACACGTGCCCGCCAACACCACGTTTGGCCTACCTCTTTTGGCCTCTTTATTTTCTCCTGCTCCAGCTTCAGCCTGGTCAGGTACTGCCTGTACTCGTTGAACTCTTTCAGAGTGCAGACAACCTACACAGAGACAAGGGCAGATGACTCCCAACCACTCTTCACGTAGCTTCCCACACAGCCTTCCAGCAAGGTGCAGGCCCCAGCAGCGGGGAGCTGCTCCTCTCCAACCCTCCCCTCCCCAGCCGTGGGGACGCTGCCTCCTCCCTCCCTCCCTGGGCCATGGCCACTCCACACTGGGCTGCCAGGCCCCTGCCAGCTGCTTGGAAACCCCTCCTGAGGAGACCTGTGTTGGTCAGCCCAACTTCCAAACCTACGTCGCCATCCTTGGTGACGAGGCCCCTCTTCTTCAGGTTCTGCAGGTTGGCTTTGCGGTTGTGGTACTCCTGCAGATGTGGGTCATGCAGGCTGTTGTATTCTGTGCGCAGATGGCGACAGTAAGGATCTCCCAGATCAAAATATGGAGAAGGCTGGTGAAGCTGGAAGAGATGCGTTGCAGAGTGTGAATGGGGAAGGAGAGAGCAGCAAAGAGACAGAGACGCTGCACAGCTGCTCACGGACACAGGCTGGCCTCATGCAGGCCCAGCTGGAGGAGGAGCATGCTGTGTGCATTTCCCAAAGAGACACGTCTGCGTTTTGCTAAGTCCTCCAAGAGGGAGAGCAGGAGAAGGCTGCACCCTCCTCCAGGAATGTCCCGGTCTGCACATTTCTGGCTGTGACAGATGGGTGCCTGGCCCTGGTACCCAACAGCAGCTTTGTTCAGGGCCCCACCCACCTGCTTGCCTGATGCCAGATAAGGTAATAGAATTAGTGCTGGCAAGCTCATCCGTGTGGAGAGCCCAGCTTTCTGAATCTCTCCTGACCGCTGGGCACTGCTATTGGCAAGCCCTCGGCTGTCTCCCTGCTGTGGAGCCAGGAGTGTGCCTTCATTCCCCCACGCGGTTGGAGCACAGGGCCGCAGTTCCAGCAGGTCCCACAGGGCCTCCTTGGCATGATGGCTACCCCAGGAAACAGGAGGCCCTCTTGACCCTTTCCTCCTGCTCTCACCTTTTCCCCCAGCTTTGTCCTGCAGAAGACAGGCTTGGTGCCAGGCTGCACAGGGATTTTGACGCCGAGTGGCAGATCCAGCAGCCCGCTACCTCCTGCCCCAACTGTCCGTCCTCCGGGTCGGAGCTACAAAGACAAAGACAAAGACACGCTTGCACACTCAGGCACTCCGGTCCCCTCTCCAGCCCCACCTCCATTCCCTTTGGCAGCTCCCTTCCCACTTCTTAGCCCGACTCTGGGATGTGCAGGGAGGCGCGATTCCCTGCAAGCCTTCTCCAGCGCCAGCATGAGAAGATGCCCCTCAGCCTCCAGAGAGCATCTCCGGCCCCAGAGCAGTCCCACACAGCCCAGGCTCTGCACTCATCCTCTCCGAGGACCCGGTGCTCACCTTTCCGCTCTTCCCCGCTGTGCTCAGAAATGCATCCGGCTTTCGGAATCCAGCATTGCCACAGCGCTCCATGGCTCCTTGCAGGAACTCTCCGAGAACTGCGACCTTCCGCTGCCACCTCTCGCTCCAGCAGCAGCGAACTGAGGCCACCCCGACCGGAGTCCCAGCCCGCAGCTTTCTGTCACGCTCACCCTTTGTTGCATCACCATGCCATCACAATGGCACCGCGCCGCCACCCGGCAACCCTGCAGCTGCATGGAGACCATTCTGGGTGCACTCACTGCCGGTTCTCCGGCTGGCCCTGCTTTGAGCCTTGCTGAGGCCTGAGGCCTGCTCTAGGTTGCCTTGGCTTCCATCACAGGTGATGCTGCATGTGGAACAAACACCTTATATGGTTATCCCAGAGCCAGTTTTGTAGTTAAATGATGCTGAAATAATGTGGAATGAGAAGGGAGATCTGGCCTGTTTTTCTGTCATAGAATCACAGAATGGTTTGGGTTGGAAGGACCTTTATGATCACCTCGTTCCAACCCCCTGCTGTAGGCAGGGACACCTCCCTCTAGAACAGGTTGCTCACAGCCCCATCCAGCCTGGCCTTCAGTGCTTCCAGAGAGGGTGCATCCACAACCTTGCTGGGCAACCCGTTCCAGAATCTCTCCATTCTCACAGTGAAGTTCTTCCTGATACGTACTCTAAATCTGCCCTCTTTCAGTTTAAAACCATTTCCCTTCATCCTGTCGCTACATGCTTTTATAAAAAGTCCCTCCCCAGCTTTCCTGTAGGACCCTTCAGGTACTGGGCGGTTGCTTTAAGGTCTTCTCAGAGCCTTCTCTTCCCCATGCTGCAGAGCCCCAGCTCTCTCAGCCTGTCCTCGTAGAGGAGGTGCTCCAGCCCTCCGATCATCTCCATGGCCCTCCTCTGGACCTGATCCCACAGCTCCACGTCCTCCTTGTGTTGGGGGCCCCAGATCTGGACGCAGTGCTCCAGGTGGGGCCTCACGAGAGCAGAGCAGAGCAGAGGGGCAGAATCCCCTCCCTCCACCTGCTGGTCACACTTCTCTTGATGCGACCCAGGATACCCGTGGCCTTCTGGGCTGCAGGCGCACACTGCCGCCTCATGTTGAATCTCTCATCAGTCAACACCCCGAAATCCTTCTCCTCAGGGCTGCTCTCAAGCTATTCTCCACCTAACCTTTATCTGTGCTTGAGATTGCCCTAACCCAGATGCAGGACCTTATACTTGCCTTTGTGAAGCCATTTTGACTACCACCCCTCACCTCTGCTTTATTTTCCACGTGCTGTGGTAGGGCCTTCAGTCGGATCTGCCCCATCATCTTGCCAGGCACAGGGGTGAGACTGACTGGCCTGCAGTTTCCTGGATCTTCTTTTTTTCCCTTCTGGAATATGGGGTTATGTTTCCCCTTTTCCAGTAGGAACTTCACCAGACTGCCATGACCTTTCAAATGTGATGGATAGCAGCTTGGCAAGTCCATGCGCCAGTTCCCTCAGAACCTGTGGATGGATCTTGCCAGATTCCATGGACTTGTGCTCCTTAAGATTCTTTAGATGGTCTCAAACCTGATCTTCACTTACAGCAGGCAGGCAGATCCACCTTCTCCAAACTTTTACCTTTTACCTTTTACCAGGCCTCCAGTTTCCTTTTGGAGAGGGCCCTCATCCTCACTTACCTTCTTTGTAATCACTTTTCCCCTTTCTGTCCCTAGCTAGATATAATTCTGTCTGGGTTTTAACTTTCCTAACCTGATCTTTGAGGTTCCCGTGTTCCTTGGAAGAGCAAGTTGTCATCAACACATTCCAGGAACCTCTTTGATTTCTGGTGCAGTGCTGTGTTGTCCCTCCCACAGATATCAGGGTGGTTGAAATCCCCCGTGAGGACTGTGTCTTCTGAATGTGAAGCTGCTCTTATCTGTTTACAAAGGACCTCATCCGCTCAACCTTCCTCATCAGGTGGCCTGTAGCAGACCCCCACTATGATGTTGCCTTCCCCTGCCTCCCTTTAACCCTAACCCATAAACTCTGTCAGCTCCTCGTTTATCCCCAGGTGGAGCTCCATGGACTCCAGATCATCACTGGTGTAGAGGGCAACACTCCCTCCGCTTATCCCCTGCCTGTCTTTCCTGAAGAGTTTATAGCCATTATTCCTACATTCTAGTCATGGGAGTCATCCCACGCCTGCAGATACTCCTGCTTGTTCCCCATGCTCTGCACATTGGTATATGGGCATTTGAGTTGGGCTCCCATTCAGGCTGATTTACCAGTTCGAGTTTCCTTATCTTGAACCATAGGCACTGTCTTACTGGCCTGCGATGCTACTCCAGGCCCAGGGCATCCATTATCACTGTCAGCCTCGAAGTACAATGGGTTGAGGATCCCCAGCCCTGGCAACTCTAGTTTGCAGCCCTCCTGATTAAATTGGAAAGCTTGCTGCCAAAGATGGTGTTCCTCTTGCCACACAGATGAACCCCATCGTCCTCCAGAAGACCAGATTTCTTAAAAGAGATTCCCCTACTGTATGTGGTCACTGTGGGATCAGCCAGTGCTAACCTTCCCTCAGCAAAGCTTGTCCGATCAAACCTGTGCAGTTATTCTCCACTCTGACTTTGTCTCTTCCTCTGGTGCATCTCTGAGTGTCTCCTCCAGTTTGGGGGAATCCTTCTTCAGTTGCAGACGCTACTGGACACTGCACTCGTGGCTGGCACGCTGCTGCGGCTTCACAGCAAGTGCTGATGACCCACGTGCCTTCTGTGTCTGCTTGCAGCACAGCTGTGTCATCACAGCGGTTGCAGACTTTGGTTGGACTTCACACTCATCTCTGTTACAGGTCACACTGTTTGCTCCCAGTCAGGTTGCTTTATAACAGCAGTAACACCTCTCCATCACCTCCCCGGAATCTTTTCACCACCTGAAGCTTATCTGTGACCATTCTGTACTTTCTCCTGTGTCGCTGGCACAAATATGAAATAGCACACACAGAGCCAGCATCCCGTCCCTGTAGGATCTCATTGCAACACACCTCTGTGTGGGCTTCCAACTCACAGCTGATGTGTGCATCTTCATCACCTGGATTTTTCCACCTAATCATCTGCTATGTTGAACTCATAACACTGTATTTTCTTAACTGAACTTAATCTCACCAAGGAGGATATGTTTTTCCCGGGTGTTGTCACAGTGCTTACAATAGCAGCCAAGCAACATGCAGCCTCTGTGCAAAACTCCTGCATAAAATTACTGGAAGCATTAGGTTGCTTTCATTAATGGAAAAACACTGACGCAAGAGGAGAAATGTTCTTGGTAGTAGCTGAATTGCAGCTTGCAGCTTCAAATTCCTTAAAGGAACAGCTGTTGGATCTTCTTGTCAGCTGAGGTACCCTTCCTCTTAGGCTGGAGCTGGTTCCTTCGGTGCCATTGGTAGGACTAGCAGATTAGGAAGGAGGGGGAGGAAATTTCTAGGAGAGGGAGTGAGCAAAATGAATGTCAGCCTTTAAGAAGCAGGCTGCTACTTGTCAGATCTTTCTGCTGAGAGGTAGCACAGAATTAAGGATCTGACGTGGAGTCTGAACAATGACAGACTAGAGATGCTGGCACAATAAAGAGGCAGCGGAATGATCAACATGATCTGAAAATCACAGGAAGTTTGAGAAAAGGGAGTGGAAGATTAAAAAAAAGGCTGATGACCCACTCCCTTGTGAGTGTGCAATGAGGGGTGGACTTCAGAAGAGTGTCTTACAAAAGTGTTGAGACTTATGAACATGGGGTACCATTTCACTTGTTTCCCTCAGAACAAAAGCCCCGCTGACCTCCCCTTGATGCTGCAGACACCTGGGCTAAAAGTAGTTGACGCCAGAATGCTTCAGCTTATTAGCAGGATACTCTGCAGTATCACTGCACCTGTGGCAGTGTCAGGATGAGGCAACAACTACAACTACCACTGATTTCAATTCTCCTTTGCAGGGGTGAGGTTTAACGCACAGATTTGTCTCTTGCTTGTAGTGCTCAGAATGGCTTCACACGGTGAAACTTTAGCATAAATGTATTTCAGTAAAGGTAATGAAGAAGGAATCTGTATTTCTTCCAGTGCTTGCATAAACTTTATTCGTGGGCAAGAACCCAGTGGGCATGCAAGACTGTATAGATCAGCCTCCTGGGCTCACCGTGCAGCTGGAAGTAATGAGATCTCATTCTCCACACTGGCATGACACTACGTTTGAGTGTGGTCCAGGGGTTCTGGAAGCAGATATCAAACTGGTACTGTCAAAAACTGTGAAATGAATTTGTGACAGAGAAATCCATCGTGCTAGAGAAGGTCCCTGAAGCAAAATTCTCTTGAGGCCGGATGAAGATGTGCTGAGGAATATCTTGTCCTATGTCTATTCTTGCTCCCCTGCTTTTAGTTAGCATCCACCACTGACCTCTTGGTAAGACTATATTCATGCTAGGTAGAGCTTTGATCTGGTCCAGCCTGGCCATCCACAGAGTCCCTTGTGCCACCATAGATACACAATGTGCTCCAGCTAGGAAGCGTGGCTGGTGCCAAAGAAAAGTTATCCCAAGTGTTGGTGGGGGAAAGAAGCCTTGATGTCAACAACCAAAGGCACAGCTTACCCTGTGCCTGCAAAGTGTGCAGATGGTCCAGCCTCCATGCCGCTACAGAATCACTGAATGGCTTGGGTTGGAAAAGACCTCTGGATCATCTGCTTCTACACCTCCCCCCACCGTAGGCATGGACTCCTCCCACTGGACCAGGTTGCTCAAAGCTCCATCCAGCCTGTGTATGTGCACAGGGCTCCTGCCTTCTTCTCCACAGTACCCCTTGTACTCTCTACCACTTCTTGCGGTCCACTGCATCCATCAGCTTCAGAACGAAAAAACAGCCAATAAAGATTTGTCTGCGGCTGGGACATCGTGGCACCACTTCAGAAAGCACAGAACAGGACTCTTGGTCCATTAAAGACCCACACCTGCAGTCCTGTTCACCAGGAACCATCCTGGCTTGCTGCCTTCCCTGCTGGGCAGAGGCAGTGTTGTCCTCTAGGGTGTGCTGAGGACCTGAAGAAAAACGCGTAGAAAGGAAAAAGCGTAAGAACTGCACAAATCTAACAAGTACGCATGCTTATTCACCTCAGCTGGATCTCTGCATCAGCTCGGAGAACTGTGATGGAGGCAGTTGGAGCAGTACTGAATCACGACTTGAAACAACCTTTTTCTGCCTGCAGAAAGAAATGGGTTTTGCACAGGTATCTGAGGGCAGAGAGGGTCAGGAGCCGACCCATCCTTAGAGCTACAGCTGCACAAATGCCTGGAGGTGGGGCCTCTCCTCTCAGTTGCCTGCAAAACAACAGGACTGTCATCCGTGCAGCCACTGCTGCTCTGAGTGCTCCCAGCCCGCAGCCTCTGTCTCGTCTCAGCTGCCAAAATACTCAGGCCTGTGCAGTCCATGCAGGTGAATATCTTGTGACAGGAGAGGAGCGAGGTGCTGATGCAGGCAGAGCACTCCCCAGTCTGATCCAGCGTGCCTTTCTGTCAACATGGTTGTTTTGCAAAGAGCCGTGTCCTCCGTGTTGATGCAGCCCAGAATGCAGTTGGCTGCAGGAGCCACTGCTGGCTCACATCCTGCTTTTTGGCCACCACGTCCTTCTCTGCAGCCACTTCTCCCCTCGCTAGTTCCAATGGTCTGTTACACTGGGTCTCGGCCTGATGGAGGCTGGAGGAGGCAGGCACATGAGAGAGCAGAACACAGGGAAAATCCACAAGCACAGCATGGCCTGGATTGAATAAATATTGGCACAAGGAAGCACTATGGATGTTAAATTTTTATTGTGGGCTTCGAGAAGGTGCTCTGAGCTCTTTGGGTCTGGACAGCATGGCCTTGACACGCACCCCTCGGAGGGGAAGATGCCAGCGGTGCTCCCCAGCTTCTGCTCCGTTTGGGTTTCCCATGTGGGTGTGGAAGAGGTGCAATGCAGGGACATCTGAAGGTCTTCTGGTATGACTTGAAGCCTGAAGGGAAGCCTGCGAGGATGCTTTGTCAGAGGCCTCCCTTGCTCTGGTTTTCCTGCTTTGGAAGTTATTCCAGTGACGGACTGCTCCCACAGCCTGGCTGCTGGCCTTGCCTCAGGTGCACTGGCTCTGCTCGATTCCAATCAGTGCTACTTCCAAACTTTCTTCACTATTTGTTCTGCAACATCCCAAGCCAGCCGTGCAGTTTCCTGCTCCTGACTGAAACGGGGCGTCTTTGAAGGCTCTGCTCTTTTGGCACTCCTAAGCACTTTCGGACTGCTCTTTTGGGGAGCCCTCCTTGAGGAGCAGACAGGATGATCCAGTGCCTTCAGCTTCCTTTTTACTTCTCTCAACAGAGTCCCAGTCTCCTCTTGAAGTCTCTCTGCTTCTTTTTCAGATCTTGCTCTGAATTCGTAATATCCAGGGAACTGCGTTTTTGTTTTTGAGGCAGCAGCACTATGGATGCTTCTGGGGAGTTTGGAGCCTTCCCTGCCCAGCTCCGGTTTGGGCAACTTCTCAGGGAGCTTCACTGCACGTCCTGTGCTCGGTGAGTCTCCCGGAAGTTTCTGCTGCATCACAGCCACATTCCTTCTTCTGCGTTGGCCAGCCTGGAGATTATGGCCTGAAGGAGCAGGGCCAGCTGGCTTGTGAGGCTTCATGGGGCTGCCTTTCTTGCCCACACTGCGTTCCACAGGGCCAGGCCGGTGCTCGTCAGTGTTTGCCATTGGTCTGTGGGCAGATTTCTTCAAGTTGCACACCTCCTGAAGAAACATTTCCAGGAAGGGAACAGCAGGTTTAGGCTCGGTCTTGTCTCGGAAAGCGCTTGCCACGCTGCAGGCTGATGCTTGACGCCAACGAGGGCCAGCACTCTGCTTCAGCCATGCAGTGAGGCCAGAAGACAAGAGCTGCCTCACTGCTCTGCTTGCAAGCAAGCAGCTTTCCACGTCACCTGCACGTCAGCACGCTGTGCCAGCTCAGCTCTCAGCTGACTTGTCCCTTCCATGCCTCCATGCCTGCACCACCAGCCCAGCCCTCACCTTTTCTGCATCCCCCATCTCCCTCAGACCCATCAAGTCAAGCCCCTGCCCTCGGTGCCATGCCACTGACACGTGCCCGCCAACACCACGTTTGGCCTACCTCTTTTGGCCTCTTTATTTTCTCCTGCTCCAGCTTCAGCCTGGTCAGGTACTGCCTGTACTCGTTGAACTCTTTCAGAGTGCAGACAACCTACACAGAGACAAGGGCAGATGACTCCCAACCACTCTTCACGTAGCTTCCCACACAGCCTTCCAGCAAGGTGCAGGCCCCAGCAGCGGGGAGCTGCTCCTCTCCAACCCTCCCCTCCCCAGCCGTGGGGACGCTGCCTCCTCCCTCCCTCCCTGGGCCATGGCCACTCCACACTGGGCTGCCAGGCCCCTGCCAGCTGCTTGGAAACCCCTCCTGAGGAGACCTGTGTTGGTCAGCCCAACTTCCAAACCTACGTCGCCATCCTTGGTGACGAGGCCCCTCTTCTTCAGGTTCTGCAGGTTGGCTTTGCGGTTGTGGTACTCCTGCAGATGTGGGTCATGCAGGCTGTTGTATTCTGTGCGCAGATGGCGACAGTAAGGATCTCCCAGATCAAAATATGGAGAAGGCTGGTGAAGCTGGAAGAGATGCGTTGCAGAGTGTGAATGGGGAAGGAGAGAGCAGCAAAGAGACAGAGACGCTGCACAGCTGCTCACGGACACAGGCTGGCCTCATGCAGGCCCAGCTGGAGGAGGAGCATGCTGTGTGCATTTCCCAAAGAGACACGTCTGCGTTTTGCTAAGTCCTCCAAGAGGGAGAGCAGGAGAAGGCTGCACCCTCCTCCAGGAATGTCCCGGTCTGCACATTTCTGGCTGTGACAGATGGGTGCCTGGCCCTGGTACCCAACAGCAGCTTTGTTCAGGGCCCCACCCACCTGCTTGCCTGATGCCAGATAAGGTAATAGAATTAGTGCTGGCAAGCTCATCCGTGTGGAGAGCCCAGCTTTCTGAATCTCTCCTGACCGCTGGGCACTGCTATTGGCAAGCCCTCGGCTGTCTCCCTGCTGTGGAGCCAGGAGTGTGCCTTCATTCCCCCACGCGGTTGGAGCACAGGGCCGCAGTTCCAGCAGGTCCCACAGGGCCTCCTTGGCATGATGGCTACCCCAGGAAACAGGAGGCCCTCTTGACCCTTTCCTCCTGCTCTCACCTTTTCCCCCAGCTTTGTCCTGCAGAAGACAGGCTTGGTGCCAGGCTGCACAGGGATTTTGACGCCGAGTGGCAGATCCAGCAGCCCGCTACCTCCTGCCCCAACTGTCCGTCCTCCGGGTCGGAGCTACAAAGACAAAGACAAAGACACGCTTGCACACTCAGGCACTCCGGTCCCCTCTCCAGCCCCACCTCCATTCCCTTTGGCAGCTCCCTTCCCACTTCTTAGCCCGACTCTGGGATGTGCAGGGAGGCGCGATTCCCTGCAAGCCTTCTCCAGCGCCAGCATGAGAAGATGCCCCTCAGCCTCCAGAGAGCATCTCCGGCCCCAGAGCAGTCCCACACAGCCCAGGCTCTGCACTCATCCTCTCCGAGGACCCGGTGCTCACCTTTCCGCTCTTCCCCGCTGTGCTCAGAAATGCATCCGGCTTTCGGAATCCAGCATTGCCACAGCGCTCCATGGCTCCTTGCAGGAACTCTCCGAGAACTGCGACCTTCCGCTGCCACCTCTCGCTCCAGCAGCAGCGAACTGAGGCCACCCCGACCGGAGTCCCAGCCCGCAGCTTTCTGTCACGCTCACCCTTTGTTGCATCACCATGCCATCACAATGGCACCGCGCCGCCACCCGGCAACCCTGCAGCTGCATGGAGACCATTCTGGGTGCACTCACTGCCGGTTCTCCGGCTGGCCCTGCTTTGAGCCTTGCTGAGGCCTGAGGCCTGCTCTAGGTTGCCTTGGCTTCCATCACAGGTGATGCTGCATGTGGAACAAACACCTTATATGGTTATCCCAGAGCCAGTTTTGTAGTTAAATGATGCTGAAATAATGTGGAATGAGAAGGGAGATCTGGCCTGTTTTTCTGTCATAGAATCACAGAATGGTTTGGGTTGGAAGGACCTTTATGATCACCTCGTTCCAACCCCCTGCTGTAGGCAGGGACACCTCCCTCTAGAACAGGTTGCTCACAGCCCCATCCAGCCTGGCCTTCAGTGCTTCCAGAGAGGGTGCATCCACAACCTTGCTGGGCAACCCGTTCCAGAATCTCTCCATTCTCACAGTGAAGTTCTTCCTGATACGTATTCTAAATCTGCCCTCTTTCAGTTTAAAACCATTTCCCTTCATCCTGTCGCTACATGCTTTTATAAAAAGTCCCTCCCCAGCTTTCCTGTAGGACCCTTCAGGTACTGGGCGGTTGCTTTAAGGTCTTCTCAGAGCCTTCTCTTCCCCATGCTGCAGAGCCCCAGCTCTCTCAGCCTGTCCTCGTAGAGGAGGTGCTCCAGCCCTCCGATCATCTCCATGGCCCTCCTCTGGACCTGATCCCACAGCTCCACGTCCTCCTTGTGTTGGGGGCCCCAGATCTGGACGCAGTGCTCCAGGTGGGGCCTCACGAGAGCAGAGCAGAGCAGAGGGGCAGAATCCCCTCCCTCCACCTGCTGGTCACACTTCTCTTGATGCGACCCAGGATACCCGTGGCCTTCTGGGCTGCAGGCGCACACTGCCGCCTCATGTTGAATCTCTCATCAGTCAACACCCCGAAATCCTTCTCCTCAGGGCTGCTCTCAAGCTATTCTCCACCTAACCTTTATCTGTGCTTGAGATTGCCCTAACCCAGATGCAGGACCTTATACTTGCCTTTGTGAAGCCATTTTGACTACCACCCCTCACCTCTGCTTTATTTTCCACGTGCTGTGGTAGGGCCTTCAGTCGGATCTGCCCCATCATCTTGCCAGGCACAGGGGTGAGACTGACTGGCCTGCAGTTTCCTGGATCTTCTTTTTTTCCCTTCTGGAATATGGGGTTATGTTTCCCCTTTTCCAGTAGGAACTTCACCAGACTGCCATGACCTTTCAAATGTGATGGATAGCAGCTTGGCAAGTCCATGCGCCAGTTCCCTCAGAACCTGTGGATGGATCTTGCCAGATTCCATGGACTTGTGCTCCTTAAGATTCTTTAGATGGTCTCAAACCTGATCTTCACTTACAGCAGGCAGGCAGATCCACCTTCTCCAAACTTTTACCTTTTACCTTTTACCAGGCCTCCAGTTTCCTTTTGGAGAGGGCCCTCATCCTCACTTACCTTCTTTGTAATCACTTTTCCCCTTTCTGTCCCTAGCTAGATATAATTCTGTCTGGGTTTTAACTTTCCTAACCTGATCTTTGAGGTTCCCGTGTTCCTTGGAAGAGCAAGTTGTCATCAACACATTCCAGGAACCTCTTTGATTTCTGGTGCAGTGCTGTGTTGTCCCTCCCACAGATATCAGGGTGGTTGAAATCCCCCGTGAGGACTGTGTCTTCTGAATGTGAAGCTGCTCTTATCTGTTTACAAAGGACCTCATCCGCTCAACCTTCCTCATCAGGTGGCCTGTAGCAGACCCCCACTATGATGTTGCCTTCCCCTGCCTCCCTTTAACCCTAACCCATAAACTCTGTCAGCTCCTCGTTTATCCCCAGGTGGAGCTCCATGGACTCCAGATCATCACTGGTGTAGAGGGCAACACTCCCTCCGCTTATCCCCTGCCTGTCTTTCCTGAAGAGTTTATAGCCATTATTCCTACATTCTAGTCATGGGAGTCATCCCACGCCTGCAGATACTCCTGCTTGTTCCCCATGCTCTGCACATTGGTATATGGGCATTTGAGTTGGGCTCCCATTCAGGCTGATTTACCAGTTCGAGTTTCCTTATCTTGAACCATAGGCACTGTCTTACTGGCCTGCGATGCTACTCCAGGCCCAGGGCATCCATTATCACTGTCAGCCTCGAAGTACAATGGGTTGAGGATCCCCAGCCCTGGCAACTCTAGTTTGCAGCCCTCCTGATTAAATTGGAAAGCTTGCTGCCAAAGATGGTGTTCCTCTTGCCACACAGATGAACCCCATCGTCCTCCAGAAGACCAGATTTCTTAAAAGAGATTCCCCTACTGTATGTGGTCACTGTGGGATCAGCCAGTGCTAACCTTCCCTCAGCAAAGCTTGTCCGATCAAACCTGTGCAGTTATTCTCCACTCTGACTTTGTCTCTTCCTCTGGTGCATCTCTGAGTGTCTCCTCCAGTTTGGGGGAATCCTTCTTCAGTTGCAGACGCTACTGGACACTGCACTCGTGGCTGGCACGCTGCTGCGGCTTCACAGCAAGTGCTGATGACCCACGTGCCTTCTGTGTCTGCTTGCAGCACAGCTGTGTCATCACAGCGGTTGCAGACTTTGGTTGGACTTCACACTCATCTCTGTTACAGGTCACACTGTTTGCTCCCAGTCAGGTTGCTTTATAACAGCAGTAACACCTCTCCATCACCTCCCCGGAATCTTTTCACCACCTGAAGCTTATCTGTGACCATTCTGTACTTTCTCCTGTGTCGCTGGCACAAATATGAAATAGCACACACAGAGCCAGCATCCCGTCCCTGTAGGATCTCATTGCAACACACCTCTGTGTGGGCTTCCAACTCACAGCTGATGTGTGCATCTTCATCACCTGGATTTTTCCACCTAATCATCTGCTATGTTGAACTCATAACACTGTATTTTCTTAACTGAACTTAATCTCACCAAGGAGGATATGTTTTTCCCGGGTGTTGTCACAGTGCTTACAATAGCAGCCAAGCAACATGCAGCCTCTGTGCAAAACTCCTGCATAAAATTACTGGAAGCATTAGGTTGCTTTCATTAATGGAAAAACACTGACGCAAGAGGAGAAATGTTCTTGGTAGTAGCTGAATTGCAGCTTGCAGCTTCAAATTCCTTAAAGGAACAGCTGTTGGATCTTCTTGTCAGCTGAGGTACCCTTCCTCTTAGGCTGGAGCTGGTTCCTTCGGTGCCATTGGTAGGACTAGCAGATTAGGAAGGAGGGGGAGGAAATTTCTAGGAGAGGGAGTGAGCAAAATGAATGTCAGCCTTTAAGAAGCAGGCTGCTACTTGTCAGATCTTTCTGCTGAGAGGTAGCACGGAATTAAGGATCTGACGTGGAGTCTGAACAATGACAGACTAGAGATGCTGGCACAATAAAGAGGCAGCGGAATGATCAACATGATCTGAAAATCACAGGAAGTTTGAGAAAAGGGAGTGGAAGATTAAAAAAAAGGCTGATGACCCACTCCCTTGTGAGTGTGCAATGAGGGGTGGACTTCAGAAGAGTGTCTTACAAAAGTGTTGAGACTTACGAACATGGGGTACCATTTCACTTGTTTCCCTCAGAACAAAAGCCCCGCTGACCTCCCCTTGATGCTGCAGACACCTGGGCTAAAAGTAGTTGACGCCAGAATGCTTCAGCTTATTAGCAGGATACTCTGCAGTATCACTGCACCTGTGGCAGTGTCAGGATGAGGCAACAACTACAACTACCACTGATTTCAATTCTCCTTTGCAGGGGTGAGGTTTAACGCACAGATTTGTCTCTTGCTTGTAGTGCTCAGAATGGCTTCACACGGTGAAACTTTAGCATAAATGTATTTCAGTAAAGGTAATGAAGAAGGAATCTGTATTTCTTCCAGTGCTTGCATAAACTTTATTCGTGGGCAAGAACCCAGTGGGCATGCAAGACTGTATAGATCAGCCTCCTGGGCTCACCGTGCAGCTGGAAGTAATGAGATCTCATTCTCCACACTGGCATGACACTACGTTTGAGTGTGGTCCAGGGGTTCTGGAAGCAGATATCAAACTGGTACTGTCAAAAACTGTGAAATGAATTTGTGACAGAGAAATCCATCGTGCTAGAGAAGGTCCCTGAAGCAAAATTCTCTTGAGGCCGGATGAAGATGTGCTGAGGAATATCTTGTCCTATGTCTATTCTTGCTCCCCTGCTTTTAGTTAGCATCCACCACTGACCTCTTGGTAAGACTATATTCATGCTAGGTAGAGCTTTGATCTGGTCCAGCCTGGCCATCCACAGAGTCCCTTGTGCCACCATAGATACACAATGTGCTCCAGCTAGGAAGCGTGGCTGGTGCCAAAGAAAAGTTATCCCAAGTGTTGGTGGGGGAAAGAAGCCTTGATGTCAACAACCAAAGGCACAGCTTACCCTGTGCCTGCAAAGTGTGCAGATGGTCCAGCCTCCATGCCGCTACAGAATCACTGAATGGCTTGGGTTGGAAAAGACCTCTGGATCATCTGCTTCTACACCTCCCCCCACCGTAGGCATGGACTCCTCCCACTGGACCAGGTTGCTCAAAGCTCCATCCAGCCTGTGTATGTGCACAGGGCTCCTGCCTTCTTCTCCACAGTACCCCTTGTACTCTCTACCACTTCTTGCGGTCCACTGCATCCATCAGCTTCAGAACGAAAAAACAGCCAATAAAGATTTGTCTGCGGCTGGGACATCGTGGCACCACTTCAGAAAGCACAGAACAGGACTCTTGGTCCATTAAAGACCCACACCTGCAGTCCTGTTCACCAGGAACCATCCTGGCTTGCTGCCTTCCCTGCTGGGCAGAGGCAGTGTTGTCCTCTAGGGTGTGCTGAGGACCTGAAGAAAAACGCGTAGAAAGGAAAAAGCGTAAGAACTGCACAAATCTAACAAGTACGCATGCTTATTCACCTCAGCTGGATCTCTGCATCAGCTCGGAGAACTGTGATGGAGGCAGTTGGAGCAGTACTGAATCACGACTTGAAACAACCTTTTTCTGCCTGCAGAAAGAAATGGGTTTTGCACAGGTATCTGAGGGCAGAGAGGGTCAGGAGCCGACCCATCCTTAGAGCTACAGCTGCACAAATGCCTGGAGGTGGGGCCTCTCCTCTCAGTTGCCTGCAAAACAACAGGACTGTCATCCGTGCAGCCACTGCTGCTCTGAGTGCTCCCAGCCCGCAGCCTCTGTCTCGTCTCAGCTGCCAAAATACTCAGGCCTGTGCAGTCCATGCAGGTGAATATCTTGTGACAGGAGAGGAGCGAGGTGCTGATGCAGGCAGAGCACTCCCCAGTCTGATCCAGCGTGCCTTTCTGTCAACATGGTTGTTTTGCAAAGAGCCGTGTCCTCCGTGTTGATGCAGCCCAGAATGCAGTTGGCTGCAGGAGCCACTGCTGGCTCACATCCTGCTTTTTGGCCACCACGTCCTTCTCTGCAGCCACTTCTCCCCTCGCTAGTTCCAATGGTCTGTTACACTGGGTCTCGGCCTGATGGAGGCTGGAGGAGGCAGGCACATGAGAGAGCAGAACACAGGGAAAATCCACAAGCACAGCATGGCCTGGATTGAATAAATATTGGCACAAGGAAGCACTATGGATGTTAAATTTTTATTGTGGGCTTCGAGAAGGTGCTCTGAGCTCTTTGGGTCTGGACAGCATGGCCTTGACACGCACCCCTCGGAGGGGAAGATGCCAGCGGTGCTCCCCAGCTTCTGCTCCGTTTGGGTTTCCCATGTGGGTGTGGAAGAGGTGCAATGCAGGGACATCTGAAGGTCTTCTGGTATGACTTGAAGCCTGAAGGGAAGCCTGCGAGGATGCTTTGTCAGAGGCCTCCCTTGCTCTGGTTTTCCTGCTTTGGAAGTTATTCCAGTGACGGACTGCTCCCACAGCCTGGCTGCTGGCCTTGCCTCAGGTGCACTGGCTCTGCTCGATTCCAATCAGTGCTACTTCCAAACTTTCTTCACTATTTGTTCTGCAACATCCCAAGCCAGCCGTGCAGTTTCCTGCTCCTGACTGAAACGGGGCGTCTTTGAAGGCTCTGCTCTTTTGGCACTCCTAAGCACTTTCGGACTGCTCTTTTGGGGAGCCCTCCTTGAGGAGCAGACAGGATGATCCAGTGCCTTCAGCTTCCTTTTTACTTCTCTCAACAGAGTCCCAGTCTCCTCTTGAAGTCTCTCTGCTTCTTTTTCAGATCTTGCTCTGAATTCGTAATATCCAGGGAACTGCGTTTTTGTTTTTGAGGCAGCAGCAGTATGGATGCTTCTGGGGAGTTTGGAGCCTTCCCTGCCCAGCTCCGGTTTGGGCAACTTCTCAGGGAGCTTCACTGCACGTCCTGTGCTCGGTGAGTCTCCCTGAAGTTTCTGCTGCATCACAGCCACATTCCTTCTTCTGCGTTGGCCAGCCTGGAGATTATGGCATGAAGGAGCAGGGCCAGCTGGCTTGTGAGGCTTCATGGGGCTGCCTTTCTTGCCCACACTGCGTTCCACAGGGCCAGGCCGGTGCTCGTCAGTGTTTGCCATTGGTCTGTGGGCAGATTTCTTCAAGTTGCACACCTCCTGAAGAAACATTTCCAGGAAGGGAACAGCAGGTTTAGGCTCGGTCTTGTCTCGGAAAGCGCTTGCCACGCTGCAGGCTGATGCTTTACGCCAACGAGGGCCAGCACTCTGCTTCAGCCATGCAGTGAGGCCAGAAGACAAGAGCTGCCTCACTGCTCTGCTTGCAAGCAAGCAGCTTTCCACGTCACCTGCACGTCAGCACGCTGTGCCAGCTCAGCTCTCAGCTGACTTGTCCCTGCCATGCCTCCATGCCTGCACCACCAGCCCAGCCCTCACCTTTTCTGCATTCCCCATCTCCCTCAGACCCATCAAGTCAAGCCCCTGCCCTCGGTGCCATGCCACTGACACGTGCCCGCCAACACCAGGTTTGGCCTACCTCTTTTGGCCTCTTTATTTTCTCCTGCTCCAGCTTCAGCCTGGTCAGGTACTGCCTGTACTCGTTGAACTCTTTCAGAGTGCAGACAACCTACACAGAGACAAGGGCAGATGACTCCCAACCACTCTTCACGTAGCTTCCCACACAGCCTTCCAGCAAGGTGCAGGCCCCAGCAGCGGGGAGCTGCTCCTCTCCAACCCTCCCCTCCCCAGCCGTGGGGACGCTGCCTCCTCCCTCCCTCCCTGGGCCATGGCCACTCCACACTGGGCTGCCAGGCCCCTGCCAGCTGCTTGGAAACCCCTCCTGAGGAGACCTGTGTTGGTCAGCCCAACTTCCAAACCTACGTCGCCATCCTTGGTGACGAGGCCCCTCTTCTTCAGGTTCTGCAGGTTGGCTTTGCGGTTGTGGTACTCCTGCAGATGTGGGTCATGCAGGCTGTTGTATTCTGTGCGCAGATGGCGACAGTAAGGATCTCCCAGATCAAAATATGGAGAAGGCTGGTGAAGCTGGAAGAGATGCGTTGCAGAGTGTGAATGGGGAAGGAGAGAGCAGCAAAGAGACAGAGACGCTGCACAGCTGCTCACGGACACAGGCTGGCCTCATGCAGGCCCAGCTGGAGGAGGAGCATGCTGTGTGCATTTCCCAAAGAGACACGTCTGCGTTTTGCTAAGTCCTCCAAGAGGGAGAGCAGGAGAAGGCTGCACCCTCCTCCAGGAATGTCCCGGTCTGCACATTTCTGGCTGTGACAGATGGGTGCCTGGCCCTGGTACCCAACAGCAGCTTTGTTCAGGGCCCCACCCACCTGCTTGCCTGATGCCAGATAAGGTAATAGAATTAGTGCTGGCAAGCTCATCCGTGTGGAGAGCCCAGCTTTCTGAATCTCTCCTGACCGCTGGGCACTGCTATTGGCAAGCCCTCGGCTGTCTCCCTGCTGTGGAGCCAGGAGTGTGCCTTCATTCCCCCACGCGGTTGGAGCACAGGGCCGCAGTTCCAGCAGGTCCCACAGGGCCTCCTTGGCATGATGGCTACCCCAGGAAACAGGAGGCCCTCTTGACCCTTTCCTCCTGCTCTCACCTTTTCCCCCAGCTTTGTCCTGCAGAAGACAGGCTTGGTGCCAGGCTGCACAGGGATTTTGACGCCGAGTGGCAGATCCAGCAGCCCGCTACCTCCTGCCCCAACTGTCCGTCCTCCGGGTCGGAGCTACAAAGACAAAGACAAAGACACGCTTGCACACTCAGGCACTCCGGTCCCCTCTCCAGCCCCACCTCCATTCCCTTTGGCAGCTCCCTTCCCACTTCTTAGCCCGACTCTGGGATGTGCAGGGAGGCGCGATTCCCTGCAAGCCTTCTCCAGCGCCAGCATGAGAAGATGCCCCTCAGCCTCCAGAGAGCATCTCCGGCCCCAGAGCAGTCCCACACAGCCCAGGCTCTGCACTCATCCTCTCCGAGGACCCGGTGCTCACCTTTCCGCTCTTCCCCGCTGTGCTCAGAAATGCATCCGGCTTTCGGAATCCAGCATTGCCACAGCGCTCCATGGCTCCTTGCAGGAACTCTCCGAGAACTGCGACCTTCCGCTGCCACCTCTCGCTCCAGCAGCAGCGAACTGAGGCCACCCCGACCGGAGTCCCAGCCCGCAGCTTTCTGTCACGCTCACCCTTTGTTGCATCACCATGCCATCACAATGGCACCGCGCCGCCACCCGGCAACCCTGCAGCTGCATGGAGACCATTCTGGGTGCACTCACTGCCGGTTCTCCGGCTGGCCCTGCTTTGAGCCTTGCTGAGGCCTGAGGCCTGCTCTAGGTTGCCTTGGCTTCCATCACAGGTGATGCTGCATGTGGAACAAACACCTTATATGGTTATCCCAGAGCCAGTTTTGTAGTTAAATGATGCTGAAATAATGTGGAATGAGAAGGGAGATCTGGCCTGTTTTTCTGTCATAGAATCACAGAATGGTTTGGGTTGGAAGGACCTTTATGATCACCTCGTTCCAACCCCCTGCTGTAGGCAGGGACACCTCCCTCTAGAACAGGTTGCTCACAGCCCCATCCAGCCTGGCCTTCAGTGCTTCCAGAGAGGGTGCATCCACAACCTTGCTGGGCAACCCGTTCCAGAATCTCTCCATTCTCACAGTGAAGTTCTTCCTGATACGTATTCTAAATCTGCCCTCTTTCAGTTTAAAACCATTTCCCTTCATCCTGTCGCTACATGCTTTTATAAAAAGTCCCTCCCCAGCTTTCCTGTAGGACCCTTCAGGTACTGGGCGGTTGCTTTAAGGTCTTCTCAGAGCCTTCTCTTCCCCATGCTGCAGAGCCCCAGCTCTCTCAGCCTGTCCTCGTAGAGGAGGTGCTCCAGCCCTCCGATCATCTCCATGGCCCTCCTCTGGACCTGATCCCACAGCTCCACGTCCTCCTTGTGTTGGGGGCCCCAGATCTGGACGCAGTGCTCCAGGTGGGGCCTCACGAGAGCAGAGCAGAGCAGAGGGGCAGAATCCCCTCCCTCCACCTGCTGGTCACACTTCTCTTGATGCGACCCAGGATACCCGTGGCCTTCTGGGCTGCAGGCGCACACTGCCGCCTCATGTTGAATCTCTCATCAGTCAACACCCCGAAATCCTTCTCCTCAGGGCTGCTCTCAAGCTATTCTCCACCTAACCTTTATCTGTGCTTGAGATTGCCCTAACCCAGATGCAGGACCTTATACTTGCCTTTGTGAAGCCATTTTGACTACCACCCCTCACCTCTGCTTTATTTTCCACGTGCTGTGGTAGGGCCTTCAGTCGGATCTGCCCCATCATCTTGCCAGGCACAGGGGTGAGACTGACTGGCCTGCAGTTTCCTGGATCTTCTTTTTTTCCCTTCTGGAATATGGGGTTATGTTTCCCCTTTTCCAGTAGGAACTTCACCAGACTGCCATGACCTTTCAAATGTGATGGATAGCAGCTTGGCAAGTCCATGCGCCAGTTCCCTCAGAACCTGTGGATGGATCTTGCCAGATTCCATGGACTTGTGCTCCTTAAGATTCTTTAGATGGTCTCAAACCTGATCTTCACTTACAGCAGGCAGGCAGATCCACCTTCTCCAAACTTTTACCTTTTACCTTTTACCAGGCCTCCAGTTTCCTTTTGGAGAGGGCCCTCATCCTCACTTACCTTCTTTGTAATCACTTTTCCCCTTTCTGTCCCTAGCTAGATATAATTCTGTCTGGGTTTTAACTTTCCTAACCTGATCTTTGAGGTTCCCGTGTTCCTTGGAAGAGCAAGTTGTCATCAACACATTCCAGGAACCTCTTTGATTTCTGGTGCAGTGCTGTGTTGTCCCTCCCACAGATATCAGGGTGGTTGAAATCCCCCGTGAGGACTGTGTCTTCTGAATGTGAAGCTGCTCTTATCTGTTTACAAAGGACCTCATCCGCTCAACCTTCCTCATCAGGTGGCCTGTAGCAGACCCCCACTATGATGTTGCCTTCCCCTGCCTCCCTTTAACCCTAACCCATAAACTCTGTCAGCTCCTCGTTTATCCCCAGGTGGAGCTCCATGGACTCCAGATCATCACTGGTGTAGAGGGCAACACTCCCTCCGCTTATCCCCTGCCTGTCTTTCCTGAAGAGTTTATAGCCATTATTCCTACATTCTAGTCATGGGAGTCATCCCACGCCTGCAGATACTCCTGCTTGTTCCCCATGCTCTGCACATTGGTATATGGGCATTTGAGTTGGGCTCCCATTCAGGCTGATTTACCAGTTCGAGTTTCCTTATCTTGAACCATAGGCACTGTCTTACTGGCCTGCGATGCTACTCCAGGCCCAGGGCATCCATTATCACTGTCAGCCTCGAAGTACAATGGGTTGAGGATCCCCAGCCCTGGCAACTCTAGTTTGCAGCCCTCCTGATTAAATTGGAAAGCTTGCTGCCAAAGATGGTGTTCCTCTTGCCACACAGATGAACCCCATCGTCCTCCAGAAGACCAGATTTCTTAAAAGAGATTCCCCTACTGTATGTGGTCACTGTGGGATCAGCCAGTGCTAACCTTCCCTCAGCAAAGCTTGTCCGATCAAACCTGTGCAGTTATTCTCCACTCTGACTTTGTCTCTTCCTCTGGTGCATCTCTGAGTGTCTCCTCCAGTTTGGGGGAATCCTTCTTCAGTTGCAGACGCTACTGGACACTGCACTCGTGGCTGGCACGCTGCTGCGGCTTCACAGCAAGTGCTGATGACCCACGTGCCTTCTGTGTCTGCTTGCAGCACAGCTGTGTCATCACAGCGGTTGCAGACTTTGGTTGGACTTCACACTCATCTCTGTTACAGGTCACACTGTTTGCTCCCAGTCAGGTTGCTTTATAACAGCAGTAACACCTCTCCATCACCTCCCCGGAATCTTTTCACCACCTGAAGCTTATCTGTGACCATTCTGTACTTTCTCCTGTGTCGCTGGCACAAATATGAAATAGCACACACAGAGCCAGCATCCCGTCCCTGTAGGATCTCACTGCAACACACCTCTGTGTGGGCTTCCAACTCACAGCTGATGTGTGCATCTTCATCACCTGGATTTTTCCACCTAATCATCTGCTATGTTGAACTCATAACACTGTATTTTCTTAACTGAACTTAATCTCACCAAGGAGGATATGTTTTTCCCGGGTGTTGTCACAGTGCTTACAATAGCAGCCAAGCAACATGCAGCCTCTGTGCAAAACTCCTGCATAAAATTACTGGAAGCATTAGGTTGCTTTCATTAATGGAAAAACACTGACGCAAGAGGAGAAATGTTCTTGGTAGTAGCTGAATTGCAGCTTGCAGCTTCAAATTCCTTAAAGGAACAGCTGTTGGATCTTCTTGTCAGCTGAGGTACCCTTCCTCTTAGGCTGGAGCTGGTTCCTTCGGTGCCATTGGTAGGACTAGCAGATTAGGAAGGAGGGGGAGGAAATTTCTAGGAGAGGGAGTGAGCAAAATGAATGTCAGCCTTTAAGAAGCAGGCTGCTACTTGTCAGATCTTTCTGCTGAGAGGTAGCACGGAATTAAGGATCTGACGTGGAGTCTGAACAATGACAGACTAGAGATGCTGGCACAATAAAGAGGCAGCGGAATGATCAACATGATCTGAAAATCACAGGAAGTTTGAGAAAAGGGAGTGGAAGATTAAAAAAAAGGCTGATGACCCACTCCCTTGTGAGTGTGCAATGAGGGGTGGACTTCAGAAGAGTGTCTTACAAAAGTGTTGAGACTTACGAACATGGGGTACCATTTCACTTGTTTCCCTCAGAACAAAAGCCCCGCTGACCTCCCCTTGATGCTGCAGACACCTGGGCTAAAAGTAGTTGACGCCAGAATGCTTCAGCTTATTAGCAGGATACTCTGCAGTATCACTGCACCTGTGGCAGTGTCAGGATGAGGCAACAACTACAACTACCACTGATTTCAATTCTCCTTTGCAGGGGTGAGGTTTAACGCACAGATTTGTCTCTTGCTTGTAGTGCTCAGAATGGCTTCACACGGTGAAACTTTAGCATAAATGTATTTCAGTAAAGGTAATGAAGAAGGAATCTGTATTTCTTCCAGTGCTTGCATAAACTTTATTCGTGGGCAAGAACCCAGTGGGCATGCAAGACTGTATAGATCAGCCTCCTGGGCTCACCGTGCAGCTGGAAGTAATGAGATCTCATTCTCCACACTGGCATGACACTACGTTTGAGTGTGGTCCAGGGGTTCTGGAAGCAGATATCAAACTGGTACTGTCAAAAACTGTGAAATGAATTTGTGACAGAGAAATCCATCGTGCTAGAGAAGGTCCCTGAAGCAAAATTCTCTTGAGGCCGGATGAAGATGTGCTGAGGAATATCTTGTCCTATGTCTATTCTTGCTCCCCTGCTTTTAGTTAGCATCCACCACTGACCTCTTGGTAAGACTATATTCATGCTAGGTAGAGCTTTGATCTGGTCCAGCCTGGCCATCCACAGAGTCCCTTGTGCCACCATAGATACACAATGTGCTCCAGCTAGGAAGCGTGGCTGGTGCCAAAGAAAAGTTATCCCAAGTGTTGGTGGGGGAAAGAAGCCTTGATGTCAACAACCAAAGGCACAGCTTACCCTGTGCCTGCAAAGTGTGCAGATGGTCCAGCCTCCATGCCGCTACAGAATCACTGAATGGCTTGGGTTGGAAAAGACCTCTGGATCATCTGCTTCTACACCTCCCCCCACCGTAGGCATGGACTCCTCCCACTGGACCAGGTTGCTCAAAGCTCCATCCAGCCTGTGTATGTGCACAGGGCTCCTGCCTTCTTCTCCACAGTACCCCTTGTACTCTCTACCACTTCTTGCGGTCCACTGCATCCATCAGCTTCAGAACGAAAAAACAGCCAATAAAGATTTGTCTGCGGCTGGGACATCGTGGCACCACTTCAGAAAGCACAGAACAGGACTCTTGGTCCATTAAAGACCCACACCTGCAGTCCTGTTCACCAGGAACCATCCTGGCTTGCTGCCTTCCCTGCTGGGCAGAGGCAGTGTTGTCCTCTAGGGTGTGCTGAGGACCTGAAGAAAAACGCGTAGAAAGGAAAAAGCGTAAGAACTGCACAAATCTAACAAGTACGCATGCTTATTCACCTCAGCTGGATCTCTGCATCAGCTCGGAGAACTGTGATGGAGGCAGTTGGAGCAGTACTGAATCACGACTTGAAACAACCTTTTTCTGCCTGCAGAAAGAAATGGGTTTTGCACAGGTATCTGAGGGCAGAGAGGGTCAGGAGCCGACCCATCCTTAGAGCTACAGCTGCACAAATGCCTGGAGGTGGGGCCTCTCCTCTCAGTTGCCTGCAAAACAACAGGACTGTCATCCGTGCAGCCACTGCTGCTCTGAGTGCTCCCAGCCCGCAGCCTCTGTCTCGTCTCAGCTGCCAAAATACTCAGGCCTGTGCAGTCCATGCAGGTGAATATCTTGTGACAGGAGAGGAGCGAGGTGCTGATGCAGGCAGAGCACTCCCCAGTCTGATCCAGCGTGCCTTTCTGTCAACATGGTTGTTTTGCAAAGAGCCGTGTCCTCCGTGTTGATGCAGCCCAGAATGCAGTTGGCTGCAGGAGCCACTGCTGGCTCACATCCTGCTTTTTGGCCACCACGTCCTTCTCTGCAGCCACTTCTCCCCTCGCTAGTTCCAATGGTCTGTTACACTGGGTCTCGGCCTGATGGAGGCTGGAGGAGGCAGGCACATGAGAGAGCAGAACACAGGGAAAATCCACAAGCACAGCATGGCCTGGATTGAATAAATATTGGCACAAGGAAGCACTATGGATGTTAAATTTTTATTGTGGGCTTCGAGAAGGTGCTCTGAGCTCTTTGGGTCTGGACAGCATGGCCTTGACACGCACCCCTCGGAGGGGAAGATGCCAGCGGTGCTCCCCAGCTTCTGCTCCGTTTGGGTTTCCCATGTGGGTGTGGAAGAGGTGCAATGCAGGGACATCTGAAGGTCTTCTGGTATGACTTGAAGCCTGAAGGGAAGCCTGCGAGGATGCTTTGTCAGAGGCCTCCCTTGCTCTGGTTTTCCTGCTTTGGAAGTTATTCCAGTGACGGACTGCTCCCACAGCCTGGCTGCTGGCCTTGCCTCAGGTGCACTGGCTCTGCTCGATTCCAATCAGTGCTACTTCCAAACTTTCTTCACTATTTGTTCTGCAACATCCCAAGCCAGCCGTGCAGTTTCCTGCTCCTGACTGAAACGGGGCGTCTTTGAAGGCTCTGCTCTTTTGGCACTCCTAAGCACTTTCGGACTGCTCTTTTGGGGAGCCCTCCTTGAGGAGCAGACAGGATGATCCAGTGCCTTCAGCTTCCTTTTTACTTCTCTCAACAGAGTCCCAGTCTCCTCTTGAAGTCTCTCTGCTTCTTTTTCAGATCTTGCTCTGAATTCGTAATATCCAGGGAACTGCGTTTTTGTTTTTGAGGCAGCAGCAGTATGGATGCTTCTGGGGAGTTTGGAGCCTTCCCTGCCCAGCTCCGGTTTGGGCAACTTCTCAGGGAGCTTCACTGCACGTCCTGTGCTCGGTGAGTCTCCCGGAAGTTTCTGCTGCATCACAGCCACATTCCTTCTTCTGCGTTGGCCAGCCTGGAGATTATGGCATGAAGGAGCAGGGCCAGCTGGCTTGTGAGGCTTCATGGGGCTGCCTTTCTTGCCCACACTGCGTTCCACAGGGCCAGGCCGGTGCTCGTCAGTGTTTGCCATTGGTCTGTGGGCAGATTTCTTCAAGTTGCACACCTCCTGAAGAAACATTTCCAGGAAGGGAACAGCAGGTTTAGGCTCGGTCTTGTCTCGGAAAGCGCTTGCCACGCTGCAGGCTGATGCTTGACGCCAACGAGGGCCAGCACTCTGCTTCAGCCATGCAGTGAGGCCAGAAGACAAGAGCTGCCTCACTGCTCTGCTTGCAAGCAAGCAGCTTTCCACGTCACCTGCACGTCAGCACGCTGTGCCAGCTCAGCTCTCAGCTGACTTGTCCCTTCCATGCCTCCATGCCTGCACCACCAGCCCAGCCCTCACCTTTTCTGCATCCCCCATCTCCCTCAGACCCATCAAGTCAAGCCCCTGCCCTCGGTGCCATGCCACTGACACGTGCCCGCCAACACCACGTTTGGCCTACCTCTTTTGGCCTCTTTATTTTCTCCTGCTCCAGCTTCAGCCTGGTCAGGTACTGCCTGTACTCGTTGAACTCTTTCAGAGTGCAGACAACCTACACAGAGACAAGGGCAGATGACTCCCAACCACTCTTCACGTAGCTTCCCACACAGCCTTCCAGCAAGGTGCAGGCCCCAGCAGCGGGGAGCTGCTCCTCTCCAACCCTCCCCTCCCCAGCCGTGGGGACGCTGCCTCCTCCCTCCCTCCCTGGGCCATGGCCACTCCACACTGGGCTGCCAGGCCCCTGCCAGCTGCTTGGAAACCCCTCCTGAGGAGACCTGTGTTGGTCAGCCCAACTTCCAAACCTACGTCGCCATCCTTGGTGACGAGGCCCCTCTTCTTCAGGTTCTGCAGGTTGGCTTTGCGGTTGTGGTACTCCTGCAGATGTGGGTCATGCAGGCTGTTGTATTCTGTGCGCAGATGGCGACAGTAAGGATCTCCCAGATCAAAATATGGAGAAGGCTGGTGAAGCTGGAAGAGATGCGTTGCAGAGTGTGAATGGGGAAGGAGAGAGCAGCAAAGAGACAGAGACGCTGCACAGCTGCTCACGGACACAGGCTGGCCTCATGCAGGCCCAGCTGGAGGAGGAGCATGCTGTGTGCATTTCCCAAAGAGACACGTCTGCGTTTTGCTAAGTCCTCCAAGAGGGAGAGCAGGAGAAGGCTGCACCCTCCTCCAGGAATGTCCCGGTCTGCACATTTCTGGCTGTGACAGATGGGTGCCTGGCCCTGGTACCCAACAGCAGCTTTGTTCAGGGCCCCACCCACCTGCTTGCCTGATGCCAGATAAGGTAATAGAATTAGTGCTGGCAAGCTCATCCGTGTGGAGAGCCCAGCTTTCTGAATCTCTCCTGACCACTGGGCACTGCTATTGGCAAGCCCTCGGCTGTCTCCCTGCTGTGGAGCCAGGAGTGTGCCTTCATTCCCCCACGCGGTTGGAGCACAGGGCCGCAGTTCCAGCAGGTCCCACAGGGCCTCCTTGGCATGATGGCTACCCCAGGAAACAGGAGGCCCTCTTGACCCTTTCCTCCTGCTCTCACCTTTTCCCCCAGCTTTGTCCTGCAGAAGACAGGCTTGGTGCCAGGCTGCACAGGGATTTTGACGCCGAGTGGCAGATCCAGCAGCCCGCTACCTCCTGCCCCAACTGTCCGTCCTCCGGGTCGGAGCTACAAAGACAAAGACAAAGACACGCTTGCACACTCAGGCACTCCGGTCCCCTCTCCAGCCCCACCTCCATTCCCTTTGGCAGCTCCCTTCCCACTTCTTAGCCCGACTCTGGGATGTGCAGGGAGGCGCGATTCCCTGCAAGCCTTCTCCAGCGCCAGCATGAGAAGATGCCCCTCAGCCTCCAGAGAGCATCTCCGGCCCCAGAGCAGTCCCACACAGCCCAGGCTCTGCACTCATCCTCTCCGAGGACCCGGTGCTCACCTTTCCGCTCTTCCCCGCTGTGCTCAGAAATGCATCCGGCTTTCGGAATCCAGCATTGCCACAGCGCTCCATGGCTCCTTGCAGGAACTCTCCGAGAACTGCGACCTTCCGCTGCCACCTCTCGCTCCAGCAGCAGCGAACTGAGGCCACCCCGACCGGAGTCCCAGCCCGCAGCTTTCTGTCACGCTCACCCTTTGTTGCATCACCATGCCATCACAATGGCACCGCGCCGCCACCCGGCAACCCTGCAGCTGCATGGAGACCATTCTGGGTGCACTCACTGCCGGTTCTCCGGCTGGCCCTGCTTTGAGCCTTGCTGAGGCCTGAGGCCTGCTCTAGGTTGCCTTGGCTTCCATCACAGGTGATGCTGCATGTGGAACAAACACCTTATATGGTTATCCCAGAGCCAGTTTTGTAGTTAAATGATGCTGAAATAATGTGGAATGAGAAGGGAGATCTGGCCTGTTTTTCTGTCATAGAATCACAGAATGGTTTGGGTTGGAAGGACCTTTATGATCACCTCGTTCCAACCCCCTGCTGTAGGCAGGGACACCTCCCTCTAGAACAGGTTGCTCACAGCCCCATCCAGCCTGGCCTTCAGTGCTTCCAGAGAGGGTGCATCCACAACCTTGCTGGGCAACCCGTTCCAGAATCTCTCCATTCTCACAGTGAAGTTCTTCCTGATACGTATTCTAAATCTGCCCTCTTTCAGTTTAAAACCATTTCCCTTCATCCTGTCGCTACATGCTTTTATAAAAAGTCCCTCCCCAGCTTTCCTGTAGGACCCTTCAGGTACTGGGCGGTTGCTTTAAGGTCTTCTCAGAGCCTTCTCTTCCCCATGCTGCAGAGCCCCAGCTCTCTCAGCCTGTCCTCGTAGAGGAGGTGCTCCAGCCCTCCGATCATCTCCATGGCCCTCCTCTGGACCTGATCCCACAGCTCCACGTCCTCCTTGTGTTGGGGGCCCCAGATCTGGACGCAGTGCTCCAGGTGGGGCCTCACGAGATCAGAGCAGAGCAGAGGGGCAGAATCCCCTCCCTCCACCTGCTGGTCACACTTCTCTTGATGCGACCCAGGATACCCGTGGCCTTCTGGGCTGCAGGCGCACACTGCCGCCTCATGTTGAATCTCTCATCAGTCAACACCCCGAAATCCTTCTCCTCAGGGCTGCTCTCAAGCTATTCTCCACCTAACCTTTATCTGTGCTTGAGATTGCCCTAACCCAGATGCAGGACCTTATACTTGCCTTTGTGAAGCCATTTTGACTACCACCCCTCACCTCTGCTTTATTTTCCACGTGCTGTGGTAGGGCCTTCAGTCGGATCTGCCCCATCATCTTGCCAGGCACAGGGGTGAGACTGACTGGCCTGCAGTTTCCTGGATCTTCTTTTTTTCCCTTCTGGAATATGGGGTTATGTTTCCCCTTTTCCAGTAGGAACTTCACCAGACTGCCATGACCTTTCAAATGTGATGGATAGCAGCTTGGCAAGTCCATGCGCCAGTTCCCTCAGAACCTGTGGATGGATCTTGCCAGATTCCATGGACTTGTGCTCCTTAAGATTCTTTAGATGGTCTCAAACCTGATCTTCACTTACAGCAGGCAGGCAGATCCACCTTCTCCAAACTTTTACCTTTTACCTTTTACCAGGCCTCCAGTTTCCTTTTGGAGAGGGCCCTCATCCTCACTTACCTTCTTTGTAATCACTTTTCCCCTTTCTGTCCCTAGCTAGATATAATTCTGTCTGGGTTTTAACTTTCCTAACCTGATCTTTGAGGTTCCCGTGTTCCTTGGAAGAGCAAGTTGTCATCAACACATTCCAGGAACCTCTTTGATTTCTGGTGCAGTGCTGTGTTGTCCCTCCCACAGATATCAGGGTGGTTGAAATCCCCCGTGAGGACTGTGTCTTCTGAATGTGAAGCTGCTCTTATCTGTTTACAAAGGACCTCATCCGCTCAACCTTCCTCATCAGGTGGCCTGTAGCAGACCCCCACTATGATGTTGCCTTCCCCTGCCTCCCTTTAACCCTAACCCATAAACTCTGTCAGCTCCTCGTTTATCCCCAGGTGGAGCTCCATGGACTCCAGATCATCACTGGTGTAGAGGGCAACACTCCCTCCGCTTATCCCCTGCCTGTCTTTCCTGAAGAGTTTATAGCCATTATTCCTACATTCTAGTCATGGGAGTCATCCCACGCCTGCAGATACTCCTGCTTGTTCCCCATGCTCTGCACATTGGTATATGGGCATTTGAGTTGGGCTCCCATTCAGGCTGATTTACCAGTTCGAGTTTCCTTATCTTGAACCATAGGCACTGTCTTACTGGCCTGCGATGCTACTCCAGGCCCAGGGCATCCATTATCACTGTCAGCCTCGAAGTACAATGGGTTGAGGATCCCCAGCCCTGGCAACTCTAGTTTGCAGCCCTCCTGATTAAATTGGAAAGCTTGCTGCCAAAGATGGTGTTCCTCTTGCCACACAGATGAACCCCATCGTCCTCCAGAAGACCAGATTTCTTAAAAGAGATTCCCCTACTGTATGTGGTCACTGTGGGATCAGCCAGTGCTAACCTTCCCTCAGCAAAGCTTGTCCGATCAAACCTGTGCAGTTATTCTCCACTCTGACTTTGTCTCTTCCTCTGGTGCATCTCTGAGTGTCTCCTCCAGTTTGGGGGAATCCTTCTTCAGTTGCAGACGCTACTGGACACTGCACTCGTGGCTGGCACGCTGCTGCGGCTTCACAGCAAGTGCTGATGACCCACGTGCCTTCTGTGTCTGCTTGCAGCACAGCTGTGTCATCACAGCGGTTGCAGACTTTGGTTGGACTTCACACTCATCTCTGTTACAGGTCACACTGTTTGCTCCCAGTCAGGTTGCTTTATAACAGCAGTAACACCTCTCCATCACCTCCCCGGAATCTTTTCACCACCTGAAGCTTATCTGTGACCATTCTGTACTTTCTCCTGTGTCGCTGGCACAAATATGAAATAGCACACACAGAGCCAGCATCCCGTCCCTGTAGGATCTCATTGCAACACACCTCTGTGTGGGCTTCCAACTCACAGCTGATGTGTGCATCTTCATCACCTGGATTTTTCCACCTAATCATCTGCTATGTTGAACTCATAACACTGTATTTTCTTAACTGAACTTAATCTCACCAAGGAGGATATGTTTTTCCCGGGTGTTGTCACAGTGCTTACAATAGCAGCCAAGCAACATGCAGCCTCTGTGCAAAACTCCTGCATAAAATTACTGGAAGCATTAGGTTGCTTTCATTAATGGAAAAACACTGACGCAAGAGGAGAAATGTTCTTGGTAGTAGCTGAATTGCAGCTTGCAGCTTCAAATTCCTTAAAGGAACAGCTGTTGGATCTTCTTGTCAGCTGAGGTACCCTTCCTCTTAGGCTGGAGCTGGTTCCTTTGGTGCCATTGGTAGGACTAGCAGATTAGGAAGGAGGGGGAGGAAATTTCTAGGAGAGGGAGTGAGCAAAATGAATGTCAGCCTTTAAGAAGCAGGCTGCTACTTGTCAGATCTTTCTGCTGAGAGGTAGCACAGAATTAAGGATCTGACGTGGAGTCTGAACAATGACAGACTAGAGATGCTGGCACAATAAAGAGGCAGCGGAATGATCAACATGATCTGAAAATCACAGGAAGTTTGAGAAAAGGGAGTGGAAGATTAAAAAAAAGGCTGATGACCCACTCCCTTGTGAGTGTGCAATGAGGGGTGGACTTCAGAAGAGTGTCTTACAAAAGTGTTGAGACTTACGAACATGGGGTACCATTTCACTTGTTTCCCTCAGAACAAAAGCCCCGCTGACCTCCCCTTGATGCTGCAGACACCTGGGCTAAAAGTAGTTGACGCCAGAATGCTTCAGCTTATTAGCAGGATACTCTGCAGTATCACTGCACCTGTGGCAGTGTCAGGATGAGGCAACAACTACAACTACCACTGATTTCAATTCTCCTTTGCAGGGGTGAGGTTTAACGCACAGATTTGTCTCTTGCTTGTAGTGCTCAGAATGGCTTCACACGGTGAAACTTTAGCATAAATGTATTTCAGTAAAGGTAATGAAGAAGGAATCTGTATTTCTTCCAGTGCTTGCATAAACTTTATTCGTGGGCAAGAACCCAGTGGGCATGCAAGACTGTATAGATCAGCCTCCTGGGCTCACCGTGCAGCTGGAAGTAATGAGATCTCATTCTCCACACTGGCATGACACTACGTTTGAGTGTGGTCCAGGGGTTCTGGAAGCAGATATCAAACTGGTACTGTCAAAAACTGTGAAATGAATTTGTGACAGAGAAATCCATCGTGCTAGAGAAGGTCCCTGAAGCAAAATTCTCTTGAGGCCGGATGAAGATGTGCTGAGGAATATCTTGTCCTATGTCTATTCTTGCTCCCCTGCTTTTAGTTAGCATCCACCACTGACCTCTTGGTAAGACTATATTCATGCTAGGTAGAGCTTTGATCTGGTCCAGCCTGGCCATCCACAGAGTCCCTTGTGCCACCATAGATACACAATGTGCTCCAGCTAGGAAGCGTGGCTGGTGCCAAAGAAAAGTTATCCCAAGTGTTGGTGGGGGAAAGAAGCCTTGATGTCAACAACCAAAGGCACAGCTTACCCTGTGCCTGCAAAGTGTGCAGATGGTCCAGCCTCCATGCCGCTACAGAATCACTGAATGGCTTGGGTTGGAAAAGACCTCTGGATCATCTGCTTCTACACCTCCCCCCACCGTAGGCATGGACTCCTCCCACTGGACCAGGTTGCTCAAAGCTCCATCCAGCCTGTGTATGTGCACAGGGCTCCTGCCTTCTTCTCCACAGTACCCCTTGTACTCTCTACCACTTCTTGCGGTCCACTGCATCCATCAGCTTCAGAACGAAAAAACAGCCAATAAAGATTTGTCTGCGGCTGGGACATCGTGGCACCACTTCAGAAAGCACAGAACAGGACTCTTGGTCCATTAAAGACCCACACCTGCAGTCCTGTTCACCAGGAACCATCCTGGCTTGCTGCCTTCCCTGCTGGGCAGAGGCAGTGTTGTCCTCTAGGGTGTGCTGAGGACCTGAAGAAAAACGCGTAGAAAGGAAAAAGCGTAAGAACTGCACAAATCTAACAAGTACGCATGCTTATTCACCTCAGCTGGATCTCTGCATCAGCTCGGAGAACTGTGATGGAGGCAGTTGGAGCAGTACTGAATCACGACTTGAAACAACCTTTTTCTGCCTGCAGAAAGAAATGGGTTTTGCACAGGTATCTGAGGGCAGAGAGGGTCAGGAGCCGACCCATCCTTAGAGCTACAGCTGCACAAATGCCTGGAGGTGGGGCCTCTCCTCTCAGTTGCCTGCAAAACAACAGGACTGTCATCCGTGCAGCCACTGCTGCTCTGAGTGCTCCCAGCCCGCAGCCTCTGTCTCGTCTCAGCTGCCAAAATACTCAGGCCTGTGCAGTCCATGCAGGTGAATATCTTGTGACAGGAGAGGAGCGAGGTGCTGATGCAGGCAGAGCACTCCCCAGTCTGATCCAGCGTGCCTTTCTGTCAACATGGTTGTTTTGCAAAGAGCCGTGTCCTCCGTGTTGATGCAGCCCAGAATGCAGTTGGCTGCAGGAGCCACTGCTGGCTCACATCCTGCTTTTTGGCCACCACGTCCTTCTCTGCAGCCACTTCTCCCCTCGCTAGTTCCAATGGTCTGTTACACTGGGTCTCGGCCTGATGGAGGCTGGAGGAGGCAGGCACATGAGAGAGCAGAACACAGGGAAAATCCACAAGCACAGCATGGCCTGGATTGAATAAATATTGGCACAAGGAAGCACTATGGATGTTAAATTTTTATTGTGGGCTTCGAGAAGGTGCTCTGAGCTCTTTGGGTCTGGACAGCATGGCCTTGACACGCACCCCTCGGAGGGGAAGATGCCAGCGGTGCTCCCCAGCTTCTGCTCCGTTTGGGTTTCCCATGTGGGTGTGGAAGAGGTGCAATGCAGGGACATCTGAAGGTCTTCTGGTATGACTTGAAGCCTGAAGGGAAGCCTGCGAGGATGCTTTGTCAGAGGCCTCCCTTGCTCTGGTTTTCCTGCTTTGGAAGTTATTCCAGTGACGGACTGCTCCCACAGCCTGGCTGCTGGCCTTGCCTCAGGTGCACTGGCTCTGCTCGATTCCAATCAGTGCTACTTCCAAACTTTCTTCACTATTTGTTCTGCAACATCCCAAGCCAGCCGTGCAGTTTCCTGCTCCTGACTGAAACGGGGCGTCTTTGAAGGCTCTGCTCTTTTGGCACTCCTAAGCACTTTCGGACTGCTCTTTTGGGGAGCCCTCCTTGAGGAGCAGACAGGATGATCCAGTGCCTTCAGCTTCCTTTTTACTTCTCTCAACAGAGTCCCAGTCTCCTCTTGAAGTCTCTCTGCTTCTTTTTCAGATCTTGCTCTGAATTCGTAATATCCAGGGAACTGCGTTTTTGTTTTTGAGGCAGCAGCAGTATGGATGCTTCTGGGGAGTTTGGAGCCTTCCCTGCCCAGCTCCGGTTTGGGCAACTTCTCAGGGAGCTTCACTGCACGTCCTGTGCTCGGTGAGTCTCCCGGAAGTTTCTGCTGCATCACAGCCACATTCCTTCTTCTGCGTTGGCCAGCCTGGAGATTATGGCCTGAAGGAGCAGGGCCAGCTGGCTTGTGAGGCTTCATGGGGCTGCCTTTCTTGCCCACACTGCGTTCCACAGGGCCAGGCCGGTGCTCGTCAGTGTTTGCCATTGGTCTGTGGGCAGATTTCTTCAAGTTGCACACCTCCTGAAGAAACATTTCCAGGAAGGGAACAGCAGGTTTAGGCTCGGTCTTGTCTCGGAAAGCGCTTGCCACGCTGCAGGCTGATGCTTGACGCCAACGAGGGCCAGCACTCTGCTTCAGCCATGCAGTGAGGCCAGAAGACAAGAGCTGCCTCACTGCTCTGCTTGCAAGCAAGCAGCTTTCCACGTCACCTGCACGTCAGCACGCTGTGCCAGCTCAGCTCTCAGCTGACTTGTCCCTTCCATGCCTCCATGCCTGCACCACCAGCCCAGCCCTCACCTTTTCTGCATCCCCCATCTCCCTCAGACCCATCAAGTCAAGCCCCTGCCCTCGGTGCCATGCCACTGACACGTGCCCGCCAACACCACGTTTGGCCTACCTCTTTTGGCCTCTTTATTTTCTCCTGCTCCAGCTTCAGCCTGGTCAGGTACTGCCTGTACTCGTTGAACTCTTTCAGAGTGCAGACAACCTACACAGAGACAAGGGCAGATGACTCCCAACCACTCTTCACGTAGCTTCCCACACAGCCTTCCAGCAAGGTGCAGGCCCCAGCAGCGGGGAGCTGCTCCTCTCCAACCCTCCCCTCCCCAGCCGTGGGGACGCTGCCTCCTCCCTCCCTCCCTGGGCCATGGCCACTCCACACTGGGCTGCCAGGCCCCTGCCAGCTGCTTGGAAACCCCTCCTGAGGAGACCTGTGTTGGTCAGCCCAACTTCCAAACCTACGTCGCCATCCTTGGTGACGAGGCCCCTCTTCTTCAGGTTCTGCAGGTTGGCTTTGCGGTTGTGGTACTCCTGCAGATGTGGGTCATGCAGGCTGTTGTATTCTGTGCGCAGATGGCGACAGTAAGGATCTCCCAGATCAAAATATGGAGAAGGCTGGTGAAGCTGGAAGAGATGCGTTGCAGAGTGTGAATGGGGAAGGAGAGAGCAGCAAAGAGACAGAGACGCTGCACAGCTGCTCACAGACACAGGCTGGCCTCATGCAGGCCCAGCTGGAGGAGGAGCATGCTGTGTGCATTTCCCAAAGAGACACGTCTGCGTTTTGCTAAGTCCTCCAAGAGGGAGAGCAGGAGAAGGCTGCACCCTCCTCCAGGAATGTCCCGGTCTGCACATTTCTGGCTGTGACAGATGGGTGCCTGGCCCTGGTACCCAACAGCAGCTTTGTTCAGGGCCCCACCCACCTGCTTGCCTGATGCCAGATAAGGTAATAGAATTAGTGCTGGCAAGCTCATCCGTGTGGAGAGCCCAGCTTTCTGAATCTCTCCTGACCGCTGGGCACTGCTATTGGCAAGCCCTCGGCTGTCTCCCTGCTGTGGAGCCAGGAGTGTGCCTTCATTCCCCCACGCGGTTGGAGCACAGGGCCGCAGTTCCAGCAGGTCCCACAGGGCCTCCTTGGCATGATGGCTACCCCAGGAAACAGGAGGCCCTCTTGACCCTTTCCTCCTGCTCTCACCTTTTCCCCCAGCTTTGTCCTGCAGAAGACAGGCTTGGTGCCAGGCTGCACAGGGATTTTGACGCCGAGTGGCAGATCCAGCAGCCCGCTACCTCCTGCCCCAACTGTCCGTCCTCCGGGTCGGAGCTACAAAGACAAAGACAAAGACACGCTTGCACACTCAGGCACTCCGGTCCCCTCTCCAGCCCCACCTCCATTCCCTTTGGCAGCTCCCTTCCCACTTCTTAGCCCGACTCTGGGATGTGCAGGGAGGCGCGATTCCCTGCAAGCCTTCTCCAGCGCCAGCATGAGAAGATGCCCCTCAGCCTCCAGAGAGCATCTCCGGCCCCAGAGCAGTCCCACACAGCCCAGGCTCTGCACTCATCCTCTCCGAGGACCCGGTGCTCACCTTTCCGCTCTTCCCCGCTGTGCTCAGAAATGCATCCGGCTTTCGGAATCCAGCATTGCCACAGCGCTCCATGGCTCCTTGCAGGAACTCTCCGAGAACTGCGACCTTCCGCTGCCACCTCTCGCTCCAGCAGCAGCGAACTGAGGCCACCCCGACCGGAGTCCCAGCCCGCAGCTTTCTGTCACGCTCACCCTTTGTTGCATCACCATGCCATCACAATGGCACCGCGCCGCCACCCGGCAACCCTGCAGCTGCATGGAGACCATTCTGGGTGCACTCACTGCCGGTTCTCCGGCTGGCCCTGCTTTGAGCCTTGCTGAGGCCTGAGGCCTGCTCTAGGTTGCCTTGGCTTCCATCACAGGTGATGCTGCATGTGGAACAAACACCTTATATGGTTATCCCAGAGCCAGTTTTGTAGTTAAATGATGCTGAAATAATGTGGAATGAGAAGGGAGATCTGGCCTGTTTTTCTGTCATAGAATCACAGAATGGTTTGGGTTGGAAGGACCTTTATGATCACCTCGTTCCAACCCCCTGCTGTAGGCAGGGACACCTCCCTCTAGAACAGGTTGCTCACAGCCCCATCCAGCCTGGCCTTCAGTGCTTCCAGAGAGGGTGCATCCACAACCTTGCTGGGCAACCCGTTCCAGAATCTCTCCATTCTCACAGTGAAGTTCTTCCTGATACGTATTCTAAATCTGCCCTCTTTCAGTTTAAAACCATTTCCCTTCATCCTGTCGCTACATGCTTTTATAAAAAGTCCCTCCCCAGCTTTCCTGTAGGACCCTTCAGGTACTGGGCGGTTGCTTTAAGGTCTTCTCAGAGCCTTCTCTTCCCCATGCTGCAGAGCCCCAGCTCTCTCAGCCTGTCCTCGTAGAGGAGGTGCTCCAGCCCTCCGATCATCTCCATGGCCCTCCTCTGGACCTGATCCCACAGCTCCACGTCCTCCTTGTGTTGGGGGCCCCAGATCTGGACGCAGTGCTCCAGGTGGGGCCTCACGAGAGCAGAGCAGAGCAGAGGGGCAGAATCCCCTCCCTCCACCTGCTGGTCACACTTCTCTTGATGCGACCCAGGATACCCGTGGCCTTCTGGGCTGCAGGCGCACACTGCCGCCTCATGTTGAATCTCTCATCAGTCAACACCCCGAAATCCTTCTCCTCAGGGCTGCTCTCAAGCTATTCTCCACCTAACCTTTATCTGTGCTTGAGATTGCCCTAACCCAGATGCAGGACCTTATACTTGCCTTTGTGAAGCCATTTTGACTACCACCCCTCACCTCTGCTTTATTTTCCACGTGCTGTGGTAGGGCCTTCAGTCGGATCTGCCCCATCATCTTGCCAGGCACAGGGGTGAGACTGACTGGCCTGCAGTTTCCTGGATCTTCTTTTTTTCCCTTCTGGAATATGGGGTTATGTTTCCCCTTTTCCAGTAGGAACTTCACCAGACTGCCATGACCTTTCAAATGTGATGGATAGCAGCTTGGCAAGTCCATGCGCCAGTTCCCTCAGAACCTGTGGATGGATCTTGCCAGATTCCATGGACTTGTGCTCCTTAAGATTCTTTAGATGGTCTCAAACCTGATCTTCACTTACAGCAGGCAGGCAGATCCACCTTCTCCAAACTTTTACCTTTTACCTTTTACCAGGCCTCCAGTTTCCTTTTGGAGAGGGCCCTCATCCTCACTTACCTTCTTTGTAATCACTTTTCCCCTTTCTGTCCCTAGCTAGATATAATTCTGTCTGGGTTTTAACTTTCCTAACCTGATCTTTGAGGTTCCCGTGTTCCTTGGAAGAGCAAGTTGTCATCAACACATTCCAGGAACCTCTTTGATTTCTGGTGCAGTGCTGTGTTGTCCCTCCCACAGATATCAGGGTGGTTGAAATCCCCCGTGAGGACTGTGTCTTCTGAATGTGAAGCTGCTCTTATCTGTTTACAAAGGACCTCATCCGCTCAACCTTCCTCATCAGGTGGCCTGTAGCAGACCCCCACTATGATGTTGCCTTCCCCTGCCTCCCTTTAACCCTAACCCATAAACTCTGTCAGCTCCTCGTTTATCCCCAGGTGGAGCTCCATGGACTCCAGATCATCACTGGTGTAGAGGGCAACACTCCCTCCGCTTATCCCCTGCCTGTCTTTCCTGAAGAGTTTATAGCCATTATTCCTACATTCTAGTCATGGGAGTCATCCCACGCCTGCAGATACTCCTGCTTGTTCCCCATGCTCTGCACATTGGTATATGGGCATTTGAGTTGGGCTCCCATTCAGGCTGATTTACCAGTTCGAGTTTCCTTATCTTGAACCATAGGCACTGTCTTACTGGCCTGCGATGCTACTCCAGGCCCAGGGCATCCATTATCACTGTCAGCCTCGAAGTACAATGGGTTGAGGATCCCCAGCCCTGGCAACTCTAGTTTGCAGCCCTCCTGATTAAATTGGAAAGCTTGCTGCCAAAGATGGTGTTCCTCTTGCCACACAGATGAACCCCATCGTCCTCCAGAAGACCAGATTTCTTAAAAGAGATTCCCCTACTGTATGTGGTCACTGTGGGATCAGCCAGTGCTAACCTTCCCTCAGCAAAGCTTGTCCGATCAAACCTGTGCAGTTATTCTCCACTCTGACTTTATCTCTTCCTCTGGTGCATCTCTGAGTGTCTCCTCCAGTTTGGGGGAATCCTTCTTCAGTTGCAGACGCTACTGGACACTGCACTCGTGGCTGGCACGCTGCTGCGGCTTCACAGCAAGTGCTGATGACCCACGTGCCTTCTGTGTCTGCTTGCAGCACAGCTGTGTCATCACAGCGGTTGCAGACTTTGGTTGGACTTCACACTCATCTCTGTTACAGGTCACACTGTTTGCTCCCAGTCAGGTTGCTTTATAACAGCAGTAACACCTCTCCATCACCTCCCCGGAATCTTTTCACCACCTGAAGCTTATCTGTGACCATTCTGTACTTTCTCCTGTGTCGCTGGCACAAATATGAAATAGCACACACAGAGCCAGCATCCCGTCCCTGTAGGATCTCATTGCAACACACCTCTGTGTGGGCTTCCAACTCACAGCTGATGTGTGCATCTTCATCACCTGGATTTTTCCACCTAATCATCTGCTATGTTGAACTCATAACACTGTATTTTCTTAACTGAACTTAATCTCACCAAGGAGGATATGTTTTTCCCGGGTGTTGTCACAGTGCTTACAATAGCAGCCAAGCAACATGCAGCCTCTGTGCAAAACTCCTGCATAAAATTACTGGAAGCATTAGGTTGCTTTCATTAATGGAAAAACACTGACGCAAGAGGAGAAATGTTCTTGGTAGTAGCTGAATTGCAGCTTGCAGCTTCAAATTCCTTAAAGGAACAGCTGTTGGATCTTCTTGTCAGCTGAGGTACCCTTCCTCTTAGGCTGGAGCTGGTTCCTTCGGTGCCATTGGTAGGACTAGCAGATTAGGAAGGAGGGGGAGGAAATTTCTAGGAGAGGGAGTGAGCAAAATGAATGTCAGCCTTTAAGAAGCAGGCTGCTACTTGTCAGATCTTTCTGCTGAGAGGTAGCACGGAATTAAGGATCTGACGTGGAGTCTGAACAATGACAGACTAGAGATGCTGGCACAATAAAGAGGCAGCGGAATGATCAACATGATCTGAAAATCACAGGAAGTTTGAGAAAAGGGAGTGGAAGATTAAAAAAAAGGCTGATGACCCACTCCCTTGTGAGTGTGCAATGAGGGGTGGACTTCAGAAGAGTGTCTTACAAAAGTGTTGAGACTTACGAACATGGGGTACCATTTCACTTGTTTCCCTCAGAACAAAAGCCCCGCTGACCTCCCCTTGATGCTGCAGACACCTGGGCTAAAAGTAGTTGACGCCAGAATGCTTCAGCTTATTAGCAGGATACTCTGCAGTATCACTGCACCTGTGGCAGTGTCAGGATGAGGCAACAACTACAACTACCACTGATTTCAATTCTCCTTTGCAGGGGTGAGGTTTAACGCACAGATTTGTCTCTTGCTTGTAGTGCTCAGAATGGCTTCACACGGTGAAACTTTAGCATAAATGTATTTCAGTAAAGGTAATGAAGAAGGAATCTGTATTTCTTCCAGTGCTTGCATAAACTTTATTCGTGGGCAAGAACCCAGTGGGCATGCAAGACTGTATAGATCAGCCTCCTGGGCTCACCGTGCAGCTGGAAGTAATGAGATCTCATTCTCCACACTGGCATGACACTACGTTTGAGTGTGGTCCAGGGGTTCTGGAAGCAGATATCAAACTGGTACTGTCAAAAACTGTGAAATGAATTTGTGACAGAGAAATCCATCGTGCTAGAGAAGGTCCCTGAAGCAAAATTCTCTTGAGGCCGGATGAAGATGTGCTGAGGAATATCTTGTCCTATGTCTATTCTTGCTCCCCTGCTTTTAGTTAGCATCCACCACTGACCTCTTGGTAAGACTATATTCATGCTAGGTAGAGCTTTGATCTGGTCCAGCCTGGCCATCCACAGAGTCCCTTGTGCCACCATAGATACACAATGTGCTCCAGCTAGGAAGCGTGGCTGGTGCCAAAGAAAAGTTATCCCAAGTGTTGGTGGGGGAAAGAAGCCTTGATGTCAACAACCAAAGGCACAGCTTACCCTGTGCCTGCAAAGTGTGCAGATGGTCCAGCCTCCATGCCGCTACAGAATCACTGAATGGCTTGGGTTGGAAAAGACCTCTGGATCATCTGCTTCTACACCTCCCCCCACCGTAGGCATGGACTCCTCCCACTGGACCAGGTTGCTCAAAGCTCCATCCAGCCTGTGTATGTGCACAGGGCTCCTGCCTTCTTCTCCACAGTACCCCTTGTACTCTCTACCACTTCTTGCGGTCCACTGCATCCATCAGCTTCAGAACGAAAAAACAGCCAATAAAGATTTGTCTGCGGCTGGGACATCGTGGCACCACTTCAGAAAGCACAGAACAGGACTCTTGGTCCATTAAAGACCCACACCTGCAGTCCTGTTCACCAGGAACCATCCTGGCTTGCTGCCTTCCCTGCTGGGCAGAGGCAGTGTTGTCCTCTAGGGTGTGCTGAGGACCTGAAGAAAAACGCGTAGAAAGGAAAAAGCGTAAGAACTGCACAAATCTAACAAGTACGCATGCTTATTCACCTCAGCTGGATCTCTGCATCAGCTCGGAGAACTGTGATGGAGGCAGTTGGAGCAGTACTGAATCACGACTTGAAACAACCTTTTTCTGCCTGCAGAAAGAAATGGGTTTTGCACAGGTATCTGAGGGCAGAGAGGGTCAGGAGCCGACCCATCCTTAGAGCTACAGCTGCACAAATGCCTGGAGGTGGGGCCTCTCCTCTCAGTTGCCTGCAAAACAACAGGACTGTCATCCGTGCAGCCACTGCTGCTCTGAGTGCTCCCAGCCCGCAGCCTCTGTCTCGTCTCAGCTGCCAAAATACTCAGGCCTGTGCAGTCCATGCAGGTGAATATCTTGTGACAGGAGAGGAGCGAGGTGCTGATGCAGGCAGAGCACTCCCCAGTCTGATCCAGCGTGCCTTTCTGTCAACATGGTTGTTTTGCAAAGAGCCGTGTCCTCCGTGTTGATGCAGCCCAGAATGCAGTTGGCTGCAGGAGCCACTGCTGGCTCACATCCTGCTTTTTGGCCACCACGTCCTTCTCTGCAGCCACTTCTCCCCTCGCTAGTTCCAATGGTCTGTTACACTGGGTCTCGGCCTGATGGAGGCTGGAGGAGGCAGGCACATGAGAGAGCAGAACACAGGGAAAATCCACAAGCACAGCATGGCCTGGATTGAATAAATATTGGCACAAGGAAGCACTATGGATGTTAAATTTTTATTGTGGGCTTCGAGAAGGTGCTCTGAGCTCTTTGGGTCTGGACAGCATGGCCTTGACACGCACCCCTCGGAGGGGAAGATGCCAGCGGTGCTCCCCAGCTTCTGCTCCGTTTGGGTTTCCCATGTGGGTGTGGAAGAGGTGCAATGCAGGGACATCTGAAGGTCTTCTGGTATGACTTGAAGCCTGAAGGGAAGCCTGCGAGGATGCTTTGTCAGAGGCCTCCCTTGCTCTGGTTTTCCTGCTTTGGAAGTTATTCCAGTGACGGACTGCTCCCACAGCCTGGCTGCTGGCCTTGCCTCAGGTGCACTGGCTCTGCTCGATTCCAATCAGTGCTACTTCCAAACTTTCTTCACTATTTGTTCTGCAACATCCCAAGCCAGCCGTGCAGTTTCCTGCTCCTGACTGAAACGGGGCGTCTTTGAAGGCTCTGCTCTTTTGGCACTCCTAAGCACTTTCGGACTGCTCTTTTGGGGAGCCCTCCTTGAGGAGCAGACAGGATGATCCAGTGCCTTCAGCTTCCTTTTTACTTCTCTCAACAGAGTCCCAGTCTCCTCTTGAAGTCTCTCTGCTTCTTTTTCAGATCTTGCTCTGAATTCGTAATATCCAGGGAACTGCGTTTTTGTTTTTGAGGCAGCAGCAGTATGGATGCTTCTGGGGAGTTTGGAGCCTTCCCTGCCCAGCTCCGGTTTGGGCAACTTCTCAGGGAGCTTCATTGCACGTCCTGTGCTCGGTGAGTCTCCCGGAAGTTTCTGCTGCATCACAGCCACATTCCTTCTTCTGCGTTGGCCAGCCTGGAGATTATGGCATGAAGGAGCAGGGCCAGCTGGCTTGTGAGGCTTCATGGGGCTGCCTTTCTTGCCCACACTGCGTTCCACAGGGCCAGGCCGGTGCTCGTCAGTGTTTGCCATTGGTCTGTGGGCAGATTTCTTCAAGTTGCACACCTCCTGAAGAAACATTTCCAGGAAGGGAACAGCAGGTTTAGGCTCGGTCTTGTCTCGGAAAGCGCTTGCCACGCTGCAGGCTGATGCTTGACGCCAACGAGGGCCAGCACTCTGCTTCAGCCATGCAGTGAGGCCAGAAGACAAGAGCTGCCTCACTGCTCTGCTTGCAAGCAAGCAGCTTTCCACGTCACCTGCACGTCAGCACGCTGTGCCAGCTCAGCTCTCAGCTGACTTGTCCCTTCCATGCCTCCATGCCTGCACCACCAGCCCAGCCCTCACCTTTTCTGCATCCCCCATCTCCCTCAGACCCATCAAGTCAAGCCCCTGCCCTTGGTGCCATGCCACTGACACGTGCCCGCCAACACCACGTTTGGCCTACCTCTTTTGGCCTCTTTATTTTCTCCTGCTCCAGCTTCAGCCTGGTCAGGTACTGCCTGTACTCGTTGAACTCTTTCAGAGTGCAGACAACCTACACAGAGACAAGGGCAGATGACTCCCAACCACTCTTCACGTAGCTTCCCACACAGCCTTCCAGCAAGGTGCAGGCCCCAGCAGCGGGGAGCTGCTCCTCTCCAACCCTCCCCTCCCCAGCCGTGGGGACGCTGCCTCCTCCCTCCCTCCCTGGGCCATGGCCACTCCACACTGGGCTGCCAGGCCCCTGCCAGCTGCTTGGAAACCCCTCCTGAGGAGACCTGTGTTGGTCAGCCCAACTTCCAAACCTACGTCGCCATCCTTGGTGACGAGGCCCCTCTTCTTCAGGTTCTGCAGGTTGGCTTTGCGGTTGTGGTACTCCTGCAGATGTGGGTCATGCAGGCTGTTGTATTCTGTGCGCAGATGGCGACAGTAAGGATCTCCCAGATCAAAATATGGAGAAGGCTGGTGAAGCTGGAAGAGATGCGTTGCAGAGTGTGAATGGGGAAGGAGAGAGCAGCAAAGAGACAGAGACGCTGCACAGCTGCTCACAGACACAGGCTGGCCTCATGCAGGCCCAGCTGGAGGAGGAGCATGCTGTGTGCATTTCCCAAAGAGACACGTCTGCGTTTTGCTAAGTCCTCCAAGAGGGAGAGCAGGAGAAGGCTGCACCCTCCTCCAGGAATGTCCCGGTCTGCACATTTCTGGCTGTGACAGATGGGTGCCTGGCCCTGGTACCCAACAGCAGCTTTGTTCAGGGCCCCACCCACCTGCTTGCCTGATGCCAGATAAGGTAATAGAATTAGTGCTGGCAAGCTCATCCGTGTGGAGAGCCCAGCTTTCTGAATCTCTCCTGACCGCTGGGCACTGCTATTGGCAAGCCCTCGGCTGTCTCCCTGCTGTGGAGCCAGGAGTGTGCCTTCATTCCCCCACGCGGTTGGAGCACAGGGCCGCAGTTCCAGCAGGTCCCACAGGGCCTCCTTGGCATGATGGCTACCCCAGGAAACAGGAGGCCCTCTTGACCCTTTCCTCCTGCTCTCACCTTTTCCCCCAGCTTTGTCCTGCAGAAGACAGGCTTGGTGCCAGGCTGCACAGGGATTTTGACGCCGAGTGGCAGATCCAGCAGCCCGCTACCTCCTGCCCCAACTGTCCGTCCTCCGGGTCGGAGCTACAAAGACAAAGACAAAGACACGCTTGCACACTCAGGCACTCCGGTCCCCTCTCCAGCCCCACCTCCATTCCCTTTGGCAGCTCCCTTCCCACTTCTTAGCCCGACTCTGGGATGTGCAGGGAGGCGCGATTCCCTGCAAGCCTTCTCCAGCGCCAGCATGAGAAGATGCCCCTCAGCCTCCAGAGAGCATCTCCGGCCCCAGAGCAGTCCCACACAGCCCAGGCTCTGCACTCATCCTCTCCGAGGACCCGGTGCTCACCTTTCCGCTCTTCCCCGCTGTGCTCAGAAATGCATCCGGCTTTCGGAATCCAGCATTGCCACAGCGCTCCATGGCTCCTTGCAGGAACTCTCCGAGAACTGCGACCTTCCGCTGCCACCTCTCGCTCCAGCAGCAGCGAACTGAGGCCACCCCGACCGGAGTCCCAGCCCGCAGCTTTCTGTCACGCTCACCCTTTGTTGCATCACCATGCCATCACAATGGCACCGCGCCGCCACCCGGCAACCCTGCAGCTGCATGGAGACCATTCTGGGTGCACTCACTGCCGGTTCTCCGGCTGGCCCTGCTTTGAGCCTTGCTGAGGCCTGAGGCCTGCTCTAGGTTGCCTTGGCTTCCATCACAGGTGATGCTGCATGTGGAACAAACACCTTATATGGTTATCCCAGAGCCAGTTTTGTAGTTAAATGATGCTGAAATAATGTGGAATGAGAAGGGAGATCTGGCCTGTTTTTCTGTCATAGAATCACAGAATGGTTTGGGTTGGAAGGACCTTTATGATCACCTCGTTCCAACCCCCTGCTGTAGGCAGGGACACCTCCCTCTAGAACAGGTTGCTCACAGCCCCATCCAGCCTGGCCTTCAGTGCTTCCAGAGAGGGTGCATCCACAACCTTGCTGGGCAACCCGTTCCAGAATCTCTCCATTCTCACAGTGAAGTTCTTCCTGATACGTATTCTAAATCTGCCCTCTTTCAGTTTAAAACCATTTCCCTTCATCCTGTCGCTACATGCTTTTATAAAAAGTCCCTCCCCAGCTTTCCTGTAGGACCCTTCAGGTACTGGGCGGTTGCTTTAAGGTCTTCTCAGAGCCTTCTCTTCCCCATGCTGCAGAGCCCCAGCTCTCTCAGCCTGTCCTCGTAGAGGAGGTGCTCCAGCCCTCCGATCATCTCCATGGCCCTCCTCTGGACCTGATCCCACAGCTCCACGTCCTCCTTGTGTTGGGGGCCCCAGATCTGGACGCAGTGCTCCAGGTGGGGCCTCACGAGAGCAGAGCAGAGCAGAGGGGCAGAATCCCCTCCCTCCACCTGCTGGTCACACTTCTCTTGATGCGACCCAGGATACCCGTGGCCTTCTGGGCTGCAGGCGCACACTGCCGCCTCATGTTGAATCTCTCATCAGTCAACACCCCGAAATCCTTCTCCTCAGGGCTGCTCTCAAGCTATTCTCCACCTAACCTTTATCTGTGCTTGAGATTGCCCTAACCCAGATGCAGGACCTTATACTTGCCTTTGTGAAGCCATTTTGACTACCACCCCTCACCTCTGCTTTATTTTCCACGTGCTGTGGTAGGGCCTTCAGTCGGATCTGCCCCATCATCTTGCCAGGCACAGGGGTGAGACTGACTGGCCTGCAGTTTCCTGGATCTTCTTTTTTTCCCTTCTGGAATATGGGGTTATGTTTCCCCTTTTCCAGTAGGAACTTCACCAGACTGCCATGACCTTTCAAATGTGATGGATAGCAGCTTGGCAAGTCCATGCGCCAGTTCCCTCAGAACCTGTGGATGGATCTTGCCAGATTCCATGGACTTGTGCTCCTTAAGATTCTTTAGATGGTCTCAAACCTGATCTTCACTTACAGCAGGCAGGCAGATCCACCTTCTCCAAACTTTTACCTTTTACCTTTTACCAGGCCTCCAGTTTCCTTTTGGAGAGGGCCCTCATCCTCACTTACCTTCTTTGTAATCACTTTTCCCCTTTCTGTCCCTAGCTAGATATAATTCTGTCTGGGTTTTAACTTTCCTAACCTGATCTTTGAGGTTCCCGTGTTCCTTGGAAGAGCAAGTTGTCATCAACACATTCCAGGAACCTCTTTGATTTCTGGTGCAGTGCTGTGTTGTCCCTCCCACAGATATCAGGGTGGTTGAAATCCCCCGTGAGGACTGTGTCTTCTGAATGTGAAGCTGCTCTTATCTGTTTACAAAGGACCTCATCCGCTCAACCTTCCTCATCAGGTGGCCTGTAGCAGACCCCCACTATGATGTTGCCTTCCCCTGCCTCCCTTTAACCCTAACCCATAAACTCTGTCAGCTCCTCGTTTATCCCCAGGTGGAGCTCCATGGACTCCAGATCATCACTGGTGTAGAGGGCAACACTCCCTCCGCTTATCCCCTGCCTGTCTTTCCTGAAGAGTTTATAGCCATTATTCCTACATTCTAGTCATGGGAGTCATCCCACGCCTGCAGATACTCCTGCTTGTTCCCCATGCTCTGCACATTGGTATATGGGCATTTGAGTTGGGCTCCCATTCAGGCTGATTTACCAGTTCGAGTTTCCTTATCTTGAACCATAGGCACTGTCTTACTGGCCTGCGATGCTACTCCAGGCCCAGGGCATCCATTATCACTGTCAGCCTCGAAGTACAATGGGTTGAGGATCCCCAGCCCTGGCAACTCTAGTTTGCAGCCCTCCTGATTAAATTGGAAAGCTTGCTGCCAAAGATGGTGTTCCTCTTGCCACACAGATGAACCCCATCGTCCTCCAGAAGACCAGATTTCTTAAAAGAGATTCCCCTACTGTATGTGGTCACTGTGGGATCAGCCAGTGCTAACCTTCCCTCAGCAAAGCTTGTCCGATCAAACCTGTGCAGTTATTCTCCACTCTGACTTTGTCTCTTCCTCTGGTGCATCTCTGAGTGTCTCCTCCAGTTTGGGGGAATCCTTCTTCAGTTGCAGACGCTACTGGACACTGCACTCGTGGCTGGCACGCTGCTGCGGCTTCACAGCAAGTGCTGATGACCCACGTGCCTTCTGTGTCTGCTTGCAGCACAGCTGTGTCATCACAGCGGTTGCAGACTTTGGTTGGACTTCACACTCATCTCTGTTACAGGTCACACTGTTTGCTCCCAGTCAGGTTGCTTTATAACAGCAGTAACACCTCTCCATCACCTCCCCGGAATCTTTTCACCACCTGAAGCTTATCTGTGACCATTCTGTACTTTCTCCTGTGTCGCTGGCACAAATATGAAATAGCACACACAGAGCCAGCATCCCGTCCCTGTAGGATCTCATTGCAACACACCTCTGTGTGGGCTTCCAACTCACAGCTGATGTGTGCATCTTCATCACCTGGATTTTTCCACCTAATCATCTGCTATGTTGAACTCATAACACTGTATTTTCTTAACTGAACTTAATCTCACCAAGGAGGATATGTTTTTCCCGGGTGTTGTCACAGTGCTTACAATAGCAGCCAAGCAACATGCAGCCTCTGTGCAAAACTCCTGCATAAAATTACTGGAAGCATTAGGTTGCTTTCATTAATGGAAAAACACTGACGCAAGAGGAGAAATGTTCTTGGTAGTAGCTGAATTGCAGCTTGCAGCTTCAAATTCCTTAAAGGAACAGCTGTTGGATCTTCTTGTCAGCTGAGGTACCCTTCCTCTTAGGCTGGAGCTGGTTCCTTTGGTGCCATTGGTAGGACTAGCAGATTAGGAAGGAGGGGGAGGAAATTTCTAGGAGAGGGAGTGAGCAAAATGAATGTCAGCCTTTAAGAAGCAGGCTGCTACTTGTCAGATCTTTCTGCTGAGAGGTAGCACAGAATTAAGGATCTGACGTGGAGTCTGAACAATGACAGACTAGAGATGCTGGCACAATAAAGAGGCAGCGGAATGATCAACATGATCTGAAAATCACAGGAAGTTTGAGAAAAGGGAGTGGAAGATTAAAAAAAAGGCTGATGACCCACTCCCTTGTGAGTGTGCAATGAGGGGTGGACTTCAGAAGAGTGTCTTACAAAAGTGTTGAGACTTACGAACATGGGGTACCATTTCACTTGTTTCCCTCAGAACAAAAGCCCCGCTGACCTCCCCTTGATGCTGCAGACACCTGGGCTAAAAGTAGTTGACGCCAGAATGCTTCAGCTTATTAGCAGGATACTCTGCAGTATCACTGCACCTGTGGCAGTGTCAGGATGAGGCAACAACTACAACTACCACTGATTTCAATTCTCCTTTGCAGGGGTGAGGTTTAACGCACAGATTTGTCTCTTGCTTGTAGTGCTCAGAATGGCTTCACACGGTGAAACTTTAGCATAAATGTATTTCAGTAAAGGTAATGAAGAAGGAATCTGTATTTCTTCCAGTGCTTGCATAAACTTTATTCGTGGGCAAGAACCCAGTGGGCATGCAAGACTGTATAGATCAGCCTCCTGGGCTCACCGTGCAGCTGGAAGTAATGAGATCTCATTCTCCACACTGGCATGACACTACATTTGAGTGTGGTCCAGGGGTTCTGGAAGCAGATATCAAACTGGTACTGTCAAAAACTGTGAAATGAATTTGTGACAGAGAAATCCATCGTGCTAGAGAAGGTCCCTGAAGCAAAATTCTCTTGAGGCCGGATGAAGATGTGCTGAGGAATATCTTGTCCTATGTCTATTCTTGCTCCCCTGCTTTTAGTTAGCATCCACCACTGACCTCTTGGTAAGACTATATTCATGCTAGGTAGAGCTTTGATCTGGTCCAGCCTGGCCATCCACAGAGTCCCTTGTGCCACCATAGATACACAATGTGCTCCAGCTAGGAAGCGTGGCTGGTGCCAAAGAAAAGTTATCCCAAGTGTTGGTGGGGGAAAGAAGCCTTGATGTCAACAACCAAAGGCACAGCTTACCCTGTGCCTGCAAAGTGTGCAGATGGTCCAGCCTCCATGCCGCTACAGAATCACTGAATGGCTTGGGTTGGAAAAGACCTCTGGATCATCTGCTTCTACACCTCCCCCCACCATAGGCATGGACTCCTCCCACTGGACCAGGTTGCTCAAAGCTCCATCCAGCCTGTGTATGTGCACAGGGCTCCTGCCTTCTTCTCCACAGTACCCCTTGTACTCTCTACCACTTCTTGCGGTCCACTGCATCCATCAGCTTCAGAACAAAAAAACAGCCAATAAAGATTTGTCTGCGGCTGGGACATCGTGGCACCACTTCAGAAAGCACAGAACAGGACTCTTGGTCCATTAAAGACCCACACCTGCAGTCCTGTTCACCAGGAACCATCCTGGCTTGCTGCCTTCCCTGCTGGGCAGAGGCAGTGTTGTCCTCTAGGGTGTGCTGAGGACCTGAAGAAAAACGCGTAGAAAGGAAAAAGCGTAAGAACTGCACAAATCTAACAAGTACGCATGCTTATTCACCTCAGCTGGATCTCTGCATCAGCTCAGAGAACTGTGATGGAGGCAGTTGGAGCAGTACTGAATCACGACTTGAAACAACCTTTTTCTGCCTGCAGAAAGAAATGGGTTTTGCACAGGTATCTGAGGGCAGAGAGGGTCAGGAGCCGACCCATCCTTAGAGCTACAGCTGCACAAATGCCTGGAGGTGGGGCCTCTCCTCTCAGTTGCCTGCAAAACAACAGGACTGTCATCCGTGCAGCCACTGCTGCTCTGAGTGCTCCCAGCCCGCAGCCTCTGTCTCGTCTCAGCTGCCAAAATACTCAGGCCTGTGCAGTCCATGCAGGTGAATATCTTGTGACAGGAGAGGAGCGAGGTGCTGATGCAGGCAGAGCACTCCCCAGTCTGATCCAGCGTGCCTTTCTGTCAACATGGTTGTTTTGCAAAGAGCCGTGTCCTCCGTGTTGATGCAGCCCAGAATGCAGTTGGCTGCAGGAGCCACTGCTGGCTCACATCCTGCTTTTTGGCCACCACGTCCTTCTCTGCAGCCACTTCTCCCCTCGCTAGTTCCAATGGTCTGTTACACTGGGTCTCGGCCTGATGGAGGCTGGAGGAGGCAGGCACATGAGAGAGCAGAACACAGGGAAAATCCACAAGCACAGCATGGCCTGGATTGAATAAATATTGGCACAAGGAAGCACTATGGATGTTAAATTTTTATTGTGGGCTTCGAGAAGGTGCTCTGAGCTCTTTGGGTCTGGACAGCATGGCCTTGACACGCACCCCTCGGAGGGGAAGATGCCAGCGGTGCTCCCCAGCTTCTGCTCCGTTTGGGTTTCCCATGTGGGTGTGGAAGAGGTGCAATGCAGGGACATCTGAAGGTCTTCTGGTATGACTTGAAGCCTGAAGGGAAGCCTGCGAGGATGCTTTGTCAGAGGCCTCCCTTGCTCTGGTTTTCCTGCTTTGGAAGTTATTCCAGTGACGGACTGCTCCCACAGCCTGGCTGCTGGCCTTGCCTCAGGTGCACTGGCTCTGCTCGATTCCAATCAGTGCTACTTCCAAACTTTCTTCACTATTTGTTCTGCAACATCCCAAGCCAGCCGTGCAGTTTCCTGCTCCTGACTGAAACGGGGCGTCTTTGAAGGCTCTGCTCTTTTGGCACTCCTAAGCACTTTCGGACTGCTCTTTTGGGGAGCCCTCCTTGAGGAGCAGACAGGATGATCCAGTGCCTTCAGCTTCCTTTTTACTTCTCTCAACAGAGTCCCAGTCTCCTCTTGAAGTCTCTCTGCTTCTTTTTCAGATCTTGCTCTGAATTCGTAATATCCAGGGAACTGCGTTTTTGTTTTTGAGGCAGCAGCAGTATGGATGCTTCTGGGGAGTTTGGAGCCTTCCCTGCCCAGCTCCGGTTTGGGCAACTTCTCAGGGAGCTTCACTGCACGTCCTGTGCTCGGTGAGTCTCCCGGAAGTTTCTGCTGCATCACAGCCACATTCCTTCTTCTGCGTTGGCCAGCCTGGAGATTATGGCATGAAGGAGCAGGGCCAGCTGGCTTGTGAGGCTTCATGGGGCTGCCTTTCTTGCCCACACTGCGTTCCACAGGGCCAGGCCGGTGCTCGTCAGTGTTTGCCATTGGTCTGTGGGCAGATTTCTTCAAGTTGCACACCTCCTGAAGAAACATTTCCAGGAAGGGAACAGCAGGTTTAGGCTCGGTCTTGTCTCGGAAAGCGCTTGCCACGCTGCAGGCTGATGCTTGACGCCAACGAGGGCCAGCACTCTGCTTCAGCCATGCAGTGAGGCCAGAAGACAAGAGCTGCCTCACTGCTCTGCTTGCAAGCAAGCAGCTTTCCACGTCACCTGCACGTCAGCACGCTGTGCCAGCTCAGCTCTCAGCTGACTTGTCCCTTCCATGCCTCCATGCCTGCACCACCAGCCCAGCCCTCACCTTTTCTGCATTCCCCATCTCCCTCAGACCCATCAAGTCAAGCCCCTGCCCTCGGTGCCATGCCACTGACACGTGCCCGCCAACACCACGTTTGGCCTACCTCTTTTGGCCTCTTTATTTTCTCCTGCTCCAGCTTCAGCCTGGTCAGGTACTGCCTGTACTCGTTGAACTCTTTCAGAGTGCAGACAACCTACACAGAGACAAGGGCAGATGACTCCCAACCACTCTTCACGTAGCTTCCCACACAGCCTTCCAGCAAGGTGCAGGCCCCAGCAGCGGGGAGCTGCTCCTCTCCAACCCTCCCCTCCCCAGCCGTGGGGACGCTGCCTCCTCCCTCCCTCCCTGGGCCATGGCCACTCCACACTGGGCTGCCAGGCCCCTGCCAGCTGCTTGGAAACCCCTCCTGAGGAGACCTGTGTTGGTCAGCCCAACTTCCAAACCTACGTCGCCATCCTTGGTGACGAGGCCCCTCTTCTTCAGGTTCTGCAGGTTGGCTTTGCGGTTGTGGTACTCCTGCAGATGTGGGTCATGCAGGCTGTTGTATTCTGTGCGCAGATGGCGACAGTAAGGATCTCCCAGATCAAAATATGGAGAAGGCTGGTGAAGCTGGAAGAGATGCGTTGCAGAGTGTGAATGGGGAAGGAGAGAGCAGCAAAGAGACAGAGACGCTGCACAGCTGCTCACAGACACAGGCTGGCCTCATGCAGGCCCAGCTGGAGGAGGAGCATGCTGTGTGCATTTCCCAAAGAGACACGTCTGCGTTTTGCTAAGTCCTCCAAGAGGGAGAGCAGGAGAAGGCTGCACCCTCCTCCAGGAATGTCCCGGTCTGCACATTTCTGGCTGTGACAGATGGGTGCCTGGCCCTGGTACCCAACAGCAGCTTTGTTCAGGGCCCCACCCACCTGCTTGCCTGATGCCAGATAAGGTAATAGAATTAGTGCTGGCAAGCTCATCCGTGTGGAGAGCCCAGCTTTCTGAATCTCTCCTGACCGCTGGGCACTGCTATTGGCAAGCCCTCGGCTGTCTCCCTGCTGTGGAGCCAGGAGTGTGCCTTCATTCCCCCACGCGGTTGGAGCACAGGGCCGCAGTTCCAGCAGGTCCCACAGGGCCTCCTTGGCATGATGGCTACCCCAGGAAACAGGAGGCCCTCTTGACCCTTTCCTCCTGCTCTCACCTTTTCCCCCAGCTTTGTCCTGCAGAAGACAGGCTTGGTGCCAGGCTGCACAGGGATTTTGACGCCGAGTGGCAGATCCAGCAGCCCGCTACCTCCTGCCCCAACTGTCCGTCCTCCGGGTCGGAGCTACAAAGACAAAGACAAAGACACGCTTGCACACTCAGGCACTCCGGTCCCCTCTCCAGCCCCACCTCCATTCCCTTTGGCAGCTCCCTTCCCACTTCTTAGCCCGACTCTGGGATGTGCAGGGAGGCGCGATTCCCTGCAAGCCTTCTCCAGCGCCAGCATGAGAAGATGCCCCTCAGCCTCCAGAGAGCATCTCCGGCCCCAGAGCAGTCCCACACAGCCCAGGCTCTGCACTCATCCTCTCCGAGGACCCGGTGCTCACCTTTCCGCTCTTCCCCGCTGTGCTCAGAAATGCATCCGGCTTTCGGAATCCAGCATTGCCACAGCGCTCCATGGCTCCTTGCAGGAACTCTCCGAGAACTGCGACCTTCCGCTGCCACCTCTCGCTCCAGCAGCAGCGAACTGAGGCCACCCCGACCGGAGTCCCAGCCCGCAGCTTTCTGTCACGCTCACCCTTTGTTGCATCACCATGCCATCACAATGGCACCGCGCCGCCACCCGGCAACCCTGCAGCTGCATGGAGACCATTCTGGGTGCACTCACTGCCGGTTCTCCGGCTGGCCCTGCTTTGAGCCTTGCTGAGGCCTGAGGCCTGCTCTAGGTTGCCTTGGCTTCCATCACAGGTGATGCTGCATGTGGAACAAACACCTTATATGGTTATCCCAGAGCCAGTTTTGTAGTTAAATGATGCTGAAATAATGTGGAATGAGAAGGGAGATCTGGCCTGTTTTTCTGTCATAGAATCACAGAATGGTTTGGGTTGGAAGGACCTTTATGATCACCTCGTTCCAACCCCCTGCTGTAGGCAGGGACACCTCCCTCTAGAACAGGTTGCTCACAGCCCCATCCAGCCTGGCCTTCAGTGCTTCCAGAGAGGGTGCATCCACAACCTTGCTGGGCAACCCGTTCCAGAATCTCTCCATTCTCACAGTGAAGTTCTTCCTGATACGTACTCTAAATCTGCCCTCTTTCAGTTTAAAACCATTTCCCTTCATCCTGTCGCTACATGCTTTTATAAAAAGTCCCTCCCCAGCTTTCCTGTAGGACCCTTCAGGTACTGGGCGGTTGCTTTAAGGTCTTCTCAGAGCCTTCTCTTCCCCATGCTGCAGAGCCCCAGCTCTCTCAGCCTGTCCTCGTAGAGGAGGTGCTCCAGCCCTCCGATCATCTCCATGGCCCTCCTCTGGACCTGATCCCACAGCTCCACGTCCTCCTTGTGTTGGGGGCCCCAGATCTGGACGCAGTGCTCCAGGTGGGGCCTCACGAGAGCAGAGCAGAGCAGAGGGGCAGAATCCCCTCCCTCCACCTGCTGGTCACACTTCTCTTGATGCGACCCAGGATACCCGTGGCCTTCTGGGCTGCAGGCGCACACTGCCGCCTCATGTTGAATCTCTCATCAGTCAACACCCCGAAATCCTTCTCCTCAGGGCTGCTCTCAAGCTATTCTCCACCTAACCTTTATCTGTGCTTGAGATTGCCCTAACCCAGATGCAGGACCTTATACTTGCCTTTGTGAAGCCATTTTGACTACCACCCCTCACCTCTGCTTTATTTTCCACGTGCTGTGGTAGGGCCTTCAGTCGGATCTGCCCCATCATCTTGCCAGGCACAGGGGTGAGACTGACTGGCCTGCAGTTTCCTGGATCTTCTTTTTTTCCCTTCTGGAATATGGGGTTATGTTTCCCCTTTTCCAGTAGGAACTTCACCAGACTGCCATGACCTTTCAAATGTGATGGATAGCAGCTTGGCAAGTCCATGCGCCAGTTCCCTCAGAACCTGTGGATGGATCTTGCCAGATTCCATGGACTTGTGCTCCTTAAGATTCTTTAGATGGTCTCAAACCTGATCTTCACTTACAGCAGGCAGGCAGATCCACCTTCTCCAAACTTTTACCTTTTACCTTTTACCAGGCCTCCAGTTTCCTTTTGGAGAGGGCCCTCATCCTCACTTACCTTCTTTGTAATCACTTTTCCCCTTTCTGTCCCTAGCTAGATATAATTCTGTCTGGGTTTTAACTTTCCTAACCTGATCTTTGAGGTTCCCGTGTTCCTTGGAAGAGCAAGTTGTCATCAACACATTCCAGGAACCTCTTTGATTTCTGGTGCAGTGCTGTGTTGTCCCTCCCACAGATATCAGGGTGGTTGAAATCCCCCGTGAGGACTGTGTCTTCTGAATGTGAAGCTGCTCTTATCTGTTTACAAAGGACCTCATCCGCTCAACCTTCCTCATCAGGTGGCCTGTAGCAGACCCCCACTATGATGTTGCCTTCCCCTGCCTCCCTTTAACCCTAACCCATAAACTCTGTCAGCTCCTCGTTTATCCCCAGGTGGAGCTCCATGGACTCCAGATCATCACTGGTGTAGAGGGCAACACTCCCTCCGCTTATCCCCTGCCTGTCTTTCCTGAAGAGTTTATAGCCATTATTCCTACATTCTAGTCATGGGAGTCATCCCACGCCTGCAGATACTCCTGCTTGTTCCCCATGCTCTGCACATTGGTATATGGGCATTTGAGTTGGGCTCCCATTCAGGCTGATTTACCAGTTCGAGTTTCCTTATCTTGAACCATAGGCACTGTCTTACTGGCCTGCGATGCTACTCCAGGCCCAGGGCATCCATTATCACTGTCAGCCTCGAAGTACAATGGGTTGAGGATCCCCAGCCCTGGCAACTCTAGTTTGCAGCCCTCCTGATTAAATTGGAAAGCTTGCTGCCAAAGATGGTGTTCCTCTTGCCACACAGATGAACCCCATCGTCCTCCAGAAGACCAGATTTCTTAAAAGAGATTCCCCTACTGTATGTGGTCACTGTGGGATCAGCCAGTGCTAACCTTCCCTCAGCAAAGCTTGTCCGATCAAACCTGTGCAGTTATTCTCCACTCTGACTTTATCTCTTCCTCTGGTGCATCTCTGAGTGTCTCCTCCAGTTTGGGGGAATCCTTCTTCAGTTGCAGACGCTACTGGACACTGCACTCGTGGCTGGCACGCTGCTGCGGCTTCACAGCAAGTGCTGATGACCCACGTGCCTTCTGTGTCTGCTTGCAGCACAGCTGTGTCATCACAGCGGTTGCAGACTTTGGTTGGACTTCACACTCATCTCTGTTACAGGTCACACTGTTTGCTCCCAGTCAGGTTGCTTTATAACAGCAGTAACACCTCTCCATCACCTCCCCGGAATCTTTTCACCACCTGAAGCTTATCTGTGACCATTCTGTACTTTCTCCTGTGTCGCTGGCACAAATATGAAATAGCACACACAGAGCCAGCATCCCGTCCCTGTAGGATCTCATTGCAACACACCTCTGTGTGGGCTTCCAACTCACAGCTGATGTGTGCATCTTCATCACCTGGATTTTTCCACCTAATCATCTGCTATGTTGAACTCATAACACTGTATTTTCTTAACTGAACTTAATCTCACCAAGGAGGATATGTTTTTCCCGGGTGTTGTCACAGTGCTTACAATAGCAGCCAAGCAACATGCAGCCTCTGTGCAAAACTCCTGCATAAAATTACTGGAAGCATTAGGTTGCTTTCATTAATGGAAAAACACTGACGCAAGAGGAGAAATGTTCTTGGTAGTAGCTGAATTGCAGCTTGCAGCTTCAAATTCCTTAAAGGAACAGCTGTTGGATCTTCTTGTCAGCTGAGGTACCCTTCCTCTTAGGCTGGAGCTGGTTCCTTTGGTGCCATTGGTAGGACTAGCAGATTAGGAAGGAGGGGGAGGAAATTTCTAGGAGAGGGAGTGAGCAAAATGAATGTCAGCCTTTAAGAAGCAGGCTGCTACTTGTCAGATCTTTCTGCTGAGAGGTAGCACAGAATTAAGGATCTGACGTGGAGTCTGAACAATGACAGACTAGAGATGCTGGCACAATAAAGAGGCAGCGGAATGATCAACATGATCTGAAAATCACAGGAAGTTTGAGAAAAGGGAGTGGAAGATTAAAAAAAAGGCTGATGACCCACTCCCTTGTGAGTGTGCAATGAGGGGTGGACTTCAGAAGAGTGTCTTACAAAAGTGTTGAGACTTACGAACATGGGGTACCATTTCACTTGTTTCCCTCAGAACAAAAGCCCCGCTGACCTCCCCTTGATGCTGCAGACACCTGGGCTAAAAGTAGTTGACGCCAGAATGCTTCAGCTTATTAGCAGGATACTCTGCAGTATCACTGCACCTGTGGCAGTGTCAGGATGAGGCAACAACTACAACTACCACTGATTTCAATTCTCCTTTGCAGGGGTGAGGTTTAACGCACAGATTTGTCTCTTGCTTGTAGTGCTCAGAATGGCTTCACACGGTGAAACTTTAGCATAAATGTATTTCAGTAAAGGTAATGAAGAAGGAATCTGTATTTCTTCCAGTGCTTGCATAAACTTTATTCGTGGGCAAGAACCCAGTGGGCATGCAAGACTGTATAGATCAGCCTCCTGGGCTCACCGTGCAGCTGGAAGTAATGAGATCTCATTCTCCACACTGGCATGACACTACATTTGAGTGTGGTCCAGGGGTTCTGGAAGCAGATATCAAACTGGTACTGTCAAAAACTGTGAAATGAATTTGTGACAGAGAAATCCATTGTACTAGAGAAGGTCCCTGAAGCAAAATTCTCTTGAGGCCGGATGAAGATGTGCTGAGGAATATCTTGTCCTATGTCTATTCTTGCTCCCCTGCTTTTAGTTAGCATCCACCACTGACCTCTTGGTAAGACTATATTCATGCTAGGTAGAGCTTTGATCTGGTCCAGCCTGGCCATCCACAGAGTCCCTTGTGCCACCATAGATACACAATGTGCTCCAGCTAGGAAGCGTGGCTGGTGCCAAAGAAAAGTTATCCCAAGTGTTGGTGGGGGAAAGAAGCCTTGATGTCAACAACCAAAGGCACAGCTTACCCTGTGCCTGCAAAGTGTGCAGATGGTCCAGCCTCCATGCCGCTACAGAATCACTGAATGGCTTGGGTTGGAAAAGACCTCTGGATCATCTGCTTCTACACCTCCCCCCACCGTAGGCATGGACTCCTCCCACTGGACCAGGTTGCTCAAAGCTCCATCCAGCCTGTGTATGTGCACAGGGCTCCTGCCTTCTTCTCCACAGTACCCCTTGTACTCTCTACCACTTCTTGCGGTCCACTGCATCCATCAGCTTCAGAACAAAAAAACAGCCAATAAAGATTTGTCTGCGGCTGGGACATCGTGGCACCACTTCAGAAAGCACAGAACAGGACTCTTGGTCCATTAAAGACCCACACCTGCAGTCCTGTTCACCAGGAACCATCCTGGCTTGCTGCCTTCCCTGCTGGGCAGAGGCAGTGTTGTCCTCTAGGGTGTGCTGAGGACCTGAAGAAAAACGCGTAGAAAGGAAAAAGCGTAAGAACTGCACAAATCTAACAAGTACGCATGCTTATTCACCTCAGCTGGATCTCTGCATCAGCTCAGAGAACTGTGATGGAGGCAGTTGGAGCAGTACTGAATCACGACTTGAAACAACCTTTTTCTGCCTGCAGAAAGAAATGGGTTTTGCACAGGTATCTGAGGGCAGAGAGGGTCAGGAGCCGACCCATCCTTAGAGCTACAGCTGCACAAATGCCTGGAGGTGGGGCCTCTCCTCTCAGTTGCCTGCAAAACAACAGGACTGTCATCCGTGCAGCCACTGCTGCTCTGAGTGCTCCCAGCCCGCAGCCTCTGTCTCGTCTCAGCTGCCAAAATACTCAGGCCTGTGCAGTCCATGCAGGTGAATATCTTGTGACAGGAGAGGAGCGAGGTGCTGATGCAGGCAGAGCACTCCCCAGTCTGATCCAGCGTGCCTTTCTGTCAACATGGTTGTTTTGCAAAGAGCCGTGTCCTCCGTGTTGATGCAGCCCAGAATGCAGTTGGCTGCAGGAGCCACTGCTGGCTCACATCCTGCTTTTTGGCCACCACGTCCTTCTCTGCAGCCACTTCTCCCCTCGCTAGTTCCAATGGTCTGTTACACTGGGTCTCGGCCTGATGGAGGCTGGAGGAGGCAGGCACATGAGAGAGCAGAACACAGGGAAAATCCACAAGCACAGCATGGCCTGGATTGAATAAATATTGGCACAAGGAAGCACTATGGATGTTAAATTTTTATTGTGGGCTTCGAGAAGGTGCTCTGAGCTCTTTGGGTCTGGACAGCATGGCCTTGACACGCACCCCTCGGAGGGGAAGATGCCAGCGGTGCTCCCCAGCTTCTGCTCCGTTTGGGTTTCCCATGTGGGTGTGGAAGAGGTGCAATGCAGGGACATCTGAAGGTCTTCTGGTATGACTTGAAGCCTGAAGGGAAGCCTGCGAGGATGCTTTGTCAGAGGCCTCCCTTGCTCTGGTTTTCCTGCTTTGGAAGTTATTCCAGTGACGGACTGCTCCCACAGCCTGGCTGCTGGCCTTGCCTCAGGTGCACTGGCTCTGCTCGATTCCAATCAGTGCTACTTCCAAACTTTCTTCACTATTTGTTCTGCAACATCCCAAGCCAGCCGTGCAGTTTCCTGCTCCTGACTGAAACGGGGCGTCTTTGAAGGCTCTGCTCTTTTGGCACTCCTAAGCACTTTCGGACTGCTCTTTTGGGGAGCCCTCCTTGAGGAGCAGACAGGATGATCCAGTGCCTTCAGCTTCCTTTTTACTTCTCTCAACAGAGTCCCAGTCTCCTCTTGAAGTCTCTCTGCTTCTTTTTCAGATCTTGCTCTGAATTCGTAATATCCAGGGAACTGCGTTTTTGTTTTTGAGGCAGCAGCAGTATGGATGCTTCTGGGGAGTTTGGAGCCTTCCCTGCCCAGCTCCGGTTTGGGCAACTTCTCAGGGAGCTTCACTGCACGTCCTGTGCTCGGTGAGTCTCCCGGAAGTTTCTGCTGCATCACAGCCACATTCCTTCTTCTGCGTTGGCCAGCCTGGAGATTATGGCATGAAGGAGCAGGGCCAGCTGGCTTGTGAGGCTTCATGGGGCTGCCTTTCTTGCCCACACTGCGTTCCACAGGGCCAGGCCGGTGCTCGTCAGTGTTTGCCATTGGTCTGTGGGCAGATTTCTTCAAGTTGCACACCTCCTGAAGAAACATTTCCAGGAAGGGAACAGCAGGTTTAGGCTCGGTCTTGTCTCGGAAAGCGCTTGCCACGCTGCAGGCTGATGCTTGACGCCAACGAGGGCCAGCACTCTGCTTCAGCCATGCAGTGAGGCCAGAAGACAAGAGCTGCCTCACTGCTCTGCTTGCAAGCAAGCAGCTTTCCACGTCACCTGCACGTCAGCACGCTGTGCCAGCTCAGCTCTCAGCTGACTTGTCCCTTCCATGCCTCCATGCCTGCACCACCAGCCCAGCCCTCACCTTTTCTGCATTCCCCATCTCCCTCAGACCCATCAAGTCAAGCCCCTGCCCTCGGTGCCATGCCACTGACACGTGCCCGCCAACACCACGTTTGGCCTACCTCTTTTGGCCTCTTTATTTTCTCCTGCTCCAGCTTCAGCCTGGTCAGGTACTGCCTGTACTCGTTGAACTCTTTCAGAGTGCAGACAACCTACACAGAGACAAGGGCAGATGACTCCCAACCACTCTTCACGTAGCTTCCCACACAGCCTTCCAGCAAGGTGCAGGCCCCAGCAGCGGGGAGCTGCTCCTCTCCAACCCTCCCCTCCCCAGCCGTGGGGACGCTGCCTCCTCCCTCCCTCCCTGGGCCATGGCCACTCCACACTGGGCTGCCAGGCCCCTGCCAGCTGCTTGGAAACCCCTCCTGAGGAGACCTGTGTTGGTCAGCCCAACTTCCAAACCTACGTCGCCATCCTTGGTGACGAGGCCCCTCTTCTTCAGGTTCTGCAGGTTGGCTTTGCGGTTGTGGTACTCCTGCAGATGTGGGTCATGCAGGCTGTTGTATTCTGTGCGCAGATGGCGACAGTAAGGATCTCCCAGATCAAAATATGGAGAAGGCTGGTGAAGCTGGAAGAGATGCGTTGCAGAGTGTGAATGGGGAAGGAGAGAGCAGCAAAGAGACAGAGACGCTGCACAGCTGCTCACAGACACAGGCTGGCCTCATGCAGGCCCAGCTGGAGGAGGAGCATGCTGTGTGCATTTCCCAAAGAGACACGTCTGCGTTTTGCTAAGTCCTCCAAGAGGGAGAGCAGGAGAAGGCTGCACCCTCCTCCAGGAATGTCCCGGTCTGCACATTTCTGGCTGTGACAGATGGGTGCCTGGCCCTGGTACCCAACAGCAGCTTTGTTCAGGGCCCCACCCACCTGCTTGCCTGATGCCAGATAAGGTAATAGAATTAGTGCTGGCAAGCTCATCCGTGTGGAGAGCCCAGCTTTCTGAATCTCTCCTGACCGCTGGGCACTGCTATTGGCAAGCCCTCGGCTGTCTCCCTGCTGTGGAGCCAGGAGTGTGCCTTCATTCCCCCACGCGGTTGGAGCACAGGGCCGCAGTTCCAGCAGGTCCCACAGGGCCTCCTTGGCATGATGGCTACCCCAGGAAACAGGAGGCCCTCTTGACCCTTTCCTCCTGCTCTCACCTTTTCCCCCAGCTTTGTCCTGCAGAAGACAGGCTTGGTGCCAGGCTGCACAGGGATTTTGACGCCGAGTGGCAGATCCAGCAGCCCGCTACCTCCTGCCCCAACTGTCCGTCCTCCGGGTCGGAGCTACAAAGACAAAGACAAAGACACGCTTGCACACTCAGGCACTCCGGTCCCCTCTCCAGCCCCACCTCCATTCCCTTTGGCAGCTCCCTTCCCACTTCTTAGCCCGACTCTGGGATGTGCAGGGAGGCGCGATTCCCTGCAAGCCTTCTCCAGCGCCAGCATGAGAAGATGCCCCTCAGCCTCCAGAGAGCATCTCCGGCCCCAGAGCAGTCCCACACAGCCCAGGCTCTGCACTCATCCTCTCCGAGGACCCGGTGCTCACCTTTCCGCTCTTCCCCGCTGTGCTCAGAAATGCATCCGGCTTTCGGAATCCAGCATTGCCACAGCGCTCCATGGCTCCTTGCAGGAACTCTCCGAGAACTGCGACCTTCCGCTGCCACCTCTCGCTCCAGCAGCAGCGAACTGAGGCCACCCCGACCGGAGTCCCAGCCCGCAGCTTTCTGTCACGCTCACCCTTTGTTGCATCACCATGCCATCACAATGGCACCGCGCCGCCACCCGGCAACCCTGCAGCTGCATGGAGACCATTCTGGGTGCACTCACTGCCGGTTCTCCGGCTGGCCCTGCTTTGAGCTTTGCTGAGGCCTGAGGCCTGCTCTAGGTTGCCTTGGCTTCCATCACAGGTGATGCTGCATGTGGAACAAACACCTTATATGGTTATCCCAGAGCCAGTTTTGTAGTTAAATGATGCTGAAATAATGTGGAATGAGAAGGGAGATCTGGCCTGTTTTTCTGTCATAGAATCACAGAATGGTTTGGGTTGGAAGGACCTTTATGATCACCTCGTTCCAACCCCCTGCTGTAGGCAGGGACACCTCCCTCTAGAACAGGTTGCTCACAGCCCCATCCAGCCTGGCCTTCAGTGCTTCCAGAGAGGGTGCATCCACAACCTTGCTGGGCAACCCGTTCCAGAATCTCTCCATTCTCACAGTGAAGTTCTTCCTGATACGTACTCTAAATCTGCCCTCTTTCAGTTTAAAACCATTTCCCTTCATCCTGTCGCTACATGCTTTTATAAAAAGTCCCTCCCCAGCTTTCCTGTAGGACCCTTCAGGTACTGGGCGGTTGCTTTAAGGTCTTCTCAGAGCCTTCTCTTCCCCATGCTGCAGAGCCCCAGCTCTCTCAGCCTGTCCTCGTAGAGGAGGTGCTCCAGCCCTCCGATCATCTCCATGGCCCTCCTCTGGACCTGATCCCACAGCTCCACGTCCTCCTTGTGTTGGGGGCCCCAGATCTGGACGCAGTGCTCCAGGTGGGGCCTCACGAGAGCAGAGCAGAGCAGAGGGGCAGAATCCCCTCCCTCCACCTGCTGGTCACACTTCTCTTGATGCGACCCAGGATACCCGTGGCCTTCTGGGCTGCAGGCGCACACTGCCGCCTCATGTTGAATCTCTCATCAGTCAACACCCCGAAATCCTTCTCCTCAGGGCTGCTCTCAAGCTATTCTCCACCTAACCTTTATCTGTGCTTGAGATTGCCCTAACCCAGATGCAGGACCTTATACTTGCCTTTGTGAAGCCATTTTGACTACCACCCCTCACCTCTGCTTTATTTTCCACGTGCTGTGGTAGGGCCTTCAGTCGGATCTGCCCCATCATCTTGCCAGGCACAGGGGTGAGACTGACTGGCCTGCAGTTTCCTGGATCTTCTTTTTTTCCCTTCTGGAATATGGGGTTATGTTTCCCCTTTTCCAGTAGGAACTTCACCAGACTGCCATGACCTTTCAAATGTGATGGATAGCAGCTTGGCAAGTCCATGCGCCAGTTCCCTCAGAACCTGTGGATGGATCTTGCCAGATTCCATGGACTTGTGCTCCTTAAGATTCTTTAGATGGTCTCAAACCTGATCTTCACTTACAGCAGGCAGGCAGATCCACCTTCTCCAAACTTTTACCTTTTACCTTTTACCAGGCCTCCAGTTTCCTTTTGGAGAGGGCCCTCATCCTCACTTACCTTCTTTGTAATCACTTTTCCCCTTTCTGTCCCTAGCTAGATATAATTCTGTCTGGGTTTTAACTTTCCTAACCTGATCTTTGAGGTTCCCGTGTTCCTTGGAAGAGCAAGTTGTCATCAACACATTCCAGGAACCTCTTTGATTTCTGGTGCAGTGCTGTGTTGTCCCTCCCACAGATATCAGGGTGGTTGAAATCCCCCGTGAGGACTGTGTCTTCTGAATGTGAAGCTGCTCTTATCTGTTTACAAAGGACCTCATCCGCTCAACCTTCCTCATCAGGTGGCCTGTAGCAGACCCCCACTATGATGTTGCCTTCCCCTGCCTCCCTTTAACCCTAACCCATAAACTCTGTCAGCTCCTCGTTTATCCCCAGGTGGAGCTCCATGGACTCCAGATCATCACTGGTGTAGAGGGCAACACTCCCTCCGCTTATCCCCTGCCTGTCTTTCCTGAAGAGTTTATAGCCATTATTCCTACATTCTAGTCATGGGAGTCATCCCACGCCTGCAGATACTCCTGCTTGTTCCCCATGCTCTGCACATTGGTATATGGGCATTTGAGTTGGGCTCCCATTCAGGCTGATTTACCAGTTCGAGTTTCCTTATCTTGAACCATAGGCACTGTCTTACTGGCCTGCGATGCTACTCCAGGCCCAGGGCATCCATTATCACTGTCAGCCTCGAAGTACAATGGGTTGAGGATCCCCAGCCCTGGCAACTCTAGTTTGCAGCCCTCCTGATTAAATTGGAAAGCTTGCTGCCAAAGATGGTGTTCCTCTTGCCACACAGATGAACCCCATCGTCCTCCAGAAGACCAGATTTCTTAAAAGAGATTCCCCTACTGTATGTGGTCACTGTGGGATCAGCCAGTGCTAACCTTCCCTCAGCAAAGCTTGTCCGATCAAACCTGTGCAGTTATTCTCCACTCTGACTTTGTCTCTTCCTCTGGTGCATCTCTGAGTGTCTCCTCCAGTTTGGGGGAATCCTTCTTCAGTTGCAGACGCTACTGGACACTGCACTCGTGGCTGGCACGCTGCTGCGGCTTCACAGCAAGTGCTGATGACCCACGTGCCTTCTGTGTCTGCTTGCAGCACAGCTGTGTCATCACAGCGGTTGCAGACTTTGGTTGGACTTCACACTCATCTCTGTTACAGGTCACACTGTTTGCTCCCAGTCAGGTTGCTTTATAACAGCAGTAACACCTCTCCATCACCTCCCCGGAATCTTTTCACCACCTGAAGCTTATCTGTGACCATTCTGTACTTTCTCCTGTGTCGCTGGCACAAATATGAAATAGCACACACAGAGCCAGCATCCCGTCCCTGTAGGATCTCATTGCAACACACCTCTGTGTGGGCTTCCAACTCACAGCTGATGTGTGCATCTTCATCACCTGGATTTTTCCACCTAATCATCTGCTATGTTGAACTCATAACACTGTATTTTCTTAACTGAACTTAATCTCACCAAGGAGGATATGTTTTTCCCGGGTGTTGTCACAGTGCTTACAATAGCAGCCAAGCAACATGCAGCCTCTGTGCAAAACTCCTGCATAAAATTACTGGAAGCATTAGGTTGCTTTCATTAATGGAAAAACACTGACGCAAGAGGAGAAATGTTCTTGGTAGTAGCTGAATTGCAGCTTGCAGCTTCAAATTCCTTAAAGGAACAGCTGTTGGATCTTCTTGTCAGCTGAGGTACCCTTCCTCTTAGGCTGGAGCTGGTTCCTTTGGTGCCATTGGTAGGACTAGCAGATTAGGAAGGAGGGGGAGGAAATTTCTAGGAGAGGGAGTGAGCAAAATGAATGTCAGCCTTTAAGAAGCAGGCTGCTACTTGTCAGATCTTTCTGCTGAGAGGTAGCACAGAATTAAGGATCTGACGTGGAGTCTGAACAATGACAGACTAGAGATGCTGGCACAATAAAGAGGCAGCGGAATGATCAACATGATCTGAAAATCACAGGAAGTTTGAGAAAAGGGAGTGGAAGATTAAAAAAAAGGCTGATGACCCACTCCCTTGTGAGTGTGCAATGAGGGGTGGACTTCAGAAGAGTGTCTTACAAAAGTGTTGAGACTTACGAACATGGGGTACCATTTCACTTGTTTCCCTCAGAACAAAAGCCCCGCTGACCTCCCCTTGATGCTGCAGACACCTGGGCTAAAAGTAGTTGACGCCAGAATGCTTCAGCTTATTAGCAGGATACTCTGCAGTATCACTGCACCTGTGGCAGTGTCAGGATGAGGCAACAACTACAACTACCACTGATTTCAATTCTCCTTTGCAGGGGTGAGGTTTAACGCACAGATTTGTCTCTTGCTTGTAGTGCTCAGAATGGCTTCACACGGTGAAACTTTAGCATAAATGTATTTCAGTAAAGGTAATGAAGAAGGAATCTGTATTTCTTCCAGTGCTTGCATAAACTTTATTCGTGGGCAAGAACCCAGTGGGCATGCAAGACTGTATAGATCAGCCTCCTGGGCTCACCGTGCAGCTGGAAGTAATGAGATCTCATTCTCCACACTGGCATGACACTACATTTGAGTGTGGTCCAGGGGTTCTGGAAGCAGATATCAAACTGGTACTGTCAAAAACTGTGAAATGAATTTGTGACAGAGAAATCCATTGTACTAGAGAAGGTCCCTGAAGCAAAATTCTCTTGAGGCCGGATGAAGATGTGCTGAGGAATATCTTGTCCTATGTCTATTCTTGCTCCCCTGCTTTTAGTTAGCATCCACCACTGACCTCTTGGTAAGACTATATTCATGCTAGGTAGAGCTTTGATCTGGTCCAGCCTGGCCATCCACAGAGTCCCTTGTGCCACCATAGATACACAATGTGCTCCAGCTAGGAAGCGTGGCTGGTGCCAAAGAAAAGTTATCCCAAGTGTTGGTGGGGGAAAGAAGCCTTGATGTCAACAACCAAAGGCACAGCTTACCCTGTGCCTGCAAAGTGTGCAGATGGTCCAGCCTCCATGCCGCTACAGAATCACTGAATGGCTTGGGTTGGAAAAGACCTCTGGATCATCTGCTTCTACACCTCCCCCCACCGTAGGCATGGACTCCTCCCACTGGACCAGGTTGCTCAAAGCTCCATCCAGCCTGTGTATGTGCACAGGGCTCCTGCCTTCTTCTCCACAGTACCCCTTGTACTCTCTACCACTTCTTGCGGTCCACTGCATCCATCAGCTTCAGAACAAAAAAACAGCCAATAAAGATTTGTCTGCGGCTGGGACATCGTGGCACCACTTCAGAAAGCACAGAACAGGACTCTTGGTCCATTAAAGACCCACACCTGCAGTCCTGTTCACCAGGAACCATCCTGGCTTGCTGCCTTCCCTGCTGGGCAGAGGCAGTGTTGTCCTCTAGGGTGTGCTGAGGACCTGAAGAAAAACGCGTAGAAAGGAAAAAGCGTAAGAACTGCACAAATCTAACAAGTACGCATGCTTATTCACCTCAGCTGGATCTCTGCATCAGCTCGGAGAACTGTGATGGAGGCAGTTGGAGCAGTACTGAATCACGACTTGAAACAACCTTTTTCTGCCTGCAGAAAGAAATGGGTTTTGCACAGGTATCTGAGGGCAGAGAGGGTCAGGAGCCGACCCATCCTTAGAGCTACAGCTGCACAAATGCCTGGAGGTGGGGCCTCTCCTCTCAGTTGCCTGCAAAACAACAGGACTGTCATCCGTGCAGCCACTGCTGCTCTGAGTGCTCCCAGCCCGCAGCCTCTGTCTCGTCTCAGCTGCCAAAATACTCAGGCCTGTGCAGTCCATGCAGGTGAATATCTTGTGACAGGAGAGGAGCGAGGTGCTGATGCAGGCAGAGCACTCCCCAGTCTGATCCAGCGTGCCTTTCTGTCAACATGGTTGTTTTGCAAAGAGCCGTGTCCTCCGTGTTGATGCAGCCCAGAATGCAGTTGGCTGCAGGAGCCACTGCTGGCTCACATCCTGCTTTTTGGCCACCACGTCCTTCTCTGCAGCCACTTCTCCCCTCGCTAGTTCCAATGGTCTGTTACACTGGGTCTCGGCCTGATGGAGGCTGGAGGAGGCAGGCACATGAGAGAGCAGAACACAGGGAAAATCCACAAGCACAGCATGGCCTGGATTGAATAAATATTGGCACAAGGAAGCACTATGGATGTTAAATTTTTATTGTGGGCTTCGAGAAGGTGCTCTGAGCTCTTTGGGTCTGGACAGCATGGCCTTGACACGCACCCCTCGGAGGGGAAGATGCCAGCGGTGCTCCCCAGCTTCTGCTCCGTTTGGGTTTCCCATGTGGGTGTGGAAGAGGTGCAATGCAGGGACATCTGAAGGTCTTCTGGTATGACTTGAAGCCTGAAGGGAAGCCTGCGAGGATGCTTTGTCAGAGGCCTCCCTTGCTCTGGTTTTCCTGCTTTGGAAGTTATTCCAGTGACGGACTGCTCCCACAGCCTGGCTGCTGGCCTTGCCTCAGGTGCACTGGCTCTGCTCGATTCCAATCAGTGCTACTTCCAAACTTTCTTCACTATTTGTTCTGCAACATCCCAAGCCAGCCGTGCAGTTTCCTGCTCCTGACTGAAACGGGGCGTCTTTGAAGGCTCTGCTCTTTTGGCACTCCTAAGCACTTTCGGACTGCTCTTTTGGGGAGCCCTCCTTGAGGAGCAGACAGGATGATCCAGTGCCTTCAGCTTCCTTTTTACTTCTCTCAACAGAGTCCCAGTCTCCTCTTGAAGTCTCTCTGCTTCTTTTTCAGATCTTGCTCTGAATTCGTAATATCCAGGGAACTGCGTTTTTGTTTTTGAGGCAGCAGCAGTATGGATGCTTCTGGGGAGTTTGGAGCCTTCCCTGCCCAGCTCCGGTTTGGGCAACTTCTCAGGGAGCTTCATTGCACGTCCTGTGCTCGGTGAGTCTCCCGGAAGTTTCTGCTGCATCACAGCCACATTCCTTCTTCTGCGTTGGCCAGCCTGGAGATTATGGCCTGAAGGAGCAGGGCCAGCTGGTTTGTGAGGCTTCATGGGGCTGGCTTTCTTGCCCACACTGCGTTCCACAGGGCCAGGCCGGTGCTCGTCAGTGTTTGCCATTGGTCTGTGGGCAGATTTCTTCAAGTTGCACACCTCCTGAAGAAACATTTCCAGGAAGGGAACAGCAGGTTTAGGCTCGGTCTTGTCTCGGAAAGCGCTTGCCACGCTGCAGGCTGATGCTTGACGCCAACGAGGGCCAGCACTCTGCTTCAGCCATGCAGTGAGGCCAGAAGACAAGAGCTGCCTCACTGCTCTGCTTGCAAGCAAGCAGCTTTCCACGTCACCTGCACGTCAGCACGCTGTGCCAGCTCAGCTCTCAGCTGACTTGTCCCTTCCATGCCTCCATGCCTGCACCACCAGCCCAGCCCTCACCTTTTCTGCATTCCCCATCTCCCTCAGACCCATCAAGTCAAGCCCCTGCCCTCGGTGCCATGCCACTGACACGTGCCCGCCAACACCACGTTTGGCCTACCTCTTTTGGCCTCTTTATTTTCTCCTGCTCCAGCTTCAGCCTGGTCAGGTACTGCCTGTACTCGTTGAACTCTTTCAGAGTGCAGACAACCTACACAGAGACAAGGGCAGATGACTCCCAACCACTCTTCACGTAGCTTCCCACACAGCCTTCCAGCAAGGTGCAGGCCCCAGCAGCGGGGAGCTGCTCCTCTCCAACCCTCCCCTCCCCAGCCGTGGGGACGCTGCCTCCTCCCTCCCTCCCTGGGCCATGGCCACTCCACACTGGGCTGCCAGGCCCCTGCCAGCTGCTTGGAAACCCCTCCTGAGGAGACCTGTGTTGGTCAGCCCAACTTCCAAACCTACGTCGCCATCCTTGGTGACGAGGCCCCTCTTCTTCAGGTTCTGCAGGTTGTCTTTGCGGTTGTGGTACTCCTGCAGATGTGGGTCATGCAGGCTGTTGTATTCTGTGCGCAGATGGCGACAGTAAGGATCTCCCAGATCAAAATATGGAGAAGGCTGGTGAAGCTGGAAGAGATGCGTTGCAGAGTGTGAATGGGGAAGGAGAGAGCAGCAAAGAGACAGAGACGCTGCACAGCTGCTCACAGACACAGGCTGGCCTCATGCAGGCCCAGCTGGAGGAGGAGCATGCTGTGTGCATTTCCCAAAGAGACACGTCTGCGTTTTGCTAAGTCCTCCAAGAGGGAGAGCAGGAGAAGGCTGCACCCTCCTCCAGGAATGTCCCGGTCTGCACATTTCTGGCTGTGACAGATGGGTGCCTGGCCCTGGTACCCAACAGCAGCTTTGTTCAGGGCCCCACCCACCTGCTTGCCTGATGCCAGATAAGGTAATAGAATTAGTGCTGGCAAGCTCATCCGTGTGGAGAGCCCAGCTTTCTGAATCTCTCCTGACCACTGGGCACTGCTATTGGCAAGCCCTCGGCTGTCTCCCTGCTGTGGAGCCAGGAGTGTGCCTTCATTCCCCCACGCGGTTGGAGCACAGGGCCGCAGTTCCAGCAGGTCCCACAGGGCCTCCTTGGCATGATGGCTACCCCAGGAAACAGGAGGCCCTCTTGACCCTTTCCTCCTGCTCTCACCTTTTCCCCCAGCTTTGTCCTGCAGAAGACAGGCTTGGTGCCAGGCTGCACAGGGATTTTGACGCCGAGTGGCAGATCCAGCAGCCCGCTACCTCCTGCCCCAACTGTCCGTCCTCCGGGTCGGAGCTACAAAGACAAAGACAAAGACACGCTTGCACACTCAGGCACTCCGGTCCCCTCTCCAGCCCCACCTCCATTCCCTTTGGCAGCTCCCTTCCCACTTCTTAGCCCGACTCTGGGATGTGCAGGGAGGCGCGATTCCCTGCAAGCCTTCTCCAGCGCCAGCATGAGAAGATGCCCCTCAGCCTCCAGAGAGCATCTCCGGCCCCAGAGCAGTCCCACACAGCCCAGGCTCTGCACTCATCCTCTCCGAGGACCCGGTGCTCACCTTTCCGCTCTTCCCCGCTGTGCTCAGAAATGCATCCGGCTTTCGGAATCCAGCATTGCCACAGCGCTCCATGGCTCCTTGCAGGAACTCTCCGAGAACTGCGACCTTCCGCTGCCACCTCTCGCTCCAGCAGCAGCGAACTGAGGCCACCCCGACCGGAGTCCCAGCCCGCAGCTTTCTGTCACGCTCACCCTTTGTTGCATCACCATGCCATCACAATGGCACCGCGCCGCCACCCGGCAACCCTGCAGCTGCATGGAGACCATTCTGGGTGCACTCACTGCCGGTTCTCCGGCTGGCCCTGCTTTGAGCCTTGCTGAGGCCTGAGGCCTGCTCTAGGTTGCCTTGGCTTCCATCACAGGTGATGCTGCATGTGGAACAAACACCTTATATGGTTATCCCAGAGCCAGTTTTGTAGTTAAATGATGCTGAAATAATGTGGAATGAGAAGGGAGATCTGGCCTGTTTTTCTGTCATAGAATCACAGAATGGTTTGGGTTGGAAGGACCTTTATGATCACCTCGTTCCAACCCCCTGCTGTAGGCAGGGACACCTCCCTCTAGAACAGGTTGCTCACAGCCCCATCCAGCCTGGCCTTCAGTGCTTCCAGAGAGGGTGCATCCACAACCTTGCTGGGCAACCCGTTCCAGAATCTCTCCATTCTCACAGTGAAGTTCTTCCTGATACGTATTCTAAATCTGCCCTCTTTCAGTTTAAAACCATTTCCCTTCATCCTGTCGCTACATGCTTTTATAAAAAGTCCCTCCCCAGCTTTCCTGTAGGACCCTTCAGGTACTGGGCGGTTGCTTTAAGGTCTTCTCAGAGCCTTCTCTTCCCCATGCTGCAGAGCCCCAGCTCTCTCAGCCTGTCCTCGTAGAGGAGGTGCTCCAGCCCTCCGATCATCTCCATGGCCCTCCTCTGGACCTGATCCCACAGCTCCACGTCCTCCTTGTGTTGGGGGCCCCAGATCTGGACGCAGTGCTCCAGGTGGGGCCTCACGAGAGCAGAGCAGAGCAGAGGGGCAGAATCCCCTCCCTCCACCTGCTGGTCACACTTCTCTTGATGCGACCCAGGATACCCGTGGCCTTCTGGGCTGCAGGCGCACACTGCCGCCTCATGTTGAATCTCTCATCAGTCAACACCCCGAAATCCTTCTCCTCAGGGCTGCTCTCAAGCTATTCTCCACCTAACCTTTATCTGTGCTTGAGATTGCCCTAACCCAGATGCAGGACCTTATACTTGCCTTTGTGAAGCCATTTTGACTACCACCCCTCACCTCTGCTTTATTTTCCACGTGCTGTGGTAGGGCCTTCAGTCGGATCTGCCCCATCATCTTGCCAGGCACAGGGGTGAGACTGACTGGCCTGCAGTTTCCTGGATCTTCTTTTTTTCCCTTCTGGAATATGGGGTTATGTTTCCCCTTTTCCAGTAGGAACTTCACCAGACTGCCATGACCTTTCAAATGTGATGGATAGCAGCTTGGCAAGTCCATGCGCCAGTTCCCTCAGAACCTGTGGATGGATCTTGCCAGATTCCATGGACTTGTGCTCCTTAAGATTCTTTAGATGGTCTCAAACCTGATCTTCACTTACAGCAGGCAGGCAGATCCACCTTCTCCAAACTTTTACCTTTTACCTTTTACCAGGCCTCCAGTTTCCTTTTGGAGAGGGCCCTCATCCTCACTTACCTTCTTTGTAATCACTTTTCCCCTTTCTGTCCCTAGCTAGATATAATTCTGTCTGGGTTTTAACTTTCCTAACCTGATCTTTGAGGTTCCCGTGTTCCTTGGAAGAGCAAGTTGTCATCAACACATTCCAGGAACCTCTTTGATTTCTGGTGCAGTGCTGTGTTGTCCCTCCCACAGATATCAGGGTGGTTGAAATCCCCCGTGAGGACTGTGTCTTCTGAATGTGAAGCTGCTCTTATCTGTTTACAAAGGACCTCATCCGCTCAACCTTCCTCATCAGGTGGCCTGTAGCAGACCCCCACTATGATGTTGCCTTCCCCTGCCTCCCTTTAACCCTAACCCATAAACTCTGTCAGCTCCTCGTTTATCCCCAGGTGGAGCTCCATGGACTCCAGATCATCACTGGTGTAGAGGGCAACACTCCCTCCGCTTATCCCCTGCCTGTCTTTCCTGAAGAGTTTATAGCCATTATTCCTACATTCTAGTCATGGGAGTCATCCCACGCCTGCAGATACTCCTGCTTGTTCCCCATGCTCTGCACATTGGTATATGGGCATTTGAGTTGGGCTCCCATTCAGGCTGATTTACCAGTTCGAGTTTCCTTATCTTGAACCATAGGCACTGTCTTACTGGCCTGCGATGCTACTCCAGGCCCAGGGCATCCATTATCACTGTCAGCCTCGAAGTACAATGGGTTGAGGATCCCCAGCCCTGGCAACTCTAGTTTGCAGCCCTCCTGATTAAATTGGAAAGCTTGCTGCCAAAGATGGTGTTCCTCTTGCCACACAGATGAACCCCATCGTCCTCCAGAAGACCAGATTTCTTAAAAGAGATTCCCCTACTGTATGTGGTCACTGTGGGATCAGCCAGTGCTAACCTTCCCTCAGCAAAGCTTGTCCGATCAAACCTGTGCAGTTATTCTCCACTCTGACTTTATCTCTTCCTCTGGTGCATCTCTGAGTGTCTCCTCCAGTTTGGGGGAATCCTTCTTCAGTTGCAGACGCTACTGGACACTGCACTCGTGGCTGGCACGCTGCTGCGGCTTCACAGCAAGTGCTGATGACCCACGTGCCTTCTGTGTCTGCTTGCAGCACAGCTGTGTCATCACAGCGGTTGCAGACTTTGGTTGGACTTCACACTCATCTCTGTTACAGGTCACACTGTTTGCTCCCAGTCAGGTTGCTTTATAACAGCAGTAACACCTCTCCATCACCTCCCCGGAATCTTTTTACCACCTGAAGCTTATCTGTGACCATTCTGTACTTTCTCCTGTGTCGCTGGCACAAATATGAAATAGCACACACAGAGCCAGCATCCCGTCCCTGTAGGATCTCATTGCAACACACCTCTGTGTGGGCTTCCAACTCACAGCTGATGTGTGCATCTTCATCACCTGGATTTTTCCACCTAATCATCTGCTATGTTGAACTCATAACACTGTATTTTCTTAACTGAACTTAATCTCACCAAGGAGGATATGTTTTTCCCGGGTGTTGTCACAGTGCTTACAATAGCAGCCAAGCAACATGCAGCCTCTGTGCAAAACTCCTGCATAAAATTACCGGAAGCATTAGGTTGCTTTCATTAATGGAAAAACACTGACGCAAGAGGAGAAATGTTCTTGGTAGTAGCTGAATTGCAGCTTGCAGCTTCAAATTCCTTAAAGGAACAGCTGTTGGATCTTCTTGTCAGCTGAGGTACCCTTCCTCTTAGGCTGGAGCTGGTTCCTTTGGTGCCATTGGTAGGACTAGCAGATTAGGAAGGAGGGGGAGGAAATTTCTAGGAGAGGGAGTGAGCAAAATGAATGTCAGCCTTTAAGAAGCAGGCTGCTACTTGTCAGATCTTTCTGCTGAGAGGTAGCACAGAATTAAGGATCTGACGTGGAGTCTGAACAATGACAGACTAGAGATGCTGGCACAATAAAGAGGCAGCGGAATGATCAACATGATCTGAAAATCACAGGAAGTTTGAGAAAAGGGAGTGGAAGATTAAAAAAAAGGCTGATGACCCACTCCCTTGTGAGTGTGCAATGAGGGGTGGACTTCAGAAGAGTGTCTTACAAAAGTGTTGAGACTTATGAACATGGGGTACCATTTCACTTGTTTCCCTCAGAACAAAAGCCCCGCTGACCTCCCCTTGATGCTGCAGACACCTGGGCTAAAAGTAGTTGACGCCAGAATGCTTCAGCTTATTAGCAGGATACTCTGCAGTATCACTGCACCTGTGGCAGTGTCAGGATGAGGCAACAACTACAACTACCACTGATTTCAATTCTCCTTTGCAGGGGTGAGGTTTAACGCACAGATTTGTCTCTTGCTTGTAGTGCTCAGAATGGCTTCACACGGTGAAACTTTAGCATAAATGTATTTCAGTAAAGGTAATGAAGAAGGAATCTGTATTTCTTCCAGTGCTTGCATAAACTTTATTCGTGGGCAAGAACCCAGTGGGCATGCAAGACTGTATAGATCAGCCTCCTGGGCTCACCGTGCAGCTGGAAGTAATGAGATCTCATTCTCCACACTGGCATGACACTACGTTTGAGTGTGGTCCAGGGGTTCTGGAAGCAGATATCAAACTGGTACTGTCAAAAACTGTGAAATGAATTTGTGACAGAGAAATCCATTGTACTAGAGAAGGTCCCTGAAGCAAAATTCTCTTGAGGCCGGATGAAGATGTGCTGAGGAATATCTTGTCCTATGTCTATTCTTGCTCCCCTGCTTTTAGTTAGCATCCACCACTGACCTCTTGGTAAGACTATATTCATGCTAGGTAGAGCTTTGATCTGGTCCAGCCTGGCCATCCACAGAGTCCCTTGTGCCACCATAGATACACAATGTGCTCCAGCTAGGAAGCGTGGCTGGTGCCAAAGAAAAGTTATCCCAAGTGTTGGTGGGGGAAAGAAGCCTTGATGTCAACAACCAAAGGCACAGCTTACCCTGTGCCTGCAAAGTGTGCAGATGGTCCAGCCTCCATGCCGCTACAGAATCACTGAATGGCTTGGGTTGGAAAAGACCTCTGGATCATCTGCTTCTACACCTCCCCCCACCGTAGGCATGGACTCCTCCCACTGGACCAGGTTGCTCAAAGCTCCATCCAGCCTGTGTATGTGCACAGGGCTCCTGCCTTCTTCTCCACAGTACCCCTTGTACTCTCTACCACTTCTTGCGGTCCACTGCATCCATCAGCTTCAGAACGAAAAAACAGCCAATAAAGATTTGTCTGCGGCTGGGACATCGTGGCACCACTTCAGAAAGCACAGAACAGGACTCTTGGTCCATTAAAGACCCACACCTGCAGTCCTGTTCACCAGGAACCATCCTGGCTTGCTGCCTTCCCTGCTGGGCAGAGGCAGTGTTGTCCTCTAGGGTGTGCTGAGGACCTGAAGAAAAACGCGTAGAAAGGAAAAAGCGTAAGAACTGCACAAATCTAACAAGTACGCATGCTTATTCACCTCAGCTGGATCTCTGCATCAGCTCAGAGAACTGTGATGGAGGCAGTTGGAGCAGTACTGAATCACGACTTGAAACAACCTTTTTCTGCCTGCAGAAAGAAATGGGTTTTGCACAGGTATCTGAGGGCAGAGAGGGTCAGGAGCCGACCCATCCTTAGAGCTACAGCTGCACAAATGCCTGGAGGTGGGGCCTCTCCTCTCAGTTGCCTGCAAAACAACAGGACTGTCATCCGTGCAGCCACTGCTGCTCTGAGTGCTCCCAGCCCGCAGCCTCTGTCTCGTCTCAGCTGCCAAAATACTCAGGCCTGTGCAGTCCATGCAGGTGAATATCTTGTGACAGGAGAGGAGCGAGGTGCTGATGCAGGCAGAGCACTCCCCAGTCTGATCCAGCGTGCCTTTCTGTCAACATGGTTGTTTTGCAAAGAGCCGTGTCCTCCGTGTTGATGCAGCCCAGAATGCAGTTGGCTGCAGGAGCCACTGCTGGCTCACATCCTGCTTTTTGGCCACCACGTCCTTCTCTGCAGCCACTTCTCCCCTCGCTAGTTCCAATGGTCTGTTACACTGGGTCTCGGCCTGATGGAGGCTGGAGGAGGCAGGCACATGAGAGAGCAGAACACAGGGAAAATCCACAAGCACAGCATGGCCTGGATTGAATAAATATTGGCACAAGGAAGCACTATGGATGTTAAATTTTTATTGTGGGCTTCGAGAAGGTGCTCTGAGCTCTTTGGGTCTGGACAGCATGGCCTTGACACGCACCCCTCGGAGGGGAAGATGCCAGCGGTGCTCCCCAGCTTCTGCTCCGTTTGGGTTTCCCATGTGGGTGTGGAAGAGGTGCAATGCAGGGACATCTGAAGGTCTTCTAGTATGACTTGAAGCCTGAAGGGAAGCCTGCGAGGATGCTTTGTCAGAGGCCTCCCTTGCTCTGGTTTTCCTGCTTTGGAAGTTATTCCAGTGACGGACTGCTCCCACAGCCTGGCTGCTGGCCTTGCCTCAGGTGCACTGGCTCTGCTCGATTCCAATCAGTGCTACTTCCAAACTTTCTTCACTATTTGTTCTGCAACATCCCAAGCCAGCCGTGCAGTTTCCTGCTCCTGACTGAAACGGGGCGTCTTTGAAGGCTCTGCTCTTTTGGCACTCCTAAGCACTTTCGGACTGCTCTTTTGGGGAGCCCTCCTTGAGGAGCAGACAGGATGATCCAGTGCCTTCAGCTTCCTTTTTACTTCTCTCAACAGAGTCCCAGTCTCCTCTTGAAGTCTCTCTGCTTCTTTTTCAGATCTTGCTCTGAATTCGTAATATCCAGGGAACTGCGTTTTTGTTTTTGAGGCAGCAGCAGTATGGATGCTTCTGGGGAGTTTGGAGCCTTCCCTGCCCAGCTCCGGTTTGGGCAACTTCTCAGGGAGCTTCATTGCACGTCCTGTGCTCGGTGAGTCTCCCGGAAGTTTCTGCTGCATCACAGCCACATTCCTTCTTCTGCGTTGGCCAGCCTGGAGATTATGGCCTGAAGGAGCAGGGCCAGCTGGTTTGTGAGGCTTCATGGGGCTGGCTTTCTTGCCCACACTGCGTTCCACAGGGCCAGGCCGGTGCTCGTCAGTGTTTGCCATTGGTCTGTGGGCAGATTTCTTCAAGTTGCACACCTCCTGAAGAAACATTTCCAGGAAGGGAACAGCAGGTTTAGGCTCGGTCTTGTCTCGGAAAGCGCTTGCCACGCTGCAGGCTGATGCTTGACGCCAACGAGGGCCAGCACTCTGCTTCAGCCATGCAGTGAGGCCAGAAGACAAGAGCTGCCTCACTGCTCTGCTTGCAAGCAAGCAGCTTTCCACGTCACCTGCACGTCAGCACGCTGTGCCAGCTCAGCTCTCAGCTGACTTGTCCCTTCCATGCCTCCATGCCTGCACCACCAGCCCAGCCCTCACCTTTTCTGCATCCCCCATCTCCCTCAGACCCATCAAGTCAAGCCCCTGCCCTCGGTGCCATGCCACTGACACGTGCCCGCCAACACCACGTTTGGCCTACCTCTTTTGGCCTCTTTATTTTCTCCTGCTCCAGCTTCAGCCTGGTCAGGTACTGCCTGTACTCGTTGAACTCTTTCAGAGTGCAGACAACCTACACAGAGACAAGGGCAGATGACTCCCAACCACTCTTCACGTAGCTTCCCACACAGCCTTCCAGCAACGTGCAGGCCCCAGCAGCGGGGAGCTGCTCCTCTCCAACCCTCCCCTCCCCAGCCGTGGGGACGCTGCCTCCTCCCTCCCTCCCTGGGCCATGGCCACTCCACACTGGGCTGCCAGGCCCCTGCCAGCTGCTTGGAAACCCCTCCTGAGGAGACCTGTGTTGGTCAGCCCAACTTCCAAACCTACGTCGCCATCCTTGGTGACGAGGCCCCTCTTCTTCAGGTTCTGCAGGTTGGCTTTGCGGTTGTGGTACTCCTGCAGATGTGGGTCATGCAGGCTGTTGTATTCTGTGCGCAGATGGCGACAGTAAGGATCTCCCAGATCAAAATATGGAGAAGGCTGGTGAAGCTGGAAGAGATGCGTTGCAGAGTGTGAATGGGGAAGGAGAGAGCAGCAAAGAGACAGAGACGCTGCACAGCTGCTCACAGACACAGGCTGGCCTCATGCAGGCCCAGCTGGAGGAGGAGCATGCTGTGTGCATTTCCCAAACAGACACGTCTGCGTTTTGCTAAGTCCTCCAAGAGGGAGAGCAGGAGAAGGCTGCACCCTCCTCCAGGAATGTCCCGGTCTGCACATTTCTGGCTGTGACAGATGGGTGCCTGGCCCTGGTACCCAACAGCAGCTTTGTTCAGGGCCCCACCCACCTGCTTGCCTGATGCCAGATAAGGTAATAGAATTAGTGCTGGCAAGCTCATCCGTGTGGAGAGCCCAGCTTTCTGAATCTCTCCTGACCGCTGGGCACTGCTATTGGCAAGCCCTCGGCTGTCTCCCTGCTGTGGAGCCAGGAGTGTGCCTTCATTCCCCCACGCGGTTGGAGCACAGGGCCGCAGTTCCAGCAGGTCCCACAGGGCCTCCTTGGCATGATGGCTACCCCAGGAAACAGGAGGCCCTCTTGACCCTTTCCTCCTGCTCTCACCTTTTCCCCCAGCTTTGTCCTGCAGAAGACAGGCTTGGTGCCAGGCTGCACAGGGATTTTGACGCCGAGTGGCAGATCCAGCAGCCCGCTACCTCCTGCCCCAACTGTCCGTCCTCCGGGTCGGAGCTACAAAGACAAAGACAAAGACACGCTTGCACACTCAGGCACTCCGGTCCCCTCTCCAGCCCCACCTCCATTCCCTTTGGCAGCTCCCTTCCCACTTCTTAGCCCGACTCTGGGATGTGCAGGGAGGCGCGATTCCCTGCAAGCCTTCTCCAGCGCCAGCATGAGAAGATGCCCCTCAGCCTCCAGAGAGCATCTCCGGCCCCAGAGCAGTCCCACACAGCCCAGGCTCTGCACTCATCCTCTCCGAGGACCCGGTGCTCACCTTTCCGCTCTTCCCCGCTGTGCTCAGAAATGCATCCGGCTTTCGGAATCCAGCATTGCCACAGCGCTCCATGGCTCCTTGCAGGAACTCTCCGAGAACTGCGACCTTCCGCTGCCACCTCTCGCTCCAGCAGCAGCGAACTGAGGCCACCCCGACCGGAGTCCCAGCCCGCAGCTTTCTGTCACGCTCACCCTTTGTTGCATCACCATGCCATCACAATGGCACCGCGCCGCCACCCGGCAACCCTGCAGCTGCATGGAGACCATTCTGGGTGCACTCACTGCCGGTTCTCCGGCTGGCCCTGCTTTGAGCCTTGCTGAGGCCTGAGGCCTGCTCTAGGTTGCCTTGGCTTCCATCACAGGTGATGCTGCATGTGGAACAAACACCTTATATGGTTATCCCAGAGCCAGTTTTGTAGTTAAATGATGCTGAAATAATGTGGAATGAGAAGGGAGATCTGGCCTGTTTTTCTGTCATAGAATCACAGAATGGTTTGGGTTGGAAGGACCTTTATGATCACCTCGTTCCAACCCCCTGCTGTAGGCAGGGACACCTCCCTCTAGAACAGGTTGCTCACAGCCCCATCCAGCCTGGCCTTCAGTGCTTCCAGAGAGGGTGCATCCACAACCTTGCTGGGCAACCCGTTCCAGAATCTCTCCATTCTCACAGTGAAGTTCTTCCTGATACGTATTCTAAATCTGCCCTCTTTCAGTTTAAAACCATTTCCCTTCATCCTGTCGCTACATGCTTTTATAAAAAGTCCCTCCCCAGCTTTCCTGTAGGACCCTTCAGGTACTGGGCGGTTGCTTTAAGGTCTTCTCAGAGCCTTCTCTTCCCCATGCTGCAGAGCCCCAGCTCTCTCAGCCTGTCCTCGTAGAGGAGGTGCTCCAGCCCTCCGATCATCTCCATGGCCCTCCTCTGGACCTGATCCCACAGCTCCACGTCCTCCTTGTGTTGGGGGCCCCAGATCTGGACGCAGTGCTCCAGGTGGGGCCTCACGAGAGCAGAGCAGAGCAGAGGGGCAGAATCCCCTCCCTCCACCTGCTGGTCACACTTCTCTTGATGCGACCCAGGATACCCGTGGCCTTCTGGGCTGCAGGCGCACACTGCCGCCTCATGTTGAATCTCTCATCAGTCAACACCCCGAAATCCTTCTCCTCAGGGCTGCTCTCAAGCTATTCTCCACCTAACCTTTATCTGTGCTTGAGATTGCCCTAACCCAGATGCAGGACCTTATACTTGCCTTTGTGAAGCCATTTTGACTACCACCCCTCACCTCTGCTTTATTTTCCACGTGCTGTGGTAGGGCCTTCAGTCGGATCTGCCCCATCATCTTGCCAGGCACAGGGGTGAGACTGACTGGCCTGCAGTTTCCTGGATCTTCTTTTTTTCCCTTCTGGAATATGGGGTTATGTTTCCCCTTTTCCAGTAGGAACTTCACCAGACTGCCATGACCTTTCAAATGTGATGGATAGCAGCTTGGCAAGTCCATGCGCCAGTTCCCTCAGAACCTGTGGATGGATCTTGCCAGATTCCATGGACTTGTGCTCCTTAAGATTCTTTAGATGGTCTCAAACCTGATCTTCACTTACAGCAGGCAGGCAGATCCACCTTCTCCAAACTTTTACCTTTTACCTTTTACCAGGCCTCCAGTTTCCTTTTGGAGAGGGCCCTCATCCTCACTTACCTTCTTTGTAATCACTTTTCCCCTTTCTGTCCCTAGCTAGATATAATTCTGTCTGGGTTTTAACTTTCCTAACCTGATCTTTGAGGTTCCCGTGTTCCTTGGAAGAGCAAGTTGTCATCAACACATTCCAGGAACCTCTTTGATTTCTGGTGCAGTGCTGTGTTGTCCCTCCCACAGATATCAGGGTGGTTGAAATCCCCCGTGAGGACTGTGTCTTCTGAATGTGAAGCTGCTCTTATCTGTTTACAAAGGACCTCATCCGCTCAACCTTCCTCATCAGGTGGCCTGTAGCAGACCCCCACTATGATGTTGCCTTCCCCTGCCTCCCTTTAACCCTAACCCATAAACTCTGTCAGCTCCTCGTTTATCCCCAGGTGGAGCTCCATGGACTCCAGATCATCACTGGTGTAGAGGGCAACACTCCCTCCGCTTATCCCCTGCCTGTCTTTCCTGAAGAGTTTATAGCCATTATTCCTACATTCTAGTCATGGGAGTCATCCCACGCCTGCAGATACTCCTGCTTGTTCCCCATGCTCTGCACATTGGTATATGGGCATTTGAGTTGGGCTCCCATTCAGGCTGATTTACCAGTTCGAGTTTCCTTATCTTGAACCATAGGCACTGTCTTACTGGCCTGCGATGCTACTCCAGGCCCAGGGCATCCATTATCACTGTCAGCCTCGAAGTACAATGGGTTGAGGATCCCCAGCCCTGGCAACTCTAGTTTGCAGCCCTCCTGATTAAATTGGAAAGCTTGCTGCCAAAGATGGTGTTCCTCTTGCCACACAGATGAACCCCATCGTCCTCCAGAAGACCAGATTTCTTAAAAGAGATTCCCCTACTGTATGTGGTCACTGTGGGATCAGCCAGTGCTAACCTTCCCTCAGCAAAGCTTGTCCGATCAAACCTGTGCAGTTATTCTCCACTCTGACTTTATCTCTTCCTCTGGTGCATCTCTGAGTGTCTCCTCCAGTTTGGGGGAATCCTTCTTCAGTTGCAGACGCTACTGGACACTGCACTCGTGGCTGGCACGCTGCTGCGGCTTCACAGCAAGTGCTGATGACCCACGTGCCTTCTGTGTCTGCTTGCAGCACAGCTGTGTCATCACAGCGGTTGCAGACTTTGGTTGGACTTCACACTCATCTCTGTTACAGGTCACACTGTTTGCTCCCAGTCAGGTTGCTTTATAACAGCAGTAACACCTCTCCATCACCTCCCCGGAATCTTTTTACCACCTGAAGCTTATCTGTGACCATTCTGTACTTTCTCCTGTGTCGCTGGCACAAATATGAAATAGCACACACAGAGCCAGCATCCCGTCCCTGTAGGATCTCATTGCAACACACCTCTGTGTGGGCTTCCAACTCACAGCTGATGTGTGCATCTTCATCACCTGGATTTTTCCACCTAATCATCTGCTATGTTGAACTCATAACACTGTATTTTCTTAACTGAACTTAATCTCACCAAGGAGGATATGTTTTTCCCGGGTGTTGTCACAGTGCTTACAATAGCAGCCAAGCAACATGCAGCCTCTGTGCAAAACTCCTGCATAAAATTACTGGAAGCATTAGGTTGCTTTCATTAATGGAAAAACACTGACGCAAGAGGAGAAATGTTCTTGGTAGTAGCTGAATTGCAGCTTGCAGCTTCAAATTCCTTAAAGGAACAGCTGTTGGATCTTCTTGTCAGCTGAGGTACCCTTCCTCTTAGGCTGGAGCTGGTTCCTTCGGTGCCATTGGTAGGACTAGCAGATTAGGAAGGAGGGGGAGGAAATTTCTAGGAGAGGGAGTGAGCAAAATGAATGTCAGCCTTTAAGAAGCAGGCTGCTACTTGTCAGATCTTTCTGCTGAGAGGTAGCACAGAATTAAGGATCTGACGTGGAGTCTGAACAATGACAGACTAGAGATGCTGGCACAATAAAGAGGCAGCGGAATGATCAACATGATCTGAAAATCACAGGAAGTTTGAGAAAAGGGAGTGGAAGATTAAAAAAAAGGCTGATGACCCACTCCCTTGTGAGTGTGCAATGAGGGGTGGACTTCAGAAGAGTGTCTTACAAAAGTGTTGAGACTTATGAACATGGGGTACCATTTCACTTGTTTCCCTCAGAACAAAAGCCCCGCTGACCTCCCCTTGATGCTGCAGACACCTGGGCTAAAAGTAGTTGACGCCAGAATGCTTCAGCTTATTAGCAGGATACTCTGCAGTATCACTGCACCTGTGGCAGTGTCAGGATGAGGCAACAACTACAACTACCACTGATTTCAATTCTCCTTTGCAGGGGTGAGGTTTAACGCACAGATTTGTCTCTTGCTTGTAGTGCTCAGAATGGCTTCACACGGTGAAACTTTAGCATAAATGTATTTCAGTAAAGGTAATGAAGAAGGAATCTGTATTTCTTCCAGTGCTTGCATAAACTTTATTCGTGGGCAAGAACCCAGTGGGCATGCAAGACTGTATAGATCAGCCTCCTGGGCTCACCGTGCAGCTGGAAGTAATGAGATCTCATTCTCCACACTGGCATGACACTACATTTGAGTGTGGTCCAGGGGTTCTGGAAGCAGATATCAAACTGGTACTGTCAAAAACTGTGAAATGAATTTGTGACAGAGAAATCCATTGTACTAGAGAAGGTCCCTGAAGCAAAATTCTCTTGAGGCCGGATGAAGATGTGCTGAGGAATATCTTGTCCTATGTCTATTCTTGCTCCCCTGCTTTTAGTTAGCATCCACCACTGACCTCTTGGTAAGACTATATTCATGCTAGGTAGAGCTTTGATCTGGTCCAGCCTGGCCATCCACAGAGTCCCTTGTGCCACCATAGATACACAATGTGCTCCAGCTAGGAAGCGTGGCTGGTGCCAAAGAAAAGTTATCCCAAGTGTTGGTGGGGGAAAGAAGCCTTGATGTCAACAACCAAAGGCACAGCTTACCCTGTGCCTGCAAAGTGTGCAGATGGTCCAGCCTCCATGCCGCTACAGAATCACTGAATGGCTTGGGTTGGAAAAGACCTCTGGATCATCTGCTTCTACACCTCCCCCCACCATAGGCATGGACTCCTCCCACTGGACCAGGTTGCTCAAAGCTCCATCCAGCCTGTGTATGTGCACAGGGCTCCTGCCTTCTTCTCCACAGTACCCCTTGTACTCTCTACCACTTCTTGCGGTCCACTGCATCCATCAGCTTCAGAACAAAAAAACAGCCAATAAAGATTTGTCTGCGGCTGGGACATCGTGGCACCACTTCAGAAAGCACAGAACAGGACTCTTGGTCCATTAAAGACCCACACCTGCAGTCCTGTTCACCAGGAACCATCCTGGCTTGCTGCCTTCCCTGCTGGGCAGAGGCAGTGTTGTCCTCTAGGGTGTGCTGAGGACCTGAAGAAAAACGCGTAGAAAGGAAAAAGCGTAAGAACTGCATAAATCTAACAAGTACGCATGCTTATTCACCTCAGCTGGATCTCTGCATCAGCTCGGAGAACTGTGATGGAGGCAGTTGGAGCAGTACTGAATCACGACTTGAAACAACCTTTTTCTGCCTGCAGAAAGAAATGGGTTTTGCACAGGTATCTGAGGGCAGAGAGGGTCAGGAGCCGACCCATCCTTAGAGCTACAGCTGCACAAATGCCTGGAGGTGGGGCCTCTCCTCTCAGTTGCCTGCAAAACAACAGGACTGTCATCCGTGCAGCCACTGCTGCTCTGAGTGCTCCCAGCCCGCAGCCTCTGTCTCGTCTCAGCTGCCAAAATACTCAGGCCTGTGCAGTCCATGCAGGTGAATATCTTGTGACAGGAGAGGAGCGAGGTGCTGATGCAGGCAGAGCACTCCCCAGTCTGATCCAGCGTGCCTTTCTGTCAACATGGTTGTTTTGCAAAGAGCCGTGTCCTCCGTGTTGATGCAGCCCAGAATGCAGTTGGCTGCAGGAGCCACTGCTGGCTCACATCCTGCTTTTTGGCCACCACGTCCTTCTCTGCAGCCACTTCTCCCCTCGCTAGTTCCAATGGTCTGTTACACTGGGTCTCGGCCTGATGGAGGCTGGAGGAGGCAGGCACATGAGAGAGCAGAACACAGGGAAAATCCACAAGCACAGCATGGCCTGGATTGAATAAATATTGGCACAAGGAAGCACTATGGATGTTAAATTTTTATTGTGGGCTTCGAGAAGGTGCTCTGAGCTCTTTGGGTCTGGACAGCATGGCCTTGACACGCACCCCTCGGAGGGGAAGATGCCAGCGGTGCTCCCCAGCTTCTGCTCCGTTTGGGTTTCCCATGTGGGTGTGGAAGAGGTGCAATGCAGGGACATCTGAAGGTCTTCTGGTATGACTTGAAGCCTGAAGGGAAGCCTGCGAGGATGCTTTGTCAGAGGCCTCCCTTGCTCTGGTTTTCCTGCTTTGGAAGTTATTCCAGTGACGGACTGCTCCCACAGCCTGGCTGCTGGCCTTGCCTCAGGTGCACTGGCTCTGCTCGATTCCAATCAGTGCTACTTCCAAACTTTCTTCACTATTTGTTCTGCAACATCCCAAGCCAGCCGTGCAGTTTCCTGCTCCTGACTGAAACGGGGCGTCTTTGAAGGCTCTGCTCTTTTGGCACTCCTAAGCACTTTCGGACTGCTCTTTTGGGGAGCCCTCCTTGAGGAGCAGACAGGATGATCCAGTGCCTTCAGCTTCCTTTTTACTTCTCTCAACAGAGTCCCAGTCTCCTCTTGAAGTCTCTCTGCTTCTTTTTCAGATCTTGCTCTGAATTCGTAATATCCAGGGAACTGCGTTTTTGTTTTTGAGGCAGCAGCAGTATGGATGCTTCTGGGGAGTTTGGAGCCTTCCCTGCCCAGCTCCGGTTTGGGCAACTTCTCAGGGAGCTTCATTGCACGTCCTGTGCTCGGTGAGTCTCCCGGAAGTTTCTGCCGCATCACAGCCACATTCCTTCTTCTGCGTTGGCCAGCCTGGAGATTATGGCCTGAAGGAGCAGGGCCAGCTGGTTTGTGAGGCTTCATGGGGCTGGCTTTCTTGCCCACACTGCGTTCCACAGGGCCAGGCCGGTGCTCGTCAGTGTTTGCCATTGGTCTGTGGGCAGATTTCTTCAAGTTGCACACCTCCTGAAGAAACATTTCCAGGAAGGGAACAGCAGGTTTAGGCTCGGTCTTGTCTCGGAAAGCGCTTGCCACGCTGCAGGCTGATGCTTGACGCCAACGAGGGCCAGCACTCTGCTTCAGCCATGCAGTGAGGCCAGAAGACAAGAGCTGCCTCACTGCTCTGCTTGCAAGCAAGCAGCTTTCCACGTCACCTGCACGTCAGCACGCTGTGCCAGCTCAGCTCTCAGCTGACTTGTCCCTTCCATGCCTCCATGCCTGCACCACCAGCCCAGCCCTCACCTTTTCTGCATCCCCCATCTCCCTCAGACCCATCAAGTCAAGCCCCTGCCCTTGGTGCCATGCCACTGACACGTGCCCGCCAACACCACGTTTGGCCTACCTCTTTTGGCCTCTTTATTTTCTCCTGCTCCAGCTTCAGCCTGGTCAGGTACTGCCTGTACTCGTTGAACTCTTTCAGAGTGCAGACAACCTACACAGAGACAAGGGCAGATGACTCCCAACCACTCTTCACGTAGCTTCCCACACAGCCTTCCAGCAACGTGCAGGCCCCAGCAGCGGGGAGCTGCTCCTCTCCAACCCTCCCCTCCCCAGCCGTGGGGACGCTGCCTCCTCCCTCCCTCCCTGGGCCATGGCCACTCCACACTGGGCTGCCAGGCCCCTGCCAGCTGCTTGGAAACCCCTCCTGAGGAGACCTGTGTTGGTCAGCCCAACTTCCAAACCTACGTCGCCATCCTTGGTGACGAGGCCCCTCTTCTTCAGGTTCTGCAGGTTGGCTTTGCGGTTGTGGTACTCCTGCAGATGTGGGTCATGCAGGCTGTTGTATTCTGTGCGCAGATGGCGACAGTAAGGATCTCCCAGATCAAAATATGGAGAAGGCTGGTGAAGCTGGAAGAGATGCGTTGCAGAGTGTGAATGGGGAAGGAGAGAGCAGCAAAGAGACAGAGACGCTGCACAGCTGCTCACAGACACAGGCTGGCCTCATGCAGGCCCAGCTGGAGGAGGAGCATGCTGTGTGCATTTCCCAAACAGACACGTCTGCGTTTTGCTAAGTCCTCCAAGAGGGAGAGCAGGAGAAGGCTGCACCCTCCTCCAGGAATGTCCCGGTCTGCACATTTCTGGCTGTGACAGATGGGTGCCTGGCCCTGGTACCCAACAGCAGCTTTGTTCAGGGCCCCACCCACCTGCTTGCCTGATGCCAGATAAGGTAATAGAATTAGTGCTGGCAAGCTCATCCGTGTGGAGAGCCCAGCTTTCTGAATCTCTCCTGACCGCTGGGCACTGCTATTGGCAAGCCCTCGGCTGTCTCCCTGCTGTGGAGCCAGGAGTGTGCCTTCATTCCCCCACGCGGTTGGAGCACAGGGCCGCAGTTCCAGCAGGTCCCACAGGGCCTCCTTGGCATGATGGCTACCCCAGGAAACAGGAGGCCCTCTTGACCCTTTCCTCCTGCTCTCACCTTTTCCCCCAGCTTTGTCCTGCAGAAGACAGGCTTGGTGCCAGGCTGCACAGGGATTTTGACGCCGAGTGGCAGATCCAGCAGCCCGCTACCTCCTGCCCCAACTGTCCGTCCTCCGGGTCGGAGCTACAAAGACAAAGACAAAGACACGCTTGCACACTCAGGCACTCCGGTCCCCTCTCCAGCCCCACCTCCATTCCCTTTGGCAGCTCCCTTCCCACTTCTTAGCCCGACTCTGGGATGTGCAGGGAGGCGCGATTCCCTGCAAGCCTTCTCCAGCGCCAGCATGAGAAGATGCCCCTCAGCCTCCAGAGAGCATCTCCGGCCCCAGAGCAGTCCCACACAGCCCAGGCTCTGCACTCATCCTCTCCGAGGACCCGGTGCTCACCTTTCCGCTCTTCCCCGCTGTGCTCAGAAATGCATCCGGCTTTCGGAATCCAGCATTGCCACAGCGCTCCATGGCTCCTTGCAGGAACTCTCCGAGAACTGCGACCTTCCGCTGCCACCTCTCGCTCCAGCAGCAGCGAACTGAGGCCACCCCGACCGGAGTCCCAGCCCGCAGCTTTCTGTCACGCTCACCCTTTGTTGCATCACCATGCCATCACAATGGCACCGCGCCGCCACCCGGCAACCCTGCAGCTGCATGGAGACCATTCTGGGTGCACTCACTGCCGGTTCTCCGGCTGGCCCTGCTTTGAGCCTTGCTGAGGCCTGAGGCCTGCTCTAGGTTGCCTTGGCTTCCATCACAGGTGATGCTGCATGTGGAACAAACACCTTATATGGTTATCCCAGAGCCAGTTTTGTAGTTAAATGATGCTGAAATAATGTGGAATGAGAAGGGAGATCTGGCCTGTTTTTCTGTCATAGAATCACAGAATGGTTTGGGTTGGAAGGACCTTTATGATCACCTCGTTCCAACCCCCTGCTGTAGGCAGGGACACCTCCCTCTAGAACAGGTTGCTCACAGCCCCATCCAGCCTGGCCTTCAGTGCTTCCAGAGAGGGTGCATCCACAACCTTGCTGGGCAACCCGTTCCAGAATCTCTCCATTCTCACAGTGAAGTTCTTCCTGATACGTATTCTAAATCTGCCCTCTTTCAGTTTAAAACCATTTCCCTTCATCCTGTCGCTACATGCTTTTATAAAAAGTCCCTCCCCAGCTTTCCTGTAGGACCCTTCAGGTACTGGGCGGTTGCTTTAAGGTCTTCTCAGAGCCTTCTCTTCCCCATGCTGCAGAGCCCCAGCTCTCTCAGCCTGTCCTCGTAGAGGAGGTGCTCCAGCCCTCCGATCATCTCCATGGCCCTCCTCTGGACCTGATCCCACAGCTCCACGTCCTCCTTGTGTTGGGGGCCCCAGATCTGGACGCAGTGCTCCAGGTGGGGCCTCACGAGAGCAGAGCAGAGCAGAGGGGCAGAATCCCCTCCCTCCACCTGCTGGTCACACTTCTCTTGATGCGACCCAGGATACCCGTGGCCTTCTGGGCTGCAGGCGCACACTGCCGCCTCATGTTGAATCTCTCATCAGTCAACACCCCGAAATCCTTCTCCTCAGGGCTGCTCTCAAGCTATTCTCCACCTAACCTTTATCTGTGCTTGAGATTGCCCTAACCCAGATGCAGGACCTTATACTTGCCTTTGTGAAGCCATTTTGACTACCACCCCTCACCTCTGCTTTATTTTCCACGTGCTGTGGTAGGGCCTTCAGTCGGATCTGCCCCATCATCTTGCCAGGCACAGGGGTGAGACTGACTGGCCTGCAGTTTCCTGGATCTTCTTTTTTTCCCTTCTGGAATATGGGGTTATGTTTCCCCTTTTCCAGTAGGAACTTCACCAGACTGCCATGACCTTTCAAATGTGATGGATAGCAGCTTGGCAAGTCCATGCGCCAGTTCCCTCAGAACCTGTGGATGGATCTTGCCAGATTCCATGGACTTGTGCTCCTTAAGATTCTTTAGATGGTCTCAAACCTGATCTTCACTTACAGCAGGCAGGCAGATCCACCTTCTCCAAACTTTTACCTTTTACCTTTTACCAGGCCTCCAGTTTCCTTTTGGAGAGGGCCCTCATCCTCACTTACCTTCTTTGTAATCACTTTTCCCCTTTCTGTCCCTAGCTAGATATAATTCTGTCTGGGTTTTAACTTTCCTAACCTGATCTTTGAGGTTCCCGTGTTCCTTGGAAGAGCAAGTTGTCATCAACACATTCCAGGAACCTCTTTGATTTCTGGTGCAGTGCTGTGTTGTCCCTCCCACAGATATCAGGGTGGTTGAAATCCCCCGTGAGGACTGTGTCTTCTGAATGTGAAGCTGCTCTTATCTGTTTACAAAGGACCTCATCCGCTCAACCTTCCTCATCAGGTGGCCTGTAGCAGACCCCCACTATGATGTTGCCTTCCCCTGCCTCCCTTTAACCCTAACCCATAAACTCTGTCAGCTCCTCGTTTATCCCCAGGTGGAGCTCCATGGACTCCAGATCATCACTGGTGTAGAGGGCAACACTCCCTCCGCTTATCCCCTGCCTGTCTTTCCTGAAGAGTTTATAGCCATTATTCCTACATTCTAGTCATGGGAGTCATCCCACGCCTGCAGATACTCCTGCTTGTTCCCCATGCTCTGCACATTGGTATATGGGCATTTGAGTTGGGCTCCCATTCAGGCTGATTTACCAGTTCGAGTTTCCTTATCTTGAACCATAGGCACTGTCTTACTGGCCTGCGATGCTACTCCAGGCCCAGGGCATCCATTATCACTGTCAGCCTCGAAGTACAATGGGTTGAGGATCCCCAGCCCTGGCAACTCTAGTTTGCAGCCCTCCTGATTAAATTGGAAAGCTTGCTGCCAAAGATGGTGTTCCTCTTGCCACACAGATGAACCCCATCGTCCTCCAGAAGACCAGATTTCTTAAAAGAGATTCCCCTACTGTATGTGGTCACTGTGGGATCAGCCAGTGCTAACCTTCCCTCAGCAAAGCTTGTCCGATCAAACCTGTGCAGTTATTCTCCACTCTGACTTTATCTCTTCCTCTGGTGCATCTCTGAGTGTCTCCTCCAGTTTGGGGGAATCCTTCTTCAGTTGCAGACGCTACTGGACACTGCACTCGTGGCTGGCACGCTGCTGCGGCTTCACAGCAAGTGCTGATGACCCACGTGCCTTCTGTGTCTGCTTGCAGCACAGCTGTGTCATCACAGCGGTTGCAGACTTTGGTTGGACTTCACACTCATCTCTGTTACAGGTCACACTGTTTGCTCCCAGTCAGGTTGCTTTATAACAGCAGTAACACCTCTCCATCACCTCCCCGGAATCTTTTCACCACCTGAAGCTTATCTGTGACCATTCTGTACTTTCTCCTGTGTCGCTGGCACAAATATGAAATAGCACACACAGAGCCAGCATCCCGTCCCTGTAGGATCTCATTGCAACACACCTCTGTGTGGGCTTCCAACTCACACCTGATGTGTGCATCTTCATCACCTGGATTTTTCCACCTAATCATCTGCTATGTTGAACTCATAACACTGTATTTTCTTAACTGAACTTAATCTCACCAAGGAGGATATGTTTTTCCCGGGTGTTGTCACAGTGCTTACAATAGCAGCCAAGCAACATGCAGCCTCTGTGCAAAACTCCTGCATAAAATTACTGGAAGCATTAGGTTGCTTTCATTAATGGAAAAACACTGACGCAAGAGGAGAAATGTTCTTGGTAGTAGCTGAATTGCAGCTTGCAGCTTCAAATTCCTTAAAGGAACAGCTGTTGGATCTTCTTGTCAGCTGAGGTACCCTTCCTCTTAGGCTGGAGCTGGTTCCTTCGGTGCCATTGGTAGGACTAGCAGATTAGGAAGGAGGGGGAGGAAATTTCTAGGAGAGGGAGTGAGCAAAATGAATGTCAGCCTTTAAGAAGCAGGCTGCTACTTGTCAGATCTTTCTGCTGAGAGGTAGCACAGAATTAAGGATCTGACGTGGAGTCTGAACAATGACAGACTAGAGATGCTGGCACAATAAAGAGGCAGCGGAATGATCAACATGATCTGAAAATCACAGGAAGTTTGAGAAAAGGGAGTGGAAGATTAAAAAAAAGGCTGATGACCCACTCCCTTGTGAGTGTGCAATGAGGGGTGGACTTCAGAAGAGTGTCTTACAAAAGTGTTGAGACTTATGAACATGGGGTACCATTTCACTTGTTTCCCTCAGAACAAAAGCCCCGCTGACCTCCCCTTGATGCTGCAGACACCTGGGCTAAAAGTAGTTGACGCCAGAATGCTTCAGCTTATTAGCAGGATACTCTGCAGTATCACTGCACCTGTGGCAGTGTCAGGATGAGGCAACAACTACAACTACCACTGATTTCAATTCTCCTTTGCAGGGGTGAGGTTTAACGCACAGATTTGTCTCTTGCTTGTAGTGCTCAGAATGGCTTCACACGGTGAAACTTTAGCATAAATGTATTTCAGTAAAGGTAATGAAGAAGGAATCTGTATTTCTTCCAGTGCTTGCATAAACTTTATTCGTGGGCAAGAACCCAGTGGGCATGCAAGACTGTATAGATCAGCCTCCTGGGCTCACCGTGCAGCTGGAAGTAATGAGATCTCATTCTCCACACTGGCATGACACTACATTTGAGTGTGGTCCAGGGGTTCTGGAAGCAGATATCAAACTGGTACTGTCAAAAACTGTGAAATGAATTTGTGACAGAGAAATCCATTGTACTAGAGAAGGTCCCTGAAGCAAAATTCTCTTGAGGCCGGATGAAGATGTGCTGAGGAATATCTTGTCCTATGTCTATTCTTGCTCCCCTGCTTTTAGTTAGCATCCACCACTGACCTCTTGGTAAGACTATATTCATGCTAGGTAGAGCTTTGATCTGGTCCAGCCTGGCCATCCACAGAGTCCCTTGTGCCACCATAGATACACAATGTGCTCCAGCTAGGAAGCGTGGCTGGTGCCAAAGAAAAGTTATCCCAAGTGTTGGTGGGGGAAAGAAGCCTTGATGTCAACAACCAAAGGCACAGCTTACCCTGTGCCTGCAAAGTGTGCAGATGGTCCAGCCTCCATGCCGCTACAGAATCACTGAATGGCTTGGGTTGGAAAAGACCTCTGGATCATCTGCTTCTACACCTCCCCCCACCATAGGCATGGACTCCTCCCACTGGACCAGGTTGCTCAAAGCTCCATCCAGCCTGTGTATGTGCACAGGGCTCCTGCCTTCTTCTCCACAGTACCCCTTGTACTCTCTACCACTTCTTGCGGTCCACTGCATCCATCAGCTTCAGAACAAAAAAACAGCCAATAAAGATTTGTCTGCGGCTGGGACATCGTGGCACCACTTCAGAAAGCACAGAACAGGACTCTTGGTCCATTAAAGACCCACACCTGCAGTCCTGTTCACCAGGAACCATCCTGGCTTGCTGCCTTCCCTGCTGGGCAGAGGCAGTGTTGTCCTCTAGGGTGTGCTGAGGACCTGAAGAAAAACGCGTAGAAAGGAAAAAGCGTAAGAACTGCACAAATCTAACAAGTACGCATGCTTATTCACCTCAGCTGGATCTCTGCATCAGCTCGGAGAACTGTGATGGAGGCAGTTGGAGCAGTACTGAATCACGACTTGAAACAACCTTTTTCTGCCTGCAGAAAGAAATGGGTTTTGCACAGGTATCTGAGGGCAGAGAGGGTCAGGAGCCGACCCATCCTTAGAGCTACAGCTGCACAAATGCCTGGAGGTGGGGCCTCTCCTCTCAGTTGCCTGCAAAACAACAGGACTGTCATCCGTGCAGCCACTGCTGCTCTGAGTGCTCCCAGCCCGCAGCCTCTGTCTCGTCTCAGCTGCCAAAATACTCAGGCCTGTGCAGTCCATGCAGGTGAATATCTTGTGACAGGAGAGGAGCGAGGTGCTGATGCAGGCAGAGCACTCCCCAGTCTGATCCAGCGTGCCTTTCTGTCAACATGGTTGTTTTGCAAAGAGCCGTGTCCTCCGTGTTGATGCAGCCCAGAATGCAGTTGGCTGCAGGAGCCACTGCTGGCTCACATCCTGCTTTTTGGCCACCACGTCCTTCTCTGCAGCCACTTCTCCCCTCGCTAGTTCCAATGGTCTGTTACACTGGGTCTCGGCCTGATGGAGGCTGGAGGAGGCAGGCACATGAGAGAGCAGAACACAGGGAAAATCCACAAGCACAGCATGGCCTGGATTGAATAAATATTGGCACAAGGAAGCACTATGGATGTTAAATTTTTATTGTGGGCTTCGAGAAGGTGCTCTGAGCTCTTTGGGTCTGGACAGCATGGCCTTGACACGCACCCCTCGGAGGGGAAGATGCCAGCGGTGCTCCCCAGCTTCTGCTCCGTTTGGGTTTCCCATGTGGGTGTGGAAGAGGTGCAATGCAGGGACATCTGAAGGTCTTCTGGTATGACTTGAAGCCTGAAGGGAAGCCTGCGAGGATGCTTTGTCAGAGGCTTCCCTTGCTCTGGTTTTCCTGCTTTGGAAGTTATTCCAGTGACGGACTGCTCCCACAGCCTGGCTGCTGGCCTTGCCTCAGGTGCACTGGCTCTGCTCGATTCCAATCAGTGCTACTTCCAAACTTTCTTCACTATTTGTTCTGCAACATCCCAAGCCAGCCGTGCAGTTTCCTGCTCCTGACTGAAACGGGGCGTCTTTGAAGGCTCTGCTCTTTTGGCACTCCTAAGCACTTTCGGACTGCTCTTTTGGGGAGCCCTCCTTGAGGAGCAGACAGGATGATCCAGTGCCTTCAGCTTCCTTTTTACTTCTCTCAACAGAGTCCCAGTCTCCTCTTGAAGTCTCTCTGCTTCTTTTTCAGATCTTGCTCTGAATTCGTAATATCCAGGGAACTGCGTTTTTGTTTTTGAGGCAGCAGCAGTATGGATGCTTCTGGGGAGTTTGGAGCCTTCCCTGCCCAGCTCCGGTTTGGGCAACTTCTCAGGGAGCTTCATTGCACGTCCTGTGCTCGGTGAGTCTCCCGGAAGTTTCTGCTGCATCACAGCCACATTCCTTCTTCTGCGTTGGCCAGCCTGGAGATTATGGCCTGAAGGAGCAGGGCCAGCTGGTTTGTGAGGCTTCATGGGGCTGCCTTTCTTGCCCACACTGCGTTCCACAGGGCCAGGCCGGTGCTCGTCAGTGTTTGCCATTGGTCTGTGGGCAGATTTCTTCAAGTTGCACACCTCCTGAAGAAACATTTCCAGGAAGGGAACAGCAGGTTTAGGCTCGGTCTTGTCTCGGAAAGCGCTTGCCACGCTGCAGGCTGATGCTTTACGCCAACGAGGGCCAGCACTCTGCTTCAGCCATGCAGTGAGGCCAGAAGACAAGAGCTGCCTCACTGCTCTGCTTGCAAGCAAGCAGCTTTCCACGTCACCTGCACGTCAGCACGCTGTGCCAGCTCAGCTCTCAGCTGACTTGTCCCTGCCATGCCTCCATGCCTGCACCACCAGCCCAGCCCTCACCTTTTCTGCATCCCCCATCTCCCTCAGACCCATCAAGTCAAGCCCCTGCCCTCGGTGCCATGCCACTGACACGTGCCCGCCAACACCACGTTTGGCCTACCTCTTTTGGCCTCTTTATTTTCTCCTGCTCCAGCTTCAGCCTGGTCAGGTACTGCCTGTACTCGTTGAACTCTTTCAGAGTGCAGACAACCTACACAGAGACAAGGGCAGATGACTCCCAACCACTCTTCACGTAGCTTCCCACACAGCCTTCCAGCAAGGTGCAGGCCCCAGCAGCGGGGAGCTGCTCCTCTCCAACCCTCCCCTCCCCAGCCGTGGGGACGCTGCCTCCTCCCTCCCTCCCTGGGCCATGGCCACTCCACACTGGGCTGCCAGGCCCCTGCCAGCTGCTTGGAAACCCCTCCTGAGGAGACCTGTGTTGGTCAGCCCAACTTCCAAACCTACGTCGCCATCCTTGGTGACGAGGCCCCTCTTCTTCAGGTTCTGCAGGTTGGCTTTGCGGTTGTGGTATTCCTGCAGATGTGGGTCATGCAGGCTGTTGTATTCTGTGCGCAGATGGCGACAGTAAGGATCTCCCAGATCAAAATATGGAGAAGGCTGGTGAAGCTGGAAGAGATGCGTTGCAGAGTGTGAATGGGGAAGGAGAGAGCAGCAAAGAGACAGAGACGCTGCACAGCTGCTCACAGACACAGGCTGGCCTCATGCAGGCCCAGCTGGAGGAGGAGCATGCTGTGTGCATTTCCCAAAGAGACACGTCTGCGTTTTGCTAAGTCCTCCAAGAGGGAGAGCAGGAGAAGGCTGCACCCTCCTCCAGGAATGTCCCGGTCTGCACATTTCTGGCTGTGACAGATGGGTGCCTGGCCCTGGTACCCAACAGCAGCTTTGTTCAGGGCCCCACCCACCTGCTTGCCTGATGCCAGATAAGGTAATAGAATTAGTGCTGGCAAGCTCATCCGTGTGGAGAGCCCAGCTTTCTGAATCTCTCCTGACCGCTGGGCACTGCTATTGGCAAGCCCTCGGCTGTCTCCCTGCTGTGGAGCCAGGAGTGTGCCTTCATTCCCCCACGCGGTTGGAGCACAGGGCCGCAGTTCCAGCAGGTCCCACAGGGCCTCCTTGGCATGATGGCTACCCCAGGAAACAGGAGGCCCTCTTGACCCTTTCCTCCTGCTCTCACCTTTTCCCCCAGCTTTGTCCTGCAGAAGACAGGCTTGGTGCCAGGCTGCACAGGGATTTTGACGCCGAGTGGCAGATCCAGCAGCCCGCTACCTCCTGCCCCAACTGTCCGTCCTCCGGGTCGGAGCTACAAAGACAAAGACAAAGACACGCTTGCACACTCAGGCACTCCGGTCCCCTCTCCAGCCCCACCTCCATTCCCTTTGGCAGCTCCCTTCCCACTTCTTAGCCCGACTCTGGGATGTGCAGGGAGGCGCGATTCCCTGCAAGCCTTCTCCAGCGCCAGCATGAGAAGATGCCCCTCAGCCTCCAGAGAGCATCTCCGGCCCCAGAGCAGTCCCACACAGCCCAGGCTCTGCACTCATCCTCTCCGAGGACCCGGTGCTCACCTTTCCGCTCTTCCCCGCTGTGCTCAGAAATGCATCCGGCTTTCGGAATCCAGCATTGCCACAGCGCTCCATGGCTCCTTGCAGGAACTCTCCGAGAACTGCGACCTTCCGCTGCCACCTCTCGCTCCAGCAGCAGCGAACTGAGGCCACCCCGACCGGAGTCCCAGCCCGCAGCTTTCTGTCACGCTCACCCTTTGTTGCATCACCATGCCATCACAATGGCACCGCGCCGCCACCCGGCAACCCTGCAGCTGCATGGAGACCATTCTGGGTGCACTCACTGCCGGTTCTCCGGCTGGCCCTGCTTTGAGCCTTGCTGAGGCCTGAGGCCTGCTCTAGGTTGCCTTGGCTTCCATCACAGGTGATGCTGCATGTGGAACAAACACCTTATATGGTTATCCCAGAGCCAGTTTTGTAGTTAAATGATGCTGAAATAATGTGGAATGAGAAGGGAGATCTGGCCTGTTTTTCTGTCATAGAATCACAGAATGGTTTGGGTTGGAAGGACCTTTATGATCACCTCGTTCCAACCCCCTGCTGTAGGCAGGGACACCTCCCTCTAGAACAGGTTGCTCACAGCCCCATCCAGCCTGGCCTTCAGTGCTTCCAGAGAGGGTGCATCCACAACCTTGCTGGGCAACCCGTTCCAGAATCTCTCCATTCTCACAGTGAAGTTCTTCCTGATACGTATTCTAAATCTGCCCTCTTTCAGTTTAAAACCATTTCCCTTCATCCTGTCGCTACATGCTTTTATAAAAAGTCCCTCCCCAGCTTTCCTGTAGGACCCTTCAGGTACTGGGCGGTTGCTTTAAGGTCTTCTCAGAGCCTTCTCTTCCCCATGCTGCAGAGCCCCAGCTCTCTCAGCCTGTCCTCGTAGAGGAGGTGCTCCAGCCCTCCGATCATCTCCATGGCCCTCCTCTGGACCTGATCCCACAGCTCCACGTCCTCCTTGTGTTGGGGGCCCCAGATCTGGACGCAGTGCTCCAGGTGGGGCCTCACGAGAGCAGAGCAGAGCAGAGGGGCAGAATCCCCTCCCTCCACCTGCTGGTCACACTTCTCTTGATGCGACCCAGGATACCCGTGGCCTTCTGGGCTGCAGGCGCACACTGCCGCCTCATGTTGAATCTCTCATCAGTCAACACCCCGAAATCCTTCTCCTCAGGGCTGCTCTCAAGCTATTCTCCACCTAACCTTTATCTGTGCTTGAGATTGCCCTAACCCAGATGCAGGACCTTATACTTGCCTTTGTGAAGCCATTTTGACTACCACCCCTCACCTCTGCTTTATTTTCCACGTGCTGTGGTAGGGCCTTCAGTCGGATCTGCCCCATCATCTTGCCAGGCACAGGGGTGAGACTGACTGGCCTGCAGTTTCCTGGATCTTCTTTTTTTCCCTTCTGGAATATGGGGTTATGTTTCCCCTTTTCCAGTAGGAACTTCACCAGACTGCCATGACCTTTCAAATGTGATGGATAGCAGCTTGGCAAGTCCATGCGCCAGTTCCCTCAGAACCTGTGGATGGATCTTGCCAGATTCCATGGACTTGTGCTCCTTAAGATTCTTTAGATGGTCTCAAACCTGATCTTCACTTACAGCAGGCAGGCAGATCCACCTTCTCCAAACTTTTACCTTTTACCTTTTACCAGGCCTCCAGTTTCCTTTTGGAGAGGGCCCTCATCCTCACTTACCTTCTTTGTAATCACTTTTCCCCTTTCTGTCCCTAGCTAGATATAATTCTGTCTGGGTTTTAACTTTCCTAACCTGATCTTTGAGGTTCCCGTGTTCCTTGGAAGAGCAAGTTGTCATCAACACATTCCAGGAACCTCTTTGATTTCTGGTGCAGTGCTGTGTTGTCCCTCCCACAGATATCAGGGTGGTTGAAATCCCCCATGAGGACTGTGTCTTCTGAATGTGAAGCTGCTCTTATCTGTTTACAAAGGACCTCATCCGCTCAACCTTCCTCATCAGGTGGCCTGTAGCAGACCCCCACTATGATGTTGCCTTCCCCTGCCTCCCTTTAACCCTAACCCATAAACTCTGTCAGCTCCTCGTTTATCCCCAGGTGGAGCTCCATGGACTCCAGATCATCACTGGTGTAGAGGGCAACACTCCCTCCGCTTATCCCCTGCCTGTCTTTCCTGAAGAGTTTATAGCCATTATTCCTACATTCTAGTCATGGGAGTCATCCCACGCCTGCAGATACTCCTGCTTGTTCCCCATGCTCTGCACATTGGTATATGGGCATTTGAGTTGGGCTCCCATTCAGGCTGATTTACCAGTTCGAGTTTCCTTATCTTGAACCATAGGCACTGTCTTACTGGCCTGCGATGCTACTCCAGGCCCAGGGCATCCATTATCACTGTCAGCCTCGAAGTACAATGGGTTGAGGATCCCCAGCCCTGGCAACTCTAGTTTGCAGCCCTCCTGATTAAATTGGAAAGCTTGCTGCCAAAGATGGTGTTCCTCTTGCCACACAGATGAACCCCATCGTCCTCCAGAAGACCAGATTTCTTAAAAGAGATTCCCCTACTGTATGTGGTCACTGTGGGATCAGCCAGTGCTAACCTTCCCTCAGCAAAGCTTGTCCGATCAAACCTGTGCAGTTATTCTCCACTCTGACTTTATCTCTTCCTCTGGTGCATCTCTGAGTGTCTCCTCCAGTTTGGGGGAATCCTTCTTCAGTTGCAGACGCTACTGGACACTGCACTCGTGGCTGGCACGCTGCTGCGGCTTCACAGCAAGTGCTGATGACCCACGTGCCTTCTGTGTCTGCTTGCAGCACAGCTGTGTCATCACAGCGGTTGCAGACTTTGGTTGGACTTCACACTCATCTCTGTTACAGGTCACACTGTTTGCTCCCAGTCAGGTTGCTTTATAACAGCAGTAACACCTCTCCATCACCTCCCCGGAATCTTTTTACCACCTGAAGCTTATCTGTGACCATTCTGTACTTTCTCCTGTGTCGCTGGCACAAATATGAAATAGCACACACAGAGCCAGCATCCCGTCCCTGTAGGATCTCATTGCAACACACCTCTGTGTGGGCTTCCAACTCACAGCTGATGTGTGCATCTTCATCACCTGGATTTTTCCACCTAATCATCTGCTATGTTGAACTCATAACACTGTATTTTCTTAACTGAACTTAATCTCACCAAGGAGGATATGTTTTTCCCGGGTGTTGTCACAGTGCTTACAATAGCAGCCAAGCAACATGCAGCCTCTGTGCAAAACTCCTGCATAAAATTACTGGAAGCATTAGGTTGCTTTCATTAATGGAAAAACACTGACGCAAGAGGAGAAATGTTCTTGGTAGTAGCTGAATTGCAGCTTGCAGCTTCAAATTCCTTAAAGGAACAGCTGTTGGATCTTCTTGTCAGCTGAGGTACCCTTCCTCTTAGGCTGGAGCTGGTTCCTTTGGTGCCATTGGTAGGACTAGCAGATTAGGAAGGAGGGGGAGGAAATTTCTAGGAGAGGGAGTGAGCAAAATGAATGTCAGCCTTTAAGAAGCAGGCTGCTACTTGTCAGATCTTTCTGCTGAGAGGTAGCACAGAATTAAGGATCTGACGTGGAGTCTGAACAATGACAGACTAGAGATGCTGGCACAATAAAGAGGCAGCGGAATGATCAACATGATCTGAAAATCACAGGAAGTTTGAGAAAAGGGAGTGGAAGATTAAAAAAAAGGCTGATGACCCACTCCCTTGTGAGTGTGCAATGAGGGGTGGACTTCAGAAGAGTGTCTTACAAAAGTGTTGAGACTTACGAACATGGGGTACCATTTCACTTGTTTCCCTCAGAACAAAAGCCCCGCTGACCTCCCCTTGATGCTGCAGACACCTGGGCTAAAAGTAGTTGACGCCAGAATGCTTCAGCTTATTAGCAGGATACTCTGCAGTATCACTGCACCTGTGGCAGTGTCAGGATGAGGCAACAACTACAACTACCACTGATTTCAATTCTCCTTTGCAGGGGTGAGGTTTAACGCACAGATTTGTCTCTTGCTTGTAGTGCTCAGAATGGCTTCACACGGTGAAACTTTAGCATAAATGTATTTCAGTAAAGGTAATGAAGAAGGAATCTGTATTTCTTCCAGTGCTTGCATAAACTTTATTCGTGGGCAAGAACCCAGTGGGCATGCAAGACTGTATAGATCAGCCTCCTGGGCTCACCGTGCAGCTGGAAGTAATGAGATCTCATTCTCCACACTGGCATGACACTACATTTGAGTGTGGTCCAGGGGTTCTGGAAGCAGATATCAAACTGGTACTGTCAAAAACTGTGAAATGAATTTGTGACAGAGAAATCCATTGTACTAGAGAAGGTCCCTGAAGCAAAATTCTCTTGAGGCCGGATGAAGATGTGCTGAGGAATATCTTGTCCTATGTCTATTCTTGCTCCCCTGCTTTTAGTTAGCATCCACCACTGACCTCTTGGTAAGACTATATTCATGCTAGGTAGAGCTTTGATCTGGTCCAGCCTGGCCATCCACAGAGTCCCTTGTGCCACCATAGATACACAATGTGCTCCAGCTAGGAAGCGTGGCTGGTGCCAAAGAAAAGTTATCCCAAGTGTTGGTGGGGGAAAGAAGCCTTGATGTCAACAACCAAAGGCACAGCTTACCCTGTGCCTGCAAAGTGTGCAGATGGTCCAGCCTCCATGCCGCTACAGAATCACTGAATGGCTTGGGTTGGAAAAGACCTCTGGATCATCTGCTTCTACACCTCCCCCCACCATAGGCATGGACTCCTCCCACTGGACCAGGTTGCTCAAAGCTCCATCCAGCCTGTGTATGTGCACAGGGCTCCTGCCTTCTTCTCCACAGTACCCCTTGTACTCTCTACCACTTCTTGCGGTCCACTGCATCCATCAGCTTCAGAACAAAAAAACAGCCAATAAAGATTTGTCTGCGGCTGGGACATCGTGGCACCACTTCAGAAAGCACAGAACAGGACTCTTGGTCCATTAAAGACCCACACCTGCAGTCCTGTTCACCAGGAACCATCCTGGCTTGCTGCCTTCCCTGCTGGGCAGAGGCAGTGTTGTCCTCTAGGGTGTGCTGAGGACCTGAAGAAAAACGCGTAGAAAGGAAAAAGCGTAAGAACTGCACAAATCTAACAAGTACGCATGCTTATTCACCTCAGCTGGATCTCTGCATCAGCTCGGAGAACTGTGATGGAGGCAGTTGGAGCAGTACTGAATCACGACTTGAAACAACCTTTTTCTGCCTGCAGAAAGAAATGGGTTTTGCACAGGTATCTGAGGGCAGAGAGGGTCAGGAGCCGACCCATCCTTAGAGCTACAGCTGCACAAATGCCTGGAGGTGGGGCCTCTCCTCTCAGTTGCCTGCAAAACAACAGGACTGTCATCCGTGCAGCCACTGCTGCTCTGAGTGCTCCCAGCCCGCAGCCTCTGTCTCGTCTCAGCTGCCAAAATACTCAGGCCTGTGCAGTCCATGCAGGTGAATATCTTGTGACAGGAGAGGAGCGAGGTGCTGATGCAGGCAGAGCACTCCCCAGTCTGATCCAGCGTGCCTTTCTGTCAACATGGTTGTTTTGCAAAGAGCCGTGTCCTGCCTGTTGAGTCAGGGCATTCCCGGTGCATCAGCTGTGCTGGGAAAGCCATCTTCTGGGCCTGGCTGAAGCCAGAACAGTTTATCACATGTTCACATCCAGGTAGGATTTCTTTTTTAAGGGGAGAAATCTGTTTTCTTCTGGCAGACAGAGTCCTTGTGTTTTCTCCATCAGCAGCATCACTGTCTGAATCTTACTGAGATGCAGTAAGTGAAGCCTTCCCCATCTATTTCCTTTATAAGTACACTTGAAAATTTAGAATAAACGATATGCACTGAAGCTATATGATAAGAAAGTCGGGAGCCCATCTGTCTTCCTTTCCTTTATATCCATAGCATCCCAATTCACCTGCCTTCCAGGCACAATCCTCACTGCCACCCTAATCTGCTGCAGCTTCTCCTATCACAGAGCAGCTGCAGAAGGGTTCGGGCTGGTTTGTTGAGATCCTGGCTCACTCCAGGATGCAGTGCCAGCATCTCCATGTGCAGGAGACCATTGCAGTCTCAGCAATAGAGATACTCCTCCTTTCCCAGTGGCTGTCTTTGCACTCGACCCCAATGTGCACTGCTGTGCACCCCTCTCAAAGACACATTGATTTCCTAGCTTAACTTCTGACTGACTGAGACTTGAGAATTATAAAGCATCCACTTTAATTTCCTCAGTGAAAACTTCATTTATTGAACAGAAAGTTTTAAGGCAAGAGAAACATCAAACAGGGCATTCCCGGTGCTCTCTCCTCTCTGTGCTGCAGTTCTGTCTGCAGAGCAATCCTTGCTGGCATCCCGGTGAGGGATCACTCAGATTTGTTACCCACTCCAGATCCTGAGTGACCCCAGGCACCACTCACCATTGCAGCAGTGGGATCCCTCAGAGCAGAGGGGCTTGTGTGCCAAAGCTTATTAACCTCCCGCTTATGACCTTTAAAGAAGCTGGCTGAGAGTTTGCAAACTGCTCCTTCATTACGTGTTTTCCCATTTGTTATTTCCCCCACTGCTTCTCTTTGGAGCTGAAGGCAGGCATCAAGCAGTCTGATGCTGTTATCCAAGGGGAGGAAGAATGTCATTACTTCCCAGAGCAAGTTTGATGGGAGGAGTAGAGACAATGGCAGGTGCAGTGCTCTATTAACTTCTTGGGGACTGGGACCACTGCATCTTCCAAGAGTCAGTCCCAGGCAGGGTGTGGATTCCTGCAGCAAAGCTTGGCCACTGTGGGCTGGGTGTCCCAGCAACAAGATGGGCTGAGAAACCAGGGAAAGTTAAAATAGCAGCACCAGCAACTCTGATTTTAGTGCTCACTTTCCTCCGTCTGCTTTCTGAAGCTTTGGAGTGCCTCAGGTCATTGTTTTCAAGCTTTTCTTTCCAGTCTGGAGTCTCATTTACAAAGCAGTAGCTGGAGTTCAAAGTGATGCCTGGGAGCTAGGGGTGCTGGAGCATTATGAAATATAAAAAAAGTCAGGAATCAGAGGACTGGCAAGGAAGTCAGCAACTCGTTATAAACTTTTGCTAAATTCAGGCCACTGAGCCTGAGGTGTAAACATCCATATCTGATTGCTTATCTTTGTTTTAATTTTTGATCTTACCTGATGTATTTGAAGCAAGATAGCAGGGAATGCATCCTATGCAACACTGACATGGGATGGACACATACTAGAAGTAGATCACTGTCACAGGCCTCGGTGTAGCCATAAATTATGGAATCCTAGAATCATTAAGATTGGAAAGGACCATTAAGAGCATCCAATCCAACCATCAGCCCATCCCACCATGCCCACTGACCACGTCCCTCAGTTCCACATCTCCCCTTCTCTTGAACACCTCCGGTGATGGTGACTGTACCACCTCCCTGGGCAGGAGGTTCAAGAGAAAGGATGCTCCTCTTCTTTGGGAAGTCAAGAATTCATTGTTGGTCCATTTTGCAGTTTGAGCAGTGGAACCAGCTTGTAACAAATTACTACTATTGTTAGTCCAATCAGAATTTTACTACGCCTCACAGTCTAAATTGTCGTCTTAAACCAAATGTCAGTTAAAGTTTAGTCTCTGGTACTACCTCCCCCATCTTGGCAGGAGCTTTGTTCATTCTCCCCTCAGCTCTCAGCATCCTCCTCTGGGAGGAGTGTGATGTTAGTGATGGGCTTTCTTCTTCCTCTTTGCCAGAAGCTTGAAGTTCCTGTTGTCTTTTCTGTTCTGGTCTGCTTGCATTTGTTTTCACACATTTTCTGTATGCGTTTTCTTCTTGCCATTGGTCTACAAGGAACAGGAAAGACTGAAGTTTGGATGACAGGTGCTTTCACAACATCACGTTTTTGTCATTTAATCACAAATCGTCAGCCATAACCCTATGTAGAGCCTGAAAACAAGGAGCTAAAGGATACAAATCCAAAGTCTTGGACTTTTTCTCTTCAAATAACTTTTGTAAGGAGAAAAAAAGGAAAACAAAACAAAACAAAACCACTACATTATTTTATTTTCCAATTCCAGCCCAAGAAGAGCCTGATTTCTCCCAGGCTCAAACCCACCACTTGTTATAGCAGATCATTTTCAGGAAGGCAGGGATTGAATGGGGTGAAAAGAGGCTGCTGTAAATAATACAGTTCCTCACCCACTTCTGACCTCCCAGCAGGGAGAAATCTCAAAGCTATCCACATAACTGAAAGTAGAGACAAAACCGAGTAAATACTGAAGAACAGTCCAGAACAATATGGAATCTGACAAGGCGCTTGGTTTGATTTCTTGTGATCAGCTTAGCTACTATTCGCAAGTGTTGGGGCAGGCATCAGCTATCTGTCAGAGCCTTCACAGATCCCGCGATGCTTATCACAAGTGGATTGGCACCTGAGGACTCGCACAGGGAGCAGCTATTTTTAGTTGCCACACATTGTTCTCCAGATTATGAAGTGTCATTCAGTGACCGGGGAGCTGGGAGGACTGGATGTGACGTCAAGCAGCATCCAAGCTCCAAAGCGCTGAAGCGTATCGTGAGCAGCTCTGCCACTCTTCAGAACGGGCACAGCTCCTTCTGGCTCCTTGACAACAGCAAGCAATACATTCCAAGTGAAAGAGAAGACATTTCACTGATACTGTGATAAACTTGGTTGACTTTAACTACTCTAAATTTAGAAGGAAATGCTAGAAAAATTTAGTTGTAGCTAATTTTTGCCCGGGGAGGTGATGGAGTCACTGTCCCTGGAGGTGTTCAAGAAACGTGGAGATGTGGCCCTGAGGGACGTGGTCAGTGGGCAGTACTGTTAGTAGGCAGGCAGTGGGACTGGATGACCTTGCAGATCTTTTCCAGCCTGAAAGATTCTGTGATTCCAAAGCTGTGAATGGATCTCTGGCTTATTTCTAGCCATTTAATTTCTAGCCTTGGGTTTCCTAAGTTTCACTCTGATTAAGGATTTTATCCAAACAAGATAGTCCCAAATCTCCTGAGCGACGAGTTGTTCCCAGAATTCAGACAAAAGTCATCAGCAACCCTCTCATAGGAGAATGAAATACATGTGTTTTATAGTGGTATCACCTCATGGTGACCTTTCAGCTCTCTTCAAACCTCCCAGCAAAGACACCTTTTCTCAGTTCCACACGATAACCTCTTGCTTGTCTGACACGGGTTGATTGTAACTAGAAAACACATGGTCATCAAAATATCTCTTTTGCTCGGCTGATTTAAACAAGTTGCAGAGGGTCAGAACCCCTAATACCTGTTAGGCTGAGCTGGCCTTTCTGAAGAGCGAAGGGTTGTTTACCTGCCTAGAAATGCAATGTCTATGGGTCTGTGTATGTGTTTGAGTTGGGTAGGTATATAAAAACAAGTGCCAGAGAGAACAAAGCACTTAAACTGATCTAGAGCAGGAAAAACACAAGATGGCACAGTAGCATTTCAAGGATGCTCTGTGAAGTTAGAAACGAATTATTCATGCACTGCCTTAAAGCCACAACCCCTAACTGGAGAATACTGAACTGTACAATTGCACTATAAATTGCTGTGCTTGACCAATAAAGGTCCCCATGCAGCAGCTTATCAGGGTGTCAGTCAGCCATAGGATGCCTCCTAAACCTGTCTGCACAGACTGTTATTTTATGGATCTCCAGAAGCTGTTTGCTATCAGAAGATGCTGCCATGGAGGTCTCTGGACCCGAGTCTTCTTTGCAGTTTACTGCATTCCTGCACTCATGTTATGATCAACAGAGAATCTCCCAAATACATGGACATAGGACTCCTGTCAAGAGCCATATTGTGCACTGGACCGTGGCTGCTACTGGTGTTTTTGTTGGTAAATTGGGGTGGGATAGGCACGTAAATGTTTTGGGTAGAGAGATTACAGGGAAGCTGGGGCTGCAGTAATTACTGCGTCATGATGTTAAGTCACCAACAGTTGTCTGTGCTGGATCTCTACCAAAGTCTGCAGAAGCTCACAAGACTTGATACTGCTCAAAATCCAAAGCTACCACAGTCTCACAGTGTGTCCCCAGCAGCTGCATCAAGTTCACCTCCATGCTCAGCCCAGAGCTTAATCATAGCATCATAGAGTCAAAGAATCATACAAGCATAGAATCATAGTACTGTAGAGTCATAGACTGGCTTGGGTTGGAAAGGACCTTAAACCCCCTGCTGTGCAGGGTTGCCAGCCAC